>NC_141065.1:6056817-6694317 GCF_041138505.1 Cibotium barometz | reverse complement strand
CTCCTCTACCTCGTCCTCTACCTGAACTTGTGTAGAAGGCCTGTTGCTCTGAACTGTTTTTGTTTTGTGAAGACTGTTGGTCTTCACCTTAGCTCTTCTCTTCTATAATCAGCATAGACACCAAATCTGTAAAGTTGGGAATGTTTTCCCGAGTCTGAATAGACGTCTTGAACGCCTTGTATTGTGGCCTGAGACCACGTAGACAGACTTCCACCTTATCATCATCTACTGACACACCAATAGATGCAAGGGATTCCACAATACTCTTTATCTTCAATGCATAGTCATTCATAGACATGCTCTTTTTCTCCACAGTATGAAGTTCATTCCACAATACTCTTTATCTTCAATGCATAGTCATTCATAGACATGCTCTTTTTCTCCACAGTATGAAGTTCATTCTTCAACTGTATCTTACATGCCTTGGTATTTGTTCCATAGAGTTTTACCAAGGTGTCCCACGCCTCCTTGGGGGACTTGGCATCCTGAATGTGCCCAATCATGGTGTCCTGTATACTAATGGAGAGCCAATACATAACTTTCCTGGCTCCTTGGTTCCAGTCTTTAAACTCTTTCACATCTGCAGCAGTTGGATTTATGTCCGGTATCTCTAGTGCCTCTTTATGCTCACCTTCTATGTAGTCCCAATTGCCCTTTCCCATCAGGAAATTCGTCAACCTGAACCTCCAAGCATGGAAGTTATTCTTATCAAGCTTCTCAGCCACAATCTGTGTTATGCCATCATTTGACATCTTGACAGACTCACAATTTTACCAGAAACAGCACTCTGGTTTGTCTTGCACAAACTGCTATATTTCTGCAGCAGTATTGTAGTACTCTCAAATGTCAACCAGTGATCTCAATGTGCATACATACACCCAATGGCAACTGTTGAACTCTTTGCAGCACCCACTGTGTCTGCACAGCAATCTGTCTACCTGGAGTTCTTAAAACAAAGTTCTACAGAGAATCGATGACTTACCCACAGTGCTCGAAATCGCCTGCTTTCTGAAAAACGGAGGTCCAGACGCGCCCCAAACGTGTTTTCGGCCCGAAAATTTTTTCAATAGGACAATATAGTTGCCCTATAGCTTTACTCCCGCGAAGAAAGCTCCTCAATCAGAGATCGTTTGTTGCCGGTGCCTCCCGTAGAGCTCCCGACAAGGGTGTAGTCACCAACACAAATAGGGAAGAGTAGTTGAAGCTCTTACCCTCGTACTGCTTCATGTGCTTCTCTTGCTTGCAGCTCAGCCCTTAGCACGAACCAGGCTCTGATACCATGAAAAGATGCAGGGGGGAAGAGAGCTTGAGCTCTTGCAAGCACACACACACTCACAAAATCCTAATAGAGAACACACAAGGTGAGAGGCTGAAAATCTTCTTCTTCTCTCCTCAACACTCAACACACCATATACAAGATAAGAGTACACACAATATGAAAGGTACTCAACCAAATACATACAAGGGTTCTCTATAGTGTGAACCCAACTAAATGAGCTGGCGCTATAACTATGCCAGTCTCTAGAATGGCTGTCACGCCTGTCATCCCACTGGCCGCATATCACCCATGATCTCACCAACCATGCCAGTGGTGTAGGCGGGTCATCAGTGTCCACCGCCTTACTAGACGAGCTCAATATCTCAACACTTTGATGATTACTAGTCTTTACATTTTGAGTGGTATTTGTGCATGTATTGCTAGGTGCTACCCAAGGCTTTCTATTTGCATTAAAATTGTTAAAAGAACGTGGCCCAGTGGGAATACCATAATGACGAGGCATTGGTTGTTGATTGCTATTAAAACCTAAAGTTTGTCAATTGTTGGATAAAAAAAGCATTGAAGTATCGAGTGGTTTTGTATATACGTCTTTTGCGTTCTGCATCATAAGCTAAAGAAATAGCTTCATTAGGTGTAGAAGGTTTAAATATGTTTACCTGGGCTTGAATAGTCTCTTCGAGTTCTGATTCATAACGACATTCAATTATAATTATTTACATGGCACATGTTTATAACTTATTTATGACTTCTGAATGTGTTTTAGTATATGACCGTAGTTCATTTATAGATGTCCTAGTTAAAAAATTTGTATGAGTGGTTCTAAATATGTATTTGTATATGTATGTATGTATGCATGTATGTATGTATACATGTATGTATATATGTATGTATGTATGGGTGTGTGTATGTGTGTATATATATATAGATATACATACATATGGGTGTGTGTGTGTGTGTGCATGTGTGTGTATATGTACAAACACATGTACATTATATATATATATATATATATATATATATATATATATATATATATATATATATATATGTATGTATGTATGTATGTATGTATGTACACACACACATGTGTGTGTGTACATATACAGGTACACATAAAATATATATGTGTGTGTGTGGGGGGGGAGGGGGGACAAGCATTTTCCAAGTAAAAACTTTTGAGTATCCCTGCTGCTTGGTGAAATTATCCATTAAGGATTATCTTCTTTATTTATTTAGTTTCTCAAATAATATATGTATGTATGTGTGCTATATGTACATATGTATGTATGTGTGCATATATGCACATATATATATATATATATATATATATATATATATATATATATATATATATATATATGTATGTATGTATGTATGTATGTATGTATGTATGCATGCATGCATGTATGTATGTATATACATGCATACATACATATAAATATAAAAATATACATACACATATATATGTATGTATGTATACATACAAAAATGTGTGTGTGTGTTAACACACACATGTATACATACATACATACATACATATATATATAAACACACACACACACACACACACACACACACACACACACACATATATATGTATAAGTATATGCATATATATACATATACTTAAACATACATACATACACGTGTGTGTGTGTGTGTGTGTGTGTAAACACACACACGCATATGTATGTGTATATATATGAATATATGCATACATATATGAATATATGTATGTGTATATATATGAATATATGTATACATATAAATATAAGTACACACATACAATAATATAAGGTTTACACCTTTACAAAAAATTTCTTAAATTATTTATTTTAAAAAATATTATTGTAAAATATGAGATTTATAAAATTTAATCTCTTTAATGTCTCCAAATGGCTTTTTCCCTTGGATTTGAGTGGTTGAATGGCTATATTTGAACACTAGATGTAGGAGTTATTGTTATTTGTTTTCCCACAAAAAATAAGGTTTGAGAAGAGGTCAATTTTTTTTTGGGAAAAGGTATTATTTTGGCATTGTTTACTATAAAAAAACATGCAGTGTACATTATTTTAAGAAAGCTAAAAAAATGAGAAGAAATAGTTTTAAGGAATTCACAAAACCTATTTTTCACCAAAAAAAAGGTTTTGAAAAGAGATAAAGAGGCTATTAAGAACATTATGAGGAAAGTTATAATTTTGAGTCTTTATTTTGTATTTGAACATACGTTGTGTATATTTCTTTGAGAAACTAAATAAATAAGGAAGATAATCCTGAACGGATGATTTCACCAAGCTTGAATGCTCAAAAGTTTTTTCTCAAAAAATCCACACACATGCACGTGTGTGTGTGTGTGTGTGTGTGTGTGTGTGTGTGTGTGTGTGTGTGTGTGTATGTGTATATGTAAATAGATGTGTGCTATATATACACACATATTATATGTATGAGTATATTTATACACATGAACATACATATATATATATATATATATATATGTATGTAGATACATACATACATACATATAAATGTATGTATGTATATATGTTTGTACATACATATATATGTGTATACATACATACATACATACATATATATACACACATATTATATGTATGAGTATATTTATACACATGAACATACATACATACATACATACATATATATGTATGTAGATACATACATATATACATATAAATGTATGTATGTATATATGTTTGTACATACATATATGGTGTTTAAAGATGTGGTTGTAATGCAATTTTTCTAGACTTCAGTATCCAAATGTAGGGGTTCCCTTCATAGAAGCCTTGTGCTTCTAACACCCTAGTTGGGAACTCAATGGAATGTTGATTGTTGAGATCGTTCAAAGCCACCATCATACTCTATTTGGCTGTGGATAATGGGGTGTGGCTCGAGAGGTTTTTGGGACCCAAATAGAAGGGTTTCCATCAAACAAACCTAGAGCTTCTAACATTCTGGTGGGGATCCAACAGAGCTCACGATTTGGGTAAAACTCTATTACATGGGGCTCCCACTCTGCTCAAGGGTAGGCTTCTAGCTACCAGGTCTTTTCTTGGGCATCGTACTTTCCTTGGCTAGCTAGGATACTCTTGGTGGGTACCCACTCCTTTGTAACCTCCCTAAAGGGTTGTCTTTGCCAACAAGGTTTTGGGTATCCATAATGGTTTGAGGGGGTGGTTGACCATTAAATAAATGCTTGGGGAAAATAGAAATTAGGACTTAGCAAATTATGGTAGAATGGTTTCCTTCATAAATAAGGAGTTAGGCCATTGTGTTAGGGAGCAGCCTGATGGGTCCTACTTTATGGGAATTGTGAACGAAATACTTACTTAGAGGAATCATGTTTAATTCATTTTTTTAAGGGGTTACCTGAGGTGATGGCTTATAAGTGGAGGATGAGGCTTGGGATGCTGATAGATTCAAGGTGCCCTTATCCACTAAGACCACTAAGAGTATGGTACCAATTCCATGGGAAAGCTTAAGTGTTGTGATTCTTTTTCACCAACTAATGACACAATTAGTGACTACAATTAATCCCCTCTCAATGATGATATCTCCCCATGATGATTCTATGTTTCATGTGATCATGATGATATCTCCCCATGATCACATAAAACTTTCAAGACACAGGTTTAGTTTCAATATAAAATTCAGCTTTTCAAAACAACCAAGAGTCATGGATTAGGAATTGCATACTACAGTAATGATTGCTACAAATGGTGTGAGGGGGTTGGTTGCCCTAATGAGGTCCACGTCTCCCAAGATAACATGTTATTTCTAGCCTCAATATCAACTAAGGTAGGCCATGTAGCTAGGTGGTATTTTTGAGGGAACTCTAGCTCAAGATGAGTAGGTTCCATTGTTGGTTCTATTTAAATAGATCGAGCACAAATGGGGATGTGACTTTGACACCATCTAATTGTGCAAACCTTGTCCTAAGCTTTTGTGGAGAGTGTCCATGGTGGTCACCAAAATGTGAATCTAATCCTCAAAGTCAGCACACTCTGAGAGAGGCTCCTATTCTTGGTCCTCATCTTTACCATCCAACATCTTGTCCCAAGTTCTATAAAAATCAATTGATGTCGTTCGAGTAGTTGTATGCCTCGACCCATCAAATGAGTCTTCCTTGTTTGCAAGTTTATTTTCAAGGACTAGTTACCCTTGCTATATAAATATGATTGACTTCCCACAAAGCAACTTATGTAAGGCCTTTTGAGGATCATGGTGTATAACCCTCTTCTCTGAAAATCCATCACCACAAATGAGTGGTGGAAACTTAGCCCAAAGTTCTTAAACTTTATATCCTGAAGGATATCATGAAGTATGCCCAAAAGTTTCATTGTGTTCTCATAGGCAAGCTTTGACCACAAGGCTTATGCCTACGAGCGGTGGGCTTTCCCAAGTAGGCTTCCAACACCATGAGATCCTAGCGGTACCCCCTCACTTGCCCTTTTGTAGATGCGTTCTCCCCATCTATCCTATGACGTTTTGGTAAGCTATGCATCCGGTGCACGACCCCGCGCCCGCCGCGCCGAGGTCTCCCACACCGACTAGGCAAGCGACATGTCGGTTACACACACGGCTTTGCCTTCTGCCTTTACGTTTACGCCCTGATTTGCGCGTGGCTAGGGGCATTTCCTCGTCGTCATCCAAGATTTCAAAGACCATCATGCCTTTATAAATGATAGGTAACGCATCATTCATTTCATCGCTTTTAAAATAGCATCGCAGCTTGTTCATGGACACTTTTAACTATCCTTTTATCTTGGGTATGGAAGAAGAGCTCTTAATGGCACTAGCTCCCATGTTGCATTTTCATCCAATGCTGCCATCTCCTCATTCAAGGCATCTTCAAATTTTTTATTTGTAAGTGCCTGCTCAAAACAGTTGGGCTCCAATTCCTGTATTGTTTTAACCATGTAAGCATAATTATGGGCTCTATATCCATCATATCTCAACCTATTATCAACAAGGTATATAGTCCTCGTAGACCTACGTACACCTAGACCACTGCCATGTGTCCTCAAATTAGTCCTGGTTCTTCTTACACTAGGAGTGACGGGATGCCAACCTCCTCATCAAGGCTCTGCTCGAAGCCACTCAACATCCACATATGAGTGACATGCTAGATAGATCAAGCGCATAAAAGGTTGATCTACGTTTTTCTTCTTCCCTTTGCATGATACATGTGTACCTACATTTGTCCTCAACGTGCCTAACCATGGACTAACACTAGATCCACTGCTAGAGGACTCTCTAGGTCCACTAAATACCTATGCCTGCTGCTCTACATGTATGGCATCATCATTACTTCTCTATCTTTAATTATCTTTGTCTCGCATCTCATGAGACATCTCTACTTTCTTACATTTCATGAGTGGTAGGATTATAACATATATAACCTTTCTGTTTCAAATGCCTTTGGATCTAACTTTGTTCTCACTTTATCAGGAACATGCACATGCGCAATGCATCCAAACAGTTTCAAGTGAGACACATCTAGTTTTATGCTTATTAACTTTTGCTCAGGTGTCATGCCATGAACAACTAGTGTGGGGGTCCTGTTTATTATGAAAATAGTAGTTGCTACTGCTTTAGCCTAAAAATATTATAGCATATACTTTTTAGACATCAAGGCCACTTCTGCAATGTACCTATTTTTCCTTTCTACAACACCATTCTGTTGTGGACTGTATCTGTATATACAAACTATTTCTTGATTCTCTACTTTCTCAAGAAATCACTAAACTCATTGGAAAAATACTCTCCCCCACTATCTGATCTCATACATTTTATTTACATGCCTTTTTTTTTTGCCCAAGGCTTTAAATCTATGAAAACGAGCAAACACCTCAATTTTTCCCATTGTTTCTACATATGTATCACCATAACTAGTCATGTGGTTAGAGGCACCAAAATCCATATACCAAATATCTCATGATCTTGACACATATACTGTTATGGAACCGAGCATATGCTACATCAGCCTTTAGATGATGATTTGCCCCTGCGTCTATCTGTATCTAAGTAAAAGGCCTTCTCGTGTGAATTTCTAGAGGATGAAGCTCTCCCAATATTTATCTTCTCACACAGATGAGGAGAACAATCAATTCCTAAAATTAAGAAAGTTCTTTTAAACTCTAGTGGAGGACTGAAACTGGCTGTATTCCTTGCCAAGATCATCCAAGGTTACCGAAACTATATCATGATTATCTACTGGTGATCTAATAGAAGTAAGGGCATCTCTAACCTTCACTAAGTAATCATTCATGCTCAATTTCCCTGTGGTCATATTATGCAGCTCTTGCTTTGGCTACATCTTCTGAGCTTTGAGTGTTTGTGCTGTATATCTTCACCAAGGTGTCCAAAGCATCCTTAGGTGTTTGTGCATCTTGTATATACACAATCATAGAATCTGTCACACTAGATACATTACTTTTATGGCTCTTTCATGCCATGCTTTATATGTATACACTTATTGTGGGGTGGGATTTTCTTCAGTAATCTTTGGCTCCTTATTATCACCTATAATGAACTCCTAATATCTTTTTCCCATAAGAAATTAATCATCTTGATCTTTCATACTTGGAAGTTATTATTGTTCAGCTTTTCACTCACAATATGGGATAGACTAGCAGAAATGATTACCTACAACAACTTACCAAGTAGTGCTTTTAAAAAACTTATGCACTTACAGCAACAAACTTGCAATCTCCAACACAGTGTAAACTTATTATACTATAACTGTCCGCATAAACATACATCCATCCACACCTGTAACTCTTAGATTCTCTACACAGATTGTCTTAACTAAATTTCTGCTGCAACTTTGCACCAAACCAAAAATTGGGCATAAACAGTCAATATTGACACTTATACATAGCGAGATAACTTACCGAGACAAAAAAAGTAGGTAACAAAGTTAACTGCACACAATATGTTCCTTCACCCATGAGGATGCCTCAATTTGGTTCCTTGTTTGCGTGTAGCTCTCATAGCAGCCACCAAAGGTGTTGCTCCAAAATCAAAGAGGGAAAGCGATGGAAATATCCTTACTCGTGTATTGCTTCCTTGCTTACCTTATTCTTTCCTCTTGCTTGCCTCCTTAGCTCTCAAACAAATTGCAACTCTGATACCATAAAGAGAATGTGGGGGAGAGGGAAAGCTTGAGTTCCTTTTTGCAAGCAAAAAAACAAACACAAGAGAGAGATGGATGGCTGAAATTTCTTCTATCTTCTTCTCACCATAAACTAAAGAGATAAGAGTATATAGGATAAGGGAAAGCAAAAACACACACACAAAAGAGAGAGAGATGGATGGTGGAATTTTCTTCTATCTTCTTTTCTACAACCATAAACTAAAGAGATAAGAGTACATAATATAAGGGAAAGTACTCTCTCACTATAACATACAATGTTGGTCCATAACAAACAACCATATACCAAAGAGATAAGAGTATATACTATAAGGAAAAGTACTCTCTTACAATGTTGGTCTAAAGTGTGAATCCGACTATACGAGCTGGTGCTATAACTATGCCATATTCTAATAATCCAAATATAACTATCACACATGTCATCCACACTGGCGGCATATCAACCATAATTTGATAGTGGCATAAGTGTGAAGTTATCATTGAGGCAAGTCATCAATATCTGCAACATCTTAACATCGTTAAAGCCTTGGAGCTGGCTGCTCAAGAAGGGAAGATTGTGGATTGAAGGCATCTGAATGGGAGGCAGATGGTGAAATGTTTTGTAGATGACTCTCTACTATTTTTGCAAGTTGATAATGAGGTGATCAAGGCTACCCCTATTGCTCTCCTCTTATGCTCTCCATTGCAACAACCCACTCCGTCATTGAAGCCTTGGACTTAGCTACTTAGGGTTGTGGGACTAAGGCTTTTGAATAGGAGACATATGGTGAAATGTTTTGCAAATGACTCTTTGCTATTTTTGCAAGCTGATAATGAGGTGGTAAGAAGAACACTGACATTAGTGATGCTTCATGGTCCAAATGCAATATATAGCCAAGTCTAGGATGATAAAGATGAGGCCTTTAACCTACATAGGTGGGGGTTGTCAAGTTATAAAAAAAGGTAGTATCTTTAGACATCTTGGTTACCTTATTGGAAAGGGTGTATCCAGCTTATGGAATGGGTGCTAAACATAATTATTTTTCAAGCTTCCTTGCTTACCTTGTTCTTTCCTCTTGCTTGCCTCCTTAGCTCTCAAACAAACTGCAACTCTGATACCATATAAAGAGAATGCGGGGGAGAGGGAGAGCTTGAGTTCCTTACAAGCAAAGAAACACACACAAGAGAGAGATGGATGGCTGAAATTTCTTCTATCTTCTTCTCACCATAAAGTAAAGAGATAAGAGTATATAGGATAAGGGAAAGCAAAAACACACAAAAAAGAGAGAGAGATGGATGGTTGAATTTTCTTCTATCTTCTTCTCTACAACCATAAACTAAAGAGATAAGAGTACATAATATAAGGGAAAGTACTTTCTCACTATAATATACAATGTCGGTCCATAACATACAACCATATACTAAAGAGATAAGGGTACATACGATAAGGGAAAGTACTCTCTTACTATAACATACAATTGGTCCAAAGTGTGAATCCGACTATATGAACTGGTGCTATAACTATGCCATATTCAAATAATCCAAATATAACTATCACACATGTCATCCACTGGCGGCATATCAACCATAATTTGACAGTGGCATGAGTGTGAAGCTATCATTGAGGTAGGTCATCAATGCCTGCAACATCTCAACATCATTGAAGCTTTGGAGCTGGCTGCTCAAGAAGGGAAGATTGTGGATCTAAGGCATCTGAATGGGAGGCAGATGGTGAAATGTTTTGTAGATAACTCTCTGCTATTTTTGCAAGTTGATAATGAGGTGGTCAAGGCTGCCCCTATTGCTCTCCTCTTATGCTCTCCATTGCAACAACCCACTCCGTCATTGAAGCCTTGGAGTTGGCTACTTAGGATTGTGGGGCTAAGGCTTCTGAATGGGAGACATGGTGAAATGTTTTGCAAATGACTCTTTGCTATTTTTGCAAGCTGATAGTGAGGTGGTAAGAAGAACGTTGACATTAGTGATGCTTCATGGTCCAAATGCAATATATAGCCAAGTCTAGGATGATAAAGATGAGGCCTTTAACCTACATAGGTGGGGGTTGTCAAGTTATAAAAAAAGGTAGTATCTTTAGACATCTTGGTTACCCTATTGGAGTGGGTGTATCCAACTTGTGGAATGGGTGCTAAACACACTTTTTTTTCAAGCTAGGATAAATACCATTCTTCTTGCTTACCTTCACTTCTTTAGCTTTGTTGTTGAACTTTAAGAAGTGTTAATGGCTTAAGTCACTGGCACTAGGCATGGGAGAAGGTTTGCCTTCCAAAAGAGTTTGAGAGTTTGGGAATTATTAATCTACACATCCATGTTGAGGCTAGGATCCACCAATAAGCTACTTTCCGCTAAGCAGTTTGTGGGAATGGGTGCTAGCTTCAAAATCACCTTTCTTTCAAGGTAGGATAGCTGTCATCAATACCATTCTTCTTGCCTACCTTCACTTTTTCGCTTTGTTGTTGAACTTAAAAAGTATTAATGGCTTAAGTCACTAGCACTAGTGGTTGGCATGGGAGAAGGTTTACCTTCCAAAAGAGTTTGGGAGTTTGGAAGTTTGGGAATTATTAATCTACACATCCATGCTAAGGCCAGGATAGCCACAATGTTCGCAAAGTGCATTAAAAAAAAGAGGTCGGTCCATCACGATTAAGGAGATGTTGAGTAGAGCGTCTGCAGCCATGGGAAATAGAAAGGTGGGTGGACAATCTTTTTTCTTTTGCTCCTTTGAAGTGTAAAATAGTCCCCTTTGTTTTCTTCCTCATTGTGGTAGCTAGAAATCTATGTTGGGGACCCTAGAGTGGGGAATGGCTCCACTAGGGTCACTAGGAATTATTTGTTATCTTACCACACTTGGTGGTCTCATGCTTTTAATCCTCCCCTTGCCAATCTAGATCCAAAAGCTGGCAAGAGGCTAAATAATAAAGGGTTATCTCACTTATTTGATCTTTGGAATGGGCCGGCCTCTACTTGGGTGAGGGATAAACATCAATATGTATAATGTTTGGGGTTGCCAGGGTTGATAGAGAATTGACGGTCACCATTCGAGCGTGAATACAACATCTTCCAATCTACCTTAGTGAATGTTGGATCCTGGTTCTCAACTTAGTCGAGGACAACCCCCTTGTTGAGGCCTCAATCTATCATGCATTGGTCAAAACTGTGCTGAATGTCAAAGCATGCTAACAAAAGAATGGAATCTGAGCTGGGACCCAACCATTTGGTAGAGAAAGTGGAAGGATTAAATCCTAATAATCTAAAAAAATTAATAGACTAGATAAACCTACACAAAGATAAAAAAACACACTTTGGCAGAGGCGAACGACATTTGATGGATCTGCCGACTTCTTAGGCCTAAGTAGTAAGGAATAAAACATGGTCAAGGCTCCCATCTCATAGTAAGCGCTGTATCTGCAGGTTTTAGGGTATGCAGATCATGTTTGCGTTACTTCTCTGTTGGTGAAGGTATCCTGCTAGAACCCTAACCAGTGCATGTGTGCATCCATGGCTCCGGCAATGAACAGAAGAAGCTCTTCTTTCCACCTTTTACCACGGGACAGCCCTGGTGATGGCGAGCTTCTCCCCTCTCCGACCGACGATAAGAGCTTAGCAGGAGATGGTCATCGCAGGCGTCGCAGGAACAGGAACAAGAAGAGAAACCTGTATCATGTTGAGCTAGGGTTAGGGCCATGTTTGTTAGCAGGGGGGGCATTTGATGGAGGAGCCAGGTCTGCAGTTTCTACTCCGGGAGGATTCATGGATTCTGATGATCATAGGTCTCGCACTCTACAGTGGGACATGATGGCTTCTGGTTCAAACAGTTGTGTTTCAACGGATTTGGCTGCATGTAGATCACAGTTTTCCAATTGCTCTTTGCCATCCCCTTCTCACAATGTGGAGGAGCTTGTTAATGGCACACATGTTGCATATAATGGCATGCCAAAAGTGGATTCGAAGGGACAAATGCAAGCCTCCAGCATTGCATGCAATCCCGATTCCACTTCTAATGGAGTCTTGGTGTACACTTATGTGAAGGATGCAATTTCTGGCCAGCATTCAATGGAGGAAAGGCATGGTAGGGAGAATTCTTGCCACCCTAATTCCACTTTTTTGGTTCAGGCATTGACAAAAAAGGATAAAGAGTGTGATGATCTAGCTATGGTGGAAAGACAACAAGGCCAAAGTGGAAGCGTGGAGACTACCTCAGCTGAGTCCGGGGTTTCTGAAGGTGCTGATCATTCTTCTCCAGCATTCTCTAAGATTCATCCAAGTTCGAGCTGCAGTGCTGATGATGGACATGTATCCAGCACTTTCAAATCAATCAAGGAAGACCTGGTGTCATCAGGTAGTTGTTTCTCTTCCTTTTCTGGAAACTGTAAAGATTTTCTTTTACAAAATAGTTTCGTAGCTGAGAAGGAACACAGTTTAGAGCTTTATTATTGACTCTCTGCCCTTTGTGTTCAGGTGTAATTTCAGAAGTGGAAGTTTTCGTGGATGATGGCAGCGCTTCTTGGTCAAGTCAGTTGTCCAGAGCAGAGCTGAGACAGCGTACCACACATAGTTTGGCTAAAGATTCTTTGCAATCTGTAAGCCATTATGAAGTTGAAGCTCATCTTCAGAACAAGGAAAATCAAGCTTCAAGTGCAACTGTTTCTGAATGTGGCACAAGGGATGAGAGTAGAGATAGTCATGGAGCTGGCCATTATCATCAAACTCCAGACAAGCTCACTCATGTTCAAGTCATGCATGCAGAAACCCCTCAGCTTCTGGACTGGGAGCAGCTGATGTCAGCTAACTCTTTGTGTGAGCAGCTAACTGTTCTTGTGAGTTTTCATGCAATACAGTAAATTTTATTAGGATACAATGCTTTTTATGAATGCAAGTGTGCAGGTGCAGACGAGAGGGAGGAAAAAAGAGAATTTGTAACAGTTTTTCCCATGAAAAGATCCTGCATTATTCATGAAAGAAAGAAATCCACCGAAGCGGACTAGAAAGCAGCTCTCAAGTGGAGCAATATGTACAAACCTTGAATGAGGTGCAACAAAAAAAATAAGAGGGGGGACTCGCTCTCCAGCTGGCCGCTCTCGGAGGGAGTCCATCTTTTTTTTTTTGGGGGGGGGGGGGGGGGGTAGCGAAGACACACTAGGGCCTGTAATCCCATGATGGGTGCTCCGGGGCCATGGTGAGAAATGGGTGCCATGATGGGTGCTCCGGGCCATGGCGAGAAATGGGCTCCGTTTCCATGCGTGGAGGAAAGCTGCATACCTCTGTTGCATTCTGTCAGAGTCACTAATGAGGCGGCGCTCCCATCTCCCTCAAAGAGAGTGTATGATTTCTGTCCAAATGTGCCGGACGGTCTCTGGGCGGGCGAGCTGGGGGAAAAGAGAACGGTCAATAGCCTCGCAACATTTGGCATGCCACATATGCCAAGCGGAGATGTTAATGAAGAGCTCCCAACGCTGGTATACCCGGTTCTTTGGGGGCGAGTGGGATGCTGGTACGGTTGAAGCTGAGATGGTTGTGATCGGAAAGTGTGAGAGCCTAAGGGCAAGGCCAGGGTCATGCCCCTCATAGTGTAGCGCCTTCTGTGCCTTAGTCACCTAGGGCCAGTGTCTGCCATGCGAAGAAGAGGAGGGTGCTGGCCTCTGAAGTGAATTGACAGGTGCCTGTGGACAATCCCAAATGCAGCATCTCTCAGACTCTTGGGGGGGGGGGGGGGGGGGGGGGGGCGCTCTCCACACCGATTGCACTGTGGGGGCCGCCTTGCAATAGATAATTATGTATTGACTGCAAGTTGCAGGGTGCTCATCATCCCACACCTAGTAGTGAAGCTCCATAACTTCCTTCATTGTCTTCCACAAAACACAACACATCTACATAATGATAAGTTCACAGTGAAATAAACCTAATGCTAATGTCCACACACTTGGCTAGTTGGGCACGACCGTTATTATCCACACTATAGTCACAAGAAACGTTTCGAGGTTTTTGAGGTTTTGTTTCGAAAGGTTTCATCCCTCAGCCTCAAGGTTTTGAGGTTTTGAAAAAATCTATATTTTTTTATTAATTATAAATAATAAAAAACATGTAAAAGCCACCTTAAAACATAGTATGATGATGAAAAAAATCCTCTAGGTTTTGAGGTTTCTAGACAAAGGAGGAGTTGCACATGGACATGATTTTCCCTTGCTGCTGCCTATTGGCAAGTTCTAGGGGCGTGTTTGGACCAAGAGGGCAACGTTTTGTGCACTGGGATAGTGGGCAGCTAGGTGCCCCTAGTCCGGAGAGGTGTGGACAATTTGGGCACATCTTGTTATGGTCATGTTCTTGCGCAAAATCCCTGTTCACACCTTGGTTGCGTTCAGTGTGTGAAACATTGATCAGGACTGGTGAAGGGACCAAATGGTGACACTCCATGCATGTCAAATACCGCTAGGGGGACATTATGCTGCGAGTAAAAGGCTAACCACTCTTGATTTGGTGGAGAGGCTAAGGGAGCTTGCTAATCCAATGGGCTCAAGTGTGTCCACCCATGGACCCCAGACAAGCGTTCTTGTTGTAAAGGAAGGAGGGGGGGGGCTCTTGGAAGTGGAGCCAAGTGCCCATTGTTTGGGTTGGCACTCAGCATAGGCGGCTCCATGCTATGTGTGAACAGGCTCTGAGGTAGTGACAAGAGGGGAGGCAAGTAAAGCATTCCACAAGAGAGGTTGGCGAAAACGACACTCCTTGCACAAAGGTTGCTTCTTGAAGAGGGAGGGACGAAAGGCCCCCCAGGCTCGAAAGAGGCTCGCAACAAACTTGTCTCTAAAAGAATGGCCAAGCTTGCGAAGTGTTGTAGGGAAGGTCCACCTGATGTCAGGTAGCCACTGTACTAGCCCACATGTTCAATAGAGCCCTTTGTGAAGGATTTCCACTCTCTTGGTCCACTAACACCATCACTCCTATCCTCAAAGCGGGAGATCCACTTGATCCTAATAATTACAGGCCACACATTGGCCAAACTCTATGGATCAATGCTAGAGGCGGAGCTCAGTTCATTTGCAGAGAGAGAGGGATGCTGAGCCTTAGGACAGGCAAGCTTTCGGAGGAGCTACTCTACCCTTGACCACATCTTCACCCTCCATGCCATCATCAAGGTGGGTAGAGCATGACATTAGTTGCTTTGTGGATTTCCGCAAAGCTTTTGATACTGTACCCCGAGCCCGCCCCCTACACCGTCCATAGGAGATAGGAGTCCCATTTGACATGGTTTGGAGCATCATTGCCCTCTATGAGTCCATCACCGAACGAGTTAGAGCCCGAGGAGGTACATCGTAGGAGATTTCCAGCACTATTGGGGTGAAACAAGGCTGCCCTCTATCACCCACTCTTTTTGTCCTCTACATTGATGAGATCTCGAGCTTCATTTATGGATTAGGCGGGGCTGGTCCCACAGTGGCAGACATATTGATCCCCATACTACTTTATGCAGATGACCTTGTCGTCCCCCCTGAGATTGAGCCGAGGGGCTTCAAAGACAATTGGTTTTACCAAGGTTAACATAGAGGTCCTACTAAGTGCAAATGGTCTTCAATACCACATGCCCCTTCACATCCAGATTGAGCTTCACGTACAGACGGGATCCTGTGGAGATCGTCTCATCCTATGTCTACCTTGGTGTCACTTTCAGTGGCCCACGCTTCACCATGCTTCTCGCAGCACATACCAGAGTGACACGGGGATATGTAGCCTTGAGCTTACTTGAGCGGCAGTGCTTCCAGGCACATTTTCAGGAGCCCATGACACGAAGGGTTGGCTTTTTGACACCCTCGTCACACTAGTCTTGATGTATGGAGTAGCCTTTTGAGGCTAGATTCCTCCGATGAGGATTAGTAGCAAGTTGAGAGGCCCCAGGTCATGATGTTCTTTTGTATGATCCGCATCAAACCATTTGTCCCACACCAGATTATCCAGGCAGAGTTTGCTGCAACCCCGATGGTAGTGGATGCACTCTTCTAGATAGTCACATACCTCCATCGCATTAGTCACATGGATCCCCATAGGTACTCGAGGCTTGCCCTGGAGTTCTTGAGACAGCTAGCACTTGAGGGCCATTTTGGAATATGTTATGCCTTAGTTTCCACTTGGTTCTTAGTATACGGGCTCCGCATGGACCGCGTACCACCCCTTCACTACAATCTCGACGCCCCTTTTCTCCGGCTCTCTCATGAGGACACCAACGGGTTATCCAATTAGATCTTCTCAGCCTCTACACCCATTGCACACGAATCACACCTTTGGAGCTCCCAACAAAGATGCACTTCTACAAAGATCACTTCCTCACGCTCACTGAGGATGGATTCATCCAGCAGCCGGGCTGCTTGAGCGTTCACATGTCCCATGCCATGTGGATTGCGATTGGCCAGATACGGGTTTCATCCCACCACCTAAGAGTGGAGAGAGGTAGAGTTGAGTGCGTCTTTAGAGTTGGGGAGCTCATATGGAGACCCAGAGAGGAGAGGATTTGCCGATTATGCCACACAGAGGTGGAGATAGAGGAGCATTACATATGTTGCTGCCCAGTATACTATGAGAACCGTGGGAGGTTTCATTGTCTGTTTCGTGAGGGATTTGGTCTCACTCTCTAGGATCATTGACTTCCTGGACCAGCGTTGCCTTGGCCTCTTCCTGCTTTAGCTCCACAAACACAGGGACACTTTCTTGAGAGATCTTTAGCCCCAGCCACACCCTGATCCCTCCCTTGCCAACTAACCATCACCAGTTTTTTTCGGAACAAGGAGGTACCCATACAGTGGATCTTGTGGACCCACCTCGCCCGAGAGGAGTTACCTCGGACAGGGCCTCCGCATTCCAGCGTGCCCGACACCCCCGCCCCCCTGGACGTCGGCCACGATCCCCTCATCAGTTCCAGATCCAGGACATGTTCCACTACCATCGAGCTACCTTTCCACGTGACGTAGCTAAGGGAGACCTCTCGGCCATACTCATCAGCCCCATGCTTGATATTTTGGAGAGTGGTATACCATCTATTGGGAGCTGATGCTCCTTTCATGTTCCATTTTCCTGGTATTCCATGATGAGTTTCCATGGACAGTATTGTATCACCCTAATGAGATAGCTGTGTTTTGTTTCTATTTTATTTTCCATTCCATGATGAGATATGCCATGGACATTATTGTATCACTTTGTTCTCATAGGCCCATTGGGTCTTTAGTAGATGCTTAATCTCTCTCTTTCTCTCTCTCTACTACACACACCACCATGGATATCTTCAAGCCTCCATAGCTGTTGGCTCTGCTAACCCTAAGCCTAATTTTACAGTGGTATTCGAGCAAACAAGCTCCTACGTGCAATATGCGCACAACAAAACCCTAACCCTAGAATTAGGTTTAGCAGGGTTTGTATGGAAGAGCAAGAGAGAATGCCCAAGCCAATTTTGCATATTTACCCTAATTTTTCTCTACTCGGCGGAAATCAGCAAAAAAATCAGAAACCCCCAAATTGAGGTAGAAGACACTTGTGTTGCTTTGATCATATGCCCGAGTTGCTTGGTTTGAAGCCTCTCAAGAAGATCGCACCCTTCAAGTTGAATTGTCACATATATGAAGAGTTGCCACCCTTCGTTGATAAAGTCACGACTTTTGGCCATGTTAATTTTTTTTAAAAGCCAATGCTTATTACATTAAGGCATATAGCCTCACAACATTTAAAAAGACGGGCCTTTATTTTTACGGCTAGGGGCAGCTCCCATGCACACAACAAAAATGCCTAGGGCTATTGATGCCAGCTTTGCAACGGACCAGTGCATAAATGACAAAAAAAACTAGCCTCTATACGTCATTTGGAATTCCGCATGCAGTCAGGCTGCCTGTGCACATCAACGACCTCTATACAAGCAAAAGAAGCATGTGCTTCTTGGCTATCACAAACATGACCAAGCCTCCCTCCCCTTCATGCTTGCTCAATTTAGCCGTGATCTTCCCCTTTGCAGAACAAGTGACGGGCTCCTTCGTGCAAGCCTAATCATTAGCTGGTTCTCACAATAGTTAGCCTGTTTTCATTAAAACACTAGGTGTGCAATCCTTGCTGATTCCCCACGGTACATTGGGTGGTCTAGTGCTGCTCCTCCCTTGATAGCCTTGCCCCGAATTTATTCCACGATGACCTCGACTCGCCCTTCCAATGATGGTTCTCACTAGGGCGCAGCAACGTCTCTAGGAGTTGTAGCAATGCGAGCAGGTTCCATCTCCTACCATGGCGGATAAATCAATTCTTGAAGACGAACTGGTTCTCTCTCAATGGCAACAAGAGATACAAACCCAGATGGCGGCAATGCAAACTCAATTCGAGAAGACTTTGGAGACTCTTACTTCACAGATGCAGATGCAACATATGTAGTCACGTCACTCTCCACTTGCAAGTTTAATGGCTTCAATCCACGCACGTCTTCTGGACACCGACATTATACTCCCATAGGTAAGAGGCCAATGACTTAAAGCTTATTTATCGCCTTTTATAAGCATCTAAAACTAAGAAGCTGGACATTAAACCTTGTTTCAGCCTGTTGGCCTACCTCCTATGGCCAGCCAAGTGCCAACCACTAGGCTCCAATTCACTAGTTGCCATCATTGATCTCCAAGGCGTTGCGAGCAACCTTCTACACCAACCACCAAGTTTAACAGCTTTGATTGGTGCACACGTTCTGGCCACCAAGATTAAGGCATTCGTGATTAATCTTCTACACCAACCTTGTCCGCATTACAAGCAAAGCAGTGTGTTCGAAAGGCAGGTTATTCTTCAACACTTTCAATGGTTTATTCTAGTAAAGAGACGATACTCGACCATAACTCCAAGGGGGTGTTAGAATTTGTGCACCTCAGTGTATTTTTGGGAATACCTATTTATTGGGTATTTTATATTTTTCTTCTATTTTAGCAAGTCGTGGAGTAGTCGGCCAGCTCCCTCACATCACTATAAAAGGGGTCTCCCATTATTCACTTGAGCTAATCCAATCCAAGTACAAGGGCAACACTTCTTGCTGGCTATTGCCATTGCAAAGCTTCATGCTGTTATAAAAGGTGATCTTGTCCACAAGCTCTCTATCTCCTTTGCTCCTTCTCTCTCTTGTTTTGTCTGCGCTTCCGCCTGTGCATACTCCAACATGGTATCAATTGCTTAGGTACCTGGCTGCCTTCTACATTGCGGTTTTGATCCTTCCCTCTGCTGCGTTTCTGGAGTTCACAACAGTGGCTGCGTTTTCTGGAGCTCAAAACAATGGCTGTGTTTTCTGGAGATAAAACAGTTGCTGCATTTTCTGGAGATCAAAACAGTGGCTGTGTTTTCTCATCATAGCTGCGTTTTATTTCTCCTAGAGGCTTCTCACATCTGCATTTTCCTCTTCAGGCTGCCCTGCTCCTGTGCTTGGTTACCAAGCATCAGTTGCAAGCTTCGGTTGGCTGCGTTTTTACTTCTACATGCATTTACAGCAGTTGTGTGAGATCTGAAGGCTGTTTTTACAGCGTGGACTGCAGTGGAAGGTGTTTCTTCGCGTGTGGTGCATCCCGACAAGCGGCAGCAACATCTCTGCTTCTTTCCCGGCTTCCCCTTCCTCCGGTTGGGTGTTTCCGGTGCGTTATGGTGGACTATTTTGCTGCTGTCCAGCCTCTTTCTCTCTCAGATTTGCGAGGGGCTGATTGGTCGTGGTGCCTCGCTTCGTTGGAAAGTGCTCGAGAGGAGTCTTGGTGTGTTGAGATTTGTGTACTTTGTTGCTTTGGATATGGCTCCCCCTTGTACGAACAAGGATGACATGTTGGACGGAACCAACTATGCCCATTGGAAGCTGAATATGTGTATCTGGGTCATCCATAAGGGTTTATGGGAGATTGTTCAGGGCACCGAGAAGAAGCCCGGGCATCCTCAGAACTCGAGGTGGTGGACCCAAGATCAAGAGGATGAATTTCTTGCGGAATTACAAGATTGGGAGAATCGTGATTCAAAGGCGCATTCAGTGCTTGTGCGGACCATTACAAAGGTCTCACCGGCCGTGTAAACTCTTACTAGTGTTCATCAAGTATGGTCCAAATTGGAGGATCTCTTTGCTCGAGATTCATTGATGCGGGCAGTTACTTTGCAAGGGCAACTCTACGGTGTGTTATTTCCTGCTACAGTTCTATGCAGTCATTCCTCATGAAGGCCAAGGTTATCCATGACCAGTTGGCAATGGGTGCTGCTTTGTCCTCTGCTCAGTTGGCTGTACTTATCCTCACCAAGCTTTCCTCGGAGTATGATGTGGTTTCTGGAGCTTTGAGGTGCCAGGTCACAACCACTCAATTGGATTTTGATGACCTTAGCTCTCTTCTCTTGGAAGAAGAGTCCGTCCTTGTTTCTCAAAGTAAGATCAACATGTTTCTTAACAGTTCTGATCAGGCATTGACTTCAATTCAGAAGAAAGGACGGAGTCGTTGCTTCTCATGTGGGAAGAGAGGACATCTGTCCAAGGATTGTTTGTCCAAGAAGAAAGACAAGACCAAGGGCAAGTCTGTATCTCAGAAGAAGGGCAAAGACAAGACACAGGGTAGTGACTCAGATACTTCCAATAACACATCTACGATGGTGTACTTCTCTAGTATACATGCAGTTTCCCCCATGCGCTTCTAGCCAGAGGAGGCTTGTGGGTGGGAGAGGGGGTTGTTAGCAGCTCCATTATCTAGTGCATAGGAACCGTGAGTCAGAGTTTCAAGCATTAAAAATTTGGCAAGACATGGTCATCTTTGGTGTAGCAAAGATGATGGACAGGATCTGACCCTTTGAACCATTGGAGTGCTGGCCGACTGGTCATGAATTCATAGATGTGAATGCGCCTGTCGGCAACTTATGCTCCAACTTCTGGTTCTAATACTCTTTTTCTGGCTGCCCCTTCTGGACTAGCTATTGAGAATGTTCATGGCAATGCTTGCACATGACATCTCCTTTGCTCCGTCTCTCTCTTTTTTTGTCTACGCTTCCGCATGTGCATACTCCAACAAGTGGCGTATGTGGCTCAACCTTTCTTTGCCCTACATTTGGATCTTTTTCTTGCCTAGTTTTGCCTCCTCGATGATGAGTGGATCATCCAAGTGATCTACGTCTTGGTAATTTGCCACCGACGCAATATCTTTTATTGAAGCATGAGAAATTCAATGCCAGTTAATAGAGCTCTTGGATAAAGGGCATATTTGTCCTAGTAAGAGTCCCTTTGGTGCACGAATTCTGCTTGTGAAAAAGAAAGATAAGTCGATTTGACTTTGCATTGATTATCGTGCCTTTAACAAACTCACTACCAATTATAAATATCCTCTCCCTCGGATTGATGAATTATTTGATTAGTTACTTCATGTCAAAGTATTTTCCAAGATTCATAAGTCTGGATGTTGTTAGATCAGTATTTTGTGAAGGTGATGAGCACAAGACCGCCTTCTGCATGAAGTATAGACATTATGAGTACTTGGTCATGCCTTTCGGGTTAACCAAAGCCCGACAACTTTTATGAGTCTCATGAATGACCTTTTCCGATCATTTCTACACAAGTTCGTGATTATTTATCTAGACGATGTTTTAACAAACACGCGGGAAGGTGTTAAGACTTTCCATTTTTGGTTTATGTGTGAGTATCAAGGGTTGTGTGTCCGTGAAAATGAGATGTAATTATCTTGTGTGTGTCAGATTGCTGTGTAAAAGGGTCTTGATGTTATAAAAGGTTCCTTTGTCATGGCATTCCTTGTTTTGGTCAAAGAGGGGGGGGGGGCCGGGGGGGGGAGTCGATGTAGGCTGTCATGTTTCAGTGTGGAGCTCCTTCATCATGTCTTGTTGACCAGAGGTCCGGGTGTTGGCACTAGTAGTGTGCAGTTTGGAGGCCAGCCGAAAATGTCTATTGAAGGTTTCTTTGTTTCATCTTCCCATTTGCTCGGAAGGGCTGTTAGTACCATATTTATGGAAAACACTGTACCTTTCCATAACTTACCACAATCTGCCCGAACTGCTCAAATTAAAACCTTGTAATTATGCTTATAGTTTCATAGCATGCAGCTTGCTTATCTTGCATGTTGTGCATATTTATGAAACCATTCGTCGTCATATATATGTGCATTCACTGAAGTTATAATATTGCTGGCTTAATAGTAGTACCCTAAAGGGATAAAGGAAAAAGTTCTACAGTGTATATTCGAGCATGCAAGGATATCATAAGTACATGCTGGAGCTGAGCAAATTCCTGCCAATGTTGATACACACAGCTTGGTGGTTTCACATTTTTGGATTGAGGATGTAAGGATAGGGGCAAAGGAAGCCTGTAGACAGATATATTGAGAGGTGCTTATTTCGCCATGCAACAGGAGTTATTCACTTATTGAAAATTTGAATTGGGCCAACTAACAGTCTATGATGGCAAAATTATTTAGTACCATTACAGGCGTTTTAGGCTACTGCGCTCCTAGCTGAAAAAAGAATGGAAGACACACATGACCTCTTTTCAAAACAGCAAATATCCAAGGTACAACGTTATATAATGCTGAAAAGTACAATAAAAGGTCTTGTATTGAAGTATGACAACAGCTAAACACAATACTCTTGGAGCAAGTTGGAGAATTCTTGTAGGCTCAGTGGCTCACAGACTACACTGCTTTAGCTGCTACACATGCTCTTACTACTTCTGACAAAAGTGTACAGATGTTGAGGGGACATCCCTTTGTACAGGGTGACTGCCCAGATGTTGTGGCTCACAGACTACACCGCTTTAGCTGCTACAGACATGCTCTCACTGCTTCTGATAAAAGTGTACGGATGCTGCGGGGCAATCCCTTTGTATAGGGTGATTTCCCAGATGTTCCCTCTTGCCCACTAGCTGGTCTGTTGCAGCCGGCAGCACCCGCTGGTGGGTGTGTAGCCTAGCAGCGTGGGTTTGTGACAGGGAAGGGGGAGGTCCTGGGTTCAAATCCCCGCAGGCTCCCGGGTGGCATAAGGGCCATTTGCGGCCATAATTGTACCACCTTTGGGTGGGAGACCAAGCCACCTTCAGGTGGGCACTTAAGTTGTTACAGAAGGATCTACTCAATGGACAGAGATTAGGCAGGCTCATGGGTAGGAACCTTGGCAAGCAGTAGCTACAGGTGACAGAATAGATTCGGCGTGCAGAATGTCGAGCTTCATTCCAATGTAGAATAGTGCTGTCAAGCTGCAAGTCGGTGCAGGCCCCAGGTGCAAATGCCTTGAGATGTGCAGGTGGGGGCAAGCGGGGGGATTTGGCTCAGTATCTGATGATGGAGGGAGGAATGGAGGAACGGTTGGTTAGCCATGCAAAAGTAGCTGTATTTGTGTGTAAACCAGCTTCAAAGTATCACAATATTTCAATCTTTTCAACAGCTTGAATCTTTAGAACATGATGTATGAAAAAAGTAAGCTACAACAGAGTCTAATGCATATCGATACAACTGCTTGTTTGCATATAACCTCTACCTTGGATGAGCATTGTTCTCAGAGTTGGCTGTCTGCACTTTCTGTAAAGAATCATTTGTGAAGATATTACTTACATCTCTCTATTTTGAAAACCAGGTTCTGAGCCTGCAATTACATCCCCATTCGAGTATTTTGTTGGTGAAGTTCTTCGGCCACCGTCGACCTTACAGGAAACACAATCAGCGGAGACTGACAAGAAACGCCAACATGTTTATAACACAATGTTTCATGTCCCATGGAGATGTGAATTGGTAAGCAAACTGAACTCGTGGTCTGCCATTTTGGAAGTTCTAGTTGCTAGACTTTTTCAAGTGCTTAGAAATTTGGGCGATCTTTAACCAGGAGCAAAGATCTCAGAGCAGTGAACCATTGATTTAATTAAATACACAATAAACACGAATGATTAAATACACAATAAACACGAATGATTAAACCAAACAACAATCAACACTGCACCCCCCCCCCTCCCACCCCCACCCCGACCCCCACCCCCTCCCCCCTTTTTCCCCTCCTCCTTTCTTCTTCCCCATAATGTACTGCCAAAAGGAGAAATAGATTTGCACAGGATTGGGGCGATGCAAGATCACCAGTTCACCCAAATACAATTTGACAATGAAAACAAGCTCAAACATTTTGTTGATGTGGAGTCTTCACAGCCCAGGGGCATGAATTCACTTTAGAAACCAATGTTTCTGGAGAGTAAACAAGCACGGATGCAACGACGGCTGTCCGTACGCCTGTACCGACTGCACTTTCCCTGTATTTATCAGGCCAGCCCTGTGTGCAGTTGTGGTGGCAATTGGAAGTACGGGCAGTGGGCAAATGGTAACAACTTGTAGGTACATCAGCAAGGCACTTGTACGGTAGTGGCTGGTCATGGGTTCAGCCAGGCACAAGGTAGGTGCATGAGCTGTAGTATGGATATCATGTGGATGCGAGAGAGGAGAGACCCCAGCTAACAGGTGTTTAGCCCAGCAGTGTGGGCTTGTGATGTGGGGATTGGAGGCCTCAAGTTCAAATCCCTGCAGCAGCCCGTTGGTAGTTGCAATGCCTTTGAGCACGAAGACTAAACTGCCTCTTTGCGGGTACTACATTGCAACTCCATAAGGATCTACTCAAGTGCAAAAATGTCCATGGTATCAGAGCGCCGGTGATCTTCAGTGTTGGATGGTCCCTCCTCTCCCTCTTGCGTTTTTGTGTTTTCAGCAAGGTGGACAGATCTGCGTTTTTTCTTAGCATTGCTGCTGGTCGTCTGCCTCTTCTTCCAGGCGTTTCTTCTCAGCAACCCGTGGTCATCTTGGATCCATAGTCGGTTTGATCTCCTGAGACTTCCTTCTTAGTATTTCATACCCCCCCTTAGTGCTGGTTGCCTGTTTTGTACAGGCTTGCAGCAGCATGTTTGCTGCTTTTTTTCTTCTACAGGTTTCTGATGCTGATTTGCTGATCTGAGGCTTGGGTGTACCTATTTCTTTTGCTTTTCCAGATTCAGCCCTTTCTATTGCCCCGAGTACCTCTGCGTTTTCAGATTTACAGCCATGGTTGCTGCGTTTTTTTGAATTGATTCTTGCTGGTAGCTCCTACCTTCACCTGGGTTTCATCCGTTGGACCCGAAGGTACCTTCTCTTCAACGTTTTTCCTCATAGGAGGTGTGGACACTGGTTGACCTGAATTTTCAGGTTTGTAGCCCTTGTTTGGCTTCGTTTTCTTCTCCAGTGGACACAGATCACTTGCAGAGGGGGTTTCTTATTTGGATTGTGGCTTTGGAGGCAGTTTGGTACTTGAGGAGGATTCTGAATTTCAGATTTCAGTCAGCGTTTTGTAGCGTTTTGCTGATTTTGGAGTATCTATACTTGTGTTTTGTTCCTGGCCTACACGGTTTTCCGGTTTCTTCATGTTCCTTGCCTTTTGTTGGTGGTGGAGTGCTATTTTTTGCTGGACAGTAGTGTTTTGGCTGCTTTTTACTTCCCAAAGGAGTTTTCTACACTCGCGCGGGGGGGCCGCGGGGGGGGGGGGGGGGGGGGGGGGGGGGGAGCTATCTCTCGCTACTTCACTTGAGGATCAGTTTCGGGAGTTGTTTTGTTTCTGTGGAGACTTTCTTCTGTGACAGGAGTTTACAGATTTTGGAGGAGAGCAGTGATCTTCTCAGAGATCCTGAGCAGAGTTTATTTTGTCCGAGCTTGTGTTCTTTGCAGTGTTTGCAGAACAAGGAGGGTGTTTTGCCCTTGAGGTGTGATTCTCTCACATAGATCAACAGTCTTTTGCTCTCAGTGATGCTTTTGAGGACTTTGTTACCACTGTAGTTTATATTCCTGCTTCCCTTCCTCATTGTGAGGAGTCTACCTGTGCCTCTCTTTGTGATGCTTCTGAGGATGCCCTTCCCCGTGCCAGTTCTGCAGGTTGTTGTTTTGGAGGATGGTTTTTTGGACCGAGTGGGATGCTTTGGATCTGTGGTTGCTAACTGTGCATGGGACACAGTGGTACTTCCAGAGTTTCTTGGATTTGGATCAGAATCAAGTTGGGCTTGTACCAGTCCGATGACATCAGTTTTCAGAGTGGGATGTGGAGTCCTTTCATCTTGCGATGCCCACCTTAGTTGTGTGTGCTTATGTACAGCATTGGGCAACTCATGGTACGGAGTTTGAGGAGATGGACCCCATCTTTCTACAGAGTCTTTACATCTTGGGATGCCGACTTTTTCAGAGGATGCTTTTGTACAGCATTTGGCTACTCTTGGTACAGAGTTGGAGCAGATTGACTCTATTTCTTTTGAGGAATCTAGTGAGGAGCATCTTACTTCTCCCAGGATTGATTATCTACAGGATCTGATCTTGGTTGGTCTTGAGGTTTTTCATACCTTCTCTAGGCTGGATACACGACATTTGACTTCGGGGAGTGTTCTTACACTTGGGTTTGGAACCTCTATTTGGAGCAGCACGTCGCAATCTACATGGTTGTTTTCTTCCAGAGGAGCGGTGTACCTGGCAGCTTGTTTTGTTGCTTTTGTAGCTGAGTTGCTGAGGAGATTGCTTGTGGAGCTTTCTTGGTACCTGTTTCTGCAGTCTTTCATCTTTGATCGAGGACGGCGTCTCTGGCTTCTTGGAGTTCACTTAGCATCCGGTGTTGAGAGGGGGTGTTAGACATCATCCCCTTCTTGCTGGCTTCCTGTTTGGTGTCCTATTTTTGCCTCTAGGGTTGACCAAGTTAGCTAGAGGGGCTGGTCACACCTCACATATGTTTTCCCATATTATTCCCCATTTTATGGAGTCTTGGGTATTTTTCCCAGCCGTGGAGGATTTATTCCCTAGTCGGCTTCCTACATATGGGTATATGTATAGCTGGTTTGCCTCCCTCATTCTTCATTGCTTGCTTAGCATTGTTTGCTGCAGTCCCTCACATACGAGGTTTTCTCCCCTCTTGCTCGGGACATGTATTCCTTTTGATGATGATATTGAGAGCAGGTTCTCACCTGTGTTTCCTCTCCATCTCTCTCTCTCTCTCTCTCTCACTCTCTCTCCTGTGTTTCCACTTTCCCTTCTTCCGCTGCACATTCTATCAATCTGGGCATATACATAACTGAGCATAGCCCCACTCTTTTTCATTGCTTAGCATTGTTTGCTGTAGTCCCTCACATATGAGGTCTTCTCCCCTCTTGCTCCTGACATGTATTCTTGGTTGATGATATTGAGAGCAGGTCTATACGTGTGTTTCCTCTCTCTCTCTCTCTCTCTCTCTCTCTCTCTCTCTCATGTGTTTCCACTTTTCCTTCTTCTGCTGTGCTTTCTATCAAGACTCACTGTCGAGTACATCTTGCATGCCGATGATACCCTAGCGCCCCTGCTAGCCTACATGTTCAAAAGAGCCCTTTGTGAAGGATTTCCACCCTCTTAGTTCACCAACACCAACTCCATCACTCCCTTCCTCAAAGCCAGAGATCCACTTGATGCTAATAATTACAAGACGATCATGATTTGCCACACATTGGCCAAACTCTATGGATCAGGGCTAGAGGCGGAGCTCAGTTCATTCGCAGAGAGCCAACGATGCAGAGCCTTAGGATAGGCTGGCTTTTGGAGGAGCTACTCTACCTTGACCACATCTTCACCCTCCGTGCTATCATCGAGGGAGGTAGAGCATGACATCAGAGGATTTACTGCTGCTTTGTGGATTTCCGCGAAGCTTTTGACAGTGTACCCCGAGCCTGTCTCCTACACCGTCTACAAGAGATAGGAGTCCCATCCGACATGGTTTGGAGCATCATCGCTCTCTATGAGTCTATCACCAGACGAGTGAGAGCCCTAGGAGGTACATCACATGAGATTTCTAGCACCATTGGGGTGAAACAGGGCTGCCCTCACCCACTCTTTTCGGCCTCTACATTGATGAGATCTCGAGCTTCATTGACGGATTAGGTGGGGCTGGTCCCACACTGGCAGGCATATTGATCCCCATACTACTTTATGCAGATGACATCGTCCTCCTCTCAAACTCAGTCGAGGGGCTTTAGAGACAGTTGGATGCCTTATAGGACTTTTGCACTCAGCAGGACCTCTTTGTTAACCTTGGTAAAACCAAGGTAATGGTCTTCAATATCTCTCGCCCCTTCACATCGAGATTGAGCTTCACATATAGAGGGGATCTTGTGGAGATTGTCTCATCCTACGTCTACCTTGGTCACTTGCAGTGGCCTATGCTTCACCATGCTTCCTAGAGCACATGCCAAAGTGACACGGGGATATGCAGCCTTGAGCTTACTTGAACGGTAGTGCTTCTAGGCACATTTCCAGGAGCCCAGGACGAAGGGCTGGTTTTTTGACACCCTCATCATACCAGCCTTGATGTATGGAGCAGCCTTTTGGGGGCCAGATTTATCCTATGAGGATTGGCAGCGAGCTGAGAGGCCCCAGGTCATGATATTCTCCCATATGATCCGCTGCACACCAAATTATCCAGGCAGAGTTTGCTACAGCCCCGATGCTAGTGGATGCACTCTTCCAGACAGTCACATACCTCCATCGCATCAGTCACATGGATCCCCACAGGTACCCGAGGCTTGCCTTGGAGTCCTCAAGACAACTAGCACTTGAGGGCCACTTTGGAGTATGGTATGCACCAGTTTCCACTTGGTTCTCAATATATGGGCTCCGCATGGACCGCCTACGCCCCCTTTAGTACAGTTTGGACTCCCTTTTTCTCCGGCTCTCTTGCGAGGATAGCAATCGGGTTATCCGGTTAGTTCTCAGCCTCTACACCCATTGCACATGGATCACACCTTTGGAGCTCTGCACGAAGATGCACTTCTATAGAGATCACTTCCTCACACTCACTGAGGATGGATTCATCTAGCAGCCGGGCTACTTGAGTGTTCACATGTCCCATGCCATGCGGATTGCGATTGGCCAGATACGGGTTTCATCCCACCGCCTGAGAGTGGAGAGAGGTAGAGTTGAGTGCATCTTCAGAGCTGGGAAGCTCATACGGAGACCCCAAGAGGAGAGGATCTGCCGATTATGCCACACAGAGGTTGAGATAGAGGAGCATTACATATGCCGCTGCCTAGTATACTATGAGATCCGCGGGAGGTTTCACTGTCTATTTCGTGAGGGGTTTGGTCCACTCTCCAAGGTCATTGACTTCGAGGACTAGCGTTGCCTAGGCCTCTTCCTGGGTGAGCTCTGCAGACACAGGGACACCTTCTTGAGAGAGCTTCGGGCCCAGCCCACCCGCCCCCTCCCTCGCCAGCCAACCATCACGAGTTTCTTCCGGACCCAGGAGGTGCTGGACACCGATATAGTGGATCTTGTGGACCCTCCACGAGCTACTCCGGACCTACCTCGCCCGAGAGGAGTTACCTCGGACCGAGCCTCCGCACTTCAACGTTTCCGGCGCCCCCGACCATCGGACACGATCAGCTCCAGATCCAGGACATGCTCCACCTCCATTGAGCAACCTTTCCATGTGACATAGCTGAGGGAGACCTAACGGCCATACTCATTAGCCCCATGCTTGATATTTTGGAGAGTGGTATACCATCTACTTAGAGCTGATGCTGCTCTCATGTTTCTATGTTCTTAGTATTCCATGGTGAGTTTCCATGGACAGTTTTGTATCACCCTAGTGAGATAGCTATGTTTATGTTTTCTTTCTGTTTTATTTTCCATTCCATGATGAGATATGCCATGGACATTATTGTATCACTCTGGTCTCATAGGCCCGTTAGGTCTTTAGTGGACGCTTAATCTCTCTCTCTCTCTCTCTCTCTCTCTCTCTCTCTCTCTCTCTCTCTCTCTACTGTCGCCCTCTAGCTGCTGCTGCTAGCCTTGGTTGCCCTGCGCACTGTAACCTGTTGTACCTTCTACCTTGGTGCCACCCTGTTTTTGCCCTGCGCGATGCCTTGGTTGCCTTGCGCGCTAGTGTACCTTCTGCCGTCGCCCTGTTTTTGCCTTGCTTGCACTTGTGCACCTCCAGCTGCTGCCCGCCCTGCGCGCTATTGTACCATCTGCCGCTGCCCTGTTTCTACCCTACTCGTGCTTTTGCGCTGGCTCCCTCTGCCTTCCTTATCACAAGACTCGACCTTTGAGTCTTTTGCAAAGACCATGCTTTGGTAATCCTTTGAGCCATGCTTATATATAGCCTCCGAGCCATGCTTCCTAGCCTCTGAGTCGAAGCAAAGAACACGTCTGTTTCTTTACCAGTGTTGGAGTAGAGACTATTGAAGGCCATCCAAGCATCTCCACCTTCGCTCGGAAGGGTTTGTTAGGACTTGGAGTTTGTAGGTATCATTGCTTGTGTGTGAGTAGGTGTGATCGCTTCCTAGGTGTGAACATCCTCTTATGAGTAGATAGGATAAGTGAGACTTGTCATCAACTTAGTGTTTATGTGTGATTTCATTGGGTTATAAGCATGTACTTGGGGAAGTTTCAAAATATAATATAATCACAATCATTATTGGGTCCTGCAACTTTGCTATCTGCAGTTTTTTCATTGTGATGCATAAGAGGACTCCTTCCTCTCCTCTGCATGATTGGTTAGGCTATCCGGACTATCATGTATAGCATATCGCGAAGTATGTGGTGCAAAGTATCAAACCACCACATGTATGTATTGGGTGGGTGTAAGTTGTAGCCTAACCCCCATGTATGTGGCATCTGTATGTATCTGGTGGGTGTAAGTTGTAGCCTAACCCACATGTATGTGGCATCCTCATCGCCCCTAACTATGCTGATCATACCCTGAAGGTGCGACCTAAATAGGACTACTACTCTTCTTGACCCTCGTACTCCTCCTATGGGTGTGCCCACGGTAAGTCGACTCCCACTGGTATCCAGTGACACGAGGCAATCCCCTCTCCACTGGTGTGTCTCTGTATAGAAGACAATATCCTGTCTAGTAAATGTCTCTCGGAAGCCATCTGACCACAAAGTCCCATTATAGTTCCAGGCTGTCTCCCCTTCTCTCCTTCACTCTACACATGCTATCACCATTCCTTGCCATATAAATCCAATGTGTGTGTGAACAACCCCTAAAAGGGTTATTGTGTTTGTAGTGTGTGTTCACACAGTTATGAGTGGGTGGCATTCACTTAATTGTGCTTGTAGTGTGTATTCACACACTTATGAGTGGGTAAGGTAAGTGTGCCATGTGGCATACACTTAATTGTGTGTGTAATTTGTACGGGTCAAAAGATTAGGCTGCAAGCCCATGAAAGCATGTACTTGGTGAAGGTTACTAAATAATCTAATAAAATCATTGAATGATGCAATACTCTATCTCTTTCAACTCTCTCTCTCTCTCTCTCTCTCTTTACACACACCATGGACATCTTCCATCCACCATAGGTAATCCTTTCTGATCCTTCAACCTTGAACCAACAATCATTGGAGACAACAGGTCCGGTAGCCATGATATTGGAGCTCGGATTGATGTGTGGAGCAAAGAACGAGTTTGCCGGAAGATCCGTACCGGCTTGGAGCCATGGAGCATCATTTGCAGTTGTGCTCCAAGTTAAGCAAAAGGATGTCATGTGCACACTCTCCGGAGTGTGATGTGGACATGCTTCTATCCATTGACCAACTCAGAGGTCGAGTATATGGCTGGATTTCATATGTTTGTAAGGACTATTGTGCCAGTTCATTTTAATATTGTCGAGACTCCCAATGTGCAACCAATTGTGGACAGAGTTATTGGATTATTGTGTGAACACACTTAGTTGGACATTATTATTTGGGTGTGTAGGGTTGGTAGTCAACTCACAACAATTAGACACTATAAATAGGAGTCTAGGCCTTAGTATTGTTCATTCATTGATTAGTCAGTCATCATTGAGTCATTGAGAGCTCCCATTGAGTATCTCTATTGAGTCATTGAGAGCTCCCATTGAGTATCTCTATTGAGAGCTCCCATTGAGTCATTGAGAGCTCCCATTGAGTATCTCTATTGAGCATTGTATATACTTTATGTTAATAATACATGGTAGATTAGGTCCTCTCTCTCTACTGTGTATTGAGCATGAGGAAGAAGCCATTTGTTGCATGAGTTTAAGTCTCTGATTAGGTTCTAATCACACTCAATCAATCATAAACACACTTTCGCAAGCACCCATGTTACAAAAAAATACAAAAAAGGAGAGGAGAAGAGAGTCTTTTGGAAGGGGTGATTGGTCACCTTGAGCACCCCACCACCCATTTAGGGTGTGTTAAGTGTTGGGTACGTCCACGCTAGGTGGTTGGGTGATCCCAACCCCCTTTTACAGAGCCACCTATTGGTTTAGCTGCCCTACCACCACCACCACCAATTTGAGTCCGGTTGTTTGGCATCTTTTTAAATGAGTATGCCAATGTAGTCTATTATATACACATTTGCCTATAAAACCTTATAAATTCAAACATACAGACCACTTACAAAACCCACAAATCACAATGTGTTCGGCCCAAACGATTCCATGCATACACGTCCACATGGCTGTTAGGCATCCCTAACACCGGAACGATCCCAAGCCTTAAAACAAGGCAATGTCCATGCCAAAAAAGCAAGTCCACATGTGCAAACCTATGCCAGGCTTTTAATGCAAAATGTACAGTTGGCACAAACTTCCATTTTTCACCAAGTGCTTTGGATTTAGGCACAGGTGTGAGCCCAAGTGTGCCTCTCCGGAATCCAAGCATGTCCAAAATGTTGTTAGACATCATCCCCTACTTGTTGGCTTCCTATTTTGTGTCCTATTTTAGCCTCTAGGGCTGACCATGTTAGTCAGAGGGGCTGGTCACCCCTCACATATATTTTACCCATATTTATTCCCCATTTTATGGTCCTGGGTATTTTCCCCGTTGTGGAGGCACTTTATCTCCAGTCGGTTGCCTTCATGTAGGTGTATATATAGCTGGCATGCCTCCCTCATATCTCATTGCTTGCCTAGCTTGTCTAGCTGCAGTCCCTCACATACGAAATTCTCCCCTCTTGCTCGGGACATGTATTCCTTTTGGTGATGATATTGAGAGCAGGTTCTCACTTGTGTTTCCTCTCCATCTCTCACTCTCACTCTCTCTCCTGTGTTTCCACTTTCCCTTCTTCCGCTGCACATTCTATCATGGTATCAAAGCGCCGGTGATCGTCAGCGTTGGATGCTCCCTCCTCTACCTCTTCAGTTCTGCGTTTTTCTGCCTATGGACAGGTCTGCATTTTTCCATGCATTGAAGCTTGCGTTTCAGTTCTTCAAGGGCCGACTCTTCCCCAATTCAGTGGGCTGCAGTCCCTCTTCATCAGGGCGTCAGTTGGCAGCCTCTAGGCAGCCTGATAGGGGCGTTTTTTTCAGGACAGCATACCTGCCCTTCTGGTAGCACCTTCCAGGGTTCTCAGGCGACTTTTTTTTTTCAGGTCTGGGCAGCAACATTGCTGTCCCAACAGGCTGCGTTTCTAGCCTGTTTGGGCTTGCCCATGCTTTGCTCTGTTCTTTGAGCTCACTCGGCTCCTCTTTTGCCTGTCCCATGCGGTGTGATCCTTTCACATGGATCCTTTATTTGTTGCTGATTCTTGGAATTTGGTTCTACTTCTGGAACATTCTTTTGCTACCTGTGATGCTTTTGAGGACTTTGTTAGCACTGCAGTTTATATTCCTGCTTCCCTTCCTCATTGTGAGGAGTTTATGTCTGCCTCTCTTTGTGATGCTTCTGAGGATGCCCCTCCTTCTGCCAGCTTTGCAAGTTTGTTATTTTGGAGGATGGTTTTTTGGACCGAGTGGGATGCTTTGGATCTGTGGTTGCTAACCGTGCCTGGGGCACAGTGGTGCTTCCAGAGTTTTTTGGATTTGGATCAGAATCATGTTGGACTTACATCAGTCCGACGATATCTTTTTTCAGAGGGGGATGTGGAGTCCTTTCATCTTGCGATGCCCACCTCAGTGGTGTGTACTTATGTACAGCATTGGGCAACTCATGTTATGGAGTTTGAGCAGATGGACCCCATCTTTTCTACAGAGTCTTTACATCTTGCGATGCCGACCTTTTCCGAGGATGCTTTTATATAGCATTTGGCTACTCTTGGTACAGAGTTGGAGCAGATTGACTCTATTTCTTTTGAGGGTTCCAGAGAGGAGCAATTTGCTTCTCCCAGGCATAGTTGTCAGGTATGATATTGTACGGTTCGTACAATACGATACCGCACGGGAAAATACGGTACGATATAATTTTTTTTCTTGTCGTACGATAAAATATGGTGTTTTAAAAAAATACTTATAAACTTAGGTATTTCCAAGTCGAGATATGGAGTATTTTAGAAAGGAGGGAAGCATCATAGTACAAAGGAAGCTCAAATAGCCATAGATAAGAAAAAGAAAGACCATTACCTACCAAAACAATTGATTTTTTTTGGGATTTTTTTTTTGGGGAAAAATATTTGTGCAAACTTTTTTTTCCCTAAAAAAATCCGTACAGTATTCTGAGTCCCAAGATTGATTATATACAAGATCTGATCTTGGTTGGTTATGAGTGTTCTTACACTTGGGTTTGGAACCATTATTTGGAGCAGCACATCGCAGTCTACATGGTTGTTTTCTTCCAGAGGAGCAGTGTACCTGGCAGCTTGTTTAGTTGCTTTTGTAGCTGAGTTGCTGAGGAGATTACTTGTGGAGCTTTCTTGGTACATGTTTCTGCAGTCTTTCATCTTTGATCGAGGACGGCGTCTCTGGCTTCTTGGAGTTCACTTAGCATCTGGTGCTGAGAGGGGGTGTTAGACATCATCCCCTACTTGCTGGCTTCCTATTTTGTCCTATTTTAGCCTCTAGGGCTGACCATGTTAGTCAGAGGGGCTGGTCACCCCTCACATATATTTTACCCATATTTATTCCCCATTGGGTATTTTCGTAGTTGTGGAGGCACTTTATCTCCAGTCGGCTGCCTTCATGTAGGTGTATATATAGCTGGCATGCCTCCCTCATATCTCATTGCGTGCGTAGCTTGTCAACTGCAGTCCCTCACATACGAGGTTCTCCCCTCTTGCTCGGGACATGTATTCCTTTTGATGATTGTATTGAGAGCAGGTTCTCACCTGTGTTTCCTCTCCATCTCTCACTGTTACTCTCACTGCTGTGTTTCCACTTTCCCTTCTTCCGCTGCACATTCTATCAAATGTGAGTTCACCATGTGATCTCTATGATAAATCAAAGACACAATTCCCATGTTGTCTTTATGAACACATCATAGCGATGGATTTCGGGGATTATGTTCTAGCTGCTGCTGACAGTAGCATTGAGGTACTCAATGATGTGAACCCATTTTTGAATGCAGAATTCCCTTCTCTGTTTTCCCCCTTTTTTTTTTCTCACCATGTGATCTCTATGATAAATCATAGACACAATTCCCATGTATGCTGTATGAACACATCGTAGCCATGGATTTCGGGGATTACGGTCTAGCTGCTGACACTAGCTTTGAGGTACTCAATCATCAACCCATTTTTGAATGCAGAATTCGCTTCTCTGCTTTCCCCTTTTTTTTTGGTGCTTTTCTTGATTCTGTTTTGAGTATGTGTTATTACTAGGTCCTGAAAGGAAGCTTTATTAAGTTGCCTAACCCTCTCTGTGCATGGCAGCTCATTGTTGTGGGATTCTTTGTCTGCTTCGATTCTTTCTTGTCATTATTGACAGTGATGCCTGCAAGGATCATCATATTTCTGTGGAGGTTATTTGCCAAGAGGAGGTAAGTTCATTCTATCAATGCCTGTGGCCTCCAAGTTAAATTTGGCTGGATGCTTGACAAGATAACTCCATTTAGTCCCACAAATCTGTAGTTCCACAAAAAGTTGGTATTACCAGTAGTTTTTTCATGTCCATTGTAGTGCTCTTCTGATGATCCATTGGCAGGCAGTTTCGAAGGCTGCGTGCAGATGAGCTCTCTGATTTGGGATCTCTGCTTGTACTAGTGGCTGGAGTGACTTTATTGCAGCAAGCAGGTGCTGCCTGGGTTTCATTCTGAGGGTCAGGGATTGTTTTTTTTTTGATTTCACGTTCTTGCATGTCAGTGAATTGTCTTATTCCTTCATGCCATGTTAGGGGCTTATAGACATAAGCTCCACCTGTGAAAAGGGGAGATCTCACCCGCCCCTGCGCTATCCGATCCCTACCTGTCGGATGGGTGGGTGATCTGTCTGCCAAGACCCTTAGTTTAATTGGCCAACGTCAAGTTCTTGCATGGTGACAACTTCAGAAGTTGAGGCTGACGTGCATTGTGATCTTTCGTATCAGATATCAGCTACATATATCACATGATAAGGAGCCAGGCCACTATAAAGTTGTATGTTGTGTACAATGTGTTGGAGGTAAGGGTTCCTTGTTTTTTCTCAGATGTGATCCTTATCTCTAAAAACATTATGCGTTGTTTCGGACTAAATCGTTTAACTTATGTGCTACAGATTTTTGACAAGCTATGCCAGTCATTTGGTAGTGATGTGCTCCAAGTGGTGTTGAACTCTGCAGAGAATGTGGCAACTTGCCCAAGCGCTGCTCTGCTGTCGGAGGCATTCCAATTTGCGTTGGACCAGTGCATAGCTGTTGTTTCTTTTGATATCCTTCCCTTGTTTGTAAATCTGATGGTAGGATACGACAATGCTGGTGCCATTAAATCAAATATTTGTTGTGAAGACTGAGTAATTACTTGTGTCCCTTAACTGTCCTCACTTGTCCATTCGTTCATAATCTTGGCACAGTCCATTACTGTGTCAGCAGCTATACGATCTCACAACAATGCTCTGTTGACTCTCCTAATCTCCAACAATTTTGCTGAGATCAAGAGCAATGTTTTCAAAAGGCTAGCTAAAGACAATCTTCACAAGCTAGCGTATCTTGGTATGATCTAAAACAGTCTCAATATATCAATCAGTGAAGTCATACTTTTTTAATGATATAACTATGTGATTTTGAATGCAGATACTGTGGAAAGATTTCATATCATAGCACACCTTTTTTTTGTCTTGGCACAGAATCTTTTGGCAGCAAACGAGCCTTGGCTACTTGCCTTTGCTTGTGTAAGTAGTCTGCAAGGGAAAAGCCGATCCTTCATGTTTGCATTCCATTTTGAATCTTTGTAGTAACACAAGAGGTTTGGACCATGATTGTCATGTCATGTCGACTGCCATTAGTTGGCAGCAATTGTATTCTTTTTACTACTGTATCATTTGAAATTGTGTGTTAACCTCTTGACGTAATCGTCAAGAGTAGACTACTCAAACATGACATGTATCTGTGACTGTGCAGAATGCAGGCATGGTTTTTTTGTGTGAGATTCTTGTGGACATCATCAAACATGCTTTTCTTGCCAAGTTTAACGAGATAAAGCCAGCAGCTTATTCTGAATTTCTTCTAGCCCTTTGCAAGCAGGTAACAACTTTTTTCTGCAAAAACATAACTGCTTAGACTCTGGATTTTTGCATCTTGTTTTCCTGTTGATAAAGTAAGCCTACGTGTGCTCCACAAAATGTGAATTGCCTCAATATGCCGATGAATTCTTGCCACATCTTTTAAGACATTAGTCGACATCAAATGTGTTTTGAGTTGCAAAATCCCCTCTTAAGAAATTGATGCCAAACATTTCAAAATGCTGGCTTATGTATTTTCAAATAAAGTGTAGGTGTCACATGAGTGCTAACAATGGAAGACTTAATCCTAGATCAACTGTAATCTACATGATCTATCAAACACATAGGAGAAGGGAGAGACAAGAGATGTAGTCCTCATCTACTGTATATTGAAAAAGATGCTCATATAAATAATGGTTCTTGGATGTGAACTTGAATCCTACTCATGCATGCCTATCTGCTAATGCATACCAAAAGGTGTCTTACTGAATTCACAGTTTCTCTGGTGATCCAGATGTCTTGTTTGTTGATGCCCTTGGTCTTGGCTCTCTAACCCTTGGTCTTGGCTTTGCAACCTCTATCTCTGAATGCCCAATATTGACCTTTGATCTCCCTTTGTGTAGGGATATGATGGCAAGTTGTATTAAGGGAAGCCATCCATTTTCAGGTCATAAAACATCATTAAAAAGACCATAAAACTAGTCCATATTGTGCCCAATAAATGTCCCAACCGTTGGTGCATGTCCTGGGCACTGGGAGCCTATAGGGCTGTGAAAACTTCCCCAATCGGCCCGTAGTTTTCCTTGATTCTTGCCTTGAGGCAGCTGCAAGTAGGAAGCATGGCCATGTGGCACTCACATGGGTGATGCATGTGACACCCCCTCTGGCTAAACTCAGAGTGTTGGGGCAAATCATGCACCTTTGCTCCACTTCTGTTTCTGTCCACCATCAATAGTCTCCATGCCATATCCATTGGCTTGATCTCCAAGCTATCTAGCTCTATTATAATGATCTTCGGCATCAGATGTAGCCTCATCCTCCTCATCAGACTTGGAGAGATTCTCTTGAAACTCCTCCAAAACTCAAAGGCTGATCCCATCCTCCTCCTTTCGAGATTCAGGGAGATCTACATGCTGGATTTTTAGTTCAGGTTCGGGTTCTGGCTTTGGCAATGTGAAGAATGAAACCTTTGTTGGAATCTCCCATCTATAATAGCATCACCTAGGAGCTGCTCCTGCCTTGAAGCTCTCCCTCACTTGAATCAACACTGTCGGTCTTGGGTTGCTCCTTAACCCTAGGTGACTCCATTTCGTCACTTTACCTCAGGTGCTTCATCACGCAATGCTTTATATTTCGGTTGTTGCCATTTGTACTGGGCGATCTGCTCTTCATACTTTCGCGGCATTACTTAGCTTTGCATATGGCAAATTCTCAATCGTATTGAGCTAGGCGTTCATCTTCCTGATGTAGAAATTTTGCCTACCTAGGCTCGACCTAACTACATGCAAACTAACGCCACATGTAAGACTCATGCAAATCTGTGCGAGACTTGGTTGCCAAAACCCCAACTCACATAGATCTAGTGCGAAAGGTGGTTGCAAACCCTGAATGCAGCCTAAATGCAAGTTGGGCACTGCAAACGCTATTGCGTGGATCCAGTTGAAGGACTTAAAGTGCATGCAAAAAGCTCCTGTAGGTGACGTAACACACATGCAAAATTTGCTCCAAAGGGTAAAACACAAACCCTTATTGTTTGCTAGCATCTCTTGAAAACCTTAATTTACCTAGGAGCGGAAGACTTAATTTAGATCAGCAAACTAGATTCATGCTAATCCATAGGAGAAGGGAGAGAGAAAGGGATGTAGCCCTAATCTAGTGTATATTGCAAAAGATGATTATATATACAATGGTTCTTGGATTCGACTTACATTCTACTCGTGCATGCCATGCATATCAAAAGGCGTCTTGCTATATTCACAGCTTCTTTGGTAATCTGCCTTGGCTGTGGCTGCCCTTGGTCTTGGCTCTCTAACCCTTGGTCTTGGCTTTGCAACCTCTATCTTTGAATGCACAAGAATGACCTTTGATCTCCCTTTATGTTGGGATCTGATGGCTAGTTGTATTCAGGTTAACCATCCATTTTCAGGTCATAAAGTTTCATAAAAAAGGTCACAAAACCTGTTCATTTTCTGCCCTTTTCCTCGAATCTTGCCCTTGAGGCGGCTGCAAGTAAGAAGCATGTCCACATTGTGTCACTTGGATATTTCGGAGTCTAGTAAGTGTCCAATGGCGTGTGAACACCCTCTAATTAAGAAAACATAAGATATTTTGGAGGCGGCTGCAAGTAGGAAGCATGTCCTTATGGTGTCACTTTCGGATATTTCGGAGGCGGCTGCAAGTAGGAAGCATGTCCACATGGTGTCACTTGGATATTTTGGAGTCTAGGAAGTGTTTAGTGGTGTGTGAACACCCTCTAATTAAGAAAACATAAGATAGGGCCTTGGTGCCTATATAAAGCATTGTACATGGTGTAAGTATTTGCTGTGCAATAGCTCTCTCTCTCTCTCTCTTCCGTGCATCCATGTCTATGCACCAAGTCACCATGGCTTGATCTCTCCATCTCTCCTTTCACTCACTCTCTCATGGTTGAAACCATGTTCACCTACATGGTATCAGAGCATTCATCATGCCTCTCTGTGTTTTTTGCTGCCCCGCCTTCACAACTGCGTTTTTTTTTCTTTTATTTAACTCAGCATTTTTTTTTCATGAGCTCTCTGCCTTTTTTTTGCTGCCGCCTTCATTGCTGAGTTTTTTTCTGAACTATGCATTCTTCTCATCAATGCAGCCATCTCTTCATCCCTTCTGGAGGTTAACGTAAGGCATCAAGCAGTTCAACCAGCAACCAGAAAGGGCGGCCAGATCCAGCAGTTCCCGGGCAGCCCCTGTCATGTCCAAACACAAGGTTCAAAGCTGCTGCCTAGATAACCAGCTCTGATGTAGCCTAGTTGGAATGACCTAGTTCATTCCACCTGTATGAACTAGGTGACCTGCTGCGTGTGGAAAACGCAGCCTGGAGGTGCCTACAAAGTTCAACGCAAGCATGAGAGGAGCTGTCCAGGTCAGAGGCAGCCCCGTGGTGTATCCATGAACCCAAATCGTGAGTCTTGAGGGCGGGGAATCAACCCACAGATCAGTCCATTCTCACCATTCTCATTCAGCAGTCAAGCAAACACATACACCTTCAAAGGTGGTATTAGATACAAATTAAATTAAAGCTTCTGCAACTTGCAATTTTTGGGGCTTTTCTTAAATATGGAGAATCTCGTCAAATTGGAGATCGAGCACCCACAAATATTGTTAGAAAACGCAGAGTCAATGGGAGAGAAGAGGAGAGAGAGAAACACTTGATTACATGAACACACACACTCTTGCACAAGAGAGAAAGATAGAGCACAAGGGAACTTGCATCAGGTTGATTGCACGTAGGAATGAGCTAAACTGAGAGCTGTGTGGCAGCGTATGATGAGTTGCAAAAGAGGAGAGAGAAGAAAGAGAAGAAGAAGAAGAGGAGGAGCAGAGAGAAGGAAAAGAAGAAGAAGAAGAAGAAGAGGAGCAGAGAGAAGAAGAAGAAGAAGAAGAAAAAGAAGAAGAAGAAGAAGAAAAGGAAGAAGAAGAAGGAGGAGGAGGAGAAAAATGGAGAAGAAGAAGAAGAAGAAGAAGAAGAAGAGGAAGAGGAATAAAAGAAGGAGAAGAAGAAAAGAAAGAAGAAGGAGAAGAAGAAAGAAGAAAGAAGAAGAAAAACAAGAAGAGAAAGAAAGAAATAATTATTTTTTAAAAACGATTATTATTATACTCTCATAACCAAAATCGTTTAGACTTTGGACTTAATGACTTTAGATGTGCCAACAATAGATATGCATGGATTTTGCAACTGGGTAAATTTTTAGATTATGCACCTAACTCAAGGCCATATGGTTATTTCACTTAACTAGTTTATAGACTTGAGTTTGTACATGAGGGTAGGCATGTTGTTATGTGTGTAGTGTAGGAGCCACCTCTGAAGCCTTGGTATCGTCATCTGATGAAGAACTAGATATTACCTTCTTTTCTTTACGCTGGGCGTTGTCCTTTTTCTTCACCTCACAGACCTTCATGGTGTGGCCCTTCTTATCACACAATACTGATGCTTCACCTTTGACTTTGACTTACCCTTCTCTTCTTTCTTTGCGCCGAATGGTGCAGCAAAAGCCTGCTCCTCACCTTTACCTACCTGCTCAAACCTTTTGTTCTTCATCTCTTCTTCAAGTAATAGTGTTGAGACCTCCTCAAAATCAAGAGGCTTATCCCTATGCCCAACTGGCAAAGAAGTGACAAGACTACGATAACGAGGAGGCAACTTGCTCAAGAGCGTATGTGTCAAGTGTTTCCAGTCAACTTTGGAGTCAATGGCCACCAATTTGTCATGGAAGTCCTTTACCTGAGTAATGTAAGAAATGACAAAGTCACCTTCATTAAGAGAGAAACCATATAGCTGACTTTCCAAATTGATCACTTTGGTGAGGCTCTTCGTCTCAAACTGTCCTTGCAAAATCCTCCATGCCTCAGCACAGATGATTCCGTCATTTGAATGAGCGGAATCATTGAATTCGATGTGGTCGTGATAATTAAGGCAAAGGCTTGAGCATCACGCTCCTCCCAATCTGCAATCAACTATGGGTCAACTACTTCTTCTTCATCAATAGCATCTTCTTCATCCTCAATTATAAATTTCCTTCTCAACCTGGATGTGAGACTCTTCTCTGGCCCTCCTGGTTTCAACTCGTTGCCTTCAACAATTTTCCATAGCTTGCGGGCAAAAAGTTGATTGCGGATCTTTACTTTCCACAGTGGATAGTTGGATCTATCCAACTTGCTTGGCTCTAAGAACCCATTAGGAAGTAGAGATGCCATGCCTCAACCCTCCTTTGTGGTTGAACCGAAAGCAGTCCTCTTGGCTACTTGGGCTTGATGAAGAGTTGCACCACACTTGCGTTTGCTTTGATCTCTCGCACATCAGGTTCTTTTGTCCTTTTGCCCTCACATGGTATCAGAGCTATCATGAGCAAAGGGAACGAAGACCTTGAGAGCACCAGCATGGATCGACTACCTGCGATTCCGGTGGTGTCATGGCCCTGTGAAAATGGAACAGCACAAGTGTGGGCATGGTGGTTGCTAAGTCAAAATATTGAATGATTCACATGGGGGGTGCCCGGACAGAGTTAATGATGTGTGGACATCCCTAGGTGTGAAGGGGGGAACTAGAACATTAGAATTTTAATGTTTTATTGAAAGTGTCTTAGTGGCCCCTAGGGAACTTTAATAACTTTTAAAGTTGGGGCCCTAGGATTATTATGGGGAGGGAGCCACTCCACTTTTGGAGTGTAAGCTTCTCTCTCCTTTTCTTTGAAGTCATATCAGCGGTCAAAGAAAAGGAACGAATGGAAAGTAACAAAAAGGTAATCAGAGTCGGTGGTCTTTCTCAAGGTTGGGATAGGGTAGACATAGCTCAAGAGCTTCGAGAAGACTACATATTAGATACAGATGTACTTACAGAACAACTGAGCAAAGTAGTCCCCTTCGTGGACTTAGGAGACCCTATCTCTATTATAGTAAAGGGTACACAAGCAAAAGTCTCCTATATGGACAACAATGAGAAAATAGCAGTGATGAAGCAAACAAGGTCTCTCCAAGGGACAAAGGTATGGATAGCTGATGAACTCACCCCGCTACAACTCAAGAACAAATCGGCAGAGCTGAATAAAGTTAAAGAAGCAAGAAAGAATGGCAAATGGGCAATATACAGAGGAGGACAAGCAATCATTAAAGAATTCCGTACCCCACCCCCCTCAAGAGCAAATCCATCCATGGATGAAATATAGCTATTTCTATTTTGAACCTCAATCTCGAACTAGATGCAATAGAACCCATTGTAACTTAAACTCTTAAGAGTCTTAAGAGTTCATTTTGAGTTATTTTTTTTTCAGTTTTATGCCTCTTTGGCATCGATACCCAGAGTGGAATGTAAATGGATGTACCTGATCTGTCCCATAGGTCGGATTCGGCCTCCCGTGGACGTTAATATAACTTTCTTTCTTTCTTTCTTTCTTTCTCTCTCTCTTCTTTTTGGGAAAAAGAAACGTGGAGCATAGGTGCTCTTGTGGGGAAGCGTGGAAAGCAAGAGGAGAAGGAGTCGACTGAAAGAAGGTGTGCTGTTGCTGTTTTCTCTGTGCAAACCAGCCGTACAGCTCTGTACGAACAGGCTGCTGCTGCAGGTACATGCTCTGGTACAGGCGGCGCACAGGAACTGCTACGGGTATATCTGTTGGTACAGGCTGCGCACAAGTGCAGAACTGCTGCTGCAGGCTTTGTTCCAGGTACAGCTGTACGGACAGGGCAGACGCACTCTGACAGAGGCCGTACAGCAAGTACAGTCACCTGTACGACTGCTGACAGGTGGCCGTACAGCAGGTACAGAACTGTACCTTCAGGTACAGTCGTGTACAGATACTGACTGCAGGCGGCGTATGCAAGGACAGCTTTTGGCACGTGTTCCGAGGCAATACAGACTGGTACAGTGCTGTTTTTCAGGACTGTACAGACAGGTACAACACAAAGTTGGATGCAAAGAGGAAGGTACAGACAAGTACATACACACGTGTGAAGCAGGGTTGTGGAAACAAGTGCCTGCAAGTACAAATTGGTACCGTTACTTCCTCCAGTGCAGATCCACGGGCTGATTTTGGTAAGCTCCGCATCTGTTCATCTATCTCTCTTTCTACTGCTTTATGTCTGTTGCAGATTTGAGCTATCTGGCCCCTTGTGAGAGGAGGGGTATGGCAGATTGAAAAGGGTGGAGACAGAGGTTGAACAGTACATGTATGTATGAGCTGAGATGTTGAATCATGTGCTTGAGTTATGCCAGATGTATGCTCATGGCTGCCCTGCTTAGTGGTCTTGGCTGATCAGAGGGAGGCACAGTGTGTTGCTTTGAGACACAGATCTGTGTGCGTGGATCCTCTGTGCTAAGAGGTATTGTGGGCCGTCAGATTGGACATACAGGTGTAATCTCTTGGCTGATTTTGGTTGTACTCAGCCTTTCATACTTTTGGAATTGAATAAAGAAATACCGCAAGGGGCGCCAAGCTTTGGGGCCAACAGGTGTCGCTTTGTTTTCAGATTTGGGCACTCTAGCCCCAATCTTTTCTGTTTTCATATCTAGACTACAAGTGGACGGGTGACTGCTAGTCTACCGCACTCTGGTTTCTATCAGAGGCCGGTTTCAAGGTTCCGTTGCCGGGACCAATCATCAACTTTTTGAAGGGGGTGAGCTCGTGGTTGCCTCGAAGAAAGCCATCGCTGAAAAATTCAGCAAACATGTTTGATACAGAGGATGAGTACTTCTATCATGAAGAGGAAGAGCAAGAGACTTCTCCTGAGAGAGATGTATCTGAGGATAATCTTGCAGGAGAACAGGCTGCAGATGATGAGCATTATGAGGATGTAACACAGCCAGAGGATGTACATGGTAAAGAGGATGATGATGCTCGGTTCAAAGATCGTTTGGCTAGTGTTATGGATGTATTTATGCAGCTCACACAGAGTGAGAGATTTGCTGAATTTATGAGATCCCGTACAGAGCCCGAGAAAAGGAAGGAGAAGGTTCGTTCTAAGAATCTTCCACAGGGTCATAGTGGTGCCATCTCACAGGAACCATCTCTTGGCCAGTTTCCGAACATGCAGCATGCTTATGGAGCAAACTCACAGAGTTCCTTCTTTGGACAGCCATCAATTCCTCAGCAGAATATGCATCCAGGTTATTTTGGTGGTGGCTCGGTGTTCCAATCTATGACGGGGGGTTATCCTCAGGGAGGCATGGATATGCACGGGCCTTTTGGAGCTAATTTTCAGCCTGGTATGTAGGGGAATATGTATGGTGGTATGCAGTCCGGTATGCAAGGAAATATGTTTGGGGGCATGCAACCTGGAATGCAAGGCAATATGTTTGGTGGTATGCAGCCAGGTATGCATAATGGAATGTTGGGAAACATGGCTGGGATATATGGTATGCCAGGTGTGGGAATGGGAAATGTCGACCCAATGATGGGCATGAATGTTGGGGGCAGCAATCTTGCGAAGCCACTTCCATATGATAATCTAACGCCTATGGGAAAGGCGAAGGATTACAAGGAAGGGGGAGCTGCACTGAAGTTTGATACATTCAGTGGGGCCAAAGATAAATTGAAAGCACTTACCTTTTTACAGCAGTTTGATGCTGCTTTTTCTGGTGGGAATTACACAGAGTCCTCTAAGGTGAGGAAAGCTGCCACTTTTCTCAAGGGCAATGCTTTGCAGTGGTGGTCTACTCTTCTTTTGCAAGGCATAGCACCCACCACTTGGGTACAATTTAAATAGGTTTTCTCTTCCGTATGGCTCACATCTACATTTGAGGTGGATGTTATGACCGCATGGCACAAATTGGATGCTTCAAAATGTGAGAATTTGGAGGATTATAACAAGAAGTTTTGGGAAGCTTTACTCCCAGTGACTTCTTATCGTGTAGTGCCATTGTCTGAGCAGGTAGAGAAGTATTGTTGTGGGCTGCCCAAAGAGGTGCGAGATTATTGTATCAAGACAAGAGTAACGAACATGTCACAGATGATTGAAAATGCTATGACAGCTAATGCGTTACTCACTGGAGGATCATCTGGGTTTAAAGGCAGTAAGAACTTGAGCAAGAAAGCTGAAAAATCTGGGCATGCTTCTCGTGATGCTAAAGGGTCTTCAGAGATGAAGTATAAGAAGTTGCCAATGCCCAAGAGGACTTCTGAGGCAAGACAGGCTTTGAGAGATGCTCATAAGTGTTTTTACTCTACTGAAGAGGGGCATATGTCATTCAATTGTCCCAAAAGAAAGTCCCAAAAGGACTCTGACAATAAAGGAGAGCCCAAGTCAAAGGAACCAAAACCTTCTGCAGGCTTAGTTCCTGATCTTGTGGGGGAACAGCCAGGTGGTGAAGCAACAGAGTTGTGCAGGGCATGGGGCAAAGTGAGAGATTAGAATGCCTAGATCTTCTTTGACACAGGTGCTAGAGCCAACTTCATTTCACCAGATTTGGCTGGCCGATTGGGGATTCGCGCAGAGGAGATGGGGCCGTTACATGAGGCTAATACGGCTTGTCCAGGGTATGCAGAACCCGTTACTTCTATCATTGGGAAGCTTCGGCTTCATTTGCAGGGTTATGTGGACAGCGAAGAGTTCTTTATCATGCCACTTGATGGCTGTGATGTTTTGTTGGGGATGCCATGGTGCCACAGGGTACATGCGGTGGTGGATACTTACAATAGGAAAATCACTCTGACTCATAGAGAAAAAGAACATGTATTGGATGTAAAACTCAAAGGAGAATCTGTTCCTATTGTATCCGCTTCGGCGATTTCATTAGTAATGAAAAAGCATCTTTCCGCGTACTTGATTTATGTAAAGGATGCACAGGATGATGAGTCTAAGTCTAATTTGTCTATGTTAGATAAGGACAGGACTGATTTCTTATGTGGGTTTCAAGATTGTTTTTCCGAGTCATTGCCAGGAGAACTTCCTCCTGAGAGGCCAGAAGATCATGCCATTGATGTGATTCCTGGTAGTACTCCACCGAATAGACCGCCGTACCGTGTTAGTGCAGCCCAACAGGAGGAGATTATGAGTCAGGTGCAGGAGCTTTTGAATAAAGGGTTGATACAGCCTAGCTCATCACCCTTTTGCTCACCTGTGCTCTTAGTGCAGAAGAAGGATGGTTCTTGGCGCATGTGTATTGATTACAGGGTGCTGAACAAGAATACCATCAAGAATCGATTCTCCATACCGAGGATCGATGACATTTTGGACCGCTTACAGGGCTCCACAGTCTTTAGTCGTATTGACTTGAAAAGCGGGTATCATCAGATACGCATTAGACCCGAGAATGTGCATAAGACAGCATTCCGAACCACGTTTGGGTTGTATGAGTTCTTGGTTATGCCCTTTGGTTTGACAAATGCGCCTGCCACATTTAACAGAATGATGGACAGGATTTTCAGGCCTCATAGAGAGTTTGTGGGCACATTCTTTGATGATATGATTGTGCATTCACAAACTGAGGAAGAGCATAGAAGGCATTTGGCCATTGTGTTTGCAGAACTCAGGAACCATAGGTTGGTTATTAATGGCAAGAAGAGTGAGTTCTTTTTGCAAGAGATACATTTCTTGGGGCATATTGTGTCTGCGCATGGAGTCCGTATGGATCCAGCAAAGGTGGAAGCAATTCTTAATTGGCCAGATTTGTGGACCGTGCATGATGTACGCAGCTTTCTAGGATTGTGTTCCTATTACAGGTGTTACATACGGTACTTTGCTGAAATTGCTTCGCCTCTTCATGCTTTGACGAAGAAGGCAACTCCGTTTAGATGGGCTGATCGGGAAATTACAGCATTCAAAAAGCTCAAAGAAAAGCTTACTTCGGATCCAGTATTGGTGTTACCGGACCTCCGAAAGGCTTTTGTTGTCCAGTGTGATGCATGTGGAAGTAGCATTGGTGCAGTTCTCATGCAAGAGGGACATGTGATAGCCTATGAGAGTAGAATATTGCAAGATGCTGAGAAGCATTTACAGGTTTATGAGAAAGAGATGTTGGCTGTAATTCGTGCTCTTTCTACATGGAAACACTACTTGCTTGGGGCTGATTTCATTGTACAGACAGATCATCGGACCTTGCGTTATTTCCTCACGCAAACTAAGCTTTCAGACAAGCATATGCGTTGGGCAAACTTTTTGTCAATGTTTCACTTCCAGATTGTGCATGTGGAAGGCAAAAAGAATGTTGTGGGAGATGCTTTGTCACGCAAGCCATAGGTCTCTGCAGTTTCACTTGCTTATCATCATGAGCTTGATGAAATGAAAGAGCAGTATGCCCATGATGAGGACTTTGAAAGGTTGTATGATCAGATGTCTGAGGGTCAGCGGCATGAGCATTATATTCTCAGGGATGGATTTTTATTGATGCATGGCAGACTGTGTGTTACCAGGCCATTGCGACTCAAGGTTATGATTGAAAGTCATGCTCCACCGTATGGAGGTCATAGAGGTATTGACGCCACGGTAAAAGCAGTGGAGACTTTCTTTTATTGGCCAACCTTGAGAAGAGATGTTGATGCCTTTGTGAGGCAATGCATCGTATGTCAGAAGGTAAAGTTTGATCGTCAGAAGACACCAGGGTTATTATAGCCTTTACCTATTCCAGATAGACATTGGGAGAGCATTGCCATGGATTTTATATTTGATCTTCCACGGACACAAACGGGAAATGATGGCATCTAGACTATCATATGCAGGTTCAGTAAGCAGGCTCATTTCATTCCCGTGCGTAAGACGATCAAAGTGGATCATATGGTGAAGTTGTTCATGGCGAACATCTTCAAGTATCATGGCTTGCCTACGTCTATCATTAGTGACCGTGATCCACGGATGACGAGTTTGTTCTGGAGAGGGTTGTTTGACAACATGGGTACAACTCTCAAGTTTTCATCGTCATTTCATCCACAGACAGATGGTCAGTCAGAAGAGGCTAACTCTACAGTGTTGGATCTTCTCAAGTGTTATGTGTCAGAGCACAAGCAACAATGGAAAAAATATCTTCCTTTGGTGGAGTTTGCATATAACAACACTGTACATACCTCGACAGGCAAGGCGCCTTTTGAGATTGTAGGAGGGAAGAAGGTACCACCCATTTTGCATACAAAGGATAAGATCTTTGAGGCTGATCAGTATGTGGAGAGTTTGGATGAAGCTTATCGGAGGGTTAAGTTGGCACTCTAGAAAACTCAGCAGAAGCAAAAGAAAGCCGCAGACCGTCACAGACGTGATGTACAGTTTGCATTGGGTGATTGGGTTCTTTTGCGCTTTGAAAAGGCTAGACTCAAGAAGATGAAGGGTAAAGAGTGCTTATTCCCTAAATTGAGCATGCGTTATTATGGGCCTTTTCAGGTTTTGGAAAAGATTGGTGAGGTAGCCTATCGCTTGAAGCTACCAGATCACTGGAAGATTCACAATGCTTTTCACGTGAGTCTTCTTAGACCTTTCCGTGGGGATGTGCCTGAGGATGTATCAGATGAGGCTCAGCCGGAAGTTGAGGAACTTGATGAGGTTCTGATTCCAGAGCAGATACTGGCACATAAAGAAAGGAAGGTACGAGGTAAAGTTTCCCGTCGCTATCTTGTGAAGTTCAAGAACTATTCACCGATGGATGCGAAGTGGATGGAGGAAGGTGACTTAACAGATTCACCTCAGGTTTTGCAGCTTTATCTCGATGCCTTTGAGTTAGAGCCGACTCTTATTGTGGCTCATTCAGGTTCAGCAGAGCATGGGTCTGGAGCATTACCTGATGCTCAAGAGGGGGGGTAGCACCTCCACTCCCTTGATACAGACAGGCTCAGATGACATCTAGAGGTCGCTTGGTGCAGTTTTTATCTCACCCGAAGGTACTGAGGCTGACAGTACATCTGTTTATGGGACTTCTAATATATGTGTACTAGTCACATGGGATTTTGTGGATATGTATGGTTCACAGTGGTATACAACTTGGACTATTACTACGCCATTGTTTTGCAGTGAATGATGTTGATACATGTGCATGGCTTAGAGAGATTGGGACGCTGATCTTGCCATATTGTATATTTCACTTTGGATATTTTGCTGTATCACTAGAATGCAATCGAGGATGCTTGCCATTCTTCAAGAGGGGGGTATGTCATGGCCCTCTGAAAATGGAACAGCACAAGTGTGGGCATGGTGGTTGCTGAGTCAAAATATTGAATGATTCACATGGGGGGTGCCCGGACAGAGTTAATGATGTGTGGACATCCCTAGGTGTGAAGGGGGGAACTAGAACATTAGAATTTTAATGTTTTATTGAAAGTTGCCCCTAGGCCTTAGTGGCTAGGGAACTTTAATAACTTTTAAAGTTGGGGCCCTAGGATTATTATGGGGAGGGGGCCACTCCACTTTTGGAGTGTAAGCTTCTCTCTCCTCTCTCTCTCTCTCTTCTTTTTGGGAAAAAGAAACGTGGAGCATAGGTGCTCTTGTGGGGAAGCATGGAAAGCAAGAGGAGAAGGAGTCGACTGAAAGAAGGTGTGCTGCTGCTGTTTTCTCTGTGCAAACCAGCCGTACAGCTCTGTACGGACAGGCTGTTGCAGGTACATGCTCTGGTACAGGCGGCGCACAGGAACTGCTGCGGGTATATCTGCTGGTACAGGCTGCGCACAAGTGCAGAACTGCTGTTGCAGGCTTTGTTCCAGGTACAGCTGTACGGACAGGGCAGAAGCACTCTGACAGAGGCCGTACAGCAGGCACAGTCACCTGTACGACTGCTGACAGGTGGCCGTACAGCAGGTACAGAACTGTACCTTCAGGTACAGTCGTGTACAGATACTGGCTGCAGGCGGCGTATGCAAGGACAGCTTCTGGCACGTGTTCCGAGGCAGTACAGACTGGTACAGTGCTGTTTTTCAGGACTGTACAGACAGGTACAACACAAAGTTGGATGCAAAGAGGAAGGTACAGACAAGTACATACACACGTGTGAAGCAGGGTTGTGGAAACAAGTGCTTGCAAGTACAGATTGGTACCGTTACTTCCTCCAGTGCAGATCCACGGGCTGATTTTGGTAAGCTCCGCATCTGTTCATCTATCTCTCTTTCTACTGCTTTATGTCTGTTGCAGATTTGAGCTATCTGGCCCCTTGTGAGAGGAGGGGTATGGCAGATTGAAAAGGGTGGAGACAGAGGTTGAACAGTACATGTATGTATGAGCTGAGATGTTGAATCATGTGCTTGAGTTATGCCAGATGTATGCTCATGGCTGCCTTGCTTAGTGGTCTTGGCTGATCAGAGGGAGGCACAGTGTGTTGCTTTGAGACACAGATCTGTGTGCGTGGATCCTCTGTGCTAAGAGGTATTGTGGGCCGTCAGATTGGACATACAGGTGTAATCTCTTGGCTGATTTTGGTTGTACTCAGCCTTTCATACTTTTGGAATTGAATAAAGAAATACCGCAAGGGGCGCCAAGCTTTGGGGCCAACAGGTGTCGCTTTGTTTTCAGATTTGGGCACTCTAGCCCCAATCTTTTCTGTTTTCATATCTAGACTACAAGTGGACGGGTGGCTGCTAGTCTACCGCACTGTGGTTTCTATCAGAGGCCGGTTTAAGGTGGACCAGCCTTTGTCACCAAAAGTTGATTCTCCTTACTTAGATCGAGACTACATGGAGGATGGGACTTCTTTCTCATTGGAGAGCCCCGTTTGAGGTCTGACATTGGGAGTCGACCAGCCTGTCGACACTTACTCACCTTCTACACCTTTGACATCACGACACTCCTCTCCGAGCTTACCAAACTTCGCTTCCAGAGGGGGATACACACCTACAGCTAGTGGGCCAGTACTGGACCCGAGTATCCAACCTTATCTGGAGAGCCCTGCTGCGTAGTCTAGCCGACAGCCCGGACTTCAGTTTGGGTCATTCTCTCAAGGAGGATAGGAACCAACATGGTCGTCTGGAGATCCATCACTCGATCGGAGTCCGTGTCAAGTTTGTGTGTGTACCATGGAGTGCTTAAGTGCCTAACAGTACCTGGGTGTCTCCCATTGCAGCATAGGCTCAACATATTGTACTTATTGCTACCCTCGAACCCTGGAGAAATGTGAACCCGAATAGAGGAGGGTCTAGGAGCAGCATACGGTCTCAGACTACTGGTGTACAAGGAGGTAACATTGTTTTCTCTTCTGGTTCACCTTGTATTTCTGCTCCTAATGTGTTTTGGAATACTGCACTACCTTAAGCACAGAACCCTCCCACCCAACCCATGTTGCATGTTGGCGTTGGCATGCAGCCATTACCGGCCACACCTCCTTAGGGACTTGCATATGGGTTTTAACCAACAGAGGGATCTCTTGGCACTATGCCCATCAGTACTGCGTCGCCACCTAGCATTCCGGGGTATTAGGTAGTTTACCAATCAATCACAGGGACTGCACCCGTACGAGCTTATGTGCCTATCCAAGGATTTGTGCCTCAACGAGGCATTCCACCTGCGTAGAGTGCCCAACTTTCTATCCCATCTTATGGAGTACCCTTGCCAGGTCCTTCATTTGTTGGGTATTAGTGGTTATTCTGGAGTAACACCTAACCCTCTAGCTATGGGTACTAGCCATCTTGGACCCCACCATCTCCTTCCCTCCATGTATCTATGTCCAATAATGCTTTTACAGAAAAGACTCGTTTCAATGGATCTAATTACACCACCTAGGCTAACCTTATGGAATAGGTCTTCACTTCCCAAGGTTCTTGGAACTTGGTGAAGGGACTTGAACCGAAACCCCACCCCTCACTAGCACCTCTTGAGGTCATCAGCTATTGGGAAGCTAGGAATGCCACTGCCATAGTGGAGCTCATGCAAGGCCTACTACCGGAGCTTCATTCGTAGCTCCAACAGTTCCCCTATGTCTCTGACAGATGGGCACAACTTGTAGAGAGAGATGCAACACGCGATTGCACACGTCGCATTGATCTCAAGCATCAAATCCAAAAATGCACTATAAAAGAGGGGGATGACCTGAAAGTCAAGGTCGCCGAGTACCGACGCCTTAACGCGGAGCACGCCACCACTGGCTCCTCCAAGTCTCAGGAAGACCAAGTCTTCACATTATTGAACAAGTTGCCACCTGGTTTCTTTACTTTTGTCACACTGATTTTCATCTCTTAGCGTCTTGCTAAGGGTGAAGTTTGATGTGGCAACAATTCACTGATGCCCATCAAAGCTATTGGCACTGTATTATTTGACTCTACCACAAGCCCCAACTAGGCAACCTTGGACAATGTCTACCTAGTTTTGTAAGCCCAGCGGGGTGTGCAGTGAGGACAGACTCAACCATGTGTCCAAGAGATAAAGATATAAAGAGAGGGGAGAGAGAAAAGGGAATGGGGATCTTGCACAATACACCACAGTGAGCGGGGAACAGGCCCTGCCTCCTTTTGGGAATTTATTTAGGAACAATCCATGGGCACGCTGGCCAAGATCAATACAATCAATGAATACAAAACAAACAGATATGCCAATGCAGGATATCCAAGTCGTCGTCGATGTGGATGTCGAGGCACAAGATCTCTGATGCCGAGCACACCACAGGAATGACCCACAAGTATCTCTCACCGGGCTAGTACCAGATCCAATATCCAAATCCAATAATTTCAAGTCCAGATCCAAGTCCAAATCCAAGTTTAGATCCAAATCCAAGTCTCGATCCAAGTTCAAGTCCAAGGAAACCTCAAGTTCCATGTTCATGTCCAAGCTTCATGCCCAAACTATATGTCCAAGTTCCATGTTTATGTCCAAGCTTCATGCCCAAGCTATATGTCCAAGTTCCATGTCTATGCTTCATGTCCAAGCTCTAGTCCCAAGTCCAAGGAACCTCAAGTACACACGAGGTACACAGGTGACACGTGTAGAAGACAAAGTATAGGTTGACCAGCAGTAGAATCTGTTGCGCAAATCCGGAATAGAAACAGCCCTGAGTAGGCTTGTATGAACCAAAGTAGGTCTATGTGACTGTATCGTATAGTTAACTGGTGGTGGCAGCCAAGTAGGTGGCAACAGAGGTTCAGTCGGCAGCACAGAAGGTTCTGAACAGCATCTTGGGAGTGCTGGCAGCACACAACAGTATGCAGCAGGTCGTGGAGGTGGCACAAGAGATCGTACAGCGCTGGAAGCAACTGACGCAGGTGGCTGCAGCGCTGCAGTAGTTTGGCGCTGTTCTGAAGGTGGCGCACAGGTAAGGCAGTACGGCAGTGAGGGTACCGTAGCGCACAGGCAGCCACAGCCAAAAACTGGAGATGGCAATGCTGGCTGGAACAGTAGTGCTGGCTGGCGGCAGTGGGGCAGCACGCAGATGATGGTTCAGATGGGCAGATGGCTGTGCAGCCAGGTGCAACGGGCGGTGATGGTGCTGGCGGCACAGGCTGCGAAACAGGGCGGTGATGGCGGGTGGCGCAACCAGTGCAGGCGGCTGAGCAACAGCTGGCGGGTGGCGGTGATGGAGGCGTAGACAGTAGTTCTGCCGACATCAGAGGTGGTGCAAAGGTGGTGACAGCCAGGCAAGGAGTAGCACTGGCAGATGGCGGCCAGTAAGGTGGCGATGAAGAGACTCCATGTTACTTGATGATGGAGATGGCGATGAGCTTCTCCCTTCTACGATAGAGGCCACCCCCTTGATGTTGACGATGAAGGAAAACCCCTAGCCTTGTTTAAAGATCTTCACGTCTTGTCCTTGAGGATGCCCCTTCAAGAGGAACTCTTGCTTCAATGATCTTGTTCATAGTACTACAAGAGAAGTCCAATCCTTTTTATACTGGTAAGAGACCTTGCTTTGTGCCAAAAAGCCTTCATGCTTTTGCTTTGCTTTTTTATGCTTTGCTTTTCTCTTTTTCCCTTTGCTTTTGCTCTCCTTACTTTTATTAATAAAATATTATTCAACTTTTGGTGCTTCGCTTTTCTGGCTTTAAGGCCTTAGAGCTGCTTTTTGAGAAAGCGTCTTTTTACTTTTTGGTCCGGCTTAGTCTCCTCTTTCAAATGGTGTCCTTGGCTCGCGGTCAACCCTGTTTGACTTTTTGCTTTTTGTTGCTTTTTGACCAACAATGTTGGTTTTTCTTAATCAAACTTTATGGACCCTGTCCCCATGTCTTCTTCCACCTGTCAGGTGTTCGGGCATGGGTTTCATCATGTGAAATAGATCTAGGAGAACCAAATAGTTACACTAGTTCCTAACTTGGGCCTCAACTTATTTGGTGCAGGAATCACATGCAGGCGCTCAGCCAAGGGACTGTTCTATCTCTCTCTCTCTTTTGGAAGGGGATGGAAGACTGCAGGAGGCGCAAGGCTGAACAGGCTTCTTTCTCTCTCTTAGTTATGGAAAAAGCACATGCTGTGGGCAAACAGCCTTGGTTTTGGCACCGTGCTCGGATGGTGTATCTGTGGGTTTCTCACGGAAGCACGACATTGGTTTTCGAGATAAAACATGACTCTAGTTTCGGGGAAACAGGCCTATGTTGTATGGGATACAGGACTTTGGTTTCAAGTGGAAACAAGTCTTTGGTTTCATGAGGGAACATGTCTTTGGATTCATGTGAACAGGTTGTTGGTTTCTCTAGGCAAGGGTACCAGGATCCAATGGCACCAGAATACAATAATATCTTAGAAAGTGTACGAATACATGCACAAGTAGAGTTCGATCCATATATCCATGAACCAAACCAACTCTAGGACTGCTCGCAAGACTTATGCCCTCCTTAGAGTCTGGAAGTGTTAGCTCAGGCTGCTGCAAACTTTGAGCTCAACCAAACCATGTCATTCCAAAGGAGACCAGCTCTACAAATAGCATCCATCTCAATATTCAATCAACCAACGTTGTGGTCAAGAACAACGAGAACCATATGACAAAGATGATCAACGTCTCAATCTTCCTCAGTCATACATTAGTTCCAAAGACAAAAATCATCTCTGTTAACCATAGGTGTAGACAGAGTTATCCATAGTTGCAACTATAGCTCATGGTGCGGCCGACTGTGAACCATACACAACTTTACCATCTCATGTGACTAGTACACAATATCATAGAAGTCCCATAAGCAGATGTACTGTCAGCTATCAGTACCTTCGGGTGAGAGAAAAGCTGCACCAAGCGACCTCTAGATGACATCCGAGCTTGTCTGTAACAAGGCAGCAGAGGTGCTACCCCCCTCTTGAGCATTAGGCAATGCTCTAGACCTCAGCTCTGTTGAACTTGAATGAGCCTTTTATAATGGTCGCTCCAACCGAAAAGCTTCAAGACAAAGTTGAAATCCCTAGGTGAATCTGCAAAGTCACCTCCTCTTGTCACTTCGCATCTATAGGTGAATAATCCATAAACATCACCAGATAATGATGTGAAACTTTGCCTCTTACTTTTCCTATCCTGTAGTGCCAATATCTGTACCAGCATATGAACTTCCTCTAGCTCTTCCCTACTGGTTTTTGCTCATCAACAATATCCTCAGGCACCCAAAACAAGTGGTAAGCGCAAGTCCCCGATGAAGCATAGTAGATCACCACTTCTAAGCATAGAAAGAAGCTGCCTTCCGAACCCATGAAGCCTCTATGAAGATTCCACCGGTGACAAACCGTCGAAAGCCATAGCCTTCAACCCATCTTTTGCACCATAACACTTCAACTGCTTCTTGTTCTTGGCCCAAGCGTCTTCTCTTTGGCGTCATTTCTCGTGAGCTTTATCTTTAGCTTTTTCTTTTCACCTCATATAGGCAAAGACACAATCCTGTTGAAACCGGCCTCTGAAAGAAACCAAAGTGCGGTAGACTAGCAGTCACCCTTCCAATTGTAGTCCAAATAAATAACAAATTAACAGGAGCTAGAATGCTCCAAAACTGAAAGGAAATCGACACCTGTTGGCCCCAAAGCTTGGCGCCCCTTTCGGTATTTCTTTATTCAAATTCAATGAAATGTATGATTGAGTACAACAAAGCTAGTTCAGGAAAGTAAACCTGCATGTCCAATCTGGCAGCCCTCAAGACCTCTTAGCATAGAGGATTCACACACAGATCTGTGTCCCACAAAAGCAACACACTATGCTTCCCTCTAATCAAACAAGACAATTCAGCAGGGCAGCCTTGAGCACACATCTGGCTGTTCCATGAACATGGTTTCAAACTCAGTTCAAATACACATCCTGTCATGATCCTGTGAAAGTGGAACAGCACAAGTGTGGGAGCAAGATAAATATTTAATGATTCACATTTGGGTTCCTGGACAAATAGAAATATGGTGGACATCTTCAAATGTGAAGGAAGACCAAGGACATTAATATTTTTAATGTTTTAACCTTGGGTGGCCCCTAGGCATAAGTGACCCTTAGGAAGTTTAATAAACTTGAGAAAGGGGCACTAGGATTTTTTTGGGAAAAAAGGGGCAACTCCACTTTGGGAGTTACACTCCTCTCTCATCTCTCTCTCTCTCTTGCTTTTGGGAAATCGTGCAAGTTACCTGCGTGGAGGAGAAGAGAAACTCTGTCGACTAGCTGCATAGTAGTGGACTGCTGGATTTGTTGTGAAGAGAGCAGGCCGTACTGTATACAGGCCGTACAGACCACGTGGCTGCAGGCCGTACAGAGCAGGCGGCTGCAGGCCTATCGGCGACTGGTTTAGGCGACGCTGGCAGAGTACAGACAGCAGGTACAGTTTCGTATTGGTGGTACATGTGACGGTTGCTGTACGACAGCAGGTACAGTCATACGGGTGCTGCAGAGTCAGGCGAATTCAGGTGCAGGCTGACAAGGACATCATAACTGGTTCAAATCAAGTCAAAGTGGTTGATATCATGGCACAGCTGAGACATACGTTTGAGATGACTAATCTCGGTCTTCTCTCGTATTTCCTTGGCATGGAGGTGGTCCAGCATCTTGGTGGTATTTTTGTGTCACAACAAAAGTACTGTCTTCAACTCATTAATTCCTATTTTCTTGATGGTGCTGTCCTTGTGGCCATCCCACTGGATCCAACCATCAAACTTACAAAGGAAGCGGACTCACTGCCACATGAAGAGCGAGCCTACCGTCAAGTGGTTGGGAAACTCATACGACTCACTAACTCTAGACTTGACATTTCTTATTGCACATCCATATTAAGTCAGTATTTCCATGCTCCAAAGGAGCAACATTGGAGTTCAATGATGAGGGTTGTTCACTATCTAGCGGGTACCTCTATGTTCGGACTTCACTACAGTCGTGGATTCACCCTGCGTGGTTACACGGACTTCGATTGGGCCGGTTATATAAATTCCTGGCGCTCACATGGTGGTTATTTGTACTCACTTGGATATGGTCCTTTCTCTTGGTCTAGCAAGAAGCAGGACACTGTTGTAGGTTCCTTAGCCGAGGCCGAGTACCGGGCCCTCTATGATGCCACCACTGCGGCTTTGTATCTCCGTCAGCTTCTTGAGGAGAAGTGCATTCCCATGGACACCGCTACTACAATCTATGTCGACAATCAAAGTGCGATTGCCCTAGTTGGCAATCCTATTTTTTCTAACCGTACCAAGTATGTTAGTATTCATTTTCACTTTACCAGGGAACAGGTTAAGCTTGGTAGCATCAGGTTCCAGTACATTCCTACGACAGGCAACCATGCCGACATTCTTACAAAGTCTGTCAATCGGCCTATCCTCGAGCGTCTTTGCGAGCAGATCGGCATCGGTCCTTCACCATCACTCTCAACGTCTTGAGAGGGGGACCATCCTCACCATTTGTATTATCTATCATTGTTGTAAAGGGCGCATGAGTAAGTGAAAACCCAGTGAGGGCATTGCTCATGTGAAAACCCTATGCATAGCATTTACCATCTTGCATACCCTTTGCATTGCATTCTATTTTTTGTGTTTGGGACGCATGTGTGAACGAAAACCCATATGTGCCTTCATGCATGTGAAAACCCTTTGCATGTTGCATTGATCCAATACGGGCCCAAACTCAAAAGAATCTACAAAAGACGAAGAGAAGAACATATGATCTACACCCTCAACAACTAAACCTACCTAATGCCAAATACTTCATCATGTTCCTCTTCATCCACTTAACATTTTCTTCATCTTCTCTCATGGTCCCCTTTTGGCTTGAGAGGGGGTGTGTGCATAGTAGCTTTGAAACACGTTTCAGACCGTACGAAACGGACCGAAATGTTTTGAAAACGTTTCGTTTATTGAAACACGTTTTTTATCATCACGGATTTTTTTGGGAAAAAAATCCGTCTTATTGCTGCGTCGATTTTTTATTTTTTGGCACACGTTTCGAGGCTCTCTTTTTGCATATGTGCGCATCTGTCTCGACTGTGTACATGGCCAACTGTGAAGCTGTCGGGTCACGGGTGAAAGTGCCAAGGTAAGCCTACCTTGAGTCAGGGTATTTTTATCTTCTTTTTGCATATGCTTCTATACTATATAGGCTGCTATAGCTTGCTGCTCGCAGCCTTCTGTTCTTTTTTTTTTTGGCATATGCTTCTATAGGTTGCAATGTGGAGCATGTGCAACTATAGCCTATGCCCCCATAAATAGTATGGGTGTACCTTGTTGGCAATAGTTATTAGAGTGTAAAATCAGGCTTTTTTCCCTACAACTAAAATGGGGTTTTTTTCCCATAACCTATGCAGGGTCTCAGACTGCAGGCAACATGGTATTTCTCTTGCAACTTTGCAAGATGCCTTTCACAAGATCCGTTGTGGAGCAATGTCACATGGGAGAGCAAGTATGTAGGGCCAGGCTCAAGAAAATGGAGGTGCAATTTTTGTGCAAAGGTGCATCCTAATAGCATTACACGGTTGGAAGGCACACTTGACACATTCAAAGGGCCATGGGGTGGGACCTTGTAAGGCTGTACCAAGGCACGTTTATGAAAGCCTTAAGGCTTGGAAGGCTAAGGAACTAGGTCTTCCTGTCGAGGAGATCGTGGATCTTGAGCATTTAAGAGAGCTTGCCATCACTGTGGAAGAGCAAGATTCTACAATAGGTGACATGCAAAGTCAGCATCATTACACTTTTACTGTTGGGGGTAGCTCTAGCTTAGCACCTCGAGCAAAGAGGACCACTTTACCTTTGTTGAAGAAAGGGCATGTGAAGGTAGGGTTTCAAAAGGCTGCCATGAAGGAGACAACAAGAGAGATAACCAAGCTTTTTGTTGAGTGTGCATTGCTTTTCAATATTTTGCGGACTCCTCCATGGAGGACAACAATTTGAGCAATTTGACGCATAGGTTGTGAGTGGGATGGTCCCTCCTGTGAGGCCTTGCGTACTACAGAGATGGAGCCTCTTAAGGCTACTTGCGTAAAGTATGGGTGAACTTTGATGTGTGATGGTTGGTCTGATGTGAAGAAGAGGAGTGTTTATAACATTCTGGTCTCCTCATACAAAGGCACTATGTTTATTCATGTCATAGATGCCTTTGTGGTTGGGACAATGGTGACAGGGGAGTTCATCTTCAGGCATATACGCCAGGCTATATAAGAGATTGGCCCAGACAACATTGTGCAGGTGATAACAGACAATGGATCGAGTTGTGTTTCCATGGGAAGGATGCTTGAAGAAGAGTTCCCCAAGATTGTATGGACACCTTGTGCTGCACATAGCCTTGATTTGATGATAGAAGATGTGGGAAAGCTGGATTGGGTGAGAAACATTTTTATGTAGTCTCGAGTATGGTGAACTTTGCCGTAATGGTTTGGTTAATTAAGTTTTAATCTTGTTGTTTAATAAGTAGACTTTGTATAATTAGGTCCTCTTCTTGAGAAAATTAGTAGATGTTTTTTTCTCTCGATATTTGGTCCTATAATTATCTCCTAGGTGAGGCTAATCTCTACTAAAAAGGTGAACTAAAATGGATGGGTAGATTAGGAATAATTAAGCCCTTGGTTAGTGTATGTTGAGAAATTGATTAGCCCAATTAGTGGTCTAATCAAGCGTTAAACTAGAAATCGACCTTAGAAGGATAAAAACTAAGTGCTCTATTAATTCAAAACTAGAAAGTACATTGGCTAAACTACCTGTCAAAGACAATTGGTTGGTTGCCTTCGTCTTGGGTCCTGCATTGTTCTTAGCACCCTTCTTCTTCGGGCACGTGTCCTTTTTCTTCGCAAATGAAGCAACACCCCTTCTTCTTGAGCTTCAAAGCCTTGAGGAGATGGTTTTTCTTCGCTGGAGTTGAGTGAGAATTCTTTGAAAGTTGGTCCAAAGACTTTTCTTCTGTTGTGCTAGTCATCGGTGAGGAGAACTTCCTTTTGTGCTTGTTTCCCTGCTCGGTTACGGGCTTGGTTTTGGAAGAGACCATCGTATCATCATAAATACGCGCAGAGTGAATGGCCTCGTCCAAAGTTTTGCACTTGTTATTCTTGACCTGTAAACGGTACGAGTCGGGTAATCTTGCTACGAAGAAACCCAATAGAGTAGTAGAATCCATCTTTGTAGCTTTCATCTGCAAGTCTCTAAATTTCTAGAGGTAGACCTCATAAGTGAGGTTCTGCAAGGTCATGGCCAAATTGGCAAACTGAGCAACTATATCTTAGTCATCCTCCTTGAGAAACTCTTCCGTGAAGACTTCTTCAACTACGCCCAGGATGTTGGTTTAGGTTTGAGTTTTTTCCTCAGAGCAAAGCCTTGCTCGAGAGGAAACTTGTTGCCAATTGAATCTTTTTGTCATCGCCATATTGATGAAACTGGAAGTGGACTTGCCACTTATGTAGCCATGTGTCCACAATCTCCTTGGTACACTGCTTTTGCTCGCCCCCAAATTGCTCCGGAGTGATATTGGGGCCTGAAGCAGACGCCAAGGTATCCATGCCCGAGAGATTAGACAAGGTAGTGGTCAATAAAGAGATGGAATTTCGTAAAGTCTGCATATGTGCGGCGACCTGTGCCTGACGCTCTACGAAAGAAGCCTCAAAACTAACCTGAAACTCCTGAAAATCAGATTTAGTCACGAAATCTTCGAAAAGATCGCCGTCGGTAGCCTCAGTGGCGGGCAGGTCTTCGTGTCTGAGAACAGGCTCCATCTCGGATTCTTGTGTCACAAAATTCCTTACAGCTTCTATTTTTCTACTGTTCATGTGTGGCATGTGGAGCCTGATATGACATACATGTATGGCTGGTGTAGCTTGACATGGTGTGTCTGTGTGGCATATAGAGCATGACATGAGAGTACATGTATGGCTGGTGTAGCCTGACATGATAGTACATGTGTGGCTTGCGGGGCTTGACATGGACTAGCTATCTTTGAGAACTTTGGAATTTATGTTGTGGGAAGGTTCCTGAAGGATCATGAGCCCTGGACATTTTATTGGATACAACTGAGCAGATGGGTGTTTCTTCCAGTCTAGCTGCACTCATGTGTGCATGACTTTGATTTTATCTTTGGATGACTTGTCTTGTTTGCGTGGACAATGCTTGAAATTTTTGCTTGCGTTGTCCATGGGGCCGGGGACGCCTGGGCACCCTGTGGACGTGTATGTGAACACGTGTTTGGGACTGACAGGTGGTCTACATGTGTTTTGCAGGTGGTAAGTATTCCCAAAAACTCAATTTACAGCTTTATAAGTTCACATGCTAATAATTATTGGTGCAGGTTCACACTCACTTATAAGTGACCGGACAACTTATAAGTGAGTACACGTTGAGCAGCCTAAAAAGCACATGTGGGAGATAAAACTTGCGGAGGAGCTCTAATCTTGAGTAAGACTCCAGTGTTATGTGAGGCGCTTGCTTTTCCGGGTGCATGAGAGCTGGTCGACTACTTCTACAAGCTGTTTACAGCCTTCTATTGTGACAAAAACCTAACAGGTGCATGGGAAGTGCTGGCTGACCCTTTCTGCATGTTCTCCAGTGCTGGCTGGCTGATTTCCAGCTTGAACAGTTGCTGGACAGAGGATAAAAATAGGGAGGAAGAGCTGGTCGTCGGGATCTGGACATTTTTTTTCTGACCGGGGGCTTGCAGGCTTGTGTACAACTGTTGGTTGATTTCTTCTGAGGCTACTGAGGGCTGGTTGATTGCTGAAAACAGCCTTTGAGGGCTGGTCGACTTGCTCTATGAGCCAGACAGGAAGAAGACGATGATGTTGAGTTGTCCCGGGCTGATGTGGGAGTGCTATGGGCTGTCCATAGTTGTCTTGCATGTGCTTGATGCCAAGAATGCTCACTTGTGCTGAGAATTGTCAGGAAATTCAGTTTATGCAGACTCCTTTTTGGTAATCTAACCATAAAGGGGGGAAGGGGTGGGGGGGTGTCAGCCCATCTTCTGGCCCCGAGTGTGGTGTACTGTGCAGATTTGTCATCTTGTTTTATCTGGCATGCTTATGTGTATTTTCAGATTTCATGATTGATTAGATTTTGTGTGTTTAGTTGTCCTTCCGTTTTACATTGGTATCAGAGCTTGGCTTTCTCCACAGTTGTGCCTTATATGATGCTGGATATGGCTGTAAGGAGTCATTATCCATGAGAGAAGGTTGGGATTCTGAGGTAGCCCTCGTCTTATTGTTGCACCTCGAAAGAGGTTACCTTTGGTTTAAGCGGCAGTGAGCGTGTGGAAAGACCTCGTGGCTCTCCTGTCCGTGTAGGGGCACTGTTGCACCCTTGCAGTCTATTCGGTATCATACATGGGGAACTGGTAGAGAGCGATTTCGGGGCACGGAAAATTCTTTTCTTTTTGAAAAGCTGGAAGATACAATTATGGCCAGCCAATCAGATCATTCTGTGGAGGACTCTATCACCTGTACTCGCCGCATGCGGGAAGAAGATAGAGACAGGGATCGTGTTGGGGCTTTGGCGGATAACGATCCAGCGTTGTCTGCGCCAGGGCTGAGGATCAGCAGGGTGTTGATGCCTTGACTCCATGCTTTGCAAAGAGATCATGATGTACAGAGGGTCATTGAATCAAAGTCTCATGTGAAGGCCGATGCGGTCACTTTTGATGCAATTGCCCAATAGATGGGAATCGACAAACCTCGAGAGTTGGCTGTTGCTTATTTAAAAAGCCGTGGTGATGTTGTTTCCGATGATGAGGGCAAGTGGGTCTTCACACGGCAGCCTTGCAGGCTATTCCGTGAAGGGACCTTCGATGATGTTGTGAGAGGGCATGCAAACCGCACCAGTGATGTAAGAGGGCATGCAGCCCGAGCAAGTGATGTAAGTGGGCATGCAGCCCGAGCAAGTGTTTTGAGGGGGCTTGCAGCTCATGCAACAGATATGACGGGGCAGTCCGAGGGGATGATGTACATCGACATGTAGCTCGTGGGGATGATGAGGGGTTTTCAGTCCATTTGAGAGATGCAGAAGATCTTCATGCATTGTCGGTGGTGTCTCCACCTTCTAGGTATGTTCCTGCTCCTAAAGTTCCATCCAGAGTGGAAGGTGTTACGCGGGAAATCAGCCCTAGTTCTGGGCATCGTCGCCATTGTAGGCATGACGAGGAGGATGATGTATTAGAGCGTTGGGATGCCCGTCATAGCAAGAAGGCCAAAGAGTTCAAGTTAGGGGCAAGGGAAAATTTAGAGCTGGAAATGAGTAGAAAAAGGGTGGACAGCCACCTAAGTTTATGCCTCATGAGGCCAAGGATGCAAAAGGGGGCTCAAAAAAGAAGTCGAGGGGTAAAAAGGATGATCCTAAACTGTCCAGACAACATATCTTTGATTGCATGAGAGAGGGGAAGTGCTTCACATGTGGGAGGAAAGATCACATGAAAGCTCAATGCCCCCAGAATCTCAAAAAGAATAATGTGCAGGATGTCAAACCGAGTGTGAATGTTATACCCGATGTTTAGGGTAGCACTGCACATGAACCAAAGAGCAGAGTCTTATGCAAAGCTTGGGGCAAGTTAAAGGACCAAATAACTTTATTCCTTTTTGATAATGCCTTAACAGATAACTTCATATCCATACAGATGGTTGCTGCTCTTGGGTTAAAGCCCGAGGAATTGGGCATGGACTTTCCTGCAGATGCTGCCTTTGAGGGCAAGGAAGTTAAGGTCACTCCCATCATTGGGAAGCTTCGCATGCAAATACAGGGATATTTAGATCATGAAGACTTCCTCGTGGCACCACTTACAGGATGTGATGTGATACTTGGGATGCCTTGGCATTATCGTTTGGATCCCAAGATTTTGCACAAAGAAAAGAAAGTTATGTTTACTCGTACGGGTAGGCAAGTTTGTATTGATGCGGGTACTACTAGGAGTACCATACTTGTTGTAAGCCATATATCTATTTCAAAGGCAATAAAGAAATCAGCTTGTTCTTACTTGGTCTTTGTATGTGATAATGTTGAGCATGATGCTGTAACTCCCGTAGATCAAGATAAGATTGATTTCTTAAGTGAATATGCTGATTGTTTTGCCGATGCACTACCAGGACAGCTACCCCCAGAGAGGCCAGAGGATCATTGTATTGACATAATCCCTGAGAGCTCTCCTCCTAACTGACCTCTTTATAGGGTGAGTGCTACCCAAGAAGGAAATCATGACTCAAGTAAATGATTTACTTGAGAAGGGGTTGATAGGGCCAAGTTCTTTGCCTTATTGTTCTCCAGTTTTACTTGTGCAGAAAAAAGATGGGACATAAAATGTGTTGATTATAGGGCCCTTAACAAGATTACTATCAAGAACAAGTTTCCGATTCCTCGAATCGATGATATTCTTGATAAACTTGAGGGAGCTGCTTGTTTTAGTCGCATTGATCTTAAGAGTGGTTACCATCAGATGCGAGTGGTACGTCAAAATGTGCACAAAACGGCTTTTCGAACATCATTTGGATTATATGAGTATTTGGTTGTGCCATTTGGACTTACGAATGCTCCCGCTACTTTCAATAGAATGAAGGACATAATTTTTAGACCTTTTTTTTCCAAGAGCGAGGCTGAACATAAAGAGCATCTTGCCATTGTTTTTGAAGAGCTAAGGAAACATAAGCTTTTCATCAATGGGAAGAAGAGTGAATTCTTGTTGTTAGAAATTCACTATTTAGGGCATATTGTTTCCAAGGATGGAGTACGCATGGATCCCGCAAAGATTCAAGCAATCAAGGATTGGCCAGAACATCAAGTTAGGAGCTTTATTGGTTTATGCTCTTATTATCGTTGATTTATTCGACACTTTGCTTTCTTAGCTTTATCGTTACATGATCTAACGAAGAAGAAAGTAGCAATCCGTTGGTCGGAACCCGAAAAGACAGCTTTTCAGAAGTTGAAGGATGCCATCATATCAAGGCCAGTTCTTATTATTCCAGATTTGCATAGACCTTTTGTGGTCGAGTGTGATGCATGTGGAGATTGTTTGGGGGCTGTTTTGAACCAAGAGAGACATGCAGTGGCTTTTGAAAGCCGACGCCTGCAAATACGGAATTGTATTTGCAGGTTTATGAGAAAGAGTTGTTAGTCGTTATTCATGCCCTTCAAACATGGAAGCATTATCTTTTGGGGGCTAAATTTATGGTAAAGACATACCACCAGAGTTTACGACACTTTCTTACACAACCTAAACTCTCGAAAAAGCATCTAAGGTGGGCAAACTTCTTGTCCATGTTTCTTTTTTTAGATTTTGCATACCCCAGGCAAGAAAAATTTGGTGGCGGATGCTTTGTCACGCAGGCCACAAGTGCATGCCGTAACTACCGCCTACCATCAGGACTTATCAGGGATGCGAGATATGTATGTTGGAGACAGATTTTCAGCTTATTTGGGCTGATTTGAATCATGGTACTACTGTCCCATCTTATTCGATTAGAGATGGGTTTCTGATGATGCAGAATCGTATTTGTGTAGTGCGTGAATCACGCCAAAAGGTTATGGAAGAGTGTCATGCTTCACCATATGCTGGTCATCGTGGTATTTTGGTTACTACACAGGCTTTGGAAAGATATTTCTTTTGGCCAGCTCTACGCAGGGATATTGAAGCTTATGTGTGAGAGTGCATAGTGTGTCAGAAAGTCAAGTTTGATAGACACAAGACACCTGGTTTGCTTCAACCCTTACCCATTCCACAAGAACCATGGAAAAGCATTGCTATGGATTTCATTATGGAACTCTCAAAATTGGCACATGGAAATGATGCTTTATGGACTATTATAGATCGTTTTAGCAAACATGCACACTTTATTCTGTGAGGAAAACAATCAAGCCAGAGCACATGGCAAAGTTGTTCTTAGCTCAGATTTTCAAACATCATGGCATGCCCAAGTCTATTGTGGGGTGTTGGGGTAAAGGCATTATGCCCACCCTTATAGTGTGTACAAGCCCATAAGTTATAGTACATAGTACACTTAGTACTTTTAATGTACTAAGTGCACTGTGTACTAGTGCAATATACATGTGTGATAGGGGAGTCACACACTCATCATTCTCATGAGTTGACTTATCCCCACAACTCTCTCTCTCTCCCTTCTTCTCTGTGTGTATGTCTCCCACATGAAAACCTAATGAAACCCTAACTCTTTAATCTCCCATTCAACTGGTATCAGAGCTAAATTGCCTGGACCTGCCCGCCTTCAAGCTACTGTGGATGGACAGACTTTTTTTTTTTTTGGGAAAAACGATCCTTCTATTAGTTAATGAGAAAACGCCATAAGGCTACAAAGCTCACCTCACAAGGAGGGATAATAAACACAGTGAACACCGGAGCTCCACCCCCGTGGCTGGCCGCTCTCTGGGGGGGGGCTACCTAGTAGTACACGCGGGAGGTGAGAAGAGCCAAACTGGAGGCCTGTAGTGCCAAGTGACATCCTCGCCCCTCGCGATGAGGAAAGGGCCAGGCTGCCAAGTGCGGAGGAACGCCTTGCGGCGATCTCTCATGCGATCCGAGTCGCCCTGAAGTTTCCCCCAGTGTCCTCTCAAGGTGTGAATGATGTCCACCCAGAGGGCCTGTATGACCTCCGCCGGTGGAGTCGCCTGGCGGTCTATGGCCTCCCTGCATCGGGCTCTCCATATGTGCCAAGCCGTCATGCTGCTGATCATCTCCCATCTGTGCCCGTCCCCCTCCTGGGAGACTGCCGAAGAGAAGTCTGGCGTCGGAACCACCGCCATCGCCCTGTCAGAGACCTGGATGGTCACACTGCCAGGGATGTCCTCATATCTAAGGGCCGGGCCGCTGTCCGTGGCCCAAGCCACCGCACCCCACGTCACCATCATCTCACCTGGCGAGCCTGCAAAAACCATCCTGAGAGCGCGCTGCCAGACCTGTTGTGCCTGTGGGCAATCCCATAAGCAGTGCCGCTGCGACTCCTGCGCATGGCCGCACCGAGGGCAGGACGCTGGGTGTCTGCCAAAAGCTAGCCAAGCCCCCGCAGCCAGTCCTCTATGCGCTGTAAGCCAGAGAAAAAGCGTCACCTTCCGGGGCCGGAAGCTGGCCCAAAGGCGCTGCCAGAAGTCCCTAAGGAAGGCAGGGGAGAGCCCTTGTCGCCGCCAATGCTCGGCCACCGCCGGGGTGCCCGCTATCCTGTGCCTCTGGATCCGCCGCCCCAGCCTCGCTGTGTACTGAAAAAAGGGGGTGCCTGGGCTGGTAGGGGCCGAGTAGGGATCTCGCCACCAAGCCACTCGCCTGGATCCCACTGAAGGCGAATAAGAGGCCTGCTGTCCCAAGCCCATAATCTCCAAGAATAGTCCTCCCCTATCGAGGCCGGTGAGGGGTCTACATGCCACTGTCTCTGATGAAAGCCGACCACCCGCACCCTTTGAAAGATACAACCCTGGAACTCATCCAAATCTAGTCGGGTCCTCTGAAGCTGGCCTCCCTCTCCCACCTCGAAGGTGAGTGGGGCGACTCTCTCTGCTGAGCCGCAGACCGCTAGAAGGATCTCATGCCGAGTAAAGACACCCATCCACTGTGGAGGTGGAGGGTCCTGTACTGGAGTCCGCCACTCCCGGGGGATGGCCGCCTCAATGTCTTGCCTCATCAACTCTCTGCCCCTCATCCCGCTGAGTCTCCTCTCCTGAACCTCTAGAGGCAGCTGCTGAAAACATATCCAGTCGTCTAGGGACTGGGCTGGGCCGGAGCTCAACGGGCCCCACGACACGTGAGATCGCGATCCAACCATATGACCACTGGGAAGTCGGATCAAGGGGTTCCAGATCAATGGCTTCCTCAGGCGCTCCTCATCGGCGCCCGGGGGAGTCTGGAAGAGTGACGGCCTCAGATGCTCCCAGGCCCTCAGAAGGCTAGCTGCAAAACGCTCCTCGAAGCCAAGGCCCACTCCTTTGGATCGCTTCTCTGTAAAGATCCACCTGATGCAAGGGGTCCAGGGGCCGCTAAGAGAAGGAGTGCGGCTGAGAATCCTGGAAACAAGAAACTCCTTCCACGGCTCAGCGCCTGGTAGGAGGCCACGAACCACCAACTTGCCAAGCAAAGCTCGGCTCTGACAAATAGGATCAACTATGCCCAGGCCGCCTGTCACCAGCCTGGACATTTCCCAGTCTGAAAGGGGTCTGGTGGACTCCAGGATGTTTAAATATTTGGAAAGTACAAGCTTTGGGAATGGGGGATTATCCTAGAATACAAAGGACCACACTCCTAAAATTTAGGAGAGTTGCTATTTTTGGCCCGCTCCGATGGAAATTCTGTTCGCGTCATTACATGTGGAATTGAGCAGATACCAAGAGTTGGCAAAGTGCCTATGACAGAATGTCTACCAGTTGGGATATTTTTAGAGGTAAAGATTATGGAAGGACCCATCTCTTAGATTGGGACATGTGGCAAGAAAGTGGACCAAAGTGAGACAAGTGGCCTGACACTTGTTAGAAAATGGATCAAAATGAGACAAGTGGCCTCACACTTGTCACTCCAGCTATTGTGTGGCTCTCCACTTGTCATTGTAGCCTTCTCTTGCCATTTTAGCTCATGGGAGGCCCAACTCTATAAATTGGAGAGCTCTCTCTTCATTAATGGAGGCTCTCTTCCTGCACACTAGCCTCTACCACCGTTGAAGGCTGCCCTAATGATGGCTACTCTCTTTCTCTCTCTCTTGAAGGCTGCCCATGAAGAATACCGGCTGTTGGGGACTGTTTTGGAGGCTTCCATCGCGAAGAAATACTGAAGGCAAGGGTTTTCAATCATTTATTATGATTTCTAGCCATTGTATGTGTTGTACCAGCATTTGTACTTGCTGTATTTGCTGTACCAGCCATTGTACCTGCTGTACCAGCTTCTGTACTTGCTGTACCTACTGTACCGCCCACCATACCGGCTGTACCAGCCACTATACCTGCTGTACCAGCCACTGTACTTGCTGTACCAGCCACCGTACCGGCTGTACCAGCCATTGTACTTGCTGTACCAGCCATTGTACCTGCTGTACCGGCTGAATGGAGAGTTGTACTTGCTGTACTAGCTCTATTGCATGAAGACCCGTGGTTTTTGGGGAAGAATCAGTACCCACACGGAGGTATATGGATTACATTGATGGCTCGGCATTTCTACAGCCTATGTTCCGGCTTGGTAGCCTTGTGTTGGGCTGTGCTATGGCATTTGTATAGGGATAATCCGGCATCTCCCGTGGGGAGAGTAAGGCCCTCAAAGCTTGTACATGATATTATTCTCCTTGGGTAATAAAATACTCCAAGGGGGGGGGGGGGGGGGGGGGTCGGCCCATTCCGGCCTCTACGCGGTGTCACACGTGCAAGCTCCATTTTCAGCATTTGTGGATGTTTTGTCCTGCTTTATGTTTTATGCAAAGTGATGATGGATATGTGTTAAGGCTGTGGCCATGTTTAAATGTTTTAATATGCATTGATGGTATCAACAAGTGTGTCAAAGGCCCTAGTCCCCCGGGCACCGCTGCTACGAGTTACATTGGTATCAGAGCATAGGCTTTCTTGGAAGCAGAGGCTTCCTTCTATCAATAAGAAAGAGAAAAGATCTCAAGTGGGGACCACACTTACCATCATTGCTGTTAAGCATGGCCAGCCGCTTCATAGCTTATGAAGCAAGAGCATGAGCAGTAGACAGCTTGTTGATCTAAGGATTTATGAATTCACAGAATTTTATCGTGGAAGTGTGAAGTTGGCTTTATGTGCACACGTTTAGCACTCTTTCCATATGGATATTGTGGATTATATTATCAAGCTTATAGGCAAGCTATATGGAGATATATCTCAGGATATCTTAAGGATATGGTGACGAGATATTTTGGCTTCATGACCAACCTGGCAAAGAAAAGCTAAGTATACTTTGAGTTTGTAAAGTTGGTGCTTTTGCTATTTACTATGAAGTGTTTTTGATGTTCACTAACCCTTGTATAGCTATGCAAGGAGAAAGGTGTTGTTGTTTGCCTTGAGATGGTTTCAGGGAAACATTGTTTATGGCTCCCTTTAATGGGATGAATTCTTTTCATGGCTCCCTTTATTGGGATGGAATATATCTATGGAGATTTCTTTCTTGTCGAGATTTATATAGATATTGGGCTTAACAGGCAATTTCTATGGACGAATCTGTTCGAGTTTATAGAGAAGAAATCTTTGGTTATCTCATGGATATGATGCTTTTATGGATAAAGTCCACCTCTACTCCAAGGTGTGTGGATAGCACGGAGTATGTGGTAAGAGTTATGGTATACAAGGATTATGGTATACAGGTGTATGGATTCCTGGACTTCTTTTCTAGGAATTTGGATCCATCCTCAGGTTTATGGATTATGTTTAAGGCTCCCTTTTACTGGGATGGATTATTCTTTTTGGCTCCCTTTATTTGGGATGCATTGGACTTATGGAACTCATGGTTCACCTACCTTGTGTAGTGTTCTCTTGTCCTACGTGCTCTCTTGAAGATTGTTTCTACCATGTGAGGGTGGAACAATAGAGAGCAGATGGAAGGGAACATGGGCACTTCAAAGGGTAGTGACAAGCACAACATACCCTGTGTAGTGTTCTCTTGTCCTACGTGCTCTCTTGAAGATTGTTTCTACCATGTGTGGGTGGAACAATAGAGAGCAGATGGAAGGGAACATGGGCACTTGAGAGGGTAGTGTGAGTTGGTGGCCGAAATGCCTATAAACTATGTGTAGCAGAAATGCGTATGAAACACCAGGTTATCTATGCCTGCGAGTGATTGTTTTCAGGACTCCTTGTTTAGCCGCCCTGTGTAGTATTTCTCTTGACCTAAGTGCTTTTCAAGATGTTGCTACCTTGCTTGGTAGACCATAGAGCCAATGGTAGAGAATATGGACACTGAAGTCGGGCCGGGCGTCAAGGCAGTTCCTTGGTGATCTACATCGACATACCATTGTTTTCTAAATGTTGAATTTCATATGCATTGGCATGGATTATGCTATCTGGACTTATGGGACTGTTTTGTCTCACCCATTTATCTTGGGACATGATTTTGATATTGGTATTATGGAGACTTATTTAGTCTCGCCCATTTCTTTGGAACATGGATTCTTCAGTTATATTGGATTTTTGAGACTGTCTCGTCTCGCCCAATCGATGGGACATGATTATATCTTGAATATATGGCTTGAAGCTTAAAGTTGCGGACAACTTTTAAGAAGTTGGGGAGGATGTCACCAGCCTGGACATTTCCCAGTCTGAAAGGGGTCTGGTGGACTCCAGGATGTTTAAATATTTGGAAAGTACAAGCTTTGGGAATGGGAGATTATCCTAGAATACAAAGGACCACACTCCTAAAATTTAGGAGAGTTGCTATTTTTGGCCCGCTCTGATGGAAATTCTGTTCGCGTCATTACATGTGGAATTGAGCAGATACCAAGAGTTGGCAAAGTGCCTATGACAGAATGTCTACCAGTTGGGATATTTTTAGAGGTAAAGATTATGGAAGGACCCATCTCTTAGATTGGGACATGTGGCAAGAAAGTGGACCAAAGTGAGACAAGTGGCCTGACACTTGTTAGAAAATGGATCAAAATGAGACAAGTGGCCTCACACTTGTCACTTCAGCTATTGTGTGGCTCTCCACTTGTCATTGTAGCCTTCTCTTGCCATTTTAGCTCATGGTAGGCCCAAATCTATAAATTGGAGAGCTCTCTCTTCATTAATGGAGGCTCTCTTCCTGCACACTAGCCTCTACCACCGTTGAAGGCTGCCCTAATGATGGCTACTCTCTTTCTCTCTCTCTTGAAGGCTGCCCATGAAGAATACCGGCTGTTGGGGACTGTTTTGGAGGCTTCCATCGCGAAGAAATACTGAAGGCAAGGGTATTCAATCATTTATTATGATTTCTAGCCATTGTATGTGTTGTACCAGCATTTGTACTTGCTGTATCTGCTGTACCAGCCACTATACCTGCTGTACCAGCCATTGTACTTGCTGTACCAGCTTCTGTACTTGTTGTACCAGCTTCTGTACTTGTTGTACTTGCTGTACCATACCGGCTGTACCAGCCACTGTACCTGCTGTACCAGCCACTGTACTTGCTGTACCAGCTTTTGTACTTGCTGTACCTGCTGTACCAGCCACCGTACCTACTGTACCAGCCACTGTACCTGCTGTACAAGCCATTGTACTTGTTGTACCAGCCATTGTACCTGCTGTACCGGCTGAATGGAGAGTTGTACTTGCTGTACTAGCTCTATTGCATGAAGACCCGTGGTTTTTGGGGAAGAATCAGTACCCACACGGAGGTATATGGATTACATTGATGGCTCGGCATTTCTACAGCCTATGTTTTGGCTTGGTAGCCTTGTGTTGGGCTGTGCTATGGCATTTGTATAGGGATAATCCGGCATCTCCCGTGGGGAGAGTAAGGCCCTCAAAGCTTGTACATGATATTATTCTCCTTGGGTAATAAAATACTCCAAGGGGGGGGGGGGGTCGGCCCATTCCGGTCTCTATGCGGTGTCACACGTGCAAGCTCCATTTTCAGCATTTGTGGATGTTTTGTCCTGCTTTATGTTTTATGCAAAGTGATGATGGATATGTGTTAAGGCTGTGGCCATGTTTAAATGTTTTAATATGCATTGATGGTATCAACAAGTGTGTCAAAGGCCCTAGTCCCCCGGGCACCGCTGCTACGAGTTACACCGCCTCTCTCCCTCGGCTGAGTGATCACAGCCCATGCCACCTTGGCCCTGGTGGGCCGCCCGTCGCCACCGGACCAAAGAAAGTTCCTAATGAGCCTCTGCACCTGGCCAATGCACGCCCGAGAGAAGGCCCAGCAAGAAGTGATGTACCACATGGTAGCAAGCAGAACCTGGTTGGCCACAACCACTCAGCCAGCCAGAGATAAACGAGCGGTACTCCAATACAGAAGCTTCTTCCGAATGCTCAGAAGAAGGGGGGCTATCTGCTGCTCCGGAGATATGTCAATGCCCACATAGCATCCCAAATAGCGCACTGTAGTGCCGGGGGGCAGTCACTGAAACCCATCAACTGGCCTCCAAGTCGGGGGGGGGGGGGGGGGGGGGGGGGGGCACAGAACTGACCCACAACCCACACAACTTGTGCCAGTTGATCAAAGCGCCCGAAGCTCTGCAAAACCTATCCATGGCTGAGGCGAAGCAGCGGAGGTTCTCCTCCCCTCCCTGAAGATAGACAGCAGTGTCATCCGCAAACTCCGAGTCTAGGAGCTCCTCCGAGGTGCGGATGGGGAGCTGGAGGCCCCGCAAACCTGTATCCTGTGCCGTCAAGAAAGTGCTCATGGCCTCCGCCACAAAAAGAAAAAGAAAGGGCACCAAGGGGCACCCCTGCCGCACCGAGCGCGAGAGCTGGAACCTCTCTCCGCGCACGCCCTGTATCAGCACCTGGCTATGAGCCGATGTGTAGAGTGCAGAGACCCCACGGATCCACTGAGGGGGGAAGCCCATCCTCTCCATAGTGCCTTCCAAGAAGGCCCAGTCCACCCGATCATATGCCTTCTCGAAATCGAGAAGGAGCACTGCCAGATCCTCCTGCCGAAAAGCCGTAGCCTCCCAGAAAGAGAAGATGTTATCCAGGATGCTCCTATCCTGGATAAAGCCTGTCTGCGTGGAGTGGATGATGTCCGGAAGGTGAGGCTGAAGCCGCTTGCTGATCGCCTTAGCTAGGACCTTGTAGGCCGTGCCTAGCAAGGTGATCGGTCTCCACTGTCTAATCTCCAGTCTGTCTCCTCCCTCTTTGGGGATCAAGTGAATCAACCCCTCTGCCATGCTGTCCGGCATGTCTCCCGACTCCATGATCTCCTGGAATGCCAATCTAAAACCCCTATGCAAGAGACCCCGGTACCTCTGGAAGAAAGCCACTGAGAGACCGTCCTCTCCTGGGCATTTGCCCCGAGGAAGTGCCTGAAGAGCCGCCTCCAGTTCCGTATCCGAGAAGGGGGAGAGAAGGGAGTGCTGCAAATGGGCCAGCACAACCGGTCTCGTGAAGCTCCAGATTGCCTCCCGAGCCTCTCTCACCCTGTCATCTGCTGGCTCAGCAGAGAGCAGATCCCTGTAAAAATCTGTGGCGATCGCCCGAACCCTGGGGGGATCCACCACTACCTGGCCATCAGCCTGCCGAAGACGCCTGAGACCCTCTCGTCTGAAGCGAGGCCCTGTCGCCTCAAAGAAATCTCGAGTCACTCTGTCTCCAGCCTGTGTCCAAAAAGAAGCCCGAGCATGGAATCGGAACTCCACCCTCCTCTCCTCGATGGATCTGATCTCTGTGCGAGCTGACTCCAACTGCTCTGAAATCCAAGGGCTCGTAGGATCCCTCTCCTGAAGTCTCTGAAGGGAAGCTAGACTCCTCCGTAGGCTCCTCTCCTGCTCTCTGAAAGCCTCCAGACGGTCCAGGGCAGCCTGTCTGAGTATCCTACTGATCTCCTGCAAACCCCTGTCAAGATCGCTGGCTGCCGATCCTCTCCTGAACTGAAGCTCCTGCCAGACCTGCTCAACTCTGGTCGCAATCTCGGGCTCCTCTATGAGACAATCTGGAATCCGGACGCTCTGGCCTCGCTCTCCTCTCGTAGGGTCCTCGATCTGGAGAAGCACTGGAAAGTGGTCTGAAAACGAGGAGCCTGCAAGTATATACCCACAGTGCCACCTCTATCGCAAGCCCACTCATCAATGTAAAACCTGTCGATGCGGGAAAGGTTAACTCCTGTGGCCCGTCTATCCGAGCGCGAGAAAGATAAACTCCCCTGCAACCTGCCAAACTCTGAGAGAGCCCACAGATCCTGGCCTCTCACCTGCAGCACTAGTTCCTCCCAGGCAACGAGCTCCGGCCCATGAATGGTCTCCTGGCTGCCCCCCATCCTGTCCTCTCTGCATCCTCCAGCATGTTGCAATCCCCCCCTAGGCACCAATGGTCTGCCATGGGGAGGGACTGCCTAATGGTGCTCCACAACTCAGTTCTCCCGGTCGCCCCATTAGGGGCGTAGAAGTTGAGGAAGCCAATGCGGTCTTCCCCAACCCGAAGGATGATCCACTGCGCTCGACCCTGGACCAGAGTGCCAGAATCCACAACCTCGGATAGAAGCTGCTCGCTGACTGAGATGCATACTCCACCCTGGTTCCCCTGGGAGCCATATGCCGGTGACCAAAAAGTGTGACTCCTGCCTGGCAAGATCTTCCCGCAGGTGCGGGTACGCCCGGCAGAAAGGTGGTGCTCCTGGATGAAAAGGATATCTATGGGTCCTCCAACGAGACCCCTCTGGATCTCCTGGCGAAGTCTGCCCCGACCAATGTAGCAGCGAGGTCCACCAAGACCCTGGATGTTCCATGAGAGGATCCTCATGGATGAGCTATGGCAAGTGAAGCAGCCGCCGCTGGCTCACCCCTCTCAGCCGGCCCGGATGAGCTGCCCTCCACTTTGTGAGTCTTGGGCGCCGGCTTGGAGGGAGAATAGTCACTGTCTGTCCGGGTGCGGAGTCTCTCCAAAAAGCGGGTGACCTGTCTCTGTGTCCAGCCCCACTCCACCTTCGCCCTGTCCAGGGCATAGGCGTGAGACCAATCCTCTGCATATATGTATCTAGATTCTAAAGGTAGGCTGCATCCTCGGGGCGGCGTGGAGGAGAATCAGTAGCACCGCCTCCACTGAGGTGTGGACCGGATCCGCCCGCCAATCTCCTATACCAAACAAGCTCATGTGGGCTGAGTGTAATCGGGTCTGCAATAGGTCCGTAAGCCCCAAGTCACTGAAGTGGTGAGAAAACTCCAGTATCTGATCACGCAAAACTTCCTCTACAGAGTTGCAGTCCCATGCTGTTTCTGGTGCAACACTGAGAGGAAAGGAGAAGGCCACCATGCTGCTCACCACTGAAGGAGAACGAGAGGGATGGCACACCACGCAAACTCGCAAGGGCGCGACCAGTGTCTCGAACGGGCCAGCATCCAGCTGAAGACACCTGAAAAAACCGTAGTCCACTGGGAGCCCCATCACTCGCGGGGGCCCCCAGGGGAGGCTGGAGAGAACTCTGTGGCGGGCGAAGCTAGGATCGCCATCTCCACCGGCCCGGAGTGGCGGTGGAACAGCCGCTGAACTGAACTCTGGCCTACCCAGCTGCGCTGCCCCGGGGCAGTGGGTGGTCTGGAGAGGCCGAGGGAGGGATGGTGGCTCGCGGAGAGGAGGGGGGAGAGCGAGGAGAGGATGGAGAGGCATCTGCCAGAGGAGAGGTGTCAGGGGGGGCCGCCGGGGAGGCGGGAGGGGGGGGCTGGGGGGGAGAGGGGAGGGTGGAAGGAGTGCTCTCCGAGTGAGGGGAAGAGGGGCCGGGGGTCGCAGAGTGCGGCCTGGGATCCTCAGGAATATGCTCCATGGAGGGGGCGGGGCCCCCCGCGGGGGGAGGCGGGAGCGGGGTCTCCACGTGGGGGGCTCCACCGGCGGCCTCAACGGGCACTGAGACTGAATCCTCGTCCATCGGGGTGGGACCTGCTGGCCGCCTATCCCTGACTGGAGCATAAGTGCGGGTAGGTGCCTGGACGCCAGCCGGAGTCGCCTGTCCGCCAGCCTGTGCTGCCTGCTGGCGTCTGCAACGGTCCCTGCGGGCCGGGCGTTTCCACCGGCGAACCTCCTGCCATCCGCCAGCCTCCTGGGTCTGCCCGGCATCCTCCGCCGGGGCCTGCTCGTCAGATGATGGCGCGTGCTGAGACGAGCCAGGGATGTCCGGTCTCTGAGGTGGATGGCCACCCCTCTGGCCTCCTGAAGGGGGTCCAGAGGCGGCAGAGCGTGAAGGATGAACCCCCTTGTGGGGACAGGCGCGTGCGAGGTGGCCCATCTCCCGACAGATGTAGCACTGGCCGGGGAGGCCCGAATACTCCACGCGCTGTATCAGATGTCCTCCAGAAAGACAAGGGAGGCGGATCGTCTTCGGGAGGGACTCCGGTGATGGAACCACAACACGAATGGCCGGGAGTCCGGCTGCCCGAGCTATCACTGAGGCCGCTGTCTGAGGCGTCTCCACCACCTGCCCGAACGCCTTGCCAATGGATGACAAGAGGGGCAAGTACTCCCTGCGGAGTCCAGGAAAGCAGATAGTGATGGGGAAACCTGTCGCGCCTGCTAGCGGGTCAGAGGCGGGGTCGAAACCGTGAGTCCATCGCGCCAGGAACGCCCGGGATGAGCGGAGGGCAATGGGGCTCCGAGCCAGCACCGTCTGAGCTGCCTGGGGGGACTCGAAATCCACCTGGTAGTAGCCACGTCCCAAAAAATCGACGCTGACGATCTTGGCAGGCACGCCAACGAGGCTGCCTTGCAGAAGGTCGCGAAGCTCTCTCTGCATCGGACGGCTACCCACCATCTTGCAGACCAAGGAGGAGGCCTCAAGAGCGGATACTGTGGAAACAAACAATTGATGATCTGCATCTGTGAACTCTAGACGGAGACCGGAATCGGGAGGGGTAGTCGGAGCGGCTTCCATGGAGTCCTCCAGAGGGAAAGGGCCAAAGACCGGGGTCACCAACGGGAGGGACACAGCCCTACGAGGAAACGGAGAGGCGGAAGGAGAGAGGATAGCGGGGGCGGAGGCGGGGGGGGGGGGGGGGGGAGCTGAGGCGGGGGAGCTAGCGGTGGGAGGAGGGGCGAGACGGAGGGGGAGGTGAGGGAGAAGGCGGGGGGAAGAGCCGCGAAGCGGAGGAGAAGGCAGGGGGGGAGAGATGGCGGGGGAGGAAGCGAGGAAGGAGGCCGGGGGGGGAGAGATGGCGGGGGAGGAAGCGAGGAAGGAGGCGGGGGAGGAGAAGGCGGGGGGGGAGAGATGGCGGGGGAGGAAGCGAGGAAGGAGATGGGGGGGAGAGGCGGAGGAGATGGCGGGGGACAAGCGGGGGGGGAAGAGGGGGGCGCGCGACGGCGAGAAGCAGCACGGGGAAGGTAGACGGGAGGGGGATGAGGCGGAGCTCGCGGGAGCAGATCGACAGTGTTGTGTAGACCTGTCTTCTATCTTTGCTTTGTGGATGGACAGAATTGCTTGTGTTTGCTTGTAAAATCCTGCCTGTAGCTGCACAGTGGGCCAGCGAACCTGGAAGAGCTACGGGCAGAATTGCAGCGATAAAAGTCGCCTGTGCGCAGAGCTGTTGAACCAGTCGTAGGCAGTGTGAGCAAAGCAAGGCGTTGGTGGTCACAAGGCGTAACAAAGAAGCGAGGCAGGAAGTCACCGTAGCTGAACTCGTGCGCTTGCAGCAAACGTGTTGAGCGTTAGACGCCGCCTCGTGGGCGACAGGACCTCAAACGGAAGAATAACGGGCGGCTACAGAGTTTGCAACACTATCGTCGCCCTTCCGTGAGGCAAACGCGGTAGTTATCAGCGGAGCTGCGCGTAGACTGTTTGCCGGACTGCGCGCTGGATTGAAGTGACGGGCAAATTCACCCGCGAGCTGGTTTGTGTGCTGGTCCTCGTGTGCTGGGCGCAGTCTGTGCGCCTAGTGGCCATCGCTACACCAGTCTGTGCGCCTAGTGCCCAAACAGGGCCCACGCCTTCGACCAGCCCTTACCAGCGCTGTCTAATCCTTTGTGCTTGACCGTGAAGTGGCATCTCGACCACTTCTCTCCACAGCTGCTGCAAACAGAAGCACTCCATTGGCTTAGTCTTCTGTAGTACGCCTGAAGAGCCCTCCATCTACACAGTTTTTCTGCAGCAGCACCTCATCAGAGCAAATTCGACCCCCCCTTTTCTGCAATCAGAAATTTCAGAGGTACATGCTTCAATTTTTTTTTGGGATTTGCAATTGAGCAAGTACAATTATCAATTGAGCAGGTACAGGTGCCAAATTGCTCAATTTTTGAGCAAAATTGGCAAAATTGGGTGACATTGGTCACATTCAGGATCAATTTGCAGGAAATTGGATGTCGCAATTTGGGGCTTTTGATGTAATTGTGCAATTAAGCATTCATACATGCTGTATGATGTGAGAAATTTTACATTTGGGCAAAATTGCAGGAAATTGCAGTGCAAATCAAAGGGCTTTTGTGCCAATTGGGTTGATTTGCATGCAGGCACTCGCATTTGATGCTTTGGGCAATGTGTTGATGCTTGTCAAGCACTCAATGTGCCTGTAAATCAAGGGGCTTTTATGTACTGGATGTATATGTGGCCAGGGGAAAGCATTGTGAAGACTCTGGATGCCTTCATGTGCGTCAATGTACCATGTATGATCAGCAATTGATCTTAAATCAAAGGGCTTTTCAAGATTTTATGCTTGTTGAGCTTGGCAAAGCAGCAGGCAAGACTTTTATGCCTTGAATCCTCAGAAATCAGCTTGCAGTCAAGGGGCTTTTGCCCAATTTCTGTTCGGGAGTGTTGTATGTAGTGGTCGGGACTGTAAAAGTCTGATTTTCACTCATTTGGACAGCCAGGAGAGCATTTATTGCTACTGTACTTACTGGTACAGATTTGGTACAGCTTTGTTCAAGTTTTGGCATGGCTGCACATTGATTTGAGTGAGGAAAAGGCTCATTTTCAGCTGCTGTACTTGCCGGTACAGGTTTGGTACATCATTGGTGAACACTCAGTACTGCTGTAGAGTACTTTGGAAGGGCAACAGAGCACATTTAAGGTGCTGTCCTAAATCTGCAGCAACCAGATTTTGGTGATTTCATCACATACAGTGGGAGTAGAGTTGCATTTGTGCTTCCGGAGTGGGAGATAAACTTTGGGAGAACAACTGTGAGCACTTTGTGTGCTTTTGGTGCAGTGTTTGCACATTTTGCAGGGAGTTAGGCATTGACAGGTTGCATATTGCTATGGCAACCACAGGTGAGAGCTCTTCATTGCTTCACATCAAGAAGCTTGAAGGCTCACATAACTATGATATTTGGCAAACCCAGTGCTATAATGTGTTGCTCCAGAAGAAGCAGCACAAGCCTATCAAAGAAAGGGGTGTAATGCCCGCTTCTCTTACTGCTGAAGAGTGGGAAGATATGGATGAGCTGGCAAGATCTACTATCATGTTGTCTGTGTCGGACTCTTTACTTTTCAGCATTCGTGAAGAGAAAACAGCTTGGGGAATGTGGCAAAGATTGCAGGACTTGTATGCCCAGCAAAGTGCCTCAAGCAAAGTGTATTGGTTGAAGAAACTCATAGGTCTTCATATGAAGGAAGGGGCGTCTATGGCAGCCCATCTAAATGAGTTTAATGGTATTGTCAGCCAAGTTATAAATCAAAAGTTGGCAATGGACGATGAGTTCAAAGCCACCTTTCTCTTATGCACTTTGCCAGAGAGTTGGGACACATTCAGGACAGCCACTAGCAATTCGAATGCTATGCTGTCATATGCAGATGTTGAGGGTGCTCTCCTTCAAGAGGAGGTGAACAGGAAAAACAACTCTGTTGGAAAGTCCAATGCAATGAATGCACGTGGGAGATCCCAGCAAAGGAGTAAAAGCCAAGAACGGGGAAGGAGCAAGTCCCGCTCCAAAAAGGACTTGGAATGCCATTATTGTGGCAAGAAGGGACACATCAAAAAGCAATGCTACAAATGGAAGAATGATCAAAAGGAAAAGGGCAAAGGAAAGGACAAAGACAAAGATGAAGCCAAAGATGTAAAGCCAAAGGGCAAAAGTGGAGTCAAGATTGAAGAAGTCAATGTGTCACATGCAGGTGACAGTGAGGATGAGGTCCTATTCACGTCTTCACTTGATGCCCATTCACTTCTTGCAGGAGATGGTCATGGTATGCACTCATGGATCATTGATTCAGGTGCCTCCTTTCATGTCACAGGTTGCAGAGACTTGTTTGTCAGGTATACTGCTGGCAATGAAGGAGTAGTTTATTTGGGTGACAACCATGCATGCAAGATTCTTGGCAGAGGTGATGTGAGGCTTGTGTTTTCAGATGGCTCACAGCTTACGCTCCATGATGTCAGGCATGTGCCTGAGGTCAAGAACCTGCTTTCTACTCGACAGCTTGATGATGCTGATTATGTTACCACATTTGGTCGTGGAAAGTGGAAGATTAGTAAGGGCTCACTGGTTGTTGCCAGAGGCTCTAAGGTGGACACTCTTTATTTCATGCATGCTGGTGTTTGTCACCATGCTAATGTAAATGCAACCGAGCTGCCGGAAATCTCTACGTGGCATAGCCGGTTGGGACACATGAGTGTCAAAGGAATGGAGCAATTGTCTCGTTTGGGTTACTTGCCTTCTCTAAAGTTTTCAAGTTTTCAGTTTTGTGAGCATTGCATATATGACAGGCAACTCCAGTGCCCCCACAAGAAAGCTCTTGAACAGAAAGATGCTCAGTTAGAGCTTGTGCATACAGATGTATGTGAGATGCCTCAGCTTTCTTTGGGAGGGGCAAAATATTTTGTGTCATTTATTGATGATGCCACACGTAAGGTGTGGGTTTATCCTCTTCGTTTGAAGAGTGATACATTCTCAGTGTTCTTCACGGTGATCTCCATGAGGAGATATATATGCAACAGCCAGAGGGTTATGCAGTGAGTGGAAAGGAGAAGCTTGTATGCAAGCTGAAAAAGAGTCTTTATGGGCTCAAACAGGCACCAAGGGAATGGTATCATAAATTTGATACATTCATGAAATCCCAGGATTTCAGGAGAAGTGACATAGATCACTGCTTATACACCAAGAAAGCTTTGGATGGCAGTCTATTGATCCTCATCTTGTATGTTGATGATATGTTGATTGTCGGGAAATCTCGTAAAGAGATGGATGCCTTGAAGAAGAGGCTGCATCAAACCTTTGATATGAAGGATTTGGGTGATGCAAATCACATTTTGGGTATGCGGATACTTCGGGACAGAAATCAACATGTGTTGTATTTGTCTCAGAAGGAATACATTGGCAAAGTCTTGCAGAGGTTCAATATGGACGGGGGGAAGAAGACTAGTACTCCTTTGCCTCCATATGTGAAACTCAGTGCTATGGACAGCCCACAGTCGGATAGTGACAGGGCCGGACATTGCATTTGCAGTGGGAGTGGTTTCTAGATACATGGCCAAACCTGGCAAGAAGCATTGGGAAGCAGTGAAAGGTGTCATGAGATACCTGAAGGGCACACAAGATATGTGCATTTGCTTTGGCAAACAGGATGCATTAGTGCATGGTTACACGGATTCGGATTATGCCGGTCATCCAGATAACCGGAAGTCTACTACCAGTTATGTGTTTACATTCACAGGAGGTGCTGTGTCATGGATATCCAGGATGCAGAAGTGCACTGCCTTATCTACTACAGAGGCCGAGTATATTGCAGCCACAGAGGCTTGCAAGGAGGCATTATGGCTATCTCGGTTAGTGGTTGATTTGGGTTATACAGGGGATATTCCATTGTTGCATTGTGACAGTCAGAGTGCTATCCAGTTGGCAAAGAACCCTGTCTTTCATGCAAAGACGAAGCATGTGGATGTGAAGTATCACTTCATTAGAGAGGTGATAGAGAACAAGCAAAGTCAGCTTGTTAAGATTCACACGGATGACAACCCGGCTGATCTGTTGACAAAGAGTTTGCCTCCGGAGCGGTTTGCTCATTGCAGACACTTGATGGGCATTGGATGAGGCCAGTTTCAGCCTTGATATGATATGGCCTTGTATATTATCATGTACATGCTGATTTTTCTTTTCCTTCATTTAAGGGCACTTTGCCTTTAAGTGGCCTTGTATATTATCATGTACATGCTGATTTTTCTTTTCCTTCATTTAAGGGCACTTTGCCTTTAAGTGGGAGGTTGTTGGGGTAAAGGCATTATGCCCACCCTTATAGTGTGTACAAGTCCATAAGTTATAGTACATAGTACACTTAGTACTTTTAATGTACTAAGTGCACTATGTGTACTAGTGCAATATACATGTGTGATAGGGGAGTCACACACTCATCATTCTCATGAGTTGACTTATCCCCACAATTCTCTCTCTCTCTCCCTTCTTCTTTGTGTGTATGTCTCCCACATGAAAACCTAATGAAACCCTAACTCTTTAATCTCCCATTCATGGGGGATCGAGATCCTCGGACTACCAGTTTATGTTGGCAGGCATTGTTTGATAATATGGGCACAAAATTGAGTTTTTCATCAGCCTATCATCCTCAGAGTGAAATTGCAAATTCAGCTATGCTTGACTTGCGCAAGTGTTATGTATCTGAGCAGAAGTCAGATTGGGAAAAGTATTTGCCATTGGTTGAGTTTGCATATGATAACATAGTGCATTCTTCAACTAATAAGGCTCCATTTGAGATAGTCTATGGCAAGGTGGTGCTTCCACCTATCTTACGAACAAAAGATGAAATATTTGCAGTAGATGAGTATGTCTGTGATTTGGATACTGCGTTTGTACAAGTTCGGACAGCCATAGAAAGATCTCAAGCTAAGTAGAAAAAGGCAGTTGACAAACACAGGCGAGAGGTGGTTTTCAAGGAAGGTGATTGGGTATTACTTAAGTTTGAGAAAGCACGTCTTCGGAAGCGGCCAGGTAAGGAAGGCCAGTTTCCTAAGCGCTCAAACAGGTTTTATGGGCCATTCCAAATTTTGTAGAAAATAAATGAAGTGGCATATAGATTGGTATTGCCCGATCACTGGAAAATACACAATGCCTTTCATGTCAGTTTGCTGAGGCCTTATGTGGGACCACCTCCTATGGAACCAATTTTGGAAGATCCACCAGAAGTGGATGAACTTGAGGTATTGCAACCTTAGCAGATAGTTTTTCATAAAGAGCGCAAGCATGCAGGTGGCAAGCTAGTGCGCAAGTATCTTGTGAAGTTTAAAAACTATTCGGCTATGGATGCAAAATGGATGGACGAGGATTATTTTGCAGATTATCTAGAACTTCTGAAGGCCTACTTGGAAGCTTTTTAGTTGCGGTCAATTGCTTAGAAGCCGGGGGGGATGTCACAAAATTCCATACAGCTTTTTTTAGTTGTGGCATGTGGAGCTTGACATGACATACATGTATGGCTGGTGTAGCCTGACATGGTGTGTCTGTGTGGCATATGGAGCCTGACATGACACTACATGTATGGCGAGTGTAGCGTGACATGATAGTACATGTGTGGTTTGTGGGGCTTGACATGGTGTACATGTATGGCCCATGGAGCCTGACATGATGAAATTCTCTGGGACTAGCTATCTTGGACAACTTTTGTATTTATGTTCTGGGAAGGTTCCGGAAGGATCATGAGGCCTAGACATGTTATCAGATATAACTGAGCATATGGGTGTTTCTTCCAGTCTCGCTTGATTTTATGTTTGGATGACTTGTCTTGTTTGCCTGGACAATGCTTGAGATTTCTGCCTGCGTTGTCCATGGGGCCGGGGATGCCTGGGCACCCTGTGGATGTGTATGTGCACACCTGTTTGGGACTGACAGGTGGTCTACATGTGTTTTGCAGGTGGTAAGTATTCCCAAAAACTCAATTTACAGCTTTATGAGTTTACATGCTAATAATTATTGGTGCAGGTTCACACTCACTTATAAGTGACCGGACAACTTATAAGTGAGTACACATTGAGCAGGACTTATTTAATACACGTGGCGGCCAAAAGCTGGGCACTGGACATTATTAGTGGACATGCAGATTTCACATTGTGAAGTTTTCGTCCAAGCTGCGGCCAGTTGATATTGTGCTTATTCTTTCTATCTTTAGCGGTGCATTTCCCCTATCAACTACTTATTTGCTATACTAATTCTTTCTATTTGCTACTTCCCTTAGTGTTAGGCTTCATTATGACTGAGTCTGCCCTGCATCTCCGCAGGTTTGATAGAAACTCAGTACAAAGGGCTTTGTGTGAATATATGCTCTTATGTGTGTGTGTGTGTGCGCGTGTGGAGTCCGTATGTGAGAGCATATCTTGATACAGAGTTCTACACCCACTATTGGGCACTGATGACGTTAGTGGGGATGTTGTAGTATCTAGTCCATACTATGCATAATGGAGTTGATAGTTATATAGTCTTGTGGGTTGACTACCATGAGTATATAACATGCACGTTACTAAAAGGTGAATTTGGGCATGTTCCTGGATTCATCTAGGTATATATATATATATATATATATATATATATATATTATTTGGGCCTCCTTTAAGTAGGCGCTCCCATCTGGACCTAAAAAGCACCAGTGGGAGCTAAAATTGGCGGAGGAGCTCTAATCTCAAGGCTAAAAAAAACGTGGGCTTAAAAAAGCAGCGTACTCAGAACTGCCAGCCACCTATCGACTACAACACGCCCGTCACCTGTGAAGAACAACGAAGAAGAAGAGAAAAAAAACTCACCCGTTTGACTACCTGCCACTTGCCGACAGGCATGGTTTGAAACCGGCCTGACGGGCGGTGAAACAAACACTCGCACATAGAACACTTCAACGCCATTGAGGACCTAGAAAAGGAAAACAAACAGGGGGAGCTAGAGTGCTCCTAAGCAACGCAATTTTAAAGAAGAGGAGAATATATATCTATATTTATAGATATGGCTCCCCTTTAATTTTCTGCAAAGCGGTATTTCTTTAATTGATTATAAGGGCTTTGATTACAATAAGGCTGGGAACTCAGCCGTCATAGTAGAACTCCCGAAGCCTGCAAAGAACCTGCATCATGGCTTCTTGTCCACTCGGCATCCACAAACAAATCCAACCATTGTTCACATCAAAAGACTCTCTCACATTTAGTTTGCATACAGAAGCTTTCTCCCATGATCAGGGCTACCACAACCATCCATAGCCTCTCACACTATGAACAGCATCACACCCTGACACATCCAGTGCTTCTGCATCACAACACAGACTCCCAAACTGTCTCTCAAAAGAGATCTCGTATCATAGCACAACATTCCATACACTCGACACACCTGTACCAACCCTCTCTAGCTTCCAAGGGTACTATCCATCTCTGTTATGGATTCCCTGTCCCCTGCCCAATCAGTAGCAAGGCTGTACCAAACATGTGTCCATTCCTGTACATTCTGCCTGCATGTGACCTATCTCCTGGAGAAACCCAAAAACACGTTTCCTCGAGAAACCTACGACCAGTTTCCACATGAAACCCTTAGGCTTGTTTCCCTTTGAAACTTCTGTCCTGTTTCCATACAGAACCATTCATGGCACCATTCAACAACAGTGCCAACAACAACATACATCTAGTTACCTGTTCCCTCATGAAACATCTGGCAACATAGAGATGCCCATATCTGTAGGTCCTTCTGTTCCTTTCTAGCAGGAAGAAAACAATCTACTCCATGAGCACACAGCCATGTGAGCTTGCATCACTCCCATGCCAAGAAACATAACCAAGTGACTTGTACTTGCAGCCAGAAACCCAAGCATATAGCTGAATTTGCTACCAAACAAAAACAGCCCATGAACAGTCCTTAAACTGATCTCAAAACAGTCCCGAACCCAAAGCAAAGAGAAGCTGAAAATTCCATCAGTTGAACGCCATCGACATGATGTCTATGTTCATGAAAAACCAGCCCCTCCTTTCTGCAAAAACACGGCATCCTCCAAAAAGTACACACCTGGCCGCCTGTGAGATGCACTGCCGCCTATACGATGCGCTGCCCGCACAGTACTCAACCTGCAGCCACCTGTACGATGCACCTGCACCACCTCTCCGTACAGGTCAACACCTGCAGCCACCCATACCAAATAGTGTGCAGCTGCCACTTGGATCAGCTGTCGTACAGCCTCCGTACTTGACTGTACCTGCTGTCTGTACAGGCTTGCAGTTACTGCCTGTACCAGCCGTCAGCCAAAACCTGCACAGTAGGCGTCCTGCAGCACCCGTACCCTGGTCGTCAGCTCCGCCTGTAGATCCAGCCGCCAGTAAGCATGCAGCCGCCTGTTCCGTACAGTTCTCAACAGCCTGTTCTGTACGACCAGCAGTTCAATATATGGGTACTCTCTACGCAGGTGTGGTTCCCTTCTCATCCACACAGCGAGCTTGCACGCCTCCTCCCCAAAAGCAAGAGAGAGAGAGGAAGAAGAGAGTCGTGGGCCTCCAAAAGTGGAGCAGCCTCAATAGGCCTCCCAAGGTTTTAAAACCTTTATATCTTTAATTTTTTTGCCCACCAAAGGTTATAAAACCTTTTTAAATTAAAGTATCTTTGGCCCTTTCACACTTGGGGTTGTCCACACATGGGCTTCCTTTTTAACTCCAATTTGATGCCATTCACACTGTCCACCATGTCCCCGTGCACACCCGCATACTGTCCAGAGAAAACACAGGGTCGTGACATACCCCCCTCTTGAAAAATGGCAAGCGTCCTCGATTGCACTCAATGGCACAATAAGGCATCTTATGAGCAAAGGCTCCCCATATGACAAAAACAATGGCCCTCCAATGCATCTGAGTGATAAAACAATCATCTTGCACAATAGGCCACACTGTCACGCCAAAGTGACAAACACCTCTTGCTTGTTCCTTCAGAACCTACAGCAAAAGTCTAAAACCAAATGGAAACACGTTAACTGTGTTAACCAAAAACAAAATCATGCATCATTCTACATATGGCACATATATGCATTCGCAAACAATATGCTCCTCAAAATGCTCTACCTACTCCAAAGTAACAGTCTAAGGGCTGCTCGCAAGCCTTACGCCCATGGGCATCCCGCAGGACCCATGACTGATGGTACAACATGAGCATATGAAAGCACTCAATGCATCCAAACACTACATCCACGAAGTACTTCCCACATATGTCTCATGGCCTTTTACACCAGTTTCCACTGTAGTACAACTACCCATATCAATGTTTAACTATGGTAGACTAATAGTATTCATATCCATGTACTCAATTCTGATTTCCTTCACTAATAAACAATGCCTCCATGAGATGGCTAGTCCCATTACTCTTGTACAAAAGATTTAGTGTGTTTCAATCTCATAGGTGCTTCTTTTGGATACAACTTGGACAACAACCCTCGAGTTCTAGAATACTCAATTCCCAGCAGTGGAATATAAACCTTTAGCATTCTCTTTTGTTCCTGATTTCTTGGATGTCAAAATACAAAGGCCAGTGACATCCCCTCGGCTTCTAATCAGTTGTTCTCAACTAAAAAGCTTCTTGGTATGCTTGTAAAACTTGTGGATACTCCGCAAAGAAGTTCTCATCCACCCACTTGGCATCCATAGTCCAATAATTCTTAAACTTGAGAAGGTACTTTCTAGTAATCTTGCCATGCGATCCCCTTCTTTCCTTATAAAAGGCAATTTGCTCTAGTTGAAGAACTTCCTCTAGCTCTTCAACTTCTGGTAAATCCCTCGCTCACTGGTTCCAAAGGTTCGGGACCCTTATACTTCTCACACTCCGTTTTCTGTTCTGCCACATAGCACTTAAACAAATCCAATATGGCTGAATTTGCCAAGAATTTGGTGTCAAAACCAAGGAATTGTTTGTGCACTTAATTTATGCTTGTGAGCATATTTGTGTATGTGTGCCAAGGGTTGGGGACGCCCGATTAAACCCAAGGACGAGCATGTGTGCACGTGTTTGTGTCTTCAGGTGTGTGTTGATCTTGACAAGAAGAGAATCATGCTTGGAAATTCCTAACCAAGGGCGACCCTAGAGGTGCAAGGGGTGGGAAAATTTGCTAGAGAGGTCAATCCCAATGTCACTTGATGTGAAGGGTGAAAATTGTGAGGACAAGATGTTCCCCGAAGGCATATTTTCTATCTCTCATCGCAGTTTTCCATCAAATTATCTCTTGCGCGTGTGGGAACACCCCTTCTGTGGGTAAGAGAAGAGGAGGACATTCCGCATGAAGAACCATGTCTCAAGAGCCACAGAGAGAGGAGCTAGGCCATAGCAAGAAAAAGTAGAGATAAGCAAGGAAAAGCTAAGACAAAGCTAGACCTATTAGTCGAGGACAAATGCTTAATAAGTGGGGGCGATGTCAACTAAGCATCAAAATACAGGTGGCTGATGTGTAAAAATGCAATGCAGCCAAAAAAACAAAAAAAAAGGTTTTAAAAAAAGAGTGGTGTTGGTGATGTGGCAGTGCTGATGTGGCACTAATGACATGGTGCTACCACATGGTCGGATGGCAACGTAGGGCAACCTTACAGGCTTGGAATGATTCGACCAGCTTTTTGGAAAGAAAAAGATTAAAAGCTTTTTAAATACTAAAAAGAGACGAGCTTTTATTATTAAAAAGATGCTTTTCGGGCTATAAGTGAGTTTTAAGGCGCTTTTCTCAAGTGCTTTTGGGCAAGAACTATAAATTCAGCTATTCTCTCATTGTTGAGACATGCAAAAAGATAAGAGAGCTCTCTAGCTCTAAGAACTTGAACTCAAGACTCCTCCAAGTGGTTTTATCAAATATAACTCATAGAGAGGGGGGGGTGGGTGGGGGCAACTCTATTCCGACCCATAGTGTGGTGTCTTCTGTCTCTACTCTCTCTCTTTTGTTTATTTTCAGATTTTCTCATGGTTTTATGCGTGAATTTATCGCTTTCTTGAAGATAAGCTAGGTACACATGGCACAACCCTTGCAAAGGTCTGTTACACATGGAGGGTCTTTGGGGACGGTTTTGAGGGGGAGTAGTCGCTCTCTGTCCATGGTAAAAGGTGAGCTAGGTGAGTCTTGATCTGGCCTTCCATGAAGATCCCCTTGTCTTTTGTCTTGAGGTATGCATACTTGGGGCTCCATCCATTACAATAAAGGTAGTGATAGGCGGACGTAAGGGGGACCGCCACAGATACATGCAGATAGAGAAACAAGACCACCTCTGGACTTGAGGAGGCGAGGGATCCGTCGTAGTTCCGGTGCCTTGACCCTCCTAGCTCCATGTGTGCTAGGGGCAACAATGGGGGGAATGTGCGCAAGGGTGGTAGGGAGGGACCTTTTATCAACAACTTGAGAAGAAGTGGCAGCTGGACAGAGGAGTCTTGAACCTCCTGCAGGGTGGGTGGGGCCACCTTGCCGTGGAGATCCTAGTCTCCAGGTTAATGTTCATAACGGTTGCGAGTAGGTACCATTGCCTTGGGGGTCCCACCAGCTTGGCCCTCTGGTTGCCACCACCCAATCTGGGGAGATAGTTCTGCCGTCGTGGGCCGCTGGGCTGTAGTTAGTAGCGGCCGTGTCCTCTGTGTGTAGGGTCTGCCTCGGTGGGGAGGCTGGTGGCCAAACGCTGGGTCTGCTTGGCCAGGCACGTGTCATTGTGGCTGAGGAGAGGGGCGAGGTTAGCCGCTGGGCTCTTCCGCTCCTGTCGGCGGGACTTAGAGTGGATCTGGGTGTGGGTCTGCAAGGCGACCTCCGCAGCAAGGCAGCCAGTGGGGCGCTGTGATTGTCATCTCCACTTGGTCAGAGGACTGGTGAATCAGGGTGAATCAGGTGGCACATAGAGCAGGGCTGCCTTTGCCGGGAAGGATCAGGCGCTGTGGGAGAGCGTGAGAGTAGGGGGGAGGACTGCGGGGGGAAGGTGGAGAAGAGGGAATGGGGCCGGTGGGGTCGTGGAGGGAGAAAGAAAGTTATATCAAATGTCTTCACAAGACCCCGTGGGTCTATGAGCGAGGAGGAGGGAGGGGGGATCTCAATAGCTGCGGGGGGGGGGGGGGGGGGGGGGGGGGGTGTGTATATATCAACGACATGAGGAGAAACGGCATCTGGACAGAGGAATCTTGAACCTTCTGCAAGGTTGGTGGGGCCGCCTCGCCATCTAGATCTTGCTCTCGAGGTTAATGCTCATAACATTACCAATAGGTACCATTGCCTGGGGTCCCGCCAGCGTGGCCCTCTGGTTGCCGCCACCCAATGGGGGGGGGGGGGGGGGGGGTTAGTTCTGCCATTGCAGCCGGCAGGCTGTTTGCTGCTAGCGGCGTGTCCTCTGTGTGTTGGGCCTGTTCGTGGGGAGGCTCTGGTGGTGGGACACCAGGTCTGCGTAGCCAGGCACCTGTCCAGAGGCACATGTACATCTGGCTGAGGAGAGGGGCAGAGTTGGCCACTGGGCAGCTGGGCTATTCTGCTCTTATCTGCGGGACTCAGAGTGGGTTTGGGTGCGGGTCTGCAGGGCGACCTTTGCGGACTTGACGCCGAGGGTAGGCTCTAGCGAGGTGTCCCATTTGTCAGCAAATGCATTATTGCCGGGGGAGGAGACCTGAATACTCCATGCGCTGTAGAATCGGCACCTCTTGAAGGAGGCTAGACAACAGGATGACCTACAAGAGAGCCTTTGGGGGGATAATGCATACTCTGATGGGGAAACCCAGCTGTCCTGGCCACCACGGAGGCGGCCGTCTGGGGGGGTTCCAGAACTTGTCCAATCGATTGACCAATCGACTGTTGGAGGGGCATATATGCCCTTCGGAGGCCTGGGAAGCCAACTATGATGAGAAGCCAGTCAATACTGTAACTCCGATTATGTCTTTGCCATTACGTTGTCCCTTCACCTATCTCGTACTCGTTTTACAGCCTTGCACACTCATCATCTTGGTCCTGCTTATGCCGTTGGCTCGGTGAGGTTTGGAATCTTATTAGCCCTATGACTTTTTCCTTCATATTTCAATGACTTTTCCCTTTTTATTTCCTTTTGACGTTTTCCTTCTCATTTCCTGTATTTTTTAGAACGTTTGGGGGCTGCCATTTCTTTACTTGGGAGGTTTCAACAACTGTACTTTCAACAAAGACAATTTAGGCTGAATACCAATGACAAATAGATGATGTCAGCAAGAGAGGGGTCCATTCTGTAGCAATGATTTTTCTTGTGATGGGAATCACACTGATGTTGAAAGGTGAATGAGGGCCATCATTGTGGCACAAGGAAGTTATTGGCTACTATTAGGCTTGTCTTGTCTTCCCATTGCTTTTTATTTTCGTGAGAAGTCTATGCTTTTTTTGCATATAAGATTTTTACAGCTAAATTTACACTTAGGTTTTTTGTGTTGCAGACATTGAACTCGCAGTCACATGAGGTTCATAAGACAATGTCATTTGTCCCCTTTGCACCTGCTTGTGTGGTAAGTGTTCCTTCCCAAGTACAATGTGATCAGTAACGACATTGAAGCTAGACTGGTAGGTGAGCTTCTAATGGTGTATCAATGTGGTTAGTGCCTAAGGACAATGAAACATAGAAATTTGGCAACCTCAGGGATTTTGTAATGTAGCTAAAGAGAATGAAACATACAAACTTCTCAACCTCAGGGATTTTGAAAGGCTCTTACCATTGGTACTGGTTGAATATATGTCTCTCCAAGGTTTTAGGAACCATACTCTTCTTCCCTCCAGTCCATATGCTTTGGTTAGCATGTCTTCATGCGTGCTAGCTATCAGAAATGCAAAGCAAAGCATATGGACTGGAGCGAAGAGCTGTGATTTTGTCCAATTTGCTGTGCGATGCAAAGGGCATTCAAGCTGGAAAGCCAGATAACATCTTAGAAACTGCCACGCTTTTGTATATAGCATGGAAGTGTCTGCTTTTTGAGGCTTAGAATGCGCATGACTTCAACAAGTTTCAAAGCTTCTGTCATGCACCAGAATTACAGAATTATATTAAGTAGAATGTGACTAGAGATATATGGGCTCACTAATTTGCACAAGGTACTGGAACTGGTGGTCACACTAAAAGTTGGGTTTCTTTTTGCAGGTTATTCGAGTATTGATCCCTCTGTATGCAGCCTATCTTCCGGGAGCATTCTTGTGGCGGCTTTTATTTATGCTTCTTTATGTTATCATGACATACCTTTTTCTGGTCACACTCAAAACCTCAGTTGCTCTTGGGCTGTTGAAGCATGCAAGCTGGTATATAGCCAGGTATAGGAAGAAAGAAAAACTTCTCCATTTTGATTAAAAGATACCAGTGTAAGTTTTTGCTTCACCAAACATTAGCAGACGTGTTTTCTTGAGGTACATGGGTACATGTAGCGCTCACAGGAGAGAGAGAGAGAGAGAGAGAGGAGTATAGACCCAATCATGCGAGTACATGTCTCTAGGAAAATGGGAAAAAAAAGGTTGTGTGATTGTCTTCTCCTGTGAGTATTTTGCTGTGATGCAACACTTGATAAAGCAGCAATGGCAATGGTCCTCCAGTGAAAGACATGCTCAAGGGTGCGAGGGATGCATGTGCAAATAGTAGCAAAAGTTTTATGCTTAGTTGGATGGTAGCTAAGGTATGGATTGCATATGCATATTGTGGCATTGGTTCTATCCAGCAGTGGGGTGCTCTACAATCTCTTTTTGCAAAGGAGAATTTGTGTGATAGGCTTATGTGTGAGGTGTATAGCTGGTTCTAAACAAACATTGTCTTTCCCAGTGCTTCATTGAGAAGAAGGTCTTTGGCAGGATGAATAAGATGCTTTGGCATCCCATGTAGCTAACAGTTGTTTTTTAAATCCATCATCCACTTCGAGTTTTAGGGTTTACATTTGTGTGTTTTTTGAACCTTGCAAGTGACTTACCCATGGAATCTGAGAAGGGTCTTTGGAAGGATCAGTAAGAATGCGTCGGGCATCCCATTTAGCACACTGTCGATTTTTATCCATCATCCACCTCAAGCTCGAGAGTCCACATTTGTGCGACTTCCAAACCTTGCCCCATGAAATCTGAGGTGGCCTTGTTGAGGTTTTATGTTGAAGATTCGTTAATGTACTAACCATCCTTTGTTTTGTGAGGATCTCAATGGGTTAAGCTCCTCGATTCAACTTGAAGAAGTGAGCAGTTAATTTGTTACTTCGTAGAAGTTTGTGCGAAATTTCTTGTGAATTGTTTCAATCTTGAGCCAAGTAGACATTGAGATGGTATCCCGGTATGTACTTACGAAGCCAATTTAATTTCAACTTGGTTAGATGTGTATATAGTATGTGCGTTTTCATTCATCTTTCTTAGGTAAGACACATCGTTGACCTCTCTCGTTTGATAACGTTCTAGGCCCAGCACAGTGCCGTTTTTTTGGGTCTTTTGCACGTTGACTATAAGTTTATTGTTCATACGAAACTCATCCACGGCAGCCATTAATATCTAGGCACATCAAAGAAAGTTATGCTCATGTCTTCAGTTCTCTTCTTGATTAATTACCTTATTCGGTTTATTATGGAGTTGCTTATGATTAGCTTTGATCCACCATGACTTTACACATGGTATCCTGACAACTCCTATTTAGTGGGATGGAGGAGATTAATGTGGAGATTAGTGGTGGATTTAGGGCTTATGGTTTAACTTAGGGAGAGGAAAGAGAGCATATTTTTGTGTGTAAGTCGATAGGATTGAGCTTCATTTTAATCTTTGGGAGGGACATGAAAGAGATCTGCACTCCTCCATTGGCGCTATTTGAGTGGTGGATTTGGGGCAAAGAGCGTCTTTTGTGTTTGTGTGAGTGGAAAGGAATGAGTTTCATTTCAATCTTTGGGGGAGACATGAAAGAGATCTGCACTCCTCCATTGTCGTTATTTTATGACCATCAGTCTCAAAAGCATTAGCACTCCAAGCAAGTCAATAGCACGTTTTACCTCTAGAAGATACATCTACAGCTTAACGGCACAATCCATGGTATTGAGTAGAACACATTGGATGATCAATAGCAATCAAACTTTTTTTGTAAGCACATTAGTGATTTACCTAGATGCTTTGGCATCATCAACTCCAACATTTCTACTTAGGTTAAGACTAGTAATAGAGGTAAGACCATCTTTAAGTTTGGTTGGTCTAGTGTAGAAACTAGTTACTTGCATATGTGTGATTTTTGACAATAAGCAATACACAATCATTCCCTTGCATTAGAATACTTGTGAGCTCTTCTTCTTCTCGACTTTTGCTTCCTGGTATGTTGGTAACCATTCCGTTGCTTAACATGGTTTCGTTCGCTTGACGTATGTAAGACGGTGTTGGAACATGTAAAGTTGTATTATGTGCTTAATGTCAAATAGGGACAGTCTACGAGTGTACATTGTTGTTTAAGACTAGTAATAGTGGTTGGACCATTTTTAAGTTACTTTTTACAATAAGCAATACACAATCATTTCCTTGTACTAGTTTTCTTGTGAGCTCTCTTCCCTTCCTCATCTTGCTTAATTATATGCTTTTAAATTTATGCTTGCTAGATGGATGCTTGAATGTAAATTTACCTCTTCGATTAGTTGCTTCTTTCCTCGCTTTTGTGAGAGAACTATTGCAAAGGACCATCTCTTTTTCTCTCCATCTAGGCATTGAGAGCTCTCCTTTCACTCATTTGGCAAAACAAGCATTCCAGACTGATAAGGGAGTACCTTAGCCTTGTTGAAGCATGTGTCGTTGGGTCTTGCCTTCGAGCCATAAATACAACTTTCCATTGTGGATACGTTACCTCGTCCATCGTGTCGTCACTCAATTGTCACACTGGAATGCTCCTTTGCAAAAAGATTAAAGAGAGCTCTCAATGTCTTTGTGGGTGTGCTAGCTCATCTGTCGCGTTCTCAACTTCTTGATATTTGGCACGGCTCTGTCGGGGATTAGTCCAGGACTTGGCTCCTTTTTTCGTCCATTCCTCCATGGTATTAGGATCACCCAATATTGTGCGGTGTTGATTAGGAGGTTACTAATGTGCTTATTTGTTGTGTTTTATTTTGATTTTGGGTTTATTTTTACATTAGGGTATTTTATTTCATCTATTGATAAGGTAAAATCTTAGTTTTTTGGTGGTTTGCATGAAATTGGAGTCCAAGAAGTTTAGATTTATTTGCTTTGATTCCACAATTAGTGTATTAGGAGTGGAATCCACTCTAAAAACATGAGTATTGAACTCCATTAGGTTGAATTAAGATCAAGAAGTCAATTTTAGGTCATGAATTTTATATTTTTTCATAAATTGGTATAGTAGAAGCATGTTAAATCATCTAAAAATAATATAAATTTACTTAATTAATTTTATCACAATTGTTAATTAAGATTAAAAATACTAAACACATGTTATAAGTTCTAGAAATCACAAAAATCATAAAAAACAAGCCAAACCAGCTCTTAGGTAGGCGACGTGACTCCATAGTCCCGTGCAAAAAAACGTGATTTTGGACACATGCACCATGAGCCATGAGGTGAGCTGTGAGCTTGAAGACATGAGTTGTAGGCCTAGACATGTGAGCTGTGAGTCTGGAGCCAATCTGACCAGATTTTGCATCGCTAGATGCAATGAAGGATTTCTCACTGGTGGGAGGGGAAAGTTGGCCTTCCATGGGTTATCCCAATCACTATAATATTTTTTTTAGATGTGATAGGTGATGACTTTATTTTGATCCCATCAGAGAAAACACCCCCTAGGGGAGGATCAATGTACATCCCTACACATTGGCATGTCTTAGCCCACCTCTGAGTGAGTAAGGGCTAAGTGAGCATGAATATCGCACAAGGGACATAGCAGGCCTCGCAACCTTCTTATCCTTGGAACTCCGAGTCTCGATAAGTTCTATTTTACAAAGGAATTCTCAACTTTGGAGAGACTTAATTGATTGGATGAATGGGAATTTAAGAGCCCACATAGGTGAGCTTAAACATGAAGAAGAGGAGGATGACTTGTGCCACAGTGAGTGCTCTCCTTTCATACCCAAGACATTAAGGAACGGGGTCTCCGTAATCTTGGATGGTGATGCTGGTGTCAGTATAATTACCAAGGATTGCTGGGAGCCCTGGGGAAGTCCACCACTCGTAGGCATGAGTCTCATGGTCAAGCTTACCGATGGGAACATAGCTAATGCTTTGGACCTCCTTCAGGATGCAAAGATTAAGACCTGTGGATTAAGTTTTCACGAGACATTTGTGGTGATGGATTTCAAAGAAGAGTCATATAGCATGATCCTCAGAAGGCCTTACATGAGAGAAGCAATCGCATCTACATACACAAAGGCAACCAGTCCTTGAAGATAAACTTGAGAACAAGGAAGACTCATCCCATGGGACGAGGCATTCTTACCAATAAGTCAAACACAAGTGCTCGGACCGCTTGAGACGATATTTTCTTTTCTTGTAACAAGATATTGGATGGTGAAGATAAGAGGACCACGAATATGAGCCTCTCTCGGAGCCTGTCGACTTCGAGGACTAGATTTGAATTCTTGCAACCATGGACACTCTTCCACGGAAGATTGGGATAAGGTTTGCACGATTGGATAGTGACTAAATCATATCCTTGTTCGTGCTCGCAAGATACATTCGAGACAAAACTAGCAATGGAACATGCTTGCCTTGAGTTAGAGTTTCCCCAAAAGGACCACCTAGTTACATGGGTAGCCTTAATTGGCATCGTTGAGACTACGTGAGAATGCCACTGGAGAATCCTCCATCTTGACCAATCAAAGGGGCATCCCAATTGTGGTCTATGGAGTTGTCGGATCCATGCATCCAAATGGAGATCTTCACATTGAATAGTTATTCCATCAAGCACGCTTTTCATCTCTCTCCAAGCCACAGCATTTACCTCCATCCATGCTAATCTAGTGAGGTCAAGTTTCCCAAAAAAGGTTAAAACAACATCGCATACCAAGGTCAGTAGTGTCTGGCATTCCAATAGAGTTGAAGAAAGAAGATAAATAACTATAAAAGGAAGTAGAGTGTTGGAGTTTTCACCAAACTAGCTTCTATACGGACAGGCCCACCTTTTTCCCAATGTCTATGCACGCCACCTGTAATATATCCATAGGCTCTTCATGTAATAGACACATAGGTATTGTTCCTTCATGGACTTGCATTGAGCTTTATCGTCGACAAATGTCCACATACATTTCTGGATGCGGGGCGCAAGCCTAGCCCATGGTAATGACCCATCGCCCCTGGACCTTCCTACAAATAGTAGGACCCTCATCTTCAACAACTCCACACATACTCGACAATGCCAAGTCCATTGAGCCACAACTCCCTTGCATAGTTGTGGGCACTACTATGCGTAAATCTGCTGCCATGCCTATCACAAGCTAATGCTCTTCACTCCCCAAGAAAAGGGATGTTACGTAAATGTTGAAGAAAGCAGCAAAAAAGGCTGAAGAAAGTAGTTGTGTTGGAGAAGTCCTTATGTTGCAGTTTTCACCAGAAGAAGCTTTTACATGGGCCCACCTTTTTGCCCATTGCCCATGCATGTCACCTACATATTGCACAATGTGCATCACAACTTTTTTCACTTCTCGCATCTCATGGCACTCTCAAACACATACACCTGTTTAACTAACCTCGTCCACCCTCTAGGCATATCTATGGATGGGAGGAGCATCGTAAGCCTAGCCCCTCCTCGTCCTTGTCGGCACCTCCCTCGAGCTTCCATGCCTATATCCTCTACTCTGACCTTAATCACCGCTAACAAAACCTCGCCTGGTCGACGTATTCATCAAGCAAATGCCCCATCTCTATGCATCATGCTATGAGATCTAGGCACAATACCTTGCCACACCAAGACTTTTGAACCTTTATCTACCCATGCTCATCATTCCATGGGCTCCTTGTACTCCTTCCGCCAATCACACAGGGTACAAAGACCGCTTCTACTAGCTATCTCATGTTGAGGGGTCCGCACCACTTTCACAACCAATAGAGATCAGCATGATGTATCTCTACATTACGTATCACTTTCCATGCTGCCTTGACAAGGTGTCTGCCACATCATGGTGGTACCGCAAAGATTCCCATCACTTTGCCTTATCATCTGGCTATGGATCGATCCTGAACTAACCACTTGACCTCAACCACCAACTCTATGGTATATCGTAGACCATCCACACCATCTACTACTTTGCATCAGCTTTACCACCAACTTGGGTGACATGAGGGGGTATGTTAACCACTTCATTGGTTAACATGGTTTTGCCTGCTCAACCTATCTTAAGGCACTTTGCTATCTTATCCACACAAGAATGGATAATTAAGACGGCCTTGGAACATATATAGTGGCCTTAATATGTGCTTAATGTCAGGTAGGGAAATTCTATGGACTTAGTCTACATAGTTGCTTAAGACTAGTAATAGAGGTCGGACCATTTTTAAGTTTGGCTGACCTAGTGTGAAAACTAGTCACTTGTATATGAGTCATTTTTGAAAATAATAAATACACAATGATTACAATAGTTTTCTTGTGAGATCTCTTCCTTCCCTCTTCTTGCTTGCTTGTATGCTTTTGAATTTGGATGCATACTTGAATATGTTTGATTGTAGGCTTCCCTCTTCGATTAGCTTCTTCTTCCCCCCCTTTTTGTGAGAGAGAACCATCGTGTAAAGGATCATATCTTCTTGCCTCCATCTAGGTATTGCTAAGCTCTCTTAGGAGCATTCCAATGTGACAATAAAGTGAGGATGTGATGTACGAGCTAGTGTATCCAACAATGGGAAGTTGCATTCGCTGCTAGAAGGCAATACCCAAAGACACATTCAGGCAAGGCTAAAGTAATCCCTTGACTTGAACATATCTTATTAAATTCATGCAGTTAGATGGATGCACACTTGAATAGGTTTACTTGTAGGTTTTTCTCTTGCATTAGCTTCTTCTTCTTCCCTCTCTTTGTGTGAGAGAGAACCATCATGAAGGACCATCTCTATTTGCCTCCATCGGCGAAGATAGCTCTCTTCACCCCATTGGGGCAAGGAGCATTTTGGTGTGAGGATGCAACAGATGAACTAGCGCACCACCACCAAGAAGTTGCATTTGCGGCTTGAAGGCAAGGACCGAGATCACATGGTTCCACAAGGCTCTTGACTTGAGCATATTTGGTACCACCGCCGATGGGGTCTAGCCTAAGGCTTAACTCTTTTCATCTGTCCATTCCAAGCTTCTAGAGATCATTTCACCTGAGTTAAACCCTTGATGCAAACCCGATTTGAACTGATTATTGGAAACAACAATACAGTCGACTATAGTACATCAAACTACATTTCCTCAGATCCACCCAATTGTATAGCTGAACTGAATGCCAAACTAAAGAAATAGAAGGTGGGGTCAGGATTGCATCACCACAGACCAAACCGTCCCCCCTATTGCACCAAGGGCGGGTCAAGCCCTCTGCCCCCTTGGCTCCTACTCTGATGCACCATGCCACACATGGCTCCTACTACTTCCATACATAGATGATTGACTTTGGGATAAACCCATCCACATAACGTCAAACCTCAAACACACGAATGAAAAGCTACATAAATGAATACATGAAATTTCACCCAAGAAGCCATTGAAAGCCCGATGTCCTTGTTCAAGAGAAGGTGTCGCTGAGACACTCCATTGCGGGGCAAGCACTCTTCCTTGGTACCAGCAACCTCCTCCCCAACCTGCCTTTGGCTTGCCTTACCAAATTTCAACTTTTTGGAGCTGTGTGCTGAAAAACTGTTTCTTTTTCACCTCAAAATCTGTTGAATGGGTGAGTGGTGGTCTTTACAAATTCCTGGAATTAAGAACTTGCGCTGGGTGGAATCCTGGCTGTGTTAACGTACACCCACCCGATGAACACAACATTGTCCACTGGTCCTCGCTTGTGGCTACCTCGGGGGGAACTCAATTGGCAATGGCGGATTCGGCTCTGTAACAGTGTGCAACCTGCAAAACTGCAACAGCAGGCAAGCAAACTGCAATTCGGACCTGGGCTTGTCATCAACTCTCAGTGGGTGTGGCTGGTAGAAGGCAAGGGTGTGGTAGGGGGTGATAGGGCGAGAAGCCGGTGATATGGGCAAGGTGGGGGTGATAGTGTGGTGGATAAGCGCAAGAGAGAGGTGAGAGGGATCTGTAGCGGTTGAGCCCATACGTAGGTGGTGTGGAGGGAGGAGATACAGCTTGATCGGTGAGAGTTGGTGTGAAAGCGGCGGTAGCCAAAGAAGACTGCTGAGTAACGGTGTGAAGTGCACCGATAATGAAGGCAGCTTGTCCGTGTACACCAACCTTTAGTCCCAACAAACGACCGTCACTCAATAGAGCACTTTCTTGCTAAGAAGAGCACTTTCTTGCTAAGAAGGCAAAAATCTTTCGGATCCACCTCTCCACACAACAACAAGAAGAGATTTGGAATGAAATGAACCAACTAAACAAAAATTTGAGTAGAGGAACACTCGAACCCCTGGAAACAGGAGCTGCCCCACAGTCCTTTGAGCCCCAGATTCACCAACTGGCTTTCATAAAAAGGGAACTAAATCGTCCTATCTTTGGACGAAGTTTTAGTGACGAAGTGGGAGCAAGATCAAGAACCTTAAGGTTTTCTTCCTTAGGAAGTGGTCAAACCATGTTGGGCACCACAATGTTTCAAACAGTTGGTGTAACTTGGACTATTGCAAGTTCACACAATGACCAATAAGTAGCATAACAACCATAGCTTATGGCAATCGGTACATGTCTCCTTTACTGTACCAATAAGTAGCATAACAACCATAGCTTATGACAATCAGTACATGTGTCCTTTAATGTACCAATAGAGACAATTGTTTTTCAAAATACATAATAGCAAGCACACATAGTACAAGTAGGAGTCCCATTTTCCAGGAGCTCATTGTAGAAGCTTCTTCATCATGGAACCAAGTTCTAGCTCTTCTCTGTTTTGGAGGAGGAACACAAAATGCAGGGAAGAGCTAATGTCCGGGACTACCTTAAACCAAAGGGATCCACAAGGGCATTCACGTAACATGTCCTCACCCTGTCCCAACAGAGTGGGGGCTTGCAACGTCAAAGCAGATCAATTGAGAACAAGTGCCATTGGAAACCACACAGCCAAACCCATGGGGCAAAAATCTCAAACCCTAAAACATAGGGTTTTTGTGCAACCACTCCCTTATGTTCTACCACCACGTGAAGAATACATGCTTAGGATGGCATTTAAAATGGAAAAGGGGGTTTCCACAAACATAATATTTAGAGGCTCAGAGTTGGGAAAAATAAAGCCGATCCACATCTCAAGGATGATGACTAAATTTGATGGATCTAGAGATCCCATTCAATATCTAGAGAAGTTTGCTTAGATTTGTCAAGCCATGGGAAGGATTGACGATCTCACAAAAAAATGTTCGTTTAGACTTTGCCTTGGAGGCGAAGCAAGCTAGTGGTTTAGGTCTCTCATCCTAATTGAAAAGTCCAACTACTACTATGAGAACTTGAGACACACATTCCTGGTGGGATTCTTACCTAATAAAGCTAGATAGAACCCCATCATATAAATCTAAGAAAGAGGAGGGTGAAACAATGCAGGACTACATTGTTAGAACCAAGTATCTCCACATGAGATGCAACCCCCTACAAGAGACTAGTTGACTTAATTCTCACCATCACCAATCAATTTATGATTGGGCTCAAGAGAGCGAGAGGATTCATGACAATCTCTATAGGTCTAGACACTTCATCTTTGATAAGTATTATCCGTGAGACAATTGATCTAGTAGACAATCTACAAGGTAAGGATGTAGAAGTCATCTACCCAAACCAAGAGATATGGGACATATCATCCAAAGACTCAATGCCTAAGGGTGCTCAATTAGTACTAGATAGAGTCCTAGTCAAGGACATGAGCATGGAAGAGTTGGTAAAAAATCTACTCAACCACCGTTTAGGCCAGTAGTGGTAGGGCTAGCCCCAAGGGTACCCCAAGGCTAGCCTGAGCAAGTTCCTCAGGCAAGACACCCATATTTATTTCCATAGAGATGTATGGTTTGGTTTAAAATTATCCATCAAAACTATACAAGAATGAAGTGTCCATTATTAAGGGCTAGAATAGTATTGTGCTCATTGCCAGCATCATGAGAGAAATAATATAACTCATTATTGGTCCTATGAAAACTTGACACCATAACCTATGCTTCTAGTACCAAAGTAACTACTAACTCTATCATGTATACCAAATGCTTCGTAATTGACACATAATCCACTAGTGTCCATTTATCATGTATACCAAATGCTTCGTAATTGACAGATAATCCACTAGTGTCCATTTATTAGAACCCTATACTAAGGGGTATGTATAGATTTCCACCAATACCATACCCACCTCTAGTACTACCACCTTTATTAGTTACTTCTAGAACCACACTAAAAGTATAAGAAAGGATTGGGGGAGGAGAGAGAGATTGAGCTCTTGCAAGCACACACACTCACACAACAATAGATAAGACACACACAAAGATGGAAGGTTGAAATCTTCTTCTCCTTGTTACTCTCAAAAGAGGTCTCCAAAAGTTAAGTAAAAACATAACTACTAGAGTACTATGTACTATAAGTCCATAGTGTGAACTCGTTAAGTAGGTGAGATGGTAGCAAGATAAGTATGCCATAACTTGGTTAGGCTAGGTAGGTGTAGTCCAACTATAGAATCACTGGCAAAGATCCATAATGTTAGCTACCAAATGCGCCAGTGGTATAAAGGTGGAACGATCATCCATAAGCACGTCATGAGTGTCAACTCGTGTTGAGCTTGACATCTCAACAATCCCCCTTAAGACCAACTCCATCTTCAAGACTCCAAGCATAGTGTAGAATCTGCGAAGATTCTCTACTTTAAAGGCCTTGGTAAAAATGTCAGCTACCTGCTCCTCTATGCTGATGTACACAAGATTAATATCTCCTTCCAAGACCTTCTCTCTGATGAAGTGATAATGGACCTCTATATGTTTGGTCCGTGCATGAAACACTTGGTTCCTGGCCAAATATATGCTACTAAGGTTGTCACAATAGATGACAACATGCCTATCCACATGCAACCCCAAATCTCCAAGTAGCTTACGTAACCAATGATCCCATCACAACACCCTTGTACTCTGTCTTACTGCTCCATGTACCATCATCACTCTCACAGGAGAGCATAAACCCGCTACTAGTAGATCTTCTATCCAAGACACTTCTAGCCCAATAACCTGCATCAGTGTACCCATACACCTGCAAACTGTATACTAGCCTCATATAAGAGGCCATAATCCATGTACCATCATCACTCTCACAGGAGAGCATAAACCCGCTACTAGTAGATCTTCTATCCAAGACACTTCTAGCCCAATAACCTGCATCAGTGTACCCATACACCTGCAAACTGTATACTAGCCTCATATAAGAGGCCATAATCCATTATGGATCTCATGTAGCATAGTGTGTGCTTCACACTATCCAAATGCTGCTTCCAAGGTACCTGCGTAAACTAGCTCTCCAGCTTGGTGATTGTCATGTAGATCAAGCTACCCACCACGATCTTCCTGTACATAGTGGCATTCTCCAAAATCTCACCTGTATTTTTACTCAACTTGTCATTTTTTAATCCAATAGTACAAAAATGAGCTTACAGCTAGCCATACCGTATTTGGACATGTCCACCCAATGCATACTGTCTCTGTGATAGCTATATTCCCTTAGGCAGCTTGATGATCTCAATGCCAAGAAAGTATCTCATCTCACTCAAATCCTTCATATCAAACCTTCTTCTTGAGGAGACCCTTTACATTCTCAACTTCCTCTTCATTGTGACACCAAACAATCAAGTTATCCACATAGATGGTCATGACCACAATCCCCTTATCACTCTTTCACACATAGAGTGAATGATCATCATCTGTCATACGAAGGACAATGATGATAAGATACTTTGAAATCTTATCATGCCATGCTCTCAGGGCTTGCTTGAAGCTATACAAGGCTTTACGTAGCCTGCACACATAGTTTGGGTGACTCAAATTTTCATAACTAAGTGGCTGTTCCAAATATACTTCTTCTTGCAACTCACCATGCAAGAGTGCATTCTTTACATCCATCTATGATGCAAAACCCAACCTTTTGATGTAGCCACTATAATAACAACTCACAGTTGCCATCTTGGCAACGAGACTGAATGTCTCCTGATAATCAATGTTGTAGGTCTTAGCATATCCTTTGGCAACCAATCTTGCCTTGTACCTACTAATTCTTCCACTCAATGACCGTGATTGTTGACCTATATTTTGCATAACCATTTGATCCTATGCATCAACCCTAATTGAGGCTTTTACAGTAGCATACAAATTGCTCATCTCATCAAAGATAACATCCATGCTCACTCTCATCTCATGTGTGACAGGGTTATAATATTTGTACCTCTTTTTCTCAAGGAGTAACCAATGAACACACATTTTTTAGCCTTTGGATCCAATTTACTACATAGCTCATCAGAAATGTGTACATATACAATGCATCTAAACACTTTCAAGCGTGACAAATATGGTTTTCTACCAGTATACTTCTCCTCGAGAGTCACACCATGCAGTTCCACACTGTGGGGGGTCCTGTTCATAATGTAAACTACAATCACCAATGGCTTAGCCCAATAATGGTGAGGCATGCTCTTCTCAGCCATCGTCAATGCATGAGCAACCTCTACAATGTACCTATTATTTCTCTCAATAACACCATTTTGTTGCGGAGTGTACTTGCATGTGAATCGCCTATGAATTCCATGCTTTCTCAAGTACTCACAATGAAGTCATTGAAGAAGTAATCTTCCCCCCTACATCTGACCTTAGGCACTTAACCTGTAAACTTGTTTGCTTTTCAATCACACATTCTAAAATTTTGAAAGTAAGTAAACACTTCACTTTTGTCTTTCATGAAATATACCCACACCTTCCTTGTGTGGAAAAGTGTGGCTCAGGGGCTTGATTTAGGTGTGCAACTAGGCCATTCGAGCATGGGAAAACATAGACATCACATTGCCCTATATATAAAGGTGGGATGACATAGATCTTAATGTCCATTTTTTGACACCATTTCCTATATTTTGGTTACAAATAGGTGATTGGGCTATGTGACCTTCAAGATAGATAATTAGAGAGACCCTCCTTGTGTAGATGATAGAATGAGGATGACCATAGTGTGTGTGAAACTTGCCTACACACCAGTTCACAACTGCAAATGGTGACACTTGGGCAACTATATCCAAAGTGCTACAATCATCTGCACAGTGATTTATATGATTGGTTGTAAACACAAAGTGAGATAGTTACAGCTATAAGTGAAAGGACGGTGAGACAAGAGGGTGCCCTATGTATGGGTAAGGTATGCCAACTTACCTAGTTGCATGTGGTGAACTTTGGGCAACATCAGGCTATAGAAGTGGGGTGGCTAAAGAAAGCATAAAGAATACACCATGAAGGGCAATATGGTAGTAGAAGTTACACACTATAAGTGTATTACTGCTGGCCTACTAGCTGCATGGTGGACTATGGGCAATGACGGGCTATAGAAGTGGGTGGCAAATGAAAGCATAAAGCATACACCAGGATGGGCAATATGGTAGTAGAAGTAGTTAATCAATAAGCAAGTGTATGGTATGCACTATAAGTATACACCATGATGGGCAATATGGTAGTAGAAGAAGTTAACCAATAAGCAAGTGTATGGTATGCACTATAAGTATACACCATGATGGGCAATATGGTAGTAGAAGAAGTTAACCAATAAGCAAGTGTATGGTTTGCACTATAAGTGTATTACTGCTTTATTTTGATGAGTAGATGAGTCATTCCAGCTTTCTATTGCATGGCAAGCCTAGTTTTATATAAGAAGATAAGGCATCCAACAGCTTCTTGATACAGGCTAGCATTAAAAGGGTCACATGCATCTTCAAGACTAAGTTGCAGACCGGGTTCCATAGGTGTAGCAACAGGTTTGCAGTCTCTAAGATTGAACCTCTTTAACAATGTCTCTATGTATTGTGTTTGTAGCATAACGATGCCATCATTACGCTGGCGAAACTTAATGCCTAAATAATTGTGCAACGGACCAAGATCTGACATTTCAAAAGACCTCTATAAATAATAAAACCTAAAATATGATCAGCATTAGGACATGTGAGCAGCATCATTAACGTATAGCACAATGACCAAAAATTAATCTTAGTCTTAATGTAGAGGGTACTATCATTAGGACTGTTGTAAAAACCTTATGTAACTAAGTATGCATATATCTTCTCATACCATGCTCTCAGAGCCTGCTCAAGACCATACAAAGCTTTTTTCAATCTGCATACTTTTGATTTCCAACCTTTCTAAACAAAACTATGAGGCTGAGATACATACACCTCCTCATGCAAATATCCATTCAAAAAAGTAGTTTTGATGTCCAATTGACGTACATTCTAACCTTTATGTGCTGCTAATGCAATGATACTCTACATGGTAGTCATACGACACGTGGGTGAAAAGGTCCCACCATAGTCAATGCCTTTTTCCTATGCATAACCCTTTGCAACAAGACTTGCTTTTATATTGCTTGACATTACTATCGGCTTTACGCTTAAGCTTGTAAACCCATTTTGTGCCAATGCCCTTCTTGCCACCATGAGGCAAATTAGACAACTCCCAAGTGTCATTTTTTAGTAAAGTATCATATTCATATTGCATAGCACTTATCCATTGTTTTGACTCCTTTGCTTCATCAAAGGAGATAGGTTCCTCTTCATTACATAAACTGGCAAAAGCATGACCTCCTACGTCAACATGAGATGTATGATGAGAGCGTGCACATGCTCTGCTAGCCATTTTATTGTTATGTAGTGTTTGCACCAGCCATTTGGTATACTTTTTAACTCCCTAATTTTCCTTATTTCCTCATCAATTGTATCATCCATATTTGCCTCATCAATAGGCTAATATGTGGGCTAAAAACATGCTAATTCTTAACTTGTGTGGGCTGATTTTCAACATTCCTTTGAGTACCCAAATGTTCTACATCAATGTGTCCTGCCAGTGAGTAATGGAAGGAGTGTCAAATATGTCATGTGAACATACATCTTGCTATTTTTTACACGAAAGCAAGAACATAATTGTATCATCCATAAATAAAACATCTTTACTTTATAAGAATCCACTTATTGGTAGCAGGATGATAGAGATGGTACCCTTTACTTTCAGAGCTATATCCCACAAAAATACATATAACATCTTTATCGTCAAGATTGTTGAAAATTTGCTGAGGCACAAGTACATAAGCAAGACAACCAAAAATGCGTGAGAGCCACAGAGGGCTTTCTACCATTCCATGCTTCATAAGGTGCAATTATATGCAAAGCCTTTATAGGACACCTATTCAAAACACATGACTGCTTCTAGGTGGAAACCATGAGGTAACTCTTGACTTTGGACCATACAACGTGCCATCTCCATGAGAGACTTGTTTTTATATCCAGCTACACCATTTTGTTGAGGTGTATAGGGCACAATACATTGTGATGTTTTATCCCATGATCACCCATGTATGCATGAAACTCCTTAGACATATACTCCCCCCTGATCAATATGCGGGTACCAATCTTACATGTAGAAACATTTTCAACTGAAGTAACAAAGTCCTTAAAGCACATAAAAACCTCGATTTTTGTTTCAATGGATATACCCAAGTATGTCTAGAATAATCATCAATGAATGTGATAAAATAGAGATAGGCCCAATAGATGGTGTCCTCATAGGACCACATACATCACTATGTATTATAAACTATATTTTTTTGGACAGCTCTAGTTGAACCATCTTTGGGAAATGATGCCCGCTGTATTTTTCTAAGAATATAGCCCTCACAAACATGTTTTATAGGGGCTTCAAGATGTGGCAGCTTAGACACCATGTCATGCTTATGCTCGCTATTTTTTTCTAAGAATATAGCCCTCAGAAACTTGTTTGATAGGGGCTTCAAGATGTGGCAGCTTAGACACCATGTTATGCTTATGCAAACACATCAAACTGCCAAAGTTCAAGTGACCAAAGTGTACGTGCCACAACTTAGCATCACCCATTTCCTTTGTGGTAGAAACTGTACATACAATATGCTTTTATCTTTCATATGCATCTAGCCTGTAAAGGCATGAAACAAAGTAATAGAAGCAACAATTATATTACCATCACTATGATTATGAACAATACATCTATCATCTACAAACTGAACCACTAAACCAACATGCATCAACAACAACAAGGGTGAGGAGCGTATACTCTAATACAGAATGTTCTTGGAAACAGGGTTGTAGAAATGTACACACACACACACACACACACACACACACACACACACACTAGAGAAGCTCAAGGGAGCATCCAATGAGATAATAGATAGAGAATGAATGTGTGATGTACAAAGATGATAAGCATACTCTAAGATGTGTGTATACTAGCATGGGGGGAAAAATCTCCTAAAGAGGAAAAAAGTACCCTAGCTAGTCCTGTTGACACACATCACTACCAAATATGGCTAAGAATAAGAGTCTTCGCTCAAAGACTTATCTTCTATGATTAACATACACACCAATCCCAAAAGTTGGGAAGATTCTCTCTTAATAGGATGAGAAGTTTAGTGCCATTCTAGTCCTCAACCTAGCCTAAAATCAAAAGCATTATCAATTCTCTTTCACCCCTGGACCTAGCCCTTGTCTGTAAAGCAACGATGACCACCCATCCGTTGCATGTGTGTGCATGGACTTCAGCAAAAATTGCCTAAGTGTTTTGACACTTAGGATTCTTCACTATATAGTTGGTTCAAGTAATTTAAAGGAAGCTAATTATTCAATTTGGAAATTTCTCAAGAAAAGTAATTGACAAAGAACAAAAGAAGCAAGATAACCTCTCAAAAGTTTCACAAAATTCTAAAATCAGTGTCTGAAAAATCTAACTCTATCATTACAAAATAGCAAAAGTACTCATAGTTAAACCTCACAACATAAAAGTTAATATAGGGGTCTATGATATCATCTCAACAAGCTTGAGATGTACTTCATAAAATGCTTCCTATCATCACTCTCAATATCCTTGCTTGGTGTCTTCAAAACTACCACCTTCTCCTCCTTAAGATCCCAAACAACAAGCTCTTCTAAGAGATCACTCAAGTTTGATTGGGACATGATATGGCAAAAGTGCATTCTATGCCTTTTGTTTTAACTACATGCCATACGCTTTTACTTTTCCATAAACCCCTTCCTCTGTTGTTTCCGAATATAATGCCAAACCTATTGTTTCTTGCTCACATTTTTTCAAGGTGAAGGAAACACCATACTTTTGATCATGAGATATAAACCTAATATTTTTGTTAATATCATGAAAAAATGTATCACAAACAAACTTGAGTCATACGGTGAAAATCCAAATTCCACTCCCTTGGTATTATTTATCATTAGTAAAAGCCTTGTAAGGTTATAATTTTCAAAGGGAATACCGATGTTGTGCTCATGAATATTTTCAAGGGATATGAGTTTTAATCTATTGGTTTCTATGACATTCTATGTATAGTCATGAAAAATTTACCCACCTTCAAAAGGCAATGCTAAAATTTTAACATTACCTTCAAAAGGTAATGCTAAAATTCTTGATGATTGTCAAACTAGTCTATATATAGTATTTAGGGTTAGTTGTATCATCGGTTAGCCAGCCACCCTAGGAGTGGTCCGTATGGACTGAACCAACCATATCACCCATACGAGCCTTGCAACTAGAGGACTAGGTATCCCTAAGAAGATATCCTTCTACCCAAGAGTTCGCTTAATCACTTGCACTAACATGCACCCTACTCATGGTGGTCACCATATAACGCATTTCAATAGCCTTGAAACCTTGAAACGCTGAAACATGTTTTGTGTTTCGTGAAACCTTAAAACACCATTCGTGTTCTCCATCTCTCTCTCTCTCTCTCTCTCTCTCTCTCTCTCTCACACACACACACACACACATACACTATATATATATATATATATATATATATATATATATATATATATATATATATATCTATATATCTATATATCTATATATCTATATATCTATATATATATATCTATATATATATATATATATATATATATATATATCTATATATATATATGTATGTATGTATACATGTATATATATATGTATGTATGTATGTATACATGTATATGTATGTGTATATATAGCCGTTTTGGTCCAATGTTTCAATAAGCACTTGTCAAGGGGTGAAATGTTTCGACGTTTCTTGCCCCATTTTGAGGTGAAATGTTTTGGGGCTAAAAGGTTTCGAGGTTACATTGAGTCCCTACTTGGTATGCTGCCAAGTCTACAAAAGCTGTCTCCTATCCATTCGAACACACATGGCCAAAACGTCCAATGTCTTAACTGAGGACTTGTTTATGAGTGCCTAGGTGTGCTCAACACAACAACTAGTCCTCATATAATGGGCCTTACAAATTAGAGCAACTCAATCGTCACTCAATAAGTAACAATGATGGGGTGGAGCATTGATTTCCAACATATAATTTCTTGAAAGGTCTTTGTGACATTACGCTCCACAATGCATTTAAATGCTCAAAACATATGTCCTTTAAATATAGGAGTGTAATTGACTTTAATGTGATACCTTTATAGGGACTCATTTTTACACATATTACTTAAAGGGACCTTCATCTGAAACCTCATTTATCATTGTTGCTTCCAAATTATAGAGACTCATGCACACGTATTACTTGAAGGGACATCGGAACCCTCATTTAGCATTGTTGCTTCCAAATCAAGTAAAAGTCCCTAGTAGGATAGCTTGTAGCAGTTGACACAATAATGGCTATGTTGGCCTTGTATGAGACCAGTTAAGACAATTGCATATATATCTTAGACATGAGTTGGTGTGGTCGTTCTAACCATATGAGTATTGAGTGTTAAACCTTAGAATGTAGCAAGATCTGCACCAAAAGGGTTGTCTAAGAGCTTTCTCTCTCTTCCATATTTTTCATCTAAACATGCATTATTTCTCACAAATAGTGTGTAAAGTGTGACAGTATGACATTAATTAGTGCATGTATCTTATGCTATTTAAATCACATGTGTTTCCTATTAAACATGGATAATTCCATCGGCACCTATAAAAGGACCTTCCCCTAGTCATTTTCATATGTTTCTTGATCTCACATAATTCCATAGGCACATATAAAATGGACTTACCCCTATTTATTTTCACGTGTTTCTTGCCACAAAAATACTTGATAGACTTCCCCCTAGTTATTTTCACATGTTTCTTGCCACAAAAATAATTGTTATTTTATCTGTGTGAATTTTTAGGTAACTCATGCTCTTATCACCTGCTCCTGCTCTATTGATGTTCAAGTAAAGAGCTTACCTTAGCCTATGGCAAAGTTGTTCAGTACTTCATCATATAGATAAAAATGTAACTTCCCTTGTGGCTATAGTAGCATGTCACTCATATCCTCTCCTTGTTGTTACACCAATGACAAGACTCCATGGCCATGAGAGTGAAGGTAGAATCTAGTGCTCTTTGCTTAGATGGAGGCAAGAAGAGGATAACCTTTGCCTATGTTTTCTTTCACAAGAGGGGGATAGAGGAGAATATAAAGCAAGGGAGAAACCTACACTCAATCCTATCTAAGCAAGAAAACTATCAAGCTATGCAAAGATTCAACCAAGCAAGAGAGGCATGCTTTAGGGTACTATCTTTGAAGGAAGTGAAACTATGTGTCACTCCTTTTTCCATACGTTCTTTGTAATCTCCTCCCTAGTTGTCATAGCCAAAGGCCCATTGTTGTAATGAAGTTGTCTATATAAGGCTTGTATATGTAATGAGAACATGTTTTGGGCACCCCACCAGTGTGGGCCACTGGGCAAAGCCTACTTGTATATAAGTGACTTATGGGAGTGTAAAGACACTTTTCATAATACAATATATGATTGAGTTCAAGCTTGGGAGCTTCTTCCTTCTTACATATCTTGTCCCTTTCCTAAATTTTGCATGCTTCCATGTTTATGTTTATCATTAGCTATGGAGTCTTGTTGAGTGCTTTCTTGCATGTGTGAGTGCTCGAGTGCGTTTGTGCTTGAGGGTAAGCTTGCTTGATTCTTGCTTGTTAATTAACTAGATGTGGAATGTGATTGATTGATTGATTGAGAGAGAGAGAGAGAGAGAGAGAGAGAGAGAGAGAGAGAGAGAGAGGGAGAGAGAGAGAGAGAGAGAAGAGAGAAATTTCGCTAGCTTCTCCCTTATGAGTGATTAGATTACAGCGGTGCAAGCATTAGATTGGTAGAGCTTGAGGGCATGACCAGCCTTGAGGTTTCCATTCCCGCATTCAATGTGCTTTCATGATCTAGACGGGTTATACTCCTTAGTGTAGACAATGCTTGTTATGAAGCTACAACTTAGTGTAGACAATGCTATGCTCTAGATGGGTTGTACTTGGTGTAGACAATGCCTGTTGTGAAGCTACAACTTTCCTAAATAAGAGGCATGCTACCAGGGAGTAGAACTAGTGCTAGAGTAAAATAGAAGTATTTTATTAATCCATTGTTTGTTTTAGTTTGCCCATGAGTTGCAAAACTTATGGTAAATTGATTAAGTTGGAGTGATATTTAGAGTGGTTAATGTGGTGAACATATGGTTAAAGTAGGAGTTTTGTGTGACTTTTGCTAACTCTAACCATCTTCTTTTTCCTTGTTTTCTTGATTTTGATCAATGGGTAATGGAAGAAAAAAAAGAGAAAACCTCCAAGTTCTTAGGTTGAAGTCCCTCCTTAGGTACCCAATTTCATCATCAATTACTTCAATTTTATCCAATTTTTTCTTAACTAGGCTAATTAGGAACTTTCAATTCTTGACTTTTTTGGTGTTTAATGCTTGATTGATAGGATTGTGCAATCAAGTAGAGCTTTGATCCATCCAACAAGGGGTATAAGAGATAAATAAAGCCTTAAAAAAAGAGTAGAGGCAAAACTGTGTAGGAAAAAACAGGCAAAAATTGCTCTTTGAAAAGTCTAATCGTCGACGACCTATGAAGTGAAATCGTTGGTCCAGGGTCTAATCCCTAGGGTCTAGGGTCCAATCACCATAATTGAGCATAGCTTAAGTTGGTTCAAGTAAAGGTTTTCTTAATGAGGCCCAAGTCTCATATGATGACATTAAGTTTCTTCCTGCTCCTATATCTAATAAAGCAAGTTTGGCTATGTTTTGTTTATTCACAAGGAAATCCTTGCAGGTTTGACCCCATCCTCCTCATGATCATTATGCATTTCAGCCATGTGGATAGGTATAATACCTCTTTTTTTTTCCTTTTTTTTGCCCAAGTTTTAGGCGCTCGCCTCTTTGTCCTCAACCTCCTATTTTCTCTTTTCTTCAGCCTTGTGAATGGCTTGAAGTTGTTCATAGGATAGCGGCCCATAGTATTTTTTCTAAGTTTACTTCTATTGAGGACTCCTTCCATCTAGACTCAATCAGGGGTTTCAGGCATGTGACCCCACCAGTCACGTGAGTTTGTAGATCCTAAAAGGACCCATCCCTCTCAACTTCAATTTTTTAAATTTTTTCTTAAGGTTATAAAGTAGGACTAGGTCCCCTCACAACTTTTATTTTTCTTGAGGGTATAAAGTAGGACTAGGTCTCCTTCCTTGAACCTCTTGGTTTTGATGTTGGCATGGAAACACGTTTTTTTCTCTTTTGCTTTGTTAATTTATTCCATTTGCTTAGATGCCTCCACTGTCAAGGAGTACTGGCACTCATCATAATGTTTGACATATTCCATTACATTGCCAAAGAGTGTCGATCACCGTAGTCTTACATATAGGACTTTTCTTGCTTGGATGTCTCTTTTGAAGTGATCTCGAACAACTTCTGCATAAGATTTTTCTAAAATATCCATGGACTCGGCTTCACATATGCAGTGCCTTAGGACATCATCTTTCCCTCTTCTATAAAGTTATCCTGAAATGAGGGTGTATGAGGTTGCTACTTTCACTAACTAGCATCTACTACTTTCACTAACTCACATTTTCTTCTTAGGGACATGGTCTCATCTAAGGGAAGCCCATTGCTCAAGTATTCAACAATTTCATAACTCCACCTTGGCACTAAGCTTATTTGAAATAGAGATGCATTTGAAGTATTTAGTATTTTTGACATAGTCTCATCTAAGGAAAGCCCATTGCTCAAGTATTCAATAGTTTTATAACTCCACCTTAGCACTAAGATTATTTGAAGATTGTCCTCAATCCCTACTGGTACCTCCCCATTTTGAAAATTCTAGACAGGTGATCAGCTACATGCGACATTCCTTTACGAACTGACACTGTGAAATTGCACTCAACAAGAAGTGATAACCATCAAGTAATTCACCCTGTGGGGCACATGGTTTGTTCATAAGGTAGAGTGAAGCCTGATGGTCTACATTTAATATATATTTTTTTATCAAAAGATAATGGGTGAAACTTCTTAACCACATAAACCATTAATAAGGCTTCCCTCTCTGTGGTTATATAATTATTTTTAGGGCCATTGAATTGTCTATTTGCATATCTAATAGGAAATTCCATGTTCTTTTCACCAAGTTGAGCTAAAATGCATCCTATAACGTAAGCTGATGCATCTATGTATACATGAAAGATGGCATCCCACCTTGGTGCTCTGAGAATTGGAGCTATCATTGTCAGGGCCCCCTTAAACTTATGGAATGATTCTTCACACCCTTCAGTCCACACAGAACATACCAACAGGGCATACAATGGTCTAGTAACCTCTGCTCATACATAAATGTGAAGTCTCTATAATACCCTGTGTGACCCATGAATCTTTGGACTGCTTTAGGTATTTCAAGTCTTCTATGGAGATTTCATTTTTAGACACCACGTTTCCTAAGATTACACCTTGTATAACCATGAATGTGCACTTTTTAGGGTTCAAACATAATCTGTATAGTCAGCATCTTTCCAACACTGGTCGTAGATGGGATATATGTTCTTGTCTGAACTTGGAGTTCATTTCAAGCAAGGGAAAACCCTACACTCAATCCTATCTAAGCAAGCAAACCATCAAGCTATGCAAAGATTCAACCAAGCAAGAGAGAGCGTGCTTTAGGGCGGCTTATTGGAGATAGAGTTTGGTTAAGTTAGGAAGCATTTCAAGGCTCCATGTGGTGTTATGTGGGTGTAAAAATGCTTGATGCGATGTCATCTCCGGGGTTGAGTGTTTAGGCCCATACAAAAAAGAGGACCCATTGCTTTGCTTTGAGGATTCGTGCACTAAGACCACCTTCATTTGATTGGCTAAGACTAATGATGGTAGTCTAAAATCCTTTAGCATAGTGAGGTATGAATCTCAAATCTCATGGTGGTACTAGAGATTGGGTTGCTTCATTATGTATTATGTGTTGCATCTTTAGTGGTGAGGTTTTTGTTGTCATGGTGAAGGTAATTTGTGGTCCATGGAGACCTCTAACATTTTCTTTGAAGATATTTAGAGGTTCTTACAGAATCAAAGAGCACAATCAAAGAACCAATCAATTGAAGCACAATCAAAGAACCAATCAATTGAAGCACAATCAAAGAACCAATTTGAAGAGAATTCAAGCGATGGTTCACGGCATGGACCAAGCTTTCACCCACCATGGGCCCCCTATCAGGGATGTACATGGATGGCTATTGAAGAAGAGGTTTGACACATGTGCTATTACCTATTATGAGTGTCTATGTTATACAAGATGTTCTTGTGAAGTACGAATCCCTTATGAGTAACGCAAGCAGGATGCATGGGTTATGAGGGCCAAAGGTGTCTGCCCGTGTGTCTTCTCCTCCATGTAGAAAGCCTTACATGATGCTCTCCTTAATTCTCCTTTAATGAATGAAAAACATAATTAAATTTGTACTAAGAAAAGTACTAATCCATGTGAAAAGATGTAATTTATAGCCAATAAAGCATGCTAATTAATATTAAATAAATAATAAGAGCTTAATATTAATTATTGCTAACAATGAAGAGACAAAAGTGGAGGCTAAAAAAAGTGATATTCATTCCATTTCATAATGACTTTTTATATAAAAACCTAGGGTTATGGCTTTCCCTAACCCTAATCCACCAGGGCCCACACTTGAGCACCATCCATGGCCCCTTTTTTTATCCATACAATGCTACATTAAAGGCTCAAAGAAACCTTTGACCCTTCCTAGCCATCTATAAGTACCCTATTAGCTCACACAAAATGGAGAGCCGAACTCACACACACATAATGCTCAAAGATAAGAACACAAGGGTGTATAGTGTGAGTGAGAATGGTAAGCTCAAAGGAGGGAGATGAAGCTCTCTACATGTATAAAGAGTAAGCAAACCTAAACTATGAGTAAGCAAACCTAAACTAGCTAACCCTAAGGTGCCCGTTCACACCTAGATGACCATGGGGAAACCTAGTGGGATAAAAGTGCCCATGGCATGAGTGCATGACCTCACAGTGTAGTACTACCAAATATCTAACAAACCTCCCTATAGTACACGTGAATTTTAGAGAGATTGGAGATCAGTCTCTCTGATAGGGAAGAGGTCCAAAGCTTTACAGAAAAGGCCTCAAACTTTTCACATGATAAAGCTTTAGTGAAAATATCTGACAAATTGTCGTGTGTGCTACAATAGATAAGATTGATCTCTTCTACATGAAGCCTCTCTCTGACATAGTGGTAATGCACTCTAATGTGCTTGGTCCTAGCATGAAAGACAAGATTCTTTGTAAAACTGCGATAGCACTCTGATTGTCATTGAGAATAGGAGGTGCATTTGCAGAGACACAAAGGTCCTCCATCAATCTTATCAACCATATATATTTAATTATCACAGGGAATGTTGCCCTATATTCAGCTTCAAAAGACAATGCTACCACTATAGGTTGCTTCTTGCTTAGCCAAGATATGCAATTTCAAAGAAAGAAGAAGTTTTCCAAATGTGGATTGTCCTCGCATATGCCCAATTGAAATCACTAAAGGCTTGTAGTTCTAAATCACCCCCTTGGCATAGAACAATCCAAGATCTTGAGTTTCTTTTAAGTATCTGAAGATACGATTTAACTACATGCCAATGCTTAGTACCTAGGCAATGCATGAACTTTAAAAGTTGTAACACACCATGCTGGATGTTTGGCCTCGAGTTGCACAAATAGATTAGGCATCCAAGATCTTGGTTATGTTGAATGGTTTCCCAACATCTTGTAGACTAAGTTTTACACTAGGTTCTATTGGTGTAGAAACTGGTTTGCAACTTTCCATGTTGAACCTCTTGGGTAATGCTTTGATGTACTTTGACTACTTAATGACTATGCCATCATCTTGCTGGATAAACTACATACCTAAATAATAGTGCAAAAGAAAGCAAGATCTAATATCTCAAAATTTGAGGCAAGGTCAACCTTGAAGGTTGTAATGAAATCCTAATTGGTGTGACTATCACTAGCATGTCATATCTACATAGAGAATGACAACAAGCAAATCTTACGCATCCTTTTTCACATATAGAGTGCTTTTCATACAACTGTTTTGACATCCCTATCTAGTTAAATAGGCATGAATCTTCTGATACCAAGCTTTCGAAGCTTGTTTCAAACCACATAAAGCTTTATTTAAGCTTGCATACCTGCTATTCTTGATCGGGTTGGGCAAATCGTGCTGGTTGACTCACATAAACTCCTTCATGTAAGTCACCATTCAAGAGCGCTATTTTGATATCCAATTCATGCACTTTTCATCCAAGATGGGCTATCAAAGCAATAACAAATCGGATAGTGGTCAAACAAAAAGTGGGAGGGAAAGTTTCATCATAATCAATCCTTTTTCTATTGGGCATAACCTTTTGTTAAGTCTGGCCTTGAATCTATCAACGAATCCATCTACCTTTCTCTTGACTTTGAAAACCCACTTAGTGCCAAGTGATAGATCCACTAAATCCCAAGTACCATTTGTCTAAATGACATGAATTTCATCTTGCATGGCTTTCACCCAATTTGGATCTCCTTGAGTCTCTTCAAAAGACTCAGGTTCATTTACATCATGTAGCAAACTAAGACAAGCAAACTCAGCAATCTCTGATGAAGTAGTGGTTCAAGCACTAGATCTCATTCTACTCTACAAAGGAGCATACAACTTTCTATACTTATGCAAGGTGCTTCTAATCCATCTAGGCATAACCCTAGTACTCTACCTTGCAGCAAAGAGAAGACCCATGGGTTCTTTGAAATTCTTCTTTTTGAACGATAAGACACCTACTTTAACAACAAAGAGATATTAACAATATATAAAATTTATTTAAATGCAGGTTTACTACATTGCTTTACACACGATGCAGTCAAAGGATGTTGAAGAAGATATTTCTAGGGAGAAGCTATTCGGTTTCCTTTTACAAAGTTGGGACAAACAAAAGATTTCTAGCTATCAAAGAAATATTCAATCCCAAGATTAATCTAGCTGAGCTAATAACAAAAACTTCTGCTTACTATGAAAATCCCTTTTCAAATTTCAAAGGATTACACATGGTCATTCATCGGTTATTAAATCTAAGTATTATCTCCTTGTTAGTGATCTTGTGTCAACTACTAATGAGAAGCCAAGACTCACTAAAAGATATATTTCTATGCTAGAGGATATCAAGTGCACACATACATGTACTACACATGAGGTAGAAAGTGTAGGTTTCTATTGGAGGATGTTGCACTAATGTGCTACAAATACTTGAAAGAAGAATCATCTCAGGCTTGCAAACAAACGGTCCACATACATAGAATATCTTCCTCTCTCTCACAAAGGAGATGTAACCTACACAATATCCTACCCCTTACTCTTAGGGGGGGAGACGACTCTTTACAATGCACTCTCTATGTATAATATATTGGTTACAACCTTGCCAACTACCTCAATATCCATATTACAATGATAATGATTACAAGCAAGATCTTCCGATCTAGAGTTTATTGGGTATGAGAGTTAGTGCTCTTCAATGGATCTCCCCTTGCCTTCAGAAAGGGAGGGGAATGTAATGCGTGAGAGAGATCTCTGCTCACCTTGGGAAAGGTGTTATATGTACATTATGTGTGCTATGTTATATGCACATTATGTGTGCATATACTAGGAGGCTAACCCACATTAGGCTTGTGAGCATGGGAGCATGGGAACAAGCTCTAGTGGAGCATGGGTTAGGACTAATCTTAAGGGTTAAGGTTAGGGTCAGGCATCCAAGGGTCACACATGGGTAATGGAAAGTCAAGAGTTACTTGAGGGCCCTCCTATATAATAGGGGCATGGGGCACACTCAAGAGGGCTTGGGGGACATGGAGGCCTATGCTATGGTCTCTTGTGTAGAGGTCCATATCTACTCATCTACCATTTCACACTATAGCTACATGCTATTGGATTGGAATTATACCTCTTGATGATATGGGACATCAAGGTAGAGGTATGATGTATTTCATTTATGATTCATGTGTGCATCCCTTGGGCTCGGGGGTGGTTGGGTGGTTGAGTTTATGCCTGATTTATGCATGTTTATGCATAACAATTATCTAAAGAGATCTTAGGGTTTTAACAGTGGTATCAGAGCAATCTCTATTTAATTATTGTTGATTTTTTAAGTAAATTTTAATATTTACTAATAAAAATGTTATTTTATTGATTTATGTTGATGAATTACACGTGGATCGTCGATATGGCGATTGGAATGCGTGTTACTTCAATTCAATGGACGAATCGACGTTGCGGGGGAATTCCGTGAGTTTAATGCTATTTTTTTCTATTTTTTATGGATTAAAATAAGCATTAATGGAGATTTTTACAAAATTACCACATATTTTATTGTGGATATTTTTGGTAGAGTGGATTTCCTAAATTCCTGGATTTTTAAGGAATTTTTTTCTAATTTTTTAGAAATTTTTTGAGCATTTTTATGATTAAAAATGTATTTATATACATTTTTGCGGGTCTTTTCCGCGGGTATGCGATCAAATTTCTGTCGATTTTCTATCTAAATTCAGTAGGGGACAGCGTGTTGATGCATGAAATGCTCTCCCGTGTGCATGGGACTCTCTCCACCTCTCAAATCTGATTTTTTCTTCTTTTTTTCGTGAGAAATTCTCTTAAAAATGATTTTTTAAACATTAATCATAATTAATGATTATGATTAAGTATTGTTTAATTAAAAACTTTAATCAAAGATTAAAGTTAATATCCTTGTGGTTAACAGAGGAGAGATAGGAGAGGAGGATTGTATTTTGGATGGAGAAAGAAAGGAGAGACAGAGGAGAGGGAGGATTCCCTCTCCTCTCCATCACCTCCATGGGGGGGCTTTTCATCTTCCGGAAAACCTGTGGCTTTCCGTTTTCCCGAAACCTTTTGGCTTTCCGAATTCCGGAAAAACTTTTGACCTTCCATATTCCGGGAACTTTTGACCTTTCACATTCTGATTTTTTTTGTCTTTTCATTTTCCCAAAACTTTTGGCTTTCTGTATTCTGGGAAAACCGTTGGAATTTGGAAATTTTTTGACTGTTCGTATTCTAATGCGTTCGGGGTTGATTAAAAATTTCAAAAAATTCTTAAAAATTAGTGAAAAATTAGACAAAGGTTATTTTGAATTTTGAAAAAATGTGGGGTTGGTGTTTGGCACGTGGTGTGTCCATTCGGGCGCCTGTGTGACCATTCAAATTCCTTTAAAATATTTTTTTTGACCCAAAAATTTAAAAAATCCATTAAAATTAAAAATTTTCATTGGATTTGAGAATTGTCGGGCGGAATTGGAAATTTCGTGAACGATGGGATTCTCAAGAAAAATTAGGAATATTCTAGATATTATTTTTAGAAATCTTAAAAATTTGATATTTTTAAAATATCAATGGTATTTTGGCAAATTAAATTGCTAAAAATATTCTGGAAAAATATAGGTTTGGAATGCTATAAGATAGGTTTGGTGGAATTCAAAATTATCATATTTTGAGGCCCTAGAAAACTAGGGAAAATTAGGAAAAAATCATGGTAATTCTTTTTCTCGAGAATTTAATATTTTTAAGCGTTATTTAATGTTGAAGTACATTTTCTTGTGCTGACATTAGATAGATGCAGGTTATTCGCATATTATTAATACGATTATATCTCGTATTAATGGATATTTATGTTTGGATTAATTCTAAACGATGTATTCATGATTTTTTACCATTGTTTAGCCATTCTTTTTGGACACGTTCCTTAATTTCTTTTTATGGCTATAATTTGCGTTCAAAGTGTGTTTCACCTTTGACACTTTTCCATGATAATTTATTTTGCACTTATTTAAGTGTGGATTGTGCTTAATTTCTTAAGCCTAAGACAAATTCTATCATGGGTTAGTTGATCGGTTTATTTTGGTGGATTTTTATTGGATGTTTTCCAAGTTTTATATAGACTCATCAGGTTCTGCCTGGATCACTTTGTCTAGGGGTTTCTTATTGAGTGCTACACACATGTGTTTCACTTGCTTACTTTAGAGTTTTGCTTGAACGACACAATGTTCATATACTCCGGATGATGAGTTGGCCACCAATTTTAATGCTTCTTTTGGCATGATTAATGTCCATTAGATGGTATGCATTGATTTTTATGATCAACTATGGTCTCTTTGGATTTAAGGAGCTTCTATGTTTTTATCCATGGTTTTATAAAAGGATCTTTTGATCTTTTGAATAATTACATGTGCTTTGAAGGTAGCATTTGCCTTCGTTTTTTGCACGTAATTTTGGAGTATATTTCTTATACTCTTGTACATATTCCAACTCGGAATATGTACTCTTGTACATATTCCAACTCAGATACCTAGTTGCTTATATATCTAGGTGAGTTATTCCAACTCGGATACCTAGTTGCTTATATATCTACGTGAGTTATTTTCTACCCTAACTTTATTGTGTTTTGGGTAGTTATCATTAGAAAGGCGCCAATAATTCAATTTCTTTTCTAATGATGTACTCAGAAGGAGTTATTCTTTGATGTAGTCTCAGGTATATAGAGACAGGTTTTAGTATGTGAAAGTCTGGATAAGGCCATCTTATTCCTTTTATTCAGGATTTTATTCATATTTTCTAGATAGCATACTAGGGAGTTTTCAAATTGTTAAGGTATGTATGGGTGGTATCATGGTGGTATGGGACACTAGTGATCCCTCACATATATTATCTTATGGGATAATTTGGGCTCAAGATTGTTGCTTTGCTTACATCACTTGGCATATTGACCTCAACATTCAAAGACAATCTTATTTTCTAAATTCACTAGAAGTTATATTGTGGGCATTCTCTAGATAAATTTCTTTTATCTATAGCCTGCATGTTTTGATGAGGGTAATCTCATCGACATTTTCACTTGTTGAAATCTCTTTCTTTAGAGTTCAAACAAGTTTATCTTGTTGTGTTCGGATAAGGAAATTTGGATTCTTCCTTTGTTGGCATTTCTTTCTCTAGTTCTGTACTTTAGGTGATTTATATAGTCAACTTGATTGTTTACGGATGGACATATGTGACTCATCGAGACACTGATGACTCTCTATGTTGATATGGGTAACTCGAGACGTCGATTATTCCATATGCAGATGTGGGTATATCGGGGCGCCGATGAATCCCTGGTTTCTGCTATTAAAATGCCATGTTTTCCTACTTTATTCCGAATGGTTTACACTGAGGAAGTTACTTTGAATGTGAATTACTCTGATCATCCGCAGTGTCTGATGGGCATGTCTGATAGGCAAACAGAGCGTATGAATCAGATTATAGTGTATATGCTTCGTGCATATGTCTCTAGAAAATCATCATATTGAGAAAAATATCTTCCAATGATGGAATTTGCCTATAACAGTTTTAAATATACGGCTATTGGTTTTAGTCCGTGCATACTTATGTATGGGTATCAACCCAGGGCACCTATTGATGTCGGTCTTAGGACATCGAGCTTGATGCATCGAGGGATTTCTTGCGTAATATGTAGGAAATGCTGATCGAAGCTCGGGATTCTATCAGGAGTGCTCAAGATAGGGCACGATTTTATGCTGATAGGGGACGCTCATCTCGGTCTTTTTAACTAGGAGCATTGGTTTATTTTAATATTCCTAAAGATTTTCAGACTTTGTCAATGGGAAAATGCTCTAATTTATCTCCTAGATATTGTGGTCCATTTTTGAGTTATACATCGGATTGGCACAGTTGCGTTTGAACTTAAAACTACCTCCACATGTTAGAGTTCATCCAGTCTTTCATATCAATAGATTGAAAGGAAAACTGGGAGGTGAGGATAACACAGTGTTAACCCATGGCGGACATGGCGACGTACTATATTTTACGTCATTAATTTAAATATTCTGAGTCATGGGCCGGGCTTGTCGGCACCATATGTTAAGGATGAAGGGATTGGGTGATCGCCGATGAGAGGCGCACCTTGGATATCAGTAGGATAAGGGTTAGGGTCGGCCGGCCATGTATGGGCGCCCAAGTGTGAACGGCCAAGTCACCTATATGAGTCAAATGTAACCCTAAAATCCTCATTCTCATGTGTTGTGAATACAAGAGTGCTCTTGCCCTCCTTGGTTTCCTTCTCCTGCGTGTGTGTAGAGAGAGAGAGAGAGAGAGAGTGAGAGAGCGATCGAGCGCACTGTGTAGCGGCACGGCGAGGCGGCGGAGAGGCGGTAGAGCGGCGACGGCGGCTCCTCCTTGACGGCTGCGACGCGGGAATCCTTCAAGGCAGCGGTTAAGCGGTGAGTGACACACCTTTTGCATTCTGTTTTGAGCTTGCCTTCCTGGTTGTATGCTTGCAGCCATTCGTGGCTCGCATACGGTGTCCGGCAAGTCCCTAGCTACGACCTGTGCGGCAAAAGCGCACATTTTTGGCACCGCTGCCGGGGAGTTGCCCTGCACCAAGCTCCAGTTTGCAGCTTGGCTGCTGCGTGAAGTTTAATCTACACTGCAGGAAAGCGACTGTGTGTTTGTTGTTGAGGTGTTTCTGTATTTTGCAATCTGTTTCTGCAATTTGTCTTCTGCATTTCTGTTTCTTTTGTTATATTTCCGCTCCGCGTGTGGGCGTGCGTTCTGTTATCTGGTTTCTGCGTGCGAGAGGGATTTCTAAATCCCCAGATCTGTGCTGTGTGTGCGAACTGCGCCGCGGCCAAGGCTGAACCCTAAGGAAACCATAGAAAACTTATCTCACAAAAAAAAACCAGAAAATAAAAAATAAAAAATTAAATAAAAAATAAAAAATTAAATTTTATTTTCAAAGAAAGAACCGAACGTGTGGAGAGGAAAGATTTTCTAATTGGAGAAAAAAAATTTGAAAAGAAAGAACCCCAATTGACCCACGACCACGACCACGACCCCGGCCCCGGCCCCGGCCTCGGTCTCGGTCTTTTGATATATATATATAGGAGAGTGAGCCTCCATAGCTTTCTCTCAAGTGAGAGCTTATGGGAAGTCGTGCCCTATATGTAGCCCACTCCCCAAGGAGTAAAGTGAGCATGTGGGATAAAGCCCTCACCCTTTCCTCCACAAGCAAATAGGCTTTTGCCCCTTCCCCCCAAAGGAAACGGACTATTTTGAGGACTACAGGAGCTCTAGATAGGCGAACACGGTGCTGTAAAGCACACTAGGACCCTTTAAACGATACGCTCGTTTCGAGCTATCACACGTCCTAGCCCAAGTTCGACCGTAAGTAAGGGGGTCAAAAACGGGTTAAAAACAACACAAAAACAAGTAAAAATGGGGTGCGAAACACCTAAGAAACCACTTGTGTGAGTTTCAAGGGTAGTTACAACGCACGTAGGGTACCCACGTCACATGCATCTACGTTCTGGTCGGGTGCTAGAGCCTGAACCACTAGAAAGTGTTTCAGTTTACGCAGGCTCACACCATCCCTCTACGTTGGCATCTTGGCCTTCGGCTGGAACCCAAGGGAGTGCAACCCAAGATCCACGAATAGTGGATAGTGACTCGTCCTCTGACTCAGAAGCCATGGAAGGGCACCCTACCAAGAATCCTGAGGAGACAAGCCAAAACATGCCAATGTGGGCCCCACAACCTGGATCTAGCATGTTTAGTCGTCTAATAGAGACCTTTAGTAGAGCTACACGCTCTGAGCATGCGACAAGCGAAGTAAATGAAGAAGGAGGGGTAGTAGATTCACCATTCACATCTTATGTAGACCCTACCCTCCCAAAGAGTGTCCATGTGGATATTCTACCCACTTCGTTTAATGAGGGCCCTACTGAGCTACCAACTTCCGATGCTCTTCCTAAAGTAGAGGTCCCTAGAAGCCAACCCATAAGAAGTGACATTGCGTCCACTTCAAGAGAACCGTTTGGCACACCAAGTCTGGATGGGGTATTTCTCAATGAAAATTGGGAATATGATCTACACACAGAGACTCTAACGGACCTATACACGGGTTACACATACCATGTAGGTTGGTTAGAAGTCCTACGATCTACATCTAGCGCCACTAATCTAGAGGAGCAACAGCAAATGATATGTGATGTTATTCATAGAATTATCCAAATTGAGAGGCAAAATAGGGGAGTGGACCTAGTTTCCACTGGCCCTATGAGGTTTTTGGATATGGGCAAGGCCAAACAACCAACCCTATCACAATTGGAGACCCCCTCGGTGAGTCCCATAGACCCTTCATATGTTGTTTCGCCTGGAGTCTCAATGTAGGTTGAGCCCACGAGCAGTAACTTTACCTTTCCAACCTTGGCTCAACTTTCCATTAGGGAATCCACAATGCCTACCCCAATGATGAGCATGACAGAAAGTGCACCTGTTACCACTGTAGTTAGTACGACACCACTACCTAGTGGAACAGTACCTACAATAGTGCATGGTAGTGCCTATCGGCCTTATGTACCTATTGCTACTCATGCCCATGTAGCTCCTACGCCTCCTAGTATGCCAATGGCGTATGCTCCAAGACTGCCTTATCATAACCATTATCCAAGGGGAGCTAGGCCTAGTCACATATCATATCCTACGTCATTTGCCAACCTACTCAGACCAACGCCAACTCCTATCAGCCAGGCTATCCCAGAAGTGCCTCCACCAACTATGCCTGCTCACTTAGGTGATCTCGCAGCATTTGCTCAGACGATCGGACGATCCATTGCAGAAAACATGCGGGGTATTCCTGAGAGAGAACCTAGAAGCAAGGCAGTACAAGTGGCTAAGCTCACTCAAAACTTCAGTGGTAACGAGGATGTTAGGAAGCACATTGAAGTCTTTGAACACGTGTGTGATTCCTTGGAAGAGCACAATGAGCTGCATAAGTGTAAAGCCCTAGGCTTAACCTTGAGTGGGAAGGCCGGAGATTGGTATCGAACCTTAAGGGTTGAAGAGCGCACTCACTACCCCACTCTCAAGAGATTGTTCTTGAAAGAATACATACGTGAGGGTGTGCTTTGGGGAGTAGCATCTCAACTCCAAAAAGCTGAACGCGAGGAAGGGGAGTCAGTGAGAGACTTTATAAGTCGATTGAAGCATCTAAATTCTCGCTGCACTCCCGATGAACGCTTCAATAACAACCAACTCCTCGATAGATTCATCCGAGGATTGCGCCACGAGGACATTTACAATGGCCTAGTCATTAGAGGTCTTACAACGTGGGAAGCAGTCACTGCCAATGCAATCCAGTTAGAAGACAACTTGATGATTGCAGGTAAAAAGGTGTCTTCAGAAACAAGATCCGTTAGTTCGCAAGTATCTGGGCACGAGCCAATGACGGTGAAACCTATTGCCAAGGAGCCCAAGATATCTGAAATGTCTGTGACCGACCTTACTAAGGCTCTCCAAGAATACTTTAGGGGTAATCGAGCTCCTCAGAATAGCCATATGTACCCAAGAAGAGAGCAACAATGGTGTTCGGTGTGCTTAGGACCACATAGCACGAGTGAATGTCCCACATTCAGAGTCAAATTCAATGGGAATTGCAATGCATGTGGTAAGTATGGCCATCAATCTAAAGATTGCCTAACACTTAAGCGAATGTTGGCAAACCAGGCACCACTAGCTTGGTCAAACACACCTCAAGTACCCGCGCTAATGCCTGCACAACCTATCGAGCAACCGTCACATCACATAGTTCCAAGGAATCCGAATGTAGTCCAGTCTGTGCCGTTACCACCGCCAGTGCTAGGACCACAACCTCCACATCCAAGGATTACCCCTGTAAACCAGATGGGTTGTGAGTCACATAGTGCATGTGGGGATTATGAAGAGGAGATAGACCCCATTGTTCCATACGGAATTGATACGTTTGAAATGATTCCCCAGTACTACATGGAGGATCATTTCGGGCAAGTCAAGCCTGTATATTAAGCGGCTGCTCTCGCCACAAGAGGGCAAAACCTTAATACCTTGGCAAGGAGACCACCTCTTCAATGTTACGAGTGTGGTGGACCGCATCGTATAGCGGAGTGCCCTAATAGGCTACAAAAGATCGCTACTCAGATGCAACCAAATCAAGGGAGCACATCAGGAATGCCGGTACTTACATGTAATCGTTGTGGCATAGATCATTTGATCGCTCAATGTCCACATAATCCTAATGCCCCCAAGATTACGCCATTGAATTTGGTTGAGGTCACCAACCAAGCACGAAGAACCACACCCGTTGTACCCGCGAATGTAGTTACACGGTCAATGCTTCAAAATCAAAACTACATTCTTGAAGAGAGGGATACTGCATCAATCACTCAGGCAAAGAAAAAGAAAACACGACGAAAGAGATCGCTTAATGCCACGAGCTCCAAGCCCAGTTCAAAGACTAACATAGGGACAGGAGACGACCCCGTGTATATGAATGATCCTGAAGATGATTCTGATTCAATAGAAACCATGGGGACCAAAGCCACTACCTTAAGGGAGGAACCCACTCAAGAGCTCAACGAAGGAGAATCAAGCGAGTACATAAATAAGGGAAAACAGAAGGAAACTTCCTCGGCCCCACAACCAAGTCAGTTAATGCCCTCTCGACCTCCCAAACTGACTGAGACTCCCCAAGACAAGCCACGTGGACCAAAAACCCTTAAGAAAAAGATTGGAACTTACCCAAACCCAGTTGAGGAGATTGAACAAGTGCAACACTTAAGGGGTTTGGTGGAAGAAACACAAAGAGAACTGGAGCCAAACCCGAGAAAAATCAAAATTCCAGACACAGTGTTTCCTACGCAAGTTCAGCCTCACAGGAACCATAAACCGTTAGCTATACCGAGTATCATTCGAGAAGAAAGTGAGGATAGGACATCCGGAAGTGGGCAAACACCCTTCTTGCTGGAAAGAATGTTTAGTGAGGGAATGCCTGACCCCATTGAAGAGGAAGTGATTCCATCTTCACCAGTCCCTAGTCAAGGGGTGATATCTCGAAAAGTACCATTGAATGTGTCCAAGCTAATGGATTTCATGTCCTCTGAAATCAGAACCACGATCATATCCAAATTATACGGAGATCCTGAGCTATTCTTAGCTCTTCGGGCATTTCTCAATGGAGAACTTAAGGCGGGGCTACCACAATTTGCAAATATGGATAGACCCGACACGCTTCAAGATGAAGGGGAACATTGGGATCTACAACCCAACTTAGATGAAGATTCGGTCGTTGAAATACCTGTTAACAAGTTGGGACAGTACTTTGAAGGGGACGAATCTAATGCCACCCTCCCCACATTACTACCAAGGGATTAACTCTAAAGGGAATCCTTGATGGTGGTGCTGGAGTGAGCATTATGACTAAAAACTGTTGGGAATCTATGGGAAGGCCTCACCTTGAAGTCACAAACATAGTGGTTAAGATGGCAAACGGAACCATAGCTAAACCTATTGGAATGTTAAGGGACCTCAAGATCAAGGTCCTGGGATACAAGGTAAAACATACCTTCATTGTAATGGATTTCTCCAAGCATCCTATGTCATATCAAATGATCTTAGGACGTCCTTTCATGAGGGAAGCACAAATGGTACATGACTGGTCGAAAAACCATGTCTACCTACAATTCCAGGACTCTGTCATTCGAGTTGATCTTGAGAATGGCCGTGCACATCCTTTAGGAAGCAAGGTTATCATTGATAATCGATCGGATACCACTATTCACTCCGCCCCATTAAGGTATTGCTATACATGCAAAAAAGAGACTGATGATGGGAAAGATTCTCCTTATATGGATGTCCTACCGGGTATGACTGAGTCGGATAACGTGGATTGGGTACACCTAGCGGCAACCATAGACACATGGGGAAATAGAGGCACAAGTTGGGTAACACCTGAGGGGCAAGATATGCCACCGTTAGTGCCAATAAACATGATAGGTGTTATGCACTTGACTCCTGATGGCAAGAAAGTGGCGAACTCCACTGACACTGACGGTAGTGAAGACTCAGACCAATGCAACTCTGAGTATGAATCTCAAGAAGAAACTGACTCTGAGCCTGATGGGGGGGATAAATCAAATATTCACCCAAATGTGGAAGCAAGGTGCTCAAGGCCTAGGACAGTGGCCTCCTGCAGTTCATCCGAAAGTGAAGATCAACCAAGTGAGTCCGAATCTGATAGAAACAAAAATCAAAAACTTGGTAAGAAGAAAACGAGACATAAGCGCCAACGCTATCGAGCTAATGTACGAACTGCAATAAATAAGGAAAGATCCACTGCAGAATGGCTCAGTTATGTAGGAGCCATTGATGCTCATCGAAAGATAGCGGATAATTGGGGACAATACCTCCAAAGTATCATGTGGTGTATTCCACAACCTCATGACGTCGCCCAATTAGAAATCAAAGAGAAGCCGAAACTAAGTCGTACTGCAAGAAGGCGGCAAAACCAAGAGTTGGCTCAACAACAAAAGGAAGCGGAATTGAAAGAAAAAAGCCTGGCACAACAAGAACCAGTAGACTTACATCCCGCACCCGAGCATTTCAAATCATTCACCACAGGGGAACGTAAAGTAGTCTACACAAAAGCCCAACGAACGCCTACCAATGGGAGTAGCAGTGTCTACGATGGCCCTGCGGTAGTTAAGGAGATAGACTTAGCAGATCCGGGTGAGGAGTCTAAACCAGTTTTTATTGCTCAAGACCTCACCAAGGCGGAAGAAGCTGCACTTACGAAGCTTCTTAAAGAATTCAAGGACATATTTGCTTGGACATATCATGATATGAAGGGTGTTCCACCCTCGGTGGTGCAACACACGATTCCAATGATTAGCACTGCTAAACCAGTCCAGCAACGTCCCTACCCAATGAATCCTAAGTACGCAAAGATTGTACAAGAGGAAATTGAAAAGCTGGTAAAATGTGGATTCATATATCCTATTGAGCACTCAGAATGGGTTTCTCCGATAGTCATCGTGCCAAAGAAGAATGGGAAACTCAGAGTGTGCGTTGATCTCAAAAAGGTTAATGCAGCCACCAGAAGGGATCATTACCCCTTGCCATATTCTGAACATGTGCTTGAAAGAGTGGCAGGCAAGGAGTCATATAGCTTTTTAGATGGGTACTCGGGTTACAATCAGATCACAATTGCAGTCGAGGACCAAGCTAAAACAGCATTTATCACGGAGTTTGGAGTGTTTGCCTTTCGCGTCATGGCTTTTGGCTTGACCAATGCACCTGCAACATTCCAACAATTGATAAACACGGCCTTTAAGGAATGTCTAAGGGACTTCTGTGAAGCTTTCTTAGATGATCTTTGTGTTCATTCCTCTTGGGACGAGCACTTGATGTGTTTACGAAAAATATTTGAAAGGTGTAGATTATATCGCATCTCCTTGAATCCTTTCAAATGCCAATTCTGGGTTAAACACGGAGTTATCTTAGGGCATATAGTGTCCAAAAATGGGATTTCTACTGACGAGAGTAAAATCAAGGTCATTCTGGAATTACCCCCACCCACCAACTACAAGGGAGTCCAACGCTTTATGGGCCACGTTGGTTATTATCGAAGGTTTATTCTCTTCTTCGCCGAGATAGCTCGACCATTGTATAAGCTTCTCATCGAGTTTATTTGGACCGAAGAATGTGACCGTGCCTATGAGCTATTAAAGAAGGCCTTGGCGAGTGCTCCAATCTTGAGAATGCCTAACTGGGATTTACTCTTCCATGTGCATATTGATGCATCAAACTTTGCTATTGGGTGTGTGTTAACTCAACCTGGAGAACACAAGCTAGACTACCCCATTAGCTTTGCCAGTCGCCAGTTGAATGATGCTGAGATGAACTACACCACTACGGAGCGAGAAGGGTTGGCAATGATATATGCAGTAAGGAAATTTCGTTATTACCTCCTTGCCACCAAGTTTGTTTTCTATGTGGATCATCAAGCATTGTTGTATCTGGTAAACAAACCATGCTCCACAGGAAGAATCACACGATGGCTATTGATTCTTCTTGAGTTTGATTTCACTGTTGTTGTGAGACCTGGCAAAAAACATGTTATGGCTGATCATTTGTCTCGCATACCTAATGGTGAGGCTCCTACGGGGGTTGATGATGACTTACCGGACACTTCCCTGTTCATGGTGGAGACAATGCCTGAATGGAGTGAGAAGATTGTTAACTTTTTGGTTAATGGCTTTCCACCCAAGGAGCTTCGTAAAGATCTAGCTCGAAAGCTAATCAAAGAATGCGAACCCTATTGCCTGATAGCCGGGACTCTTTATAAAAGAGGAAAGGATGACGTTCTTAGGCGTTGTGCCCGAGAGGATGAGTATCTATACATTTTGCAAGAGGCACATATGGGCGTAGCCGGTGGTCACTTCTCAGGAGACTTAACTGCGCGAAAGATCTTACAATCAGGGTATTGGTGGCCCACTATGTTCCAAGATGCATCACTCTTTGTGAAGGGTTGCGATGAATGCCAACGATACAAGAAACCCCAGAGGAAAGATCAGATGCCCCTACATCCAATCAAAGTAAACCAACCATTTGAAAAGTGGGGTTTAGACTTTGTAGGTCCGATTAGCCCAGCGGCCCGAAACACACAATCTCGCTATATTATTGTGGCCACTGACTATATGACCAAATGGGCTGAAGCGAAAGCGACACGTAAGGCAGATGCAAGGACAACAGCCAAGTTCCTCTTTGAAAATATAATCACACGATTCGGTTGTCCTTTTGAACTTGTGAGCGACAATGGTACGCATTTTATAAATGAAGTGATTAAGGAGCTCACAACAAATTTCATGATATCCCATCATAAATCTACTCCTTACTATCCGCAAGCGAATGGCCAAGCCGAGAGTACCAACAAGACTTTAATCTCTATTTTGACAAAGACAGTTGAAGCTCATCGCACGGATTGGGATCTAAAGCTTACGACAGCTTTATGGGCCTATCGTACTGCGTACAAAGTGGCTATTAATTGCACACCATTCAAAATGGTATATGGCCAAGAAGCAGTCATGCCGTGGGAATTTGTCATTCCTAGTCTTCGTGTTGCTACTCAAGAGGGTTGGGATGGTAATCCCTTAGTAGAGCGTCTGTATATCCTTGAGCGGCTAAACGAAGAAAGACAATTGGCTGTGTACAATGCCCTTGTGGAGAAGGATAGAAGGAAAAAATGGTTTGATCGCCACCTAAAGGACAAGGACATCAAGGTTGGGGATAAAGTCCTGATGTATGGAGTGCGTAACGAAAAGAAGAAGCTCAAATATGCTGGTAAGGGACCGTATAGAGTATGTGAAATTACCCCGCAGGGTACCATCAGAGTGGAGACTCTCGACGGAGTTGAAACCATTGGATTCCTTAATGGGAGTAAATTCAAAAGATACTATGACCCCCTGAGCCAAGAGGAGTTACATGCAATCCATCAAAAGAAGGCAGCCAAAGAACAAGCTGAGCTTAAAAAGATACAAGCGAGAGTCGAAGCCAAAGAACGTCAACAGCGTGCTAGGAGACAACGAGAAGCCAACTTGGGAATTACGCAAGTATTTTTCGAGGAAGCAGAGGAGGATGCATTGGAATCTAACCCACCTCTAAGATACCCAATTGAGTTACAGAGTCCTTACGGGGAGGTACTGTATAATGCATTATTGGATACAGGAGCTCAACACAATTTGCTATCATATGGCGTGTGGTGTCAACTGGGAAAACCACCTTTAACCAAGAGTTCTATCCAAGTCCAAGGAATCAACAAGAAGAAAACCCCTGTCTCAGGAATTCTGCACACTCCGGTTGCTTATGACAAGGGAACCATAATTCAAAGCTTTTTGGTTATGCCTGCTGGTACCATGGAAGGGACTGTAATCTTAGGGCGCAAATGGATGATGGCCACCAAGTGCAATATCGATTGGGCAACCAGACAAGTCACAACGCAAGAACCAACACTAGGTCTGCTGACCGCTCAAAATCCCGCACCTAAGTCATCCACTCAAATATTAGATAACGAAAAATCACAAAGTCCAGTGGCAAAACCATCTTCGATTGTTGGCCACCCCTCTAACGCTTCAACGCCAAGAGTGGAAACAAGCAAAGTGGTCTCTAAGGTTCCGCTTCCTATGCCAAAAAATACATACAAATGGGTCCCCAAAGCTTCGTTAACAGCTACTTCCCCTGCTCAATCTCGTTCAGCCACCAAGAAGCCTCGTAAAAGGAAAGCAGCTACCCACCCGAGAAGGGGCAATGTAACATCGCGATGGATCCCTAAAAAATTATTAGTAGCCCAAGGGTACTACGAGGGAAATGACCAGATTTGGGTCCCTAAACATAAGCTGAATCCCTCTACATCACCTGTAAAACCTTGCAAACCAATTGTTACCACCCGAACGATAATTCAAGATCGTGGTAAGGGAAAGGTAACAGAGTGCTCCACACCACTTCTTCCAGAGTTAGTTTGGATTCCCAAACGATATCGATCATTACCACCTAGCTCAGGAAGGGGGGAGCCACATGAAGCTTCTAGCTCCTCATGCCAGGCACACGCTGATATAGAAGTTTCTACATGCTCTACACCTACTCTTGCCAACACCCAACAAAAAACCGATGAGTCTACGTCTCCCCTTGTAATAGTATCGTCGGAAACCATTTCCTCCATTCGTCAATGGGAGCGTACACTACCATCTCTACAATTGGATGTGGCCACAAGGGTCATAAAAAGCTATCTGCCCACATCACAACCTATGACCCGCTGGACAAATTGGTTCCAAGAGGCTGCAACATCATTGCAAATAATATGATCTACCCAAGGAAAGGGGGAGCATGTACTCACGCTCGACATTCTAATGCTTCCTCCTTAACCTTCTTCCCTGACCATGTAATTGCCAAATTCAAGGGAATGTATATATATAGCTTCATACATAGAAAGAAAAGAAAAAGAAAAGCAAAAAATAGTAAAAAGAGCAAGAGCACGTTAAAAGCAGAGATATCCGTATATACAATCAAGAACTAGATTGACTTGTCATAAACCTACTGATGCTATATCTGTGTTTGCAGATATGGCAGATGCACGATCATCATACACTTCATCCACTCCCACCCTTGGTGAGAGGTATCATCTATACCTTTCTCTGATATTTCACATGTGCTATCCTGTTATTGAAACTGAATGGGATCATATAGATGTACTAGCCAGAGAGGAAAATGTTGAGGAATTAGAATGGCTAATTCGCCTATTGACCATGACTGACCCCTACTCCGTAGAGGAAATATCCCCGATAGCCCAATGCTTTCCTTTTCCACAAGATGACTATCCTCGCATGGTTACATTCTTGATGAGTTTATGTGGATGGGAAAATGAAAAGGAAATATCTGATAATGATGAATGGACGGATGAAACTCATGGCACTACTGAGGTTGACTTTATTTGTTTGGATGATGCGGATAGAGGCTTAGCCTTAGGGCTAGAGCCAGGACTCTATAACATCCTCTTACCGTATCCTCAGTAGTAGTGTGGTAACTGGTAGGTAGGTTAGTGTTTTCAAGTTTTTTCTAGTTTGGATTCTTTAAACGAGTCTTTGATTTTCGCACTGATGTGCCTCTCGAGGTATAGTGCTTGTTAGTTGATTGTACAGGTTAAAAAGTTTGAGGTGGGTTCGCTTTCAAGTCCTGAGACTGCCGCAACGTTCATCAAAATATATCTACATCAAATTGCAAGCTGTCTCGTCAAATCAAGGAGATCTCCAATTACAGGTGTAATTCTTCCATACCCACTCTCTTTCGTTTTTTCTGTTCAATTAATTTCATAAACTATAAGGCATGACCACATGGAAATTGTCAATGTACTACTTAGTTTTTGAAGTTGCTTGCATGCTAGTGTAAATCATTAATGAGCTTAACTTTATTGGAAATATTCCTAGGCAGCATGACGTCTTTAGTTAACCTTGGAATACAATTGTCTTAGGTCTAGGGTCAAACCATCTTAATGTTTGAACACCTGGCTGTGTGTGTGTTGACCTCTAGGACATAGCTTTTACCCCTTGTCGAAAGGATGTAAGAACACATTTTAGTTCAGGAGCGAAGATCAAAAGAAACTTTAAAAAAAAAAAAAAGAAGCCTACAATAAATGGCAATACAAGTCTATGATGTGCTTTAATGTTGGCCTATCGCCTTATTGATACTTGGTAGGCGAGGAGTATTCTACTCCAGACCGATGCCTTGGTTGGTAGGGGGTAGCCTTGCCTAAAGTAAGCTAATAGATTCCTGGATAATGCCTTGTGTTAAACATGGTACCAGGATCGATGTTAGTTTTGCCTTAGGAAGGTCGCCATTGTGTGTAAAAATTGTCACGTGCATTAATTTAAAAAAAAAAGAAGAAGGCAAAAAGCTCCTGTAACTCTGATGTTTCTTGTGTCCCAAGGCTTGTGGTATTAACTTGTTCTTAGAGTAGACACAGTGTGGTCATCTGTTTATTTATTAAGCTTGGTTATTTTCCTTGACTTAGGCCAGTTATAAACCTTGATTAACCTTTGACACCTTGCTAACTCTTGAATTCCTTTCAATAATTTTAAACTCCTATTAATTTGCTACACTAGCTCACTCATGTGACCCTTAAACTAAGTTCTCATAGCAACATCCATTGTGGTCTCACATGCTTGAATTTATACACTTTATATCTTTTGAATTCCAGCATACCTTGACTCTACTTCCCTGTTTTGCAGACGGTCTACCACAACACCCTCTCGAGCTTACCATACCATAGCTTCTGAGGACGGAATCTACATCAGGAAGGGGGGCATGTTAACCCATGGCGGACATGGCGACGTACTATATTTTACGTCATTAATTTAAATATTCTGAGTCATGGGCCGGGCTTGTCGGCACCATATGTTAAGGATGAAGGGATTGGGTGATCGCCGATGAGAGGCGCACCTTGGATATCAGTAGGATAAGGGTTAGGGTCGGCCGGCCATGTATGGGCGCCCAAGTGTGAACGGCCAAGTCACCTATATGAGTCAAATGTAACCCTAAAATCCTCATTCTCATGTGTTGTGAATACAAGAGTGCTCTTGCCTTATCTCCTTGGTTTCCTTCTCCTGCGTGTGTGTAAGAGAGAGAGAGAGAGAGTGAGAGAGCGATCGAGCGCACTGTGTAGCGGCACGGCGAGGCGGCGGAGAGGCGGTAGAGCGGCGACGGCGGCTCCTCCTTGACGGCTGCGACGCGGGAATCCTTCAAGGCAGCGGTTAAGCGGTGAGTGACACACCTTTTGCATTCTGTTTTGAGCTTGCCTTCCTGGTTGTATGCTTGCAGCCATTCGTGGCTCGCATACGGTGTCCGGCAAGTCCCCAGCTACGACCTGTGCGGCAAAAGCGCACACACAGTTACTCCTCAAGAACTCGTTGAAGTCGATTATTTATCCTATATTCCACATGAACCTGATAAGGTACTTGAATTCAGGGAAAGGAAACTTTGTAGTTGACTAATCCCTGAGGTTAAAATTAGGTGGAAAAATAGGGACATAGAGGATTCGACTTGGGAGTCGGTTGAGATTGTTTAGCGCAGTTCTCCTTCTTTTCATTGCAAGAGTGCAATGTTTTGAGAGAGGGGAAGTATGTTATATGTACATTATGTGTGCTATGTTATATGCACACATAATGTTATATGTACATTATGTGTGCTATGTTATATGCACATTATGTGTGCATATACTAGGAGGCTAACCCACATTAGGCTTGTGAGCATAGGAGCATGGGAACAAGCTCTAGTGGAGCATGGGTTAGGACTAACCTTAAGGGTTAAGGTTAGGGTCAGGCATCCAAGGGTCACACATGGGTAATGGAAAGTCAAGAGTCACTTGAGGGCCCTCCTATATAATAGGGGCATGGGGCACACTCAAGAGGGCTTGGGGGCTTGGAGGCTTATGCTATGGTCTCTTGTGTAAAGGTCCATATCTACTCATCTACCATTTCACACTATAGCTACATGCTATTGGATTGGAATTATACCTCTTGATGGTATGGGACATCAAGGTAGAGGTATGATGTATTTCATTTATGATTCATGTGTGCATCCCTTGGGCTCGGGGGTGGTTGGGTGGTTGAGTTTATGCCTAATTTATGCATGTTTATGCATAACAATTATCTAGAGAGATCTTAGGGTTTTAACAAAAGGGAGGGAGATGCACTAGCCATGAGCAGCCTAGCCCAAGGTGTCATTGTGAGTGAACATGACCGTTGGAGGGCTTAGCGGTTAGATAAGTTGGGGAGCTTAGAGAGCATCGGTGATGATGGTGTGGTGGGTTGGTGAGGTTTGGGAGCTCAGAGAGCAATGACGATGACGATAAACCAGTGAGGTTGGGGAGCTTGGGGAGAGCACGGGTGATGACGATAGCAACAAGGCTAGAGAACTTCAAGAGCACCAGCGATGAAGAGATCCTTGTTTAAAATCCTTCAATTCTTCATGATTTAGCTAAATTGTGGTATTAATGAGAAATTATGGGATGAGGTATCACTCAATGGAATGAAAGGAATGCATATGGCTCATCAACTAAGATGTGAAAATCACCAACTTTTGGTGACTAGCAACCTCCATTTCGTGTGAAAGGGTGCTCCATGACATAGAGTGACTCTCATTCCATGACTTAGGCCAAGGCTTATAAAACTAATGAATATATATCATTAATAAAACAATCCAATCCGAGTGTGAAGAACCATCCAAAGATTGGGACACACTCTACCTTGCTAAGAAGACAATTGGGATGGCTTATAACAATTAGGACAATTAAGATACTCAAATTATAAAATGGTTGAAATTAACTATTTAATGGTTTAAGATCATTTAAATCAAAGCCAAAAAGTATGAATAATTATGGAGTGTTTTAAAATGGACGTTAGCATAATTTTTTTGACATTGATAGAAATTAAACAACTGCATGGTGATACCGTTTACTGCCTACAAATAGAGAGGAAAATCACATGGTGGTGGTTATGTTACTATACGAGAGAGAGAGAGAGAGAGAGAGAGAGAGAGAGAGAGAGAGAACCTTTGATATGGGGTGCCATGAGAGAGAACCTTTGATATGGGGTGCCATGAGAGAGAGAGGGATAAAACCTTCTGCCATGCTACAAAGTCCAAATTGAACTAGGCATACTCTAAATTTCTTTCTTGAAAAAATAAATTTGACCTATATTCTTGTTGGAAAGAAAACGACCCAATAAAATAATTGCAACTTTAGCAATAATCACAAAAGCATAGAATAAAAATTACACATAACACAAGATTGGGTCTAATTTGCCCGCACATAAGAGTGAGCCCATGCTTAGTGTTAGTGTATTTTAATCATAGTGCTTGAAATAACTTGTGGGGCTCAAAATAGTGTCCACTTTTACACTTCTTTAGACTTCTATAAAATAACTTGCTTTATTGGATGTGTAAGCTAAACTACTTAGAAATAGGTGTAAACCTTGAACCTTATAAATGTGTACGTCTCTTGTGAAATCAAATATGCACAAGGGAGATTTCACATGTCACAATAAATATATATATCGATAATAAATATGGATACCACCCCAAAATGGAATGATGGTACGCATTGTCACAAAATCAAATAGTATATTGCCGACACCCAAAATCACGTCTTAAAATCTTCCTAACCATTAACAGCAGCTCGTCTCCATTATCCAACCTAAGCATCTGCACTTACATCAACTATGCTCACGCATGTACACAATCACTTGCGCACGTGTAAAGCAAGCTACAATCGGTTTGATTTAGAAAGGTGTAAATCCGTCTAGGAGAATTCACAAATAATGGGAAACGTGGGAATATAAAGTTCTATGAATTAACTCCTCACATAACATGCCTTGGGGGTGATAAGTAATGGGAAACATGGGAATATAAAGTTTCATGAATTAACAACTCATAATATGCCTCGAGAAACTATCCTCACTTGTTATAAAATAAAAAAACGTCATGGGCTAGTATGAACATAAGATGAAATCAAGGATGGACAGGCAACAAAGGCATGATCAGGTAGCCATTGAGATTCTTCTATGGGGTGGCCTTTGTACTTCACAAAATTCTATGGAGTGGCCTTTTGTACTTCACTAAATTCTATGGAGAAGCGGCTTTGGCGGATAATGATCCACCGTTGTCTGCCAGGGCTGAGGATCAGCAGGATATTGATGCCTTGATAGTATGACCACTTTGTGCTTTCTCTAGATGTTTGACCAAACTTCCTTAAGAAGTTATGTGCTTAGAAGCACCACTCTCAAGAAACCAACTGTCAGCAGCTGCACTCAGACATGCAACTTCTTGTTTAGAGTTATAAAACTTCAAATAACCATAAGTGATGAACAACGACATTAGCTGAGTGCTCTTTCTTTTAACTCTCGGAGGTAGACCTACTAGAATCTTTGTTGGATGGCCGGGTTTTTTGTAATACTAACCTTCTTTGGCTATTTGGAAACACCCTTAGCCTCATAAGTTTTGTTGGAATCGAGAGAAAAATGCTTAAAAACCATTAAAATTAAGCATAAATATAAATTTATGTGTTTCTTTATTACAATACATTAAAGCATTTCAATAATATTCAAAAGCCATTCAAATTAAAGCTTCTCAAGCTTGAGAGGGGTTGAGAAGAAAGAAACATTTAGAAATTATGGAAAAAAGACCATAATCCACTCTTTACCTCCTAAAATTCTTGATTCTTGGAAGTGTGAGAAATATCTTCTCAGGGAGCTAAGTGAGATTGAAGGTAATTTAAATGAATAAGAAATTGTTCACGGGTGCTAACTATGGAATTATCTTTGATTCTATACCCTCGAACAATTTGTGTTGTTCTATGAGTTGACAAAATCGAATGTTGGGAGGAAAAATGCGAATGTTGCCAATAGAGATCATGAAAAAACACCCTTCATGATCGTGCATCTAGATCTTTGACCATTCATTGTTGGGTTTATCGTTGAAAGATGTGTAGCAATGCCTCAAATACATATGAATTACATTGCGATATAGAAGCGAGTTGGAGACATTTGGTCATAAGTAGGAGCTCGGTCGGTTAATGAGGGTTATGTGGAGATATTTGAGTCATCATGATATGTACAAGCTATTCTGACAACAATAAACTTTCAAGTGTGTTAGTTTTTAAACAGAAAAAATAAATGAGTTACCTATTGGTGGTTTGATTGAAATCGGGACATGTAAGTGGCTAAAAACTTGCCCAATTGTTTTGCTAGCAAAAGATTTTAAAATTTTAAAAAATCGAGGATTTTTTTTAGTGGATATAGTTTTTATATTCTAATCTATTATTATTATTTAAAAAATCAGGGAATTTTCTAGGTACTTGTAGGTAAAAAAATACCTATTTTGGGTAAAAATAATGATTTTGGAGACCAAAAGCACTCTGTAATTTTCTAGAAATCGTTGGCGAGGGAGAAAATAATTTGCAAAAATTGTGGTGGGTTACAGGATAGATATATTTTTTTGAGGCTTGATAGCTTATTAAAAAGCTTTAAGGTAAGCTTTTAAAAGCTTTAAACCTTAAAACCTTTAATTTAAAGCTTAAAACTGTTGGCCGCCTGCGCATGAGAAAAATCACGAAGTAATTGAGGATGTATTTTGTGCCTGTGCCATGCACCGTTGGAAGAGGGAGGAAGATGAAATTGGGCTATAAGCTTTAATAACAATGGTTTTGGAGCCTCTAGATGAAGGGAAACATATCTATGGTGGCCAATTTGTAAGAGGGGGAGAAATCAAAAACCACTTTTGGGTTTTGGGTGATTTTGAAAAATAGTTTTCCACCTTTGGTTGCCTTGTGGGGGGGGGGGTAAAGAATTATGGGGTTTTGGTTATCCAATGGGAAGAAAAACAATCTTTTCTTTGAACCTTTGTCTTTCCTTGTAATTTGTAATTGAAAAATTACCTTCTCTTGAATTCCAAAGCTTCTTTGTCTTCTAGTTCTTAACTACCTTCAAACTTTGCAATTAATCTTGGCTATGGTACCACTGTTAGGGAGAAAACGACCAATAAAATAATTGCAAAGCAATAATTAAAAAACATATTATAAAAATTGCACATAACACAAGATTGGGTCCGATTTGTCCTAAAATAGTGTCCACTTTTACAAATATGTCAACTTCTATAAAGAAATACCTTGCTTTGTTAGATGTGCAAGCTAAACTACTTAAAAATAGGTGTAAACCTTGAACCTCATAAATGTGCACATCACTTGTAAAATCAAACATGCACAAGGGAGCTTTCACATGTCCCAATATATACATATATATACAAAACAATAAATATGGTGCCTTCCTTGCAAATTTTAATTGAAAAATTACCTTTTCTTGAATTCCAAAGCTTCTTTATCTTCTGGTTCTTAACTGCCTTCAAACTTTGCAAATCAATCTTGTCTTTGGTACCACTGTTGGAGAGAAAATGACCCAATAAAATAATTGCAAATCAATAATCACAAAGCATAGAATAAAAATTGCACATAACACAAGATTGGGTCCTATTTGCCCTAAAATAGTGTCCACATTTACAAATATGTCGACTTCTATAAAAATACCTTGCTTTATTGGATGTGCAAGCTAAACTACTCAAAAATAGGTATAAACCTTGAACCTTATAAATGTGTACATCACTTGTAAAATTAAACATGCACAAGGGAGCTTTCACATGTCCCAATATATATATATATATGTGTGTGTGTGTGTGTGTGTTTATATATATATATATATATATATATATATATATGGAGATGGAATAATGGCACATGTTGTCAGAAAATCAAATAGTATTCTATCGAGACCTAAAATCAAGTGTCATACGAAACACAAAGGGGTCTCTCACTAGTATAATCTTCTCCACTTGAAAAAAATTATGTAGTAGTTTTGGTTGAATCAAAATCTTCCTTGCATATTCTAATAATTTAAATCTCTTACATGATATTTTCATTGGGGATATGTGTGAGAGTTGAGTGATCAGTGATAGGTAATCAATTGTGTGTGTGCATGTTTGTTTACCTAGAACTTGCACTTAATTGGAGTGTGCATGCAAAGAATAAAGCAATTATGTTAAAACAAAATGGTGATATGCCACAACACTTTGCCACCCATGATCACTTGCACTTCATGATACTCACTTCACAATACTGCAACTAAGTCTAGTGTTAAATAAACATAGGAGAAAAGTAGACAAAATAAAAATAATTTTAAGAACTTGTAGGATGATCTTATATGGAGAAGCCCCTTGTGCTTTGTGTGATTGACCACTTCCAGGTAGACTGTCGAGCAAATGAAGGCATCGTAAAATGCTATAATGACGAACCCATACCCAACTTGAGAGAGCGTGTAAGGTAGCGTCGATATTCATATCCCACCTAACAATAGAAGCTTATCATTAATCACACCTCCTATAGTGACTTATGCATGCTAATCCAACCTTATGATCCTAGCTAACAATTAGCTCCACTAAAAGCCAATGGGATTCATGAAGCTTTAGGGAGCTGTCTAAGGCGTTATTCACTATGCAAGACCTACAAACGAACTTCACCAAGGATGAGAAACTAATTTTAGCAAAATCAACACATTGTATGGAAAAGCAAGAACAAGATGAATTGCGTCATGGAACATTCTCACCTTGAGCTTAGTCAAAAGCAAGCCAAAGGAGTAGCCATACATATGCGGCGCCCAAAGGAGTAGCCAGACATGCAAGCTTTTGGTAAAAATAGTAAAAGAGATTAAAACATTGAGAATAAAAAATAGTAAAAGAGATTAAAACATTGAAGAAATCTTTCATGTTAAAACTTATGAGAGAGCAAAGGAGTAGGCAGCCCAAAAAACGACGACGCCTCACCTATTCCGAGACAAAATACTATTTTTTTTATAACTTAAATACAATACACAAATAGCAACACCATGGTATAAATAAAATAAATTTTAGAAGATCATCATCATCGTTGGATCGATTGAGAATTTGGACCCAAAACGTTAGGCCTAAGGGGACGTATTCTTTCCAAAATTAGTTGTCGGACATGAGAAGTTATTAAGGTTGACTTTGTATTAAACCCCTGTCCCACCGTAGTTTAATGTATTTTCTGATCGGAAACGCCTGGAGGACGACATGCATTCGAGACGTAGAGAGCATAACCCACACCAACACAGGAGGCAGGAAGGCCAACAGTTTCGGCTTTAGGGTTTATATGCCCCACCCACACAGAGAGAGCGTCCTTATATGGGAAGATAACGAAGACAGAAAGCAAAGATTAGGGTTTCTGCACAGCCATGGGAACCTGTGCCGTATTGGCCCAGTCGGCGATTTCTCTCTCATTTCTGCTGTGCTTGGTAGTAGGTTTTGCAAACAACAGGAGGAAGGCAAGGGCGAGGTCTCTCAGCAGCAGCAACAGAAACTGGGCAGAGGTTAGGGTTTGCAGTTGCAATGGAGAGAAGGCAGAGAGCCAGCAGCAGCAGGCTTCTTCTTACCCTCAGTCAGGAGCGTCCATCATGGAGCAGCTTGTCCCAGAGATCACACAGCACATGCTCAGTTACCTGGACTACAGAAGCCTCTGCAATGTCTCCATGACCAACTCTTGTATGAGGCGTGTTGCTAATGACGACAGTACATGGAAGGCCTTATTTCACAAGGTACATCTACTCCTCGATAGCTATCTTCTCTTTATTCCTTCTTTCTGTTTTACCCTATTAACCTTGCAAGAAAGCTACTTCTTGTCGTGTTCTAGGACTTCTCCCCTCCTTTTGTCTACTACCGAAGGGTGTAAGATAGATGCGATTTCCAAACAACAAACTGAAAAGAACAGGGGAGAAACATGGCAGTATAGGCTGCATTGATGGCCTTTCCTGGCGAGAGAGAGAGAGAGAGAGAGAGAGAGAGAGAGAGAGAGATGTGTTGGGGGACTGTAGATAATCTTGTTTCGGATGATGAACTTGTTTGTTTAGAGGATCGAGCTTAGTATGTGCCTTTAGAGCTCGAGGTGGTTTTGGATTATCATGAAAGAGTACTCAAGAACAGGATTGTTACAAATATGCTCCCGCCCCCCCCCCCCCCCCCCCCCCCCCCCCAAAAAAAAAGAAGAAGAATAGATTCTTCTATTAGTCAAAAGAAAGCGTCTGCACAATGTAGATTACAACCCTCAATATATTGAGGCAACAAGATACAAATGGCCCCTCGTGCAAGGTCTGAAAACCAAAAAACAAGAGGAGGGAGAAAAAGGAGAGAGGGGCTGTGTGTGTGTGTGTGTGTTGGGGGGGGGGGGTTGAAGGAGAGACGGGGGAAAAAGGAGAGAAGGGGGGTGTGGGAGGCTCCCGTTTTAGCTGGCTGCCTTTCGCAGGGAGGCTACATGGGGGGTTCCACACTGCGGGCATGGGCATGTATTGCCAAACAAGTTTGTAGTCCCCCGAGTGAAGGAGGAGCCCGGTTTCCAAGCGTACAAGAAGGCTGCACGGTGGTGCTGTATCTGATCAGCGTTGCCTATGAGTCACCACCATTGTTTCCGAAGGGTGTGGATGATCGTCCAAATGAAGTTGATAGTCTTTGGTGGGTGACGGAATCGTCAATGGCCTTATTGCATCTGGTAGACCATATGTGCCAGGCAGTGATGCTGTAGATGAGCTCTCACCTTTCTTTTACACGGGTGTCGGAGGTGCACTAAGGCACGACGACTGAGTAGATAGGGATGGCCGAAATCCGAAAGTGAGTAAACTGATGAGCAAATCTGTGCCATTCTCATAATGTAGAGCCGTTGAAACCGGCCTTCAGAAACTTGACGGGCGGTGAGCACACTTAACCACACTTTAATCTCTTTACGAACTGGAATAATAAACTTGGAAGAAGAAGAAAAAGAAATAAGTGGTGCTAGAGTCCTCCTACAAAAAAGACCAATTGGCCCCAAAGCGTGGCGCCCCCGCAGGTATTTATTTATCAAACGAGGTCGGCGTAGCCCTTGTACAATTCCCAAGAAGAAATCCCCTTGCTCCACGTAGAGGAGATCTCCTTGAATCTTTCACCCAGCTTGTGTTGTGGGATACAAGAGCCTTGGCCCCCTATTTATAGAAATTTAGGGGTGAAAAGCTATGCTTTTTCCCCTTAGAGAAAAATCTATTACAAGTGCTTTTCCCCTTTATTGAAAAACTCTTCGAAGGATTTTCTCTTATTCTTTCTTTTTTTAATTAAAAAAAAAACATGGCGATTAAGTGCTTTTCGGGAAAAAAATCCCACGCTGCTCTTTTTTTGTGCATTTTTCTTCTTCCTCGTTTTGCTACCTAGCACTTTTGCGTTTTTCTTTATTGCTGCCGGACGCCTTCGCATCTAGCTGCCCGCCTTCTCCTCTTTCTTGCGCTTGTTGCCTTGAGCTTTGCTTCTCTCTCTCTCTCTCTCTCTCTCTCTCTCTCTCTCTCTTGCTTGGGTGCAGTTCGACTACAGCGCTTGCCATGTCAGCTGCCTACATGGCAGCGCCTGCAGCCTGCCTTTGCAGTCAGCCACCAGCAGCCAGTTGTCAGAATATGCAGCGGAAATGATAACCAAACTTGGGTAGACAAGAGCAAGTAGACTGCAGAAAATAAACAGCACAAGAAACACAGAGAGATAGGTGTGTAAACTCTTCTCTATCCACAAGATCCCGAGAAAACTGAATGAATAAGTGGTGGGGCCAAGGGGCCTATATATATGCCCCTGGGAGAGCAGTCGGCCAGCATAAAAAGTGCCCACGACTGCATAAATGCAGTCGGCCAGCAAAAGATTGCCCACGACTCATCTGTATGCAGTCGGCCAGCAGCCCTGAAGCCCACGCATCACCTGTGTGCAGTCGGCCAGCACAGGACTGCTGTTGGGACAGTCGGCCAGCTCTGGAGTGCTCTTGCCACCCTCTGGCAACCCTCCACACCACTAGGAAAAATGGGAAAAAATAGGAAAAAAACACAGGGAGTGTGAAAAAATGATAAAACACCTTATATAGGGCGGGCACACCCACAACAGAGACCCTGGTGTATAAATATAGACAGGAGATGACTTCTAACACCCCCTCTCAGCTCCTGGCTGTGAAACCAACCCAAGGGAGTTGGAGTGCCGCCTGAGCGTAGCCTGAGGTAGAGACTTCGTGAAGAGGTCCGCCGCATTGTCCTGTGTCGAACAATAAAGTAGCAAGATGTCACCAGCCAAGATCTTCTCACGTACAAAGTGATACTGTATCTCTATATGCTTGGTCCAGGCATGGAAAACCGGGTTCCGAGCAATAGCTATACAACTCTGGTTATTGCACTGGATGACTGTGGGCTCCTTCTGTGGAAACCCAATCTCGCCTAGCAGCCTCTCCGCAGCCATACAACCTCACAAGCAGCACCACAAGCAGCCCGATACTCTGCCTCTGTCAAAGAAAGGGCAATAGTTGGCTGCCTCTTGCTGCTCCAAGAAACTGCTCCTGAGCCGAGGGTAAAACTGTATCCTGAAGTAGATCTCCTCGTGTTTGGATCTCCTCCCAAATCTGAGTCACTCTAACCTTGGAGCTTGACTCCATTCCCTCCTGTGTAAAAGAGTCCCAGATCCTTCGTACTTTTCAGATACCGCAAGATCCGCAATCCTGCGTCCCAATGAGACTTCAATGGCGTCTGCATAAAAGAGCTCAACAGTCCCACGGAGAAGCTCAAGTCCAATCTGGTGTTCAACAACCAGATCAATGAACCAACCAACTTCCGGTACTGCGAGGCATCAACTGGCTCACAAGGATCTATAACGGTTAACTTTGTGTTCGGGTCCATCGGCGAAGTAATAGGCTTGCAGTTCTCCATCCCAAAGGCCTCAAGCAACTCATGAACATACCGCTGCTGAGAGACGAAAAACCCCCTCTGGGTCTGCCAGATCTCCAATCCCAAAAAGAAGTGGAGTAAGCCTAAGTCGGTCATCTCAAACTCCTTTGACAAGGCAGCCTTCGTCACTCCAATGTGCTCCACGTGACTGCCGGTGAGAATGAGATCATCCACATAAAGGATGATAAGTGTGACCATGCCGCGTTCTCGAGAGAGATACAGGTTCGGATATGCAACCGATGTCTGAAATCCAGTCCGAATAAAGAAGGAATCAATCTTCTGATTCCAAGCCCTGGGAGCCTGCTTAAGACCATACAAGGCCTTACATAACCTGTAAACCATCCCTTCCGATCCTGGAACAATAAAGCCTGGAGGCTGCTCAACATACACCTCCTCCTGCAGGTCACCATTAAGGAACACAGATTTTACATCCATTTGATACACGGGCCACCTCTGAGAAGAAGCAAGGGCAAGAACGGTCCGAATCGTGGACATCCGCGCTATCGGTGCAAAGGTATCCTCGTAGTCGATGCCTGGCCGCTGAGCATAACCTTTAGCCACAAGCCCGGCTTTGTGTTTGTCCACCGGCCCATCAGACGCGTATTTGGTCGTAAAGACCCATTTGACACCAATGACAGATCGCTTCGACGGCCTCGGTACCAACTCCCAAGTGTGGTTCTTCTCGATGGCATCAAGTTCCACCTGCATGGCTTTCCTCCAAGTATCCTGTGAAAGGGCTTCCTTTACGGAAGTGGGCTCTTTATCCCGCATGATACGAGACATCAAAGCATAGTTCACCTGAAGAAGCTCCGCTGTGTGGCTTTTATCTCGGACTCGATGTGATCTTCGAGGGCCGTCCTTTGTGGTCCACTCGGAGGGTAACTCCGTGACACTTGACTCCCGAAGGGTGTCTAACAACCACGTAGGTACTCGAACAGATCGTGGAGCCTCTTGTGGTCGCGGGGGCTCTACTCCAGCTGCGGGCTCAACCTCCTGTGATGACTGAGGTGGATCAACTGGAATGATAGACTGGGAATCATCATCAGACTCCTCTGGATCTCCAAGAAGTTGCGGCTCCTCGACAGTGGATGCTGGAACATGCTCGTCAAAGACCACATCCCGGCTGACAACAATCTCGTTCCTATCTGGATCATACAACCTGTATCCCTTGGAAAGAGAGTTATACCCCACAAATACCAGCTTGCGGGACTTGGAGTCAAGCTTCCTTCTCTGCTTCTTCGGAATATGTACATACGCATCACTCCCAAAGACACGGAAGTGCGAGACATCGGGTATCCTGCCAAAGCATGCGTCAAATGGAGTCATATGGGGTACTGAAGTCGTCGGAGAGCGGTTGATGGTATGGACAACCGTTGCCACAGCCTCACCCCAAAGTGGACGAGGAAGATCACGATGCTCCAGCATGGTCCTCGCCATCTCCACCACAGTCCTGTTCTTGCGTTCAACAACTCCATTCTCCGAAGGCGATCCGGTATTGGCCAGTTCCCTTTTGATGCCATGATCTGCACAAAATCTGAAAAATACAGTCGAGGAGAATTCACCTCCTTTATCAGCCCTGAGAGTCTTAACCTGATATCTAGACTCTTTCTCCACCATCACGTGCCAATCCTTGAACCGAGCAAAAGCCTGGTCCTTCTGGGAAAGAAAGTAGACCCACGTGAATCTGGTACAATCATCAACAAGCAGCATAAAGTAGAGAGATCCTCCCAAAGATGGTATGTGCTGAGGTCGGTGAAGCCTTCCCTTTGCCCTTGTTATTCCGGCCTTTCGACCGTTGGCCAGTTAAGGCCTCCGAACCTCCGCTGTGAGGAGGGTTCGTGAAACGTTCCTCCTGGTCCAAGACCATTGGCACAAGCTCCTCCCAGGTTATGGTGCTGAGCCTGCCACTCGTAATCAACGAGGAATAGAAAGCAGAATACTGAGCAGGCAAGTGGGACAGCAAAGTGATGGCCATGTCTTCAGACGATATCTCTTTCCCAGCTTGTAGGACTTCCTGCTGAAGGGCCTGCAGCTTGTTAATGTGTTCCCGCATCGTCGAGGACTTTGCAGGGTTCATAACCTGCATCTGCACTTCCAAGGAGATCCGTTTCATGGGTGATACCCTGTTATACAAAGAAGCCAAGTGCTCCCATATGCCTCTCGCCAGCGTCATGTGCTTCACATGATTGATCACTTGTGGTGTGCGATTGAGGAAAATAAACGACCGGACCCTGGTGTTGACACGATCCACATGTGTGCCTGTGCCTCTCGGTCCTTCCTCGTCGATAGTAACTCCCCTTCCTCAGCTTCCGGCCGTGGAACCCCGATGATGATAAAATCAGGAAGGTCATATGACTCCAGCACCGACTCCATCATGACCTTCCAGATGCCGTAATTTGACCCGTGCAACTGACGATCCATTGGGAACGTGGGGAGAGTCGGAATCTTCACGTGCTTCTCAGCCATCTCTAGTAAATCTGCCATCGCGGAGAGTAGCCTGAAAGGGTGGGTGGGTGGGAAAAAAAAATCTGAAAACCTGCAAGTGGCTGTCCAGCACCTTAGCCCGCCTTCCTCTTGCACCTTCTCTTCCCGTACAGCCCAAAACAGTCCACCAATCAGCAGCCTAACGCTCCCCCTCTTGCTCAGAAAAACTCCCAAGATCTATCTCGAGCCTAGGGCTCTGATACCATGTCAGCATATGCAACGGAAATGATAACCAAACTTGGGTAGACAAGAGCAAGTAGACTGCAGAAAATAAACAGCACAAGAAACAGAGAGAGAGAGGTGTGTAAACTCTTCTCTATACACAAGATCCCGAGAAAACTGAATGAATAAGTGGTGGGGGCAAGGGGCCTATATATATGCCCCTGGGAGAGCAGTCGGCCAGCATAAAAAGTGCCCACGACTGCATAAATGCAGTCGGCCAGCAGAAGATTGCCCACGACTCATCTGTATGCAGTCGGCCAGCAGCCCTGAAGCCCACGCATCACCTGTGTGCAGTCGGCCAGCCACAGGACTGCTATTGGGACAGTCGGCCAGCTCTGGAGTGCTCCTGCCACCCTCTGGCAACCCTCCACACCACTAGGAAAAATGGGAAAAAATAGGGAAAAATACGGGGAATGTGGAAAAATGATAAAACACCTTATACAGGGCGGGCACACCCACAACAGAGGCCCTGGTGTATAAATATAGACAGGAGATGACTTCTAGCACCAGTCGCTTGTGCTTTCTTGCAGCCTGCCACCTGTGCTACAGTGTCCCTCGTGGCCAACCATGTCAGCTGCAGCCAACTTGTGAAGTGTTTTATGCAAAGTGATGATGGATATGTGTTAAGGCTGTGGCCATGTTTAAGTGTTTTAACATGCATTGATGGTATCAACAAGTGTGTCAAAGGCCCTAGTCCCCCGGGCACCCGTCGCGAGTTTCATTGGTATCAGAGCATAGGCTTTCTTGGAAGCGGAGGCTTCCTTCTATCAATAAGGAAGAGAAAAGATCTCAAGTGGGGACCACACTTACGATCATTGCTGTTAAGCCTGCTTCATAGCTTATGAAGCAAGAGCATGAGCAGTAGACAGCTTGTTGATCTAAGGATTTATGAATTCACAGAATTTTATCGTGGAAGTGTGAAGTTGGCTTTATGTGCACACGTTTAGCACTCTTTCCATATGGATATTGTGGATTATATTATCAAGCTTACAGGCAAGCTATATGGAGATATATCTCAGGATATCTTAAGGATATGGTGACGAGATATTTCTTTTGGCTTCATGACCAACCTGGCAAAGAAAAGCTAAGTTTACTTTGAGTTTGCAAAGTTGGTGCTTTGGCTATTTACTATGAAGTGTTTTTGATGTTCACTAACCCTTGTATAGCTATGCAAGGAGAAAGGTGTTGTTGTTTGCCTTGAGATGGTTTCAGGGAAACATTGTTTATGGCTCCCTTTAATGGGATGAATTCTTTTCATGGCTCCCTTTATTGGGATGGATTATATCCATGGAGATTTCTTTCTTGGACGAGATTTATATAGATATTGGGCTTCACAAGCAATTTCTATGGACGAATCTGTCCGAGTTTATAGAGAAGAAATCTTTGGATATCTCATGGATATGATGCTTTTATGGATGAAGTCCACCTCTACTCTAAGGTGTGTGGTTAGCACGGAGTATGTGGTAAGAGTTATGGTATACAAGGATTATGGTATACAGGTCTATGGATTCCTGGACTTCTTTTCTAGGGATTTGGATCCATCCTCAGGTTTATGGATTATGTTTATGGCTCCCTTTTACTGGGATGGATTATTCTTTTTGGCTCCCTTTATTTGGGATGCATTGGACTTATGAAACTCATGATTCACATACCCTGTGTAGTGTTCTCTTGTCCTACGTGCTCTCTTGAAGATTGTTTCTACCATGTGAGGGTGGAACAATAGAACATGGGCACTTGAGAGGGTAGTGTGAGTTGGTGGCCGAAATGCCCACAAACTATTGGTGGCCGTAATGCCTATAAACTATGTGTAGCAGAAATGCTTATGGAACACGAGGTTATCTATGCCTGCGAGTGATTGTTTTATCTTGTTACTTGAGCCCACCTCTCATCCAAGGTGTGTGGTCAGAGTACCAACACGGAGTGCAAGTGGTAAGGTGGACATGACGCCTGGTTGGCACGGGACTTATGTCTATGCCAAGGGTCATGTGGACCGATGTCTTGTTGGCAGGAGACTTATTTTGTCTCGCCCATTTACTTGGGACATGGATTATGATATCTGGACTTACGGGACTGATTTGTCTCTTCCATTTACTTGGGACATGGATTATGATATCTGGACTTATGGAACTGATTTGTCTCGCCCATTTATCTTGGACATGATTATGATATCTGGACTTATGGGACTGTTTTTGTCTCGCCCATTTATCTTGGGACATGATTATGATATCTGGACTTATGGGACTGTTTTTGTCTCGCCCATTTATCTTGGGACATGATTTTGATATTGGTATTATGGAGACTTATTTAGTCTCGCCCATTTCTTTGGGACATGGATTCTTCAGTTATATTGGATTTTTGAGACTGTCTCGTCTCGCCCAATCGATGGGACATGATTATATCTTGAATATATGGCTTGAAGCTTAAAGTTGCGGACAACTTTTAAGAAGTTGGGGAGGATGTCACCAGCCTGGACATTTCCCAGTTTGAAAGGGGTCTGGTGGACTCCAGGATGTTTAAATATTTGGAAAGTACAAGCTTTGGGAATGGGGGATTATCCTAGAATACAAAGGACTACACTCCTAAAATTTAGGAGAGTTGCTATTTTTGGCCCGACTCCGATGGAAATTCTGTTCGCGTCATTACATCTGGAATTGAGCAGATACCAAGAGTTGGCAAAGTGCCTATGACAGAATGTCTACCAGTTGGGATATTTTTAGAGGTAAAGATTATGGAAGGACCCATCTCTTAGATTGGGACATGTGGCAAGAAAGTGGACCAAAGTGAGACAAGTGGCCTCACACTTGTCACTTCAGCTATTGTGTGGCTCTCCACTTGTCATTGTAGCCTTCTCTTGCCATTTTGGAGCTCATGGGAGGCCCAAATCTATAAATTGGAGCCCTCTCTCTTCATTAATGGAGGCTCTCTTGCTGCACACTAGCCTCTACCACCGTTACAGGCTGCCCTAATGATGGCTACTCTCTTTCTCTCTCTCTTGAAGGCTGCCCATGAAGAATACCGGTTGTTGGGGATTGTTTTGGAGGCTTCCATCGCAAAGAAATACTGAAGGCAAGGGTATTTAATCATTTATTATGATTTCTAGCCATTGTACTTGTTGTACCAACATTTGTACTTGCTGTACTTGTTGTACCAGCCCTTGTACTGGTTGTACTAGCTTCTGTACTTGTATCACCCATTGTACCGGCTTTTGTACTTCCTGTACTTGCTGTACCAACCACCGTACCGGTTGTACTAGTCAATGTACCTACTATACTAGTCATTGTACCGGTTGTACCAGCCATTGTACCTGCTGTACCGGTTGAATGGAGAGTTGTACTTGCTGTACCCTTTCTATTGCATGAAGACCCGTGGTTTTTGGGAAAGAATCAGTACCACACGGAGGTATATGGATTATATTGTTGGCTCGGCATTTCTACAACCTATGTTCCGGCTTGGTTGCCTCGTGTTGGGCTGTGTTATGGCATTTGTATATGGATAATCCGGCATCTCCCGTGGGGAGAGTAAGGCCCTCAAAGCTTGTACATGATATTATTCTCCTTGGGTAATAAAATACTCTAAGGGGGGGGTCGGCCCATTCCGGCCTCTATGTGGTGTCACACGTGCAAGCTCCATTTTCAGCATTTGTGGACGGTGGCTTTCGAATCGAGGGAGGGTGTTGGAAGGTTGGCGATTTCGAGTGTGTGATCTATGGCTAGAAGGTGCCTTGGATTATCCCATAAGTGGGAGCATGGGAAGTTGAAGAGCCATATATAGGCTAGAGTGGCACCTTGTCATAATCATCTCCTCCGGCCGGTGTTTTGGGAGGCAGCTTACCGGGAGATGGGAGCCCGGTGGAGGGGGCTACAGCGCCCGTTGGGGGTGTTCGTGGAGCTTGATGGTGATGCGTCTCCTACGTGCGTTAGTCTTCCGCTGCGCATTCTGACATATTGAGCAATGAAACAGGTTTCTACATGGTGCTTACATGTATTTCTCATGTGGTGGAACACAAAGAGCTTATCTCTTAAATTTTAGGAAACGCTGCTATTTTTGGCAATCTTCGATGGAATTTCCGTTTGTGTCACTACCTCCAAAATTCGATAGAGATCGAGTATTGCCAAAGCGCCGATGTGAAATTAGCTTTCATCTAGGATATTTTTAGAGCTGAAGATTGTGGAATTTTTGGCCTTTGGATTTGGGACATGTGGCAGATAAGAGGATAAAAGTGAGACAAGTGTCCTCACACTTGTCAATTCAACTCTACACATGGCATTGTAGCATTTTCTTGCTTATTTGAACATAAGAGAGTTATCTCTTGGGCGAGTTTGAGCTTCAAGCAGGTTTTGGAGGCTGAAAACTCTGATTTTTGTCCATTTCTTTTCATTTCTAAGCCCACCATAGCCATATCCAGCTTGGGGAAGATGATTTTCACTACTCTACACCATCTTGCACACCCCGGATGGCTGTTTTTCAGCAAAACAGTCCTAAAGCTCGCTGAAATTTCTGGTTTATGCGATATACAGGCTGTTATACTAGTTTTTGGACTCGTGGATGAGCCACATGGGCTGGTTTACAGGTTTTGGTGCTCACAGATATGACATACATGCTGTTATACAGGTTTATGAGCTCATGAATGAGTCACATGGGCTGGTTTACAGGTTTATGAGTTCATTGATGAGCCACATGGGCTGATTTACAGGTTTATGTGCTCGTGGAAGTGCCATATGGGCTGTCATACAAGTTTATCCGCGTATGGAAGAGCCATGTGGGCTGTTATACATGTTTGTGCGTCTATGGAAGGACATGTTGGATAGCCATATTGGATGAAGGACAGGTTTATGATTGTATATGGATAATCCGGCATCTCCCTGGGGAGAGTAAGGCCCTCAAAGCTTGTACATGTTATATTTCTCCTTGGATAATGAAATACTCCAAGAGGAGGGGGGGGGGGGGGGGGGTATCCCATTCTGGCTCTTTGTGGTGTCAGTTGTGCAACTTTTATTTTCAGATTTGCGGATTGTTTAATGGCTGTGTTTAAATGCCGAAATGTTGAATTGTACCCATGGTCAAAGCGATGACTCCCGCGCTTCTTGGGTGAGTTACAAGGGGGAGGGGAAAGAGAGAAGCGAATGGGAGGAATCCTCCAAAGAGGAAGGGTGGTGCAAGTAAGGGTCCGTTGACGGCTTGGTGGGGCCAGCAGGCCTCATTGGAGTCGAGGAACTTGGAGGGGCGTCTCGGCGGAGCAACCGTCTCCAAACCGGGGGGGGGGGGGGGGGGATCACTGACCGGTGGCTACTGCGATAAATGCTCGAAATGGTCCTCTAACGAAACCATATCCTCTTGTGCTTTGCTAGCCTGGCGCGCTTGGTGGCGGTGTTTAGCTCTGGAGGTCGGCTGGCGGCTCCGTCGCGGGTGAACGATCTGCCACTCTTCAGCATGAGTGTCGGCCGCGGTTGGATCCTGGTGCTCCGCTGCTTGAGGGCCAACTGCCCCATCTGCCTGCATATGGAACATTGGTTTGGGAGGTCAGAGTACTCCACTCTGCAAAATAGGGGCTCCCTGGAGACAAGGAAGAGATGTGGTGTGCGGTACTGTCTCTGGAGAGGCTATGCAGATGCGAAGGGATGGAATCCCAGCCGCCTGAGCAAGAACCGAAGTGGCAGTGGAGGGGGATTCCATCACTCTCCCGGTAACACCACCTTGTTAGAAGTCATCTCCTGTCTAGATTTATACACCAGGGCCTTTGTTGTGGGTGTGCCCGCCCTTATGAGGTGTTTTCCCATTTTTCCCCACTCTCCGTATTTTTCCCCTATTTTTTTCCATTTTTCTGAGGCTTGGGAGGGCTGCCAGAGGGTGCCAAGAGCAGTACAGTGCTGGCCGACTGGATGTTTATCAGTCGTGGGCACTCTTGCTGCTGGCCGACTGGTTTTGATCAGTTTTGGGCACCAGATTGCTGGCCGACTGCATTTATGCAGTCGTGGACCTTTTTATCAGTCGTGGGCTTTTCCTTATGCTGGCCGACTACCCTCTAGGGGGGTATATATAGGTCCTCAGCCCCCATACCTCATTTGTATCATTCCTCGGGATCTTCTTGTGTATATAGAGCAGAGTTACACGCCTACATCTCTCTCTCTCGTGCTGTTTTTCTGCCTGCGTTTTTGCTCTCGTGTTCCCAGATTTGGTTATCATTTCCGCTGCGTATTCTAACATGGTATCAGAGCCCTAGGCTCTAGATAGGTCTTGGGATTTGTGTGAGCAAGAGGGGGACTGTTTTGTGGCTGATTGGTGGACTGTTTTGGGCTGATCGGGAAGAGGAGAAGCAAGAGGAAGGCGGGCTGATTTGTTGGACAGCCACTTGCAGGTTTTAGTTCGTCTTTGTTCCCACCCACCCACCCTTTTCAGAGTACATCCCCGCGATGGCAGATCTGTATGAGATGGCCGAGAGACATGTGAAGATCCCGACACTCCCCACGTTCCCGGTGGACCGTCAGTTGGACGGGAGCAACTACGGCATATGGAAGGTGATGATGGAATCCGTTCTGGAGTCTTACGACCTCGCTGATTTCGTCGTTGTTGGTGTTCCACGGCCGGAAGTAGAGGAAGGGGAGTTACCGTCAACCCGAAAGGACCGGGAGGCCCAGACGCAGATGTGGGATCGCGTCAACGCCAGGGTCCGTTCATTTATTTTCCTCAACTGCACACCGCAAGTAATCAATCATGTAAAGCATATGACGCTGGCCAGAGGTATATGGCAGCATTTGGCCTCACTTTACAACAGGGTATCGCCCATGAAGAGGATTTCCTTGGAAGTACAGATGCGGGTTATGAGCCCTGCAAAGTCGTCGACGATGCGGGAGCATATTAACAAGCTGCAGGCTCTTCAGCAGGAAGTTCTCCAAGCTGGGAAGGAGATATCGTCAGAGGACATGGCCATAACGTTGCTGTCACATTTGCCCTCTTCGTACTCAGCATTTTACTCGTCTTTGATTACCAGTGGCAGGCTCAACACCATCACGTGGGAGGAGCTTGTGCCCATGGTCCTGGAGCAGGAGGAACGATTCACGAACCCTCCTCAGGGTGGAGGTTCGGAGGCCTTAACTGGCCAACGGTCGAAAGGCCGTAACACGGGCAAGGGGAAGGCTTCGTCGGAGAAGTCTTCTGAGAAGATGTCCGTTATAGTGACCGCGAGAAACTAAAGGCAGAGAGGACCTGTAATGATTGTGGCGAGAAAGGCCACTACTGGAGGCAGTGTCCCAAGCGGAAGACTGAGAAGGGTGAAGACTCCTCAGCAACAATCATGAAGACTCCGGCTTTTGTGCACCTGGAGGTGATGGACACCGATGCTTCATTTTCTTCAGGCAGGGAGGAGATTGGAGGACTCTCCGCAACGGATACTCGGGAGTGGATTCTTGATAGTGGTGCTTCCAGGCACATGACTCCTTCCCGTTCCGGTTTATAGGATCTCTGCAGGCTTTCTGGTCATATTCTTACTGGGGATACGTCCACTATCCCAGTTCACAGTGAGGGCAGGATGGAGATAGTTCCCGATGGCAGAGGGGGGAAGCATTCCTCCCAGGTGTTGTATGTTCCGGCACTTGGTTTTCATATGTTGTCAGTGCATCAGGTTTGCAAGACTGGCGTACGGGTGGAGTTTGATGAGCATTTTGTTGCTCTCCGGGACAAAGCAACAGGCCAAGTGGTTTGGGAAGGTGGAGTGGAGAATGGAGTCTACAGGCTTTCAGCACTCTCTCTCCCAGGTCCTCAAGATTGTGATGAGTGGCAGTGTGGTAATAGCTACTCAGGTGTGGATACGCTGCAGGTGCCAAGGTTGATGTGTACGTACTGTACGTAATGTATGGTACGTATTTGTACGTTGTTCCGTACAGATAAAATTTGTGTGTACGTAAAAATACGTACCATTGTAAAAAATATCAATCTATATGGCATTTCATATCAAAATAAACATAAAAAGATCCAAATACATTTTAAATTGTGAGAGAGACCTACAAGACAATCTAATAAGGTCTTTGCTAATACGCATTTGATTAGTAATCACAAAACCCTTGCCGCATGTTGTAAAACTTGTTACTTCAGAAATCAAACATGAGATACCAAAACCATTTTTCAATCAGATGACAGAGATCAATCTTCAATCACCAATCACCACTCTTAGAAGTTAGCTCTATATAAACTGATGAATCAGTGTTCACACAACAAAAGTCTCGACTCTCATCCATGTCAAAAGGCTGCAAATGCATCAAAACAAACTGAATACAATGCACATACTACATAGCAAGCTGCAACACTACATCATAGAAATGTCCTCAAAAGGCCCATAAGGGCTAGTCCAGAGTCTAGACTCCACAATGAAACGTGATCTGAATCTGCAGCCTCCTCACGCAAAGGTATCGCCAAAGCCCGTGCGCGTGACCTTGTGACACGACGATCGATGCTCTCCAACTCTCTATGAAGGAGTCGTATAATATCTGCCTGCTCGTCTCTGACACGCTGCTCCACGCCGCCCTCAGTAGAGGTTGGCACCATCTTCACACGGGTCGGATCTGCCTGTGGAAAAGCAAAATCCGACAAGTCAGAACCACAAGAAATGACTTATATTGAAATGTGTCAAAAGATGTACGACAGTTAAATATACCTGCTTGGGTGCCCCCAAAGCATGATAATCTCGCACGAGCTTCATGTTAGCTCGGCAATACACTAATCGCTCCAGCTGAGCGGTACTAAGTCGATTGCGGATCTTCGTGTGAACCAAGGAGTAGGCACTCCAATTGCGCTCACAAGCACCAGCAGAACAATCCTACGATCACGAATCACGATACGATTTCGGAGTCAAAACCCTTAATGAATCAAACTTTAAAGATGGATGCAATTGTGAAAGAGTCAAGAGTACCTGCGAGAGGATTCGGAGAGCAAGATGAGTCAGCTTTGGAAGACCTTGTCTTCCATAGCTCTGCCACCACGTGAGAGGAAATTTCGTCGCCTCCTCTCTCAAAACCACCGCTCTAGCAAAGGATGGTCCTAGATTGTTCATAAAACTCACCATCTCTGCATCAACCTCAAGTTGCTCATCCTCGTCGTACATTCTGTTGATGTACTGGTCTTTCTGCGTGAGCAGAGTGCTCTCACTAAACAGCTCTGGCTTCTTGTAGAAGGGATGAAGCAATGCAGCCATCCCATGAATGGGACGGCTCATAAATGTCCATCGCCGCTCTACAATAGCCAGGATGTCACCACGGCTACAAATTGACAAGCCAACATTCCAACAGTCATTATATAATATAACTTTAAACATATTGTTGCAATGTGCATATTATTTAATATTAATATAATCAACCAAGAACAATATCCAAGTGTACACTCACTGAGACTCCGTCAATGTCGTACAGGTGGCAATATGGCGCTTCATCTCCATGAAGAGATGATAGACCAGTCCAAGAGTAGAGCCCTCCATATCTGTGATTCGGAGGAGGACATGGATAGGCTGCAATGCCACCGTCAAGCTCTGTACCTCTGTCCAAAAGGCCTCGTCAAGCACTTTCCGCTGAATGTATCTAGTGGCCTCTGTCTGTGCATGGTGCATAAACCTCCATTTCGGGTCCACCACAGTCTGTAGTAGTGGGTCCCACAATCTAAAAAGCCTCTGCAAGACCAGGAACATATAAGAAAACCTGGTCTTCGAGGGTCGCACCATATCAAGTGCACTATGGCTCCTGAAGATGGCCAAAGCCTGATGTTTTTTTCGGAAAAATGTAGTAATCTTCATGGCATCTGCAACATTAGGTTGCACCCATGGCAACTTTCCAATATCCTCCATCAGCAGGTCCAAGCAATGTGCAGCACAAGGAGTCCAAGCAATGCGAGGAAACTCTGCCTCGACCAATTCACCCATACGCTTGCAATTTGAAGCATTGTCTGTCACCACTTGGACCACATTCTCTGGCCCAACATCCAAAATTGCCTGTCTGATGTGGTGATAAATAAACTCAGCACTGATGGATTCTCCTGCCTTTCCTGCATCCACAGCCCGCAAGAAGTATGTGCCAAGACATGAGGACACCAAAATATTGATAATGTGTCGTCTACGCATATCACTCCAGCCATCAGATATGATGGTGCACCCAAAAGACTACCATCCTGCCTTGACAGGTACCAATGCCTTGTCTATCAAGGCTTTTTGCTCTTCAAGCATCGTGGTACGCATTTTGTTATACTCCACCCTGGACCACGAGTCTGTGTGGCCAACCTCTGCTATGGCCCTCACCATTCTCTTCCATTGATCAGTCCTCAGTACATTGAAGGAGATGTTGCACTCCACAAGAGTGCAAGCAATCTCCATCTCAGCCACTTTTTGTCTCTCTTTCACCCACGAAAGAGATGACACACGTGAAGGCAAAGTACTCTGTCTCAGCACATGTGCATCATCATCCTCATCACCCTCCTGCATGACACGGGCCCTCTTTCTGCCCCCTGTAGACTGGCTATCCTGTGTGGAAGAATCACCCATCTCCCCCACAAGCGCATCATGAAGTGCATCTTGAGTGTGCTGGCTGCCCCTTACCTTCTTTGAACCCTTTGCTGTTGATGAATTCTCAGCAATGAGCTTGTCTCTGATATCCTGCGGCACCTGCTTGCACCCACCACAATTGCCGGTGGTGCCAATACATGTCAAGTGTATCACGACACGAGAAATTGTGCTCGTGAGCTCGAAGTTGCAATACTTGCATTGCCATCTACGCGTGCCAGAACCAGCTTGGGTCGGCGTATTAATAACACGGATGACATTGGTGTGCTCCTGCCAGTAGGGGTTGCATGGCTTCGGCATATTGGATCCTGGAAGCTCTGTGACACAAACAAAGAGAGAGAGAGAGAGCTTAGAGCATAGTACATACTCCAAAGGAAGAAAGAGAGAGAGAGAGAGAGAGAGAGAGAGAGAGAGGGAGAGCTTAGAGCATATTCCAAAGGAGGAAAGAGAGAGAGAGAGAGAGAGAGAGAGAGGGAGAGGGACCCCGGACTCGGGAGGGAGTGAGAGAGAGACGAGATTAATCATGTAGTACATTGGCCGCTCGCGGTTGAGAGAGAGAGAGAGAGAGAGAGAGAGAGAGAGAGAGAGAGAGAGAGAGAGAGAGAGAGAGAGATGCATCATGAGGGACCAAGGCCATGAGCGAGAGAGCGTGAGAATTACCTGGTTGCAATGTGCACAGTGTGCAGAGACGGAGCGAAACAGAGCACTGTAGGCGAAACAGGCGAAATTCCAAAATAAGGCCAAATTCGCACGTTGAAGGTCAAAAAGGGGTTTTTTAAAAAAATAAACGTACGGATCGATCCGTACGCGTACGGATCGGTACAGTACGATCCGTACGGTACGGATCGATCCGTACGTACGTATGGCTGCAACCCTGGCAGGTGCGGGCTTTCCGGGACCAGATGGTGGATAGCTTACCAGTAGATGGCAGCAGTTGGCAGGAACTTTCCAGTACTGATGTTGGTAGTTCTTGTGTTCGTGAGTCAGAGGAAGCTGAACAGGTCACTTATGCTCTGATGTCTCGTCGTGTTCGGGACATAGAACTTCCAGTAGTTAAGGATGTTCTTTCCCACGCGGACCTTTCGGAAAGCCAGGCAGGCGGCAGGTGCTTACTTGCAGAAGGAGGTGGTTTCTCCAGGCTTTGTGGTTCCGGATTCAGAGGGGGTGGTTGACAGGTTTTAGAAGGCCTTGCGTGGTCTTCAGAAGGTTTCCAGGACTTGCTTGCGCATCGTAACAGGTGTTGATCCTTGTGAGCAGTGTGATGTCTCTGTGACTCAGAAGCTGTATGGTTCATTGATCTGGTTGATGGACACCGGATTGGACGGGAGCTTCCTGATGAGGCAGTTGAGCTCTTGGTTGCAGATGTCTCTTTGTGAGGCAGGATTGCGTTTCCTGTGGTTTCTGCAGCATGCGAAGGATCATGGACTCTTGTACACAGGAGGGGGATTGTTGGATGGAGTCCGACTCCGCGGTTGGAGTGACTCGGTTTGGGGAGGAGATCTACTTATGGCCCAGGAGCAGTTTTACGGAGCAGGAGGAGGTTACATTGCAGGTTTGGGCTTCCACTGGAGGAACCCATGGTCATCCAGAGGCACTTTGTTCGTGAACAGATCGTTGCTGATGACATCTTGCTGGAGTTCTGTTCGACGGAGGACAGTACTGTGGACCTCTTCACGAAGTCGCTCTCAGGATTTGCTCAGGCGGCACCCCAGCTCCCAGTGGTTGGTAACACAGCCAGGAGCTGAGAGGGGGTGTTAGAAGTCATCTCCTGTCTAGATTTATACACCAGGGCCTTTGTTGTGGGTGTGCCCGCCCTTATGAGGTGTTTTCCCATTTTTCCCCACTCTCTGTATTTTTCCCCTATTTTTTCCCATTTTTCTGAGGCTTGGGAGGGCTGCCAGAGGGTGCCAAGAGCAGTACAGTGCTGGCCGACTGGATGTTTATCAGTCGTGGGCACTCTTGCTGCTGGCCGACTGGTTTTGATCAGTTTTGGGCACCAGATTGCTGGCCGACTGCATTTATGCAGTCGTGGACCTTTTTATCAGTCGTGGGCTTTTCCTTATGCTGGCCGACTGCCCTCTAGGGGGGTATATATAGGTCCTCAGCCCCCATACCTCATTTGTATCATTCCTCGGGATCTTCTTGTGTATATAGAGCAGAGTTACACGCCTACATCTCTCTCTCTCTCTTGTGCTGTTTTTCTGCCTGCGTTTTTGCTCTCGTGTTCCCAGATTTGGTTATCATTTCCGCTGCGTATTCTGACACACCTATCATCGGGAGAAGAGGAAGGTATTCCTTCCTAAGGCCTAGGAAGCAGACTATCACGGGAAAGCGTGAAACGCTAGCTAGAGGGTCAGATGTTGGGTTGAAGCCGCCTCGCAAAGAAGGCCTAGGTCGTACACAGTGCGACAGGGCTCAGGTGCATGACTCTATTTGATGGCGCTGGCGAGTCAAACTCAACTTGGTAGTAGCGACGCCCCAAAGGATGAGGATCAGTAATCTTTCTAGGCGCATCAAGGAGGCTAGAGCTGTCCGCATGCTAGGCGGTTACCAACAATCTTGCATACTAGAGTGGGGGCCTCTAAGGATGCAATAGTTGAAGTGAGGAGCTGGAGATCCGCTTCTGAAAATGAAAGGCAAGGGACAGCGACCTCGGTTGGGGATGACGGAGCAGTTGCCATGGAGTCCTCTTGGGGGTTGTACACCAAAAGAAGTCGAAGCTTGCCATAATAAATTGTTGCCTGTAACTGTAAACCTACGTTGAAGCACCGAAGGGAGAGGCGAGGAAATAGGAGGCTAGGAGAGGGAAAGAAAAAAAACATCCGGGGAATGCGGATGGGATGTGGAGATGGAGGAAAGAAAAAGGGAGGGGGGGGGGGTGGGGAGTGAAGCGTAGGGAGGAGGGGGCAGAAGCGAGCTGGGAGAGGAGGGGTGAATGCGAGCTGGGGAAGAGGGGGGGCAAAAGTGAAGAGGGGAAGCAGGGTGTAGGCGAGCTGGGGAGGGAGGGGCGAAGCGAATAGGGGGGGTAGCACATGTGGGTAGGCACAGGCGGGGGAGCTCAGCTGCCTTCACTCCCTTGGATTGAGGTTTTAGGGATGGTATCCTTGAAACTTTGGCTCGGGCACGTGTATGGATCATATGGGTGGTGCCCATATCAATATGGAGGCCAAGGATGTGACAAGATGATTCGGACATGCACACTTTGAAAAAAAAAATGATTGGCCTTTGGCCCAAGATCCTCTCGTAGTTTTCGATTTTTCACAGCCTGTAGGCGCTTAATTATCCCCCCATAGGCGATGCCGCCGAGGAAGCAACAAAGGGGGTTTTGAACCTAGGACCTCTTGGTCCTAGGCAAACACCTTCACCACTTGAGCTATAACCTCATTGGCAACATGCACACTTCCTCTATGCCAGTGCTTGCCAGGTCGCATTATATTCCTGATTTTGGACAAATCCGGTGTACCAGCAGCTTGTACTGTGTAAATACTCCTTTGGTAATACAAAAGGGGGGTCGGCCCTTCTTCAAGCCTAAGTGCTGCATTGTGCTCTCCTTATCTTTCATTTGGTTCATCTATATGATGGTTAATTGTGTTGGTAGTCAAGTAAATAATTCAAACCTCTGAGATCCACGCCACCGCCATCTAAGGACCAAGCTGTGAGTGGTGGGCTCGCACAAGCAAGGGCCTCAGCGCAAGGAGAGGGTGGCCAATACTGATGAAGGGGGACGGGTGGCTGCAATAAGTGGTAGAATGGTGGAAAGAGGTGGATGCTGGGTAGTGTGCAGCAATTGTTGAAGGGTGGAACAGGGTTGGCGAAGCAAAAAGGGGGAAATGGGAGGTGGGGGTGGCTCAAATGGAGGAGGGAGGGAGGTGTTAGAAGTCATCTCCTGTCTTAATCAGACACCAGGGCCTCTGTTGTGGGTGTGCCCGCCCTGTATAGGTGTTTTATCATTTTTCCTCACTCCCTGTATTTTTCCCCATTTTTTCATGGTGTGGATGGATGCCACATGTTGACAGGAGCCCCTGGTGCTGGCCGACTGCACCTCATGTGCTCCTGGTGGCTGGCGGACTGCCTATGATGCAGTCGTGGAGGTTCTGATGCTGGCCGACCTGTTTTGTACAGTCGTGGAGACATTTTCTGCTGGCCGACTGCTTTATGCAGTCGTGGAGAGCCCTCAAGTGCTGGCTGACTGCATCCATGGGGCATAATGTTCCTCACCATTTTCTCATTCAGTTTTGTATGGGATCTTGTGTATAGAGGAGAGTTTACACGCCTATCTCTCAGTGTTTCTTGTGCTGTCTATTTTCTGCACTCTACTTGCTCTTGTGGACCCAAGTTTGGTTATCATTTCCGTTGCGTATTTTGACATGGTATCAGAGCCCTAGGCTCTTGATAGATCTTGGGAGTTTTCTGAGCAAGAGGGGGATAGTTAAGTTGCTGATTGGTGGACTGTTTTGGACTGCTCGGGAAGAGAAATTGCAAGAGTAAGGCGGGCTAAGGTGCTGGACAGCCACTTGCATGTTTAAAGTTTTTTTTTTTCCCCACCCACCCACCCACCCTTTTTAAGTTTAATCCTCTCCCCACGTTCCCTGTGGACCGTCAGTTGGACGGGAACAATTACGGCATCTGGAAGGTTATGATGGAGTCTGTGCTGGAGTCATATGACCTTGCTGATTTCATCGTCATCGGGGTTCCACAACCGGAAGCAGAGGAAGGGGAGTTACTGTCGATGAAGAAGGACCGAGAGGCACTGGCACACATATGGGATCGTGTCAACGCCAGGGTCTGGTCATTTATTTTTCTCAACTGCACACTACAAGTAATCAATCACATAAAGCACATGACGCTGGCCAGAGGCATATGGCAGCACTTGGCTTCTCTTTATAACAGGGTATCACCCATGAAACGGATCTCCTTGGAAGTGCAGATGCGGGTTATGAACTTTGCAAAGTCCTCGACGATGCGGGAACACATTAACAAGTTGCAGGCCCTTTAGCAGGAAGTCCTCCAGGCTGGGAAGGAGATATCATCTGAAGACATGGCCGCTGTCCCACTTACTTGCTCAGTATTCTGCTTTCTACTCCTCATTGATTATTACGAGTGGCAGGCTCAGCACCATTACCTGGGAGGAGCTTGTGCCAATGGTCTTGGACCAGGAGGAACGTTTCACGAACCCTCCTCACAGCGGCGGTTCGGAGGCCTTAATTGGCCAACGGTCGAAAGGCCGGAATAACAACAAGGACAAAGGGAAGGCTTCATCGGAGAAGTCTTCTGAGAAGAAGCCTGACTGAAGGCCGAAAGATCTTGCAATGATTGTGGCGAGAAAGGCCACTATTGGAGGAAGTGTCCTAAGCGGACTGGGAAGAGTGCTGATTCCTCAGCCTCAGCTGCAAAGACTCCTGCATTTGTGCACTTAGAGATGATGGACTCCGACGCTTCATCGTCTTCAAGCGAGGAGGCAGTTGGCTTCACCGTGAAGAATACCCGGGAATGGATTCTTGACAGTGGTGCTTCCAGGCATATGACTCCGTCTCGTGACTTCTTTTTGGATCTGAAACGGCAGTCAGGTCGCATCTTTATTGGCGACAACTCCACTATTCCGATACACAGTGAGGGCCGAATGGAGATTATTCTCGACGGCAAGGGGGGCAAGCATGCTTCCCGTGTTCTTTATGTCCCTACTCTGGGTTTTCATCTTCTGTCAGTGCATGAAGTATGCAAGACTGGCTTTCGGGTGGAATTTGAGGAGCATTCAGCTGCTCTATGGGACCGTGAGACTAGCCAGGTTGTTTGGGAAGGCGGTGTGGAGAATGGTATCTACAAGATCTCTGCACTCTCCTCGTTGACAGGTTCTCAGGTCGGAGATTTGTGGCACTTTCGTTTTGGCCACTTAAATGTGGATGCACTTCGGCGAGCTTTCCAAGACCAAATGGTGGTTGGCTTGCCAGATGTTGGCAGTAGGCAAGGGCGTTGCAGTTCTTGCATACGTGGTAAGCAGCACAGGGAATCCTTTCCGAAGCAGGCTTCTAGGCGGGCTTCGAAACCATTGGAGTTGATTCACACTGACTTGTGTGGACCTCAGCAGACACCATCTTTGGGAGGATCTCTCTACTTTATGCTGCTTGTTGATGATGGAAGCTTGACTCCAAGTCGCGCAAGCTTGTATTTGTGGGGTATAATTCTCTTTCCAAGGGATACAGATTGTATGATCTAGACAGGAACGAGATTGTTGTTAGCCAGGATGTGGTCTTTGACGAGCATGTTCCAGTATTCACTGTCGAGGAGCCGCCACTTCTTGGAGATCCAGAGGAGTCTGATGATGATTCCCAGACCATTATTCCGGTTGATCAATCTCAGTCAGTACAGGAGGTTGAGCTCGCAGCTGGAGTAGAGCCCCCGCGACCACAGGAGGCTCCACGATCTGTTCGAGTACCTAGGTGGTTGTTGGACACCCTTCGGGAGTCGGGTGTCATGGAGTTACCCTTCGAGTGGACCATAGAGGACAGCCCTCGAAGATCACACAGAGTCTGAGATAAAAGCAATACAGCGGAGCTTCTTCAGGTAAACTATGCTTTGATGTCTCGTATTATGCGGGACAAGGAGCCCACTTTCGTCAAGGAAGCCCTCTCACAGGTTACTTGGAGGAAAGCCATGCAGGTGGAACTTGATGCCATCGAGAAGAACAACACATGGGAGTTGGTACCGAGGCCGTCGAAACGGTCAGTGATTGGTGTCAAATGGGTCTTTAAGACCAAATATGCGTCTGATGGGTCGGTGGACAAACACAAAGCCAGACTTGTGGCTAAAGGTTATGCTCAGCGGCCAGGCATCGACTACGAGGATACCTTTGCACCAACAGCACGGATGTCCACGATTCGGACCGTTCTTGCCCTTGCTTCTTCTCAGAGGTGGCCCGTGTATCAAATGGATGTAAAATGTGCGTTCCTTAATGGTGACCTGCAGGAGGAGGTGTATGTTGAGCAGCCTCCAGGCTTTATTGTTCCAGGATCAGAAGGGATGGTTTACAGGTTACGTAAGGCCTTGTATGGTCTTAAGCAGGCTCCCAGGGCTTGGAATCAGAAGATTGATTCCTTCTTTGTTCGGACTGGATTTCAGAGATCGGTTGCAGATCCTAACCTGTATCTCTTTCGAGAACGCGGCATGGTCACGATTATCATCCTTTATATGGATGATCTCATTCTCACCGGCGGTCATGTGGAGCACATTGGTGTGACGAAGGCTGCCTTGTCAAAGGAGTTTGAGATGACCGACTTAGGCTTACTCCACTTCTTTTTGGGATTGGAGATCTGGCAGACCCAGAGGGGGCTTTTTGTCTCTCAGCAGCGGTATGTTCATGAGTTGCTTGAGGCCTTTGGGATGGAGAACTCCAAGCCTATTACTTCGCCGATGGACCCAAACACAAAGTTAACCGTTACTGATCCTTGTGAGCCAGGTGATGCCTCACAGTACCGGAAGTTGGTTGGTTCATTGATCTGGTTGCTGAACACCAGATTGGACTTGAGCTTCTCCGTGGGGCTGTTGAGCTCTTTTTTGCAGACGCCATTGAAGTCTCATTGGGACGCAGGATTGCGGATCTTGCGGTATCTGCAGAGTACGAAGGATCTAGGACTCTTTTACACAGGAGGGGATGGAGTCAGACTCTCCAAGGTTGGAGCGACTTAGATTGGGGAGGAGATCAAGACACGAGGAGATCTACTTCAGGATACAGTTTTACCCTCGGCTCAGGAGCAGTTTCTTGGAGCAGCAAGAGGCAGCCAACTATTGCCCTCTCTTCGACGGAGGCAGAGTACCGGGCTGCTTGTGGTGCTGCTTGCGAGGTTGTGGGGCTGCGGAGGCTGCTAGGCAAGATTGGGTTTCCACAGAAGGAGCCCACAGTCATCCAGTGCGATAACCAGAGTTGTATAGCGATTGCTTGGAACCCGGTCTTCCATGCCCGGACCAAGCATATAGAGATACAGTATCACTTTGTACGTGAGAAGATCTTGGCTGGTGATATCTTGCTACTTTATTGTTCGACGGAGGACAATGCGGTGGACCTCTTCACGAAGTCTCTACCTCAAGCTACGCTCAGGCGGCACTCCAGCTCCCTTGGGTTGATTGCATAGCTAGGAGCTGAGAGGGGGTGTTAGAAGTCATCTCCTGTCTTAATCAGACACCAGGGCCTCTGTTGTGGGTGTGCCCGCCCTGTATAGGTGTTTTATCATTTTTTCTCACTCCCCGTATTTTTTCCCCATTTTTCCCCATTTTTTCATGGTGTGGATGGATGCCACATGTTGGCAGGAGCCCCTGGTGCTAGCCGACTGCACCTCATGTGCTCGTGGCGGCTGGCCAACTGCCTATGATGCAGTCGTGGAGGTTCTGATGCTGGCCGACCTGTTTTGTACAGTCGTGGAGACATTTTCTGCTGGCCGACTGCTTTATGCAGTCGTGGAGAGCCCTCAAGCGCTGGCCGACTACATCCATGGGGCATATAAATAGGCCCCATGTTCCTCACCATTTTCTCATTCAGTTTTGTACGGGATCTTGTGTATAGAGAAGAGTTTACACGCCTATCTCTCAGTGTTTCTTGTGCTGTCTATTTTCTGCACTCTACTTGCTCTTGTGGACCCAAGTTTGGTTATCATTTCCGCTGCGTATTTTGACAGGAGGGGGGGGGGGGTGTGTGTGTGGGGGTTGCATCTCATCACCAGATCAACACCGTTTTTTTCCCTCTTTGTTGATAGCCTTACGATAGCCCACTCTTAATGAGGAAGAAAAGTTTTGGAGTTTGAAATGATCAAGCATGCTCAAGTCTGTAGCTTGCTTTGTGTGATATCAGGCTTTTCAAACTTACAGTATGGGAAGGCAGTGTGTGTGTTATTTGGGTCAATAGAAAGAACAAAGAAAGATCCAGCTTTTCTACGTAAAGTTTTTTTAATTCCAGTTAAGATAGCCTTACAATAGGCCTTCCTTGATAACTAACTAACAAGGAAGAAAATCTTGAAATGATCAAGCATGCTCATGTCTGTAGGGGCGCTTTGTAAAATATGATGCTTTTTAAGATAACAGTGTGGAAAGGCAGAGAGTGCCTTAGAAAGAACAAACAAAGATTGACAAGAAGGTCCAGTCTTTCTACTTTGCACAAGCACATGCACATGAAGAAGTTTTTGCTGTGATCTGTACTTCGCTTATAAGGCAATGATGAATCAGCAAGGTAAGGTATATTTTAGAGTTGTATTTTTGCTGTTTGTCCAGCACTGCAAAAGAATGCTTTGCTTTTTTCTTGTGATGCAGGACTTTACCGTAGAGCAGAGCTGTGTAATGGCACCATATGGATGGAAGGCTCATTATGCTGTGACCAAAGCTGTACTAGAGATCAACAGAAACTTTTACAAGATTTTTCATGCAAAGTCCATAAAGGGAATGAATCGTCTATGGCTGCATTCTGACTACATCAAGTGTGTACATCCTCATGGGGAACTGTTATCTGGGTAGGCTATCGAACCCAGGTTGTTAAGATAGTGATATGGTCAATATTGATGGACGTTTTTGGCCGCCTCTTATATTGTTTATTGTTGATGGTTTACAGCTATGACACCGTTATGGAGCAGTGGCGTACCATCTTTAGTTGGAACCAAAGGTTTGATTTTGATCTTCAAGAGGAGCGTGTACGGGTCTTTGGCAACGTTGCTTGGATAACTCTCAAAGTGTTCATCAACTCATCGGCGGAACCGCAGTTGACAACGAATGTGTTTGAGTTCCATAATGGTCATTGGTATATGGTCAATCATCACACCTCTCTACAATCAGGCGACTTTGAGTTTGGGCCATTTGTTAATTAGATAAAATCAACTAAACTTAGGGTGATGGTTTTTGGTGAAGTTTTTCAATGCTGAAGTATCACACACACACACACACACACACAGCAGTTTTGTAGCCCAACGGATATGGGCAGATGTTGTATAGAATTGGATGGAAAACTTTTTTGTCCAGAGTTTGTGCAGCACCGTGTGAACCTTGACAAAGTAAGGTTGTCTGCCTTTGCTCAAGTTTCCCTAGTTTGTCAGTAAGATAGCAGAGGGAATGCCTCCTCTTCTTTTTGCTTGAAATGCAGACCTGAGAGAGAGAGAGAGAGAGAGAGAGAGAGGGCTTACACTTCCCCCTCTTACCTGGGCGCTTTCCCATGCCTGAGCTGAGGGATTAGACCTTTAAAACAATCTCTCTCTCTCTCTCTCTCTCTCTCTCACAGCTCACACAGCCCTCTCTTAGCTGGGTGCATCAGCCGCCCAGGTCACAATTTGTCCGTCCCAAGCAACTCCTTCGCAGCTCAAACCACCTAGCTCAGTTTGTCATGATTTGTGACTAATTTCTCTTAAACAGCTAAATCATTGATTATTAGTGAAAGGGTATCATTGAGAGGTTCAGGCCCTAGTCTCAATGCAACACTTCGCTTTTTGCTCTATTTGTCATAACTTTCACTATTAAGTCTTTAATCATGTCTTATAAATATCAGTAGACTAAGGAGACCTTTCAGTGGTATCAGAGCATTACTAAGTTCCGCCTTGTGAGAGAATGTCCACAACCTAAGGCTTAAACCCATCAACCCTAAAATTTAGAAAAACCCTAAAAATCAGCCTAAGCAACAGTTGTATGTTAGAGCGGGAGAAATTGCCTAAGTCAATTGTGCCCAAATACCTTGATTTTCCCATTTTTCCAATTTTGCAGTAAGCCTTTTCGAGCAACTGGGGTTTTGCTAGAGCATCGATAGGCTCCCTCTCCATCGACGTGTAGGATTTTTTGTCGTCGCCGCCTTCCGTTTGTCAAAAGCCACGACTGTTGGCAAACTTTATAAAATGTCTTTCTAAAACATTAGGGCCTTTTAGCCTGAGCCTGACACACCAAATCGACGTAGGGCAGTCCACATAAAAGAAGAAGCGCCGACGAGGTTGCCGCCCACGCATGCAACCAGCTTGCCATGCACACAAAAAAAAAAAAGAAAAGTGACGCATGCCTAAAATGGCCACACCCCTCTCTTCTCTGCATGTTTGCGTGCATAACCACAACCCATTGCGCAGACAAAAATGCATCCAACAGTCCCTGGTGACTTCCTCCTATCGTCTGGTGCTCGTGTACCCCCTTCACCAGCCTATTGATGCAGCCGTCTTCAGCCCGTGCCCACAATCATCAGCAATTGCTTCTTTTATTCAGGTGTGCTCTTTAAAAATGTGGATTCCCACAAATTTTTCATCATTTATTTCCGGGGCTAATATCATCGTTTATGGGCTTTATGACACCTACTTGTATTCGTTGGACACACATCACCTTGTTCCAGTAGCGTGCTTAGTCCCATTGATCATACTTAGTTCATGGCAGAGGAGTCCTACCAATTTAGCTATATACTCCTCCCCCATCCAGCATTTGCACCTGAAGCAGCCCTTGCTTGGCTTTAAAAAAATGAAATAAAATAATTATATCGAGATAGCCACACCCACCCCTTGGGGTCAGGAGTACCACGCATGGAATTTTCGGGTTTAGATGTCCTAGTAGGATATGCCTATGTAACTCCACCAGTTGGTGTGGAATGCTTGGTTGAACACAATGCTAATCCATACACTTAAATACACTAAGATTTAGGATATGCCTTTGTAGCGTGCTTAGTCCCATTGATCAAACTTAGTTCATGGCAGAGGACTCCTACCAACTTAGCTATATATAAGGTACTCCTCTCCCACTCCCATCCTGTGCATTGACATTTGCACCCAAAGCAGCCCTTGCTTGTTTTTTTTTTTTTTGGCATTGTGATAGCCACACTCACCCCTTGGGGTCAGGAGTACCACGCGTGGAATTTTCGGGTTTAGATGTCCCTATGCCTCTGTAACTCCACCGGTCTGTGTGGAATTGCTTGTTTGAACACAATGCTAATCCATACACTTAAATACATTGCGATTCATCTAGGTATATCTTTATGATGTATTAGTGGACATGCAAATTTCTCATTGTGAAGTTTTCGTTTAAGTTGCAGTCAGTTGATGTTGTGCTAATTCTTTCTATCTTCAAGTGGTGCATATGTCATATCGGCTATCTTTTTGTTGTAATAATTTTTTCTATTTGTTATGATCCTTAGTGCTTGGCTTCGTTATGGTTGAGTCTGCCATGTATCTCTAGAGCTCTGATAGAAACTCATTACATAGATCTTTATATAAATGCATGCTCTTATGTGTGTGTGTGTGTTTGTGTGTGGGGTGTGTATGTGTGAGAGCATATATATATTGATACCAAGTTTTACACTCACTATTGGGCACTGATGACGTTAGTGGGGATGTTGTAGTATCTAGTCCATACTATGCATGATGAAGTTGATGGTTTATTGTCTTGTGAATGACTACTGTGAGGTTATAAATTGCACTTTCTTATAAGGTGAATTTGGAAATGTTATTGGATTCATCTAGGTATATATATATATATATATATATATATATTATACACAATACAAGATATAATTTCTTGACTTGATAACAGACACACAATGAGCCGGAATGGTTGGTCTCTCCCTCAAATAATGTTTATTGATCTTGGGAGAATGAAGTACTTAGTGTCATGGGTATTTTTGACCAGATTTTTATACTAATGCATATGAATACTGTATTGCAAACAATATGGTTGTCAGTGCTCGCAACTCACTCAAAGTGTCCATGTTCCCTACCATTTGCTCTCTATTCTTTCACCCACACATGGTAGAAACAATCTGCAAGAGAGCACGTCGGATAAGAGAACACTACACAGGGTATGTGAACATGGAGTTCTACTCCTTCAACCTACTACTAGCTTTCATAATTGAGCATTAAAGCTTACCAATTGCAAGTAGAGTCGATGACAGCAAAAGTGTTCGACGGAAGTATCTGGAGTGTTGAATCTTCAATTTATTGTGATCCTTTGCGACAAAAGTCTTCAAGTGGATGAAAGGAACCTTGGGAAAGCTTCCCCTATGGTTCAACTTGAGAAAGGAAGGATGGAATTGTGGTTTTCAACTAAAAGACCAGAAGTTACAATAAATATAAGAGCTGTTTTGTCGAATTTCAGTCTCATTGGGAGTGTGTAGGAGAGTTAATACCACTTGGAAACACTATTGGAAGCTTAGAAAACACACTAGCAAGCTTGGATATGGTGTTGGTAAGGAGGAAGTGAAAAAAATACAGCTCATGAAGGAGGGTGCCAACCTCTAGAGAGAGAAGGAAGAGAGAGATGATGAGATGTCCACCTGTTGCTCTCTTTGAACAAAGGGGATAAGGTCTGGGCAGTGGACATTGAGCTTGGTTCACCTTGGGACATCAATGTGTGCGAAAACAGGGCCGATCATAATTTATAAGTGAGTTTTGGTCGCCCAAAACGTGTACACACACTTATAAATTAATGCTAGATTCTAAGGTTGGGTTTTTGCCCAATACATAACCATATCATTAGACAATTTCACACGGGGTTCAGAGTGGAGCGTCCCCTTACTCTGAACTACACATTGGTTAGGCAAGCATGAAAATAGCATGCAAGGAAAGCACATAAAGATGCTATGCGATGCAACATTGGTATGAACAATCCGTGTTCATGAGACTATACCGAAGTAGAGCTGTTCTAGGCAAGTACATGAGGTACTAGACCCAATGGAACACCAATCCTTCAGGCATTTCCAGGCATGTACGCACAAACACAAGTCCCAACGGAAAGCCAAGTCCACAATATCACGTGAGTGGCATCAATCCCCTGCATATGCAATTGCCATGGATGCCAGTCCAATGTATATCCATAATGAGAAAGCATGGGTGGACTAGCTGCATGGCCAAATGGTCACATCCACCTTGGCTTCTAAACAACTATCTGCAATTGAAAAGCATCCAAATATATTTGAAGTACTCTAAAGAAGTCTTCATCTACCCATTTAGCGTCAATAATGGGAAGATAGTTCTTAAACTTCACAAGGTAACGCGTGATAAGTTTGCCTGTAGTAAGCTTGTGTTCTTTGTGATACACAATATGTTATGGCTACAAAATCTCGTCGAGCTCATCCACTTTCAGTGACCGACAGTGGGCTCCGGTCCTATATACTTACGAAAGAAACTTACATGAAAAGCATTGTGTATATGCCAATGACTAGGCAATGCCAACCTAAAACCCACTTCATTGATCTTCTTGATCACTCGAAAAGGCCTATAATACCTAGTTGCAAGTTTAGGGTATGCACTCTCTTTGCCAGGCCTCTTGTTAAGTTGTGCTTTCTCGAATTTTAGCAATACCCAATCATTCTCTTTGACATCAAATCGCCTTCTATATTGGTAGCCTTTTTATGTTTGTCTTCTGACCTTGAGTGGTTGTCGGCACTTGAGTAAAGAAAATAGCCAAGTCTTTTACATACTCATCGGTTGCAAATATCTCATCCTTTGTGCAAGGGATGCGTGGCAAAACCACCTTACCATAAACAATCTCAAACGGGACCTTTCCCGTAGATGCATGCACTGTGTTACATACAAATTCCACAAGCGGCGTACTTCTCCCAAGTAGACTTTTGATCCGCCAGATATCATTTCAAGAGGTCCATTACAGCTGAATTTGCAACCTCACTTTGCCCATCTGTTGTTTGAGTGTGATAAGCTGATGAGAAGTCAAATTTAATGCCTATATTATCAAACAAAGCCTGCCAAAAGAGACTTGTAGTCCTGTGATCTCTATCCCTTACAATGGACTTGGACATTCCATGATGCTTAACACTTGTGCAAGATATATCTTAACCATATGATCAGCTTTGGTGGTCTTCTTGACCGGCAAGAAGTGAGCTCGCTTGCTAAACCTTTCCACAATTGTCCAAATAGCATCATTACCCTCTTGGGTCTGTGTGGCAAGTCCATAATGAAATCCATTTTAATACTTTCCCATGGCCCGCCGAGCATCTTTAATATATATATATAAACGACGTGCATACGTTGCACAATCCCTTAAAAAATATAAACGTCGCCCCGCCAACGTGCATGTGCTGGTGGGCCCCAATGTGTTGATTTGCGATTTGATTTAGGGAACGTTAAAAAAATGAAACATTGTGGATAATAACTTCTTGGTTCTTGATAATTGGTTACCATATAAGCCTACAATACTTGCTTCTTCTATACTTGCACACAAGCTCCAAGAGGAGAGTATCAAATCCCAAAGCTCAAGCACTTACCTCTCTCTCTCTCTCTCTCTCTCTCTCTCTCTCTCTCTCCCCTCCTCTCTTTCCGTGCAGAGTAAGGCCAAAGTCAGAGCAAGGTAATCACATTCACTTCTAAGGTCCGTCCTCCACACTCAATAAAGTTTAAACAGTAAGAGTTTTCTATATTTGTAAACGGATCTTGTTTTTTAAAATAACCATTGAAATTATTAAATGACCATTGAAGCAAGTCCATATAAAATAGATGGAAAGTGTCTTAATTAAAATGCACAGTTTTTTTCTTATATAATGCTTCCTATAAGCCCTTTAAAGAATAAATAGACCTTGCTTTTCAATTAATTCCTCTCTTCATCTTATTGTGCTGCATTGTATAATTATCACCAATGGCATTCTATGAGCGGCGTTATGGTTGTTGTTCATGTGTGGTTGATTGATAATAAATCAAGATAGCTCATTGTTGATGCCCTTTGCCTCTTCGAAAGAGCTTGACATTGTAGGAGGCAATCTCTAAGAGGGCTTGACGATGTCGCTGCCCTCCCATGTGGTTTTGGGATGATGAAGATTTCTTGCTACTGCAAGAAGTCCCAAGACACACTCGAAGATGAGCACCCATATGGCGAAACTTGCAGCCTCTAGAAGCACATGTTGTGGCCCTAGTTGATACTAAGGCACTTGCCACACCTGATGATCAGGACAATAATCCCATGTAGAAAGTCACCTGTTGTAACTTGTATTGCCAAAAACTATTGGTTGCTAATGTTGAATGAATAAACAATTTATTTTTCTCCCAACTTTGTCCACTCTATTGTGTACTTTCGTTTTTCGAAATCTCGTGGAATTGTATTGACCATTGCAGTGACCCATGTTCCTCATTCCTTCTTTGCAGCCTTTGCACCCATGGCCTTCATGGATCAGTCTCAGTCCACCTCAAAGAGGCCCAAATCTACGGAGTGGTCTTGGTGGGATGAGGTATTGGCGGAGGGTGCCTACAAAAGAGGAGGCATGAAAAAGTTGACAAGCAAATATTGTCTCCTTGTGAAGATAGGTAGTGCAACTCGTATTCAGGTGCACTTGCTTCATCAGCATGGGCATAATATTTCGTTCTATACTAACATCACTAGTGAAAGATGAAGCGACATGGCCATCTTCATCAGCTCGATGAGAATGGGTGGGAGTAGATGTTTCCACATATGGGGGCACTTCAGGACAAACATCTAGAACCACTAGGTCTTGATTTGATGGAATGCCATCATTTTTTGGACACATTGCAAGTCCGTTTGGAGCACCATCACCAACAATCGAGGCGAGGGGTAGTGTTTGCTCGAGGCAGAGTATACTTTAGAGGAGATGGGACCCAAATAAGGGGGAGGTGGATGCTAGTGTTGCACACTTATGCCATGGCCTTTCAGGCTGCTGGTAGCTTCTACTTCAAGGACATGGTGCACAAGATTGTAGAGTTTGGATCCACCTACACTCCTCCATTATCAAAGGCATTGGGAACCCCAAGATTCGCAGAGGGGTAGTGTTTTCTCAAGGCAGAGTACACTTCAGATTAGATGGGACCGAAATAAGGAGGCGACGGATGCTAGTGTTGCACGCTTACTCCATGGCCTTTCAGGCTGCTAGTAGCTTCTACTTCAAAACAAGGACATGGTGCACAAGATTGCAGAGTTTGGATCCACCTACACTTATCCATCATGTAAGGTGTTGGGAACCACCTTACTAGCAAAGGAGGAGGACACAATTACTGCAGCTACAGAGATTGTTAGAGGGAAATCTTACTTTATCTCATTGCATAATGCATCTGAGACAGGGAAGAGTGCAAAAGCACTTTTCCAAGAGAGGTCAACAACCATACAAGCGGTGGGTGAAGAGAGGGTGATTCAGTTTGTAGCTAATGGAGAGAATGTGAACAAGGCAGCCGATAGATTGTTGACTGATAGGTTTCCATGTATCACATTTTCCGTATGCATGGCACATTGCCTCTTCAATCTTCTCAAGGAAATTGGAAAATGGAGTGAATTGCTCCCATCATAGAGCAAGCCACCCAGATTGTATCCTTCATTTAAGGGCACACTTTCTTGCTGACTGAGTTTAGGAAGAAGTCATCTAGAGAATTGCGCAAGTATTCAAAAACTCACTTCGGATATAACTTCCTCATGTTGGGGTCCCTTAACTAGTGTTCTAGTGCTCTAAGTCATCAGTCCATTTAAATATAGAGTCTTCTTCTTTGTCAAGTCGTGCAAAGGAGAAGCAATTCATGCAAAGTGCTGAATTAACCTGCGGCAGTAGTAAGAGCATAATCCAAGAAAACTACGGATCTCATGCATCGATCTCAATTCAGGCCAATTTTGAATTGCATCAATCTTTTCAGGATCCATCCCCAATCCATCTTTGGACACAATATGCCCAAGATAGTGTATCTCTGACAAGAACAACTCACTCTTTTTTGTATGTATAAAGAGTCTATGCTTACAGAGTTCTTCAAAAAAAATAGCCAAATGATCTCTATGCTCTTCTTCGGTCTTTGAGAAGACTAGGATGTCATCAAAGAAGGCACCTATAAATTTCCTATACCCACAGAACATGCAATCCATCATTCTATTGAATGTAGCCGGGGCATTCGTAAGACCAAAAGGCATGACAAGATACTCATAAAGCCCAAATGCTATCCTGAAAGTAGTTTTATGTACATCCTCAGGCACCACACGCACTTGATGATACCCACTCTTGAGATCGATTCGGCTAAAGAATGCTGATCCATCCAATTTGTCAAGGATGCCATCTATGCGTGGAATTGGAAACCAATTCTTGATGGTGAGCTTATTTAAAGCTCTATAATCCACACACATACGAAAAGATCCATCCTTCTTTTGAAATCAGAGGATGGGTGAACAATATGGGGAAGAGCTTGGCTGAACCAAACCCTTCTCAAGAAGCTCATTTACTTGCTTCATGATCTCCTCTCTCACATGATAGGCTGGCATGTTATGTAGACTTATTTTCAGCTTTTGGGCCATTTTTATCTTGGTTTTGGTCCTTTTTAGGTGGATGTCCATATTTTTGTAGGTTTTGGATAGCCCTTTCCTTACCTTGGAATGAGGGTTTAACCTTATTGCATCGACTCAACTTGAGTTCTAATTGCTCGTTCGGTGGAAGTGGCAGCTGTGATTAGTTGGTGTAAGGTGTGACCAAGATACATTTGTAGTCCCGCTTTGTACATGGTTTGGAATCCCGATTGAAACCTTCTCTTCCTTTCCACCTTTGGGACGTGCATAAATGGTGACACCTCCAAAAGCACTTTCCAAAACTTGTGCACATATGCATTCACCGTTTCCCCTTCATTTTGCTTCACCCAATACCACATTGTCATCTCATTTAATGCATTAGGAGAGGCAAGAAATGGGCCTAGAACCTCTCCTTGAACTCTTCCCATGATCTAACAGGATTTGGTGAGAGCTTCTTAGTAAGCCACCAATGAGAAGCAATACCTTTCATAAACATGCTTACATGCTGGATCATGGATTTCTGAGTGAAATCCTCATCACAAAAAGCAATATCAAACTCGGCAATAAAAGCAAGTGCCTCTAATGCATCATATTCCCCATGATTTGTATCAAACTTCATAGATTTTTCTCCAACTTTGAAGTCACAAGACTTTGATGCATTAGCGTGCATGTCAATGTGTTTTCTTGCATGTATGTCTATTGTGATAGCCCATGTGGCTGGCATTGTTTTAGGAACAAAAGGTGATGCATTAAGCATAGAAAAATTTTATCTTGTAAGCGTGAGACGTGCCCCTCAACATGCATTGGTGCATTTTCACCCATAACTTCTCCCTCTCACGAGCACTTGAGGGCATGAGTAGCATGAGAGATACGTGGAATACTTACACCAATAGAAAATTTTAGCCCATGTTGCATGTGTTGTGCATACACATTTTCAGCTGGTAGTGGCATTTGACACGACTACCATAAACATTGCATCCTTCACAGGCTACATAAGGTACACCTACATGGGGTGAAGTCACCGATGGATCCTCTATGATAGCATGAGGATTTATGCTCTTAGACATATGTTCTTGTTAAACCAGTTGTGGGGATACCAAGACATGTGGGATGGTTGCCTTTTCTACATAGGCATCCTCATACAAGCCAAGCATGCACGTGTTGCATCCCTCGGTTGCATGTGCAACTCTTGAGCTATCATTGCCATGGCATGCTCCATAAAAGATTCAGCTTTCTTGTCCTTCAAATGATCTTGTGCCAATGGATCCTAGCGGGCAGAGATTCAATTCTTCTTGTTGTGCATAGAGAAGAGACTGCATACGAGTAAGTTCAGCCCTTAAGGCTATGTACTCTTCTTCCTGCGTTTTCTCTTTACAATGGGATGGCTGTCCCACATGTTCTTATTCCTTGGAATGCACCACATGAGGATTTTCTTCTTATAAAGCCTTGGAAGGATGTATTTCATTATCCCCGCTTCTTGTGTTGGCATCTTCAACATTCACTGTATGGCTATCCATGGTGATTTAAGTATAGAGATAGATAGTGTTCGTGGTGATCATCTTTCATGATAGAAGTGAAAGAGAACCATATGCTTTGATACAAATTTAACTCCACCAATCGGTGTAGAATGCTTGGTTGAACACAATGCTAATCAATACACTTAAATACACATCTAATGGACATCAAGCACAATACAAGATGTAATTTGTTGAATTGACAAAGAGATGCACAAAGAGTCGGAACGGGCTGCCCCTCCCTCAAATAATGTTTATTGATCTTGGGAGAATGAAGTACATAGTGTCATGGGCACTTCTGACTAGATTTCCATACCAATGCATATGAATACAATATTGCAAATAATATGGTTGTCATTGAAGATCGCCAACTCACACTACCTTCTTAAGTACCCTTGTTCCCTACCATTTGCTCTCTATTGTTCCACCCACACATGGTAGAAACAATCTGTAAGAGAGCACCTAGGATAAGAGAACACTATAGAGGGTATGTGAACATGGAGTCCTGATCCTCCCTCTTGCTACTTGCTTCCATAATTGAGCATTAAAGCTTACCAATTGCAAGCAGAGTCGATGATAGTAGAAGTGTTCATGATGGAAGCGTCTGGAGTGTTAAAATCTTCAATTTGTGCAATCCTTCGCCAAAAGTCTTCAAGTGGATGAAGGGAACCGTGGGACAGCTTCCCCTATGGTTCAACTTGAGAAAGGAAGGTTGAAATTAGGGGTTTCAACTAAAAGACCAGAAATTATAGCAAATATAAGAGTTGTTTTGCAAAAATTTCAGTCGCATTGACACCTTGGTAAGGAAAAGGGAAGCCTTCAAGGAGGAACCTATTTCACACATGTGAATGAGTTTTAAACTCAAAAATATTAAGATATTTTTATCTCTCCTCTCTCCTGGAGGATCAAACCAAATCAAGAAGGGAGCCAAACTGGTCCAAATCTTGTCCAAATTCAGCCAAACTGAAGCTGAAAAATTCTAAAACTTAGTTGGACTCAGTTAGTGGCCTCCCTCACCTATAAATAGACCCTCATTCTTTTGTATTCTCATCTATGAACTAGACCATGCCAATATTACATTAGAATAAGCATATTTTCTATTATCTCCTAAAAATCCTCTACATTTTGGAGAGATTGGAGCTTCTCTCTCTCTTCAACCTTCCTTGGAGCTTTCCTCAACATACTAGCCAATTGATTGGTTGGGGGCTCTCCTAAGAATAGAGAATCAAGCAAAACAAGAGGTAAGGCGTGACTTTATGGTTTTTTCTTAATCTTCTAAATGTTTTTCACTTCTCAACCCCTCTCAAGCTTGAGAAGTATTCAATTGAATGGTTTATCATCAATGCAAATGAAGCTCTCAATGAATTTTAATTGATTAATCACATAAAGTTTACATTTATGCTTAATTAGAATGTTTTTTAAAGCATATCTCTCTCCCCCCCCCAAAGAATGGTCATTCCTATGACAAATTCTATATTCAAATGATGCTTCTCGTGGAGCAATTCCTAATTCTAAAAGCAAACTCTATGCTAGTCAAGCTAGAGGCCAAAGAAATGGCTTTTTAATGCTTTTATGTTACTCAAATTATGATAAACTTAGGAATTAAGTCCATAAATTGGATATTGGTCCAAATGATAGTTATTCTGTCATATCATATTACTAAACCTTATGATTTTTAAAATTATTAAAAATTATCAGTAATAGCAGTGGAGCTATGGCAAAATTTTTAAAAATTAACACATAAATCATTTTTATGCATAATGTGAAAAGAGAACTTCCTACCATATTCTAGGATTAGTCATCCTATGTTACATGAATAAATCTCATCATAGCCATGAAAAATTAATTTTTAATGTTTATGCATAAATAGTTAATTAGAGAAAAAGAGAAATTTCTAGTAATTTCATTTTTATGATTAAAAAAAATTCCCATGATAATGGAGATCCATGTATTCCAATGGAGAAAGAGAAAATTTGGAATACTAAAATAATGGATATTTTATCTAAAATTAAAGAATAATTTTAGATAAATTATTTTTTATGCATGAAAAATCTAAATGATAAAAAAGGAATTCCCATCATAATTGGAATTCAATCATTTAAATGAAAAAAGTGGAATTCTTGTCATATTTGGATTAATTGATATTTTTATTTAATTTTTAAGAGAAATTTTAGTTAAAATTATTTTATGCATGTATAAATTTAAATGATGAAAGAGGAATTCCCATCATATTTGGAATTCAATCATTTAAATAGAAAAAGAGTAATTTTTGGTATATTTGAAACATTGAATATTTTTATTTAATTTAAAGAAGAATTTTAGATAGATTTAATTTATGATAAAAGAGGAATTCCCTTGACATATGGATTGCACTCATTAGATGAGAAAAAGAGGGATTTCAAGCTTATTCAAAAAATAGATATTGGTATTTAGTTAAAAGAAATTTTTTATGATATTTAAGAAAAGAAAGATTGAATTAATTTTTGGTGTCAAAAGATGAAAATTTACCATAATTCTACCTAGGGAATTAAGGTTGAGAAATTAAACGGTAGAAAGAATATCTTTAGATATTTTATGTGGTTAAATCACTAAATTGGTATTTACCCAAAAATAGATATTTATCTGAAGAAAATCCTTGTTAGAACTAAACCGAATGATTAGATTACGAGAGGGACGGACAGTAAACCTACTTGTCCATCTCTCGATCTGAATCAAGCAAAAACTTTGTGATGACCGATTCCAGTTCCTAAATACAAAGAATAGACTACCGTTGAACTAAACTAGTTTTCCTTTGACCAAAATCACGAAGAATCTAGTTGGACAATCAGTCAAATGATCGGTAGATTACCATGATTAGAGATCAAGGATTCTCATTATTATGAAACTGGGAATTATGGAAAAAGGGGTTTTGTGGAACCAATCTCAAATTGGAAATTTTACTTGCATTGGAACCTCTGTTTTTCATTTAAAGGACTGTTTTACGCGAGAATGCTGGAGGAAGCATTTGGCATGTGTTTTTTACTAAGAGGAGGTTCGTTTGCAACAGCTGGCGGGGAGTTGTCGAGGGGCGTCGCTATCGCAGGCAAAGCTTACCAAGGTCTTGACCAGCCTCGGTAGTACAGTTAAAATGGTGCGCTTCCGGTACGATGGGCGAGGACCGACGAAGCGGTCCCTGAGTGAATTGCTAGGACACCTAAGGAGGATCCTAGAGGGTTCTGACTAGGTGATGCATGGGCTCACGGTTGCTAGGACACCCATGCGTGCATCGAGGAAGATTTGGATGGACTAAAGAGAAATATTTTTGTGAATCAAATTTTGGATATTGGATCTCATTGGTTGGCCAGCTGGTCTTCAATGGAGAGTCTAGAGAGGACACATTTTGTAATACAATGGACTCAAAATTTTGGAGGATGATGATCAGTAATATTATGATTTTCATTGATGGATTGTTTTAAAGCCAATCGAATCTGTTATAAATGGCAATTTCATATTGGGTGTGTACCTAGTATGTCTACCTTAATTTTTGCATGAATCGCCAAGGCTAGGGGGCCTGGGAACTCTTTTCTTTGGTACCCGTGCAAAACAAAACCAAATCTTTATAAAGGAATCCCACCAATACAGTGTTCGGGTGGTTGTCTAACCCATGGGCTGGTTGGAGGCTGGATCCGAGGATTCCTGCAAAACAATTAAGATGCGATTAGTTACGTTGGTTAGATTAAGTCTTGAGAAGACCTTGTTCTGTGGGAGAGGATCAGTGCGGCTGTGCCTCGTTAAAGGAGAAAAAAAGCGGTGATTTCATGGACCAAGTGCAAGTCTATTCTTGATCTGACCATGTGACTTCAGGTTCGATCAGATCAGTTTAAATAGTGATGACTTTGACTCGTTATTAGGATAATTCTCCCGTTAGAAGATTTTTCCATGGCAGAATCGCCCATGCCTTTCGGGCAAGGGGAGTTTTTTTGGGCTCGGTTTTGGAGGAACCACCGGGCTAGTCTCTCGTCCAGACATCCGTGAGTGAGGTCCCGAGTGTGGATCCCTGCCCCGCACACGAGAGGCCAACGCTGCTTCCACCGCCGTCGGCACCCCTGGAGGGGAGTCTCACACTTGTGCACATGATCTTCATGATCTGCAGCATTCTTTGAGTATACCAATGTTGAGATATCAAGCTCATCTAGTGAGACGGTGGACACGGATGACCTGCCTGGGGGATAGGCCGCCCACACTTACACCACTGGCATGGTTGGTGAGATCATGGTGGGTGATATACGGCTAGTGGGATGACAGGCTGTGTGATAGCCATTCTAGAGACTGGCATAGTGGGATGACAGGCTGTGTGATAGCCATTCTAGAGACTGGCATAGTTATAGCGCCAGCTCATGTAGTTGGGTTCACACTATAGAGAACCCTAGTATGTATTTGGTTGAGTACCTTTTCATATTGTGTGTACTCTTATCTTTGTATATGGTGTGTTGAGTGTTGTGTGAAAAAGAAGAAGATTTTCAGCCTCTCACCTTGTGTGTTCTCTTCTAGTGTTTTGTGAGTGTGTGTGTGCTTGTAAGAGCTCAAGCTCTCTTCTCCCTTGCATCTTTTCATGGTATCAGAGCCTGGTTCATGCTAAGGGCTGATCTGCAAGCAAGAGAAGCACAGGAAGCGGTATGAGGGTAAGAGCTTCAACTGCTCTTCCCTATTTGTGTTGGTGACTACACCCTTGTCGAGAGCTCCACGGGAGGCACCGGCAAACAATCTCTCATTGAGGAGCTTTTTTTGGGGGAGTAAAGCTATAGGGCAACTGCACTGTCCTACCGGACAAAAACTTTCGGGCCGAAAATGCATTTCGGGTGCATTACGACCTCTGTTTTTAAGAAAGCAGGCGATTTTGAGCATTGTCTCGATTCTCTACAGAACTCTGTTTTAAGAATTGCAGGAAGACATATTGGTTATGCAGACATTTTGTGTGCTGCAAGGAGGTCAACAGTTGCCATTGGGTGTATGTATGCACATTGAGGTCACTAGTTGTGACGTTTGAGTGTAGTACAGTATCGCTGCAGAAAATACAGGAGTTTGTGTAGGACAAACCATAGTGCTGTTTTTGGTAAATTTGTGTGTCTGGCAAGATGTCAAATGATGGCATAAATCATATTGTTGCTGAGAAGCTTGATAAGAACAACTTCCATGCCTGGAGGTTCAGACTGACAAATTTCCTGATGGGAAAGGGTTACTAGGACTATATATAGAAGGTGAGCATGAAGAGGCACCGGAGATACCAGAGATCAATCCGACTACTACAGATATGAAAGAGTTCAAGGATTGGAACCAAGGAGTGAGAAAAGTTATGTATTGGCTCTCTAGCAGTATAAGACACCATGATTGGGCACATACAGGATGCCAAGTCCCCCAAGGAGGCATGGGACACCTTGGTAAAACTCTATGAAACGAATACCAAGCCGTGAAAGATACAGTTGAAGAATGAACTTCATACTGTGGAGAAAAAGAGTATGTCTATGAATGACTATGCATTGAAGATCAAGGGTATTGTGGAATCCCTTGCATCTATTGGCGTTTTAGTAGATGATGATGATAAGGTGGAAGTCTGTCTACGTGGTCTCGGGCCACAATACAAGGTGTTCAAGACGTCTATTCAAACTCGTGAAAACATTCCCAATTTCACAGATTTGGTGTCTATGTTGATTATAGAAGAGAAGAGCTTGGGTGAAGACCAACAGCCTTCACAAAATAAAAATAGTTCAGAGCAACAGGCCTTCTACACAAGTTCAGGAAGAGGATGAGGTAGAGGAGGCTGTGGATGCGACCAAGGAGGTGGCCAAATAGGTAATTAGAATTATGGCCAGTAGTAGCAACAACAACAGTCCCAAAATTCACAACAACAACAACACGCAGGTGGAAGAGGTCAATTCAGAGGAGGTAGGGGGAGTCAAAGAGGTCGTGGAAATTGGCAAAGGCAGTATAATGATACACATGGATACTTTTATTATGGTAAGCCTGGACATGTGCAGGTAGATTGATATAAGAAGCACGCTGACATGCAAAATAGAAAATTGTAGCAAAACAACTATGCATCCTCGAGCAAAAACAATGAGGATAATGAAAGGTTGTTTGTTATGCAGCATGTTGTTAATGCCATGTCTGAAAATGTTGAAGCATCACATAAAGATGATGTATGGTACGTTGATTCAAGTGCTTTGAACCACATGACAAGTCATGGGGAGTGGTTCAAGGAGATGAAAAACCTTGAAAGACCAGGTTTTGTGCAAACAGGGGATGACACTGCTCATCCAATTACCCATGTTGGAGATGTGCCATTGTCTATGCAGGATGGCAAAGTGAAGTACCTTGTAGATGTACTTCATGTTTCGAACATAACAAAGGATCTGGTTTCAGTTGGCCAGATGATTGAACGAGGTTTACAGGTTTGGTTTAACCCTGATGGTTGTTATGTTGAAGACTTTAAAGACAAGTGCAGGTTGGTTGTTTGCAAAAGGCAACAGAGTGGGCAGAATGTTTACATTGAATGTAGACATGCCTGAAGTGAGTGCTGCAGTGTTTGCAAATGGTTCAGGAATTGTTGCAGACACAGACATTTGGCATAAAAGAATTGGACATGTGAATGTGCAGAGAATGAAGTCTATGCAGACTAAAGGAATTGTGACAGGGCTGCCAAAGTTTAAAGTTGAAGGTATGCAGAAAATATGTGAAGCATGCCAATTTGGAAAGCAAAGAAAGCATGTATTTCCACGTAACAGAAATGTTAGCAAAAATGCAGTAGATGTTGTGCATTCATATGTATGGGGTCCTACGAAGACCATGTCTATGGGAGGCTGCAGGTACTATGTGACATTTATTGATGACCACACAAGGAAAGTGTGGGTATACTTCATGAAGGAGAAGGGTGAGGTGTTCACTCATTTTCAGAATTTCAGAGTTATGGTTGAAAAGCAAACTAGGAAATATGTCAAGTGCCTAAGGTCAGATGGAGGGGGAGAGTACTTCTCCAATGAGTTCTCTGAATATTTGAAGAAGAATGGTATTGGGAGATAGTTTACATGCAGATACACTCCGCAGCAAAATGGAGTTGTTGAGAGAAAAAACAAGCACATTGCTGAGATTGCACAAGCATTGATGGAAGAGAAGAATATGCCGCATAGCTATTGGATTGAGGCTGTTTCTACAGTAGTTTACATCATGAACAGAACTCAAACTGCAGCCATACATGATGTAACTCCAAAGGAGAGGTTTCTGGCGTAGAAAACCTGATTTGTCTCATCTGAGAGTTATGCATTGCATATGTGCATGTGCCAGATGAGCTGAGAACTAAGCTGGATCCAAAAGATAAAAAATGTGTGTTTATTGGGTATTCCCTTGAGAAAAAGGGATACAGGTGTTATAATCCTGCTACACGTGAGTTGAGGGTAAGCAGGGATGTTGTTTTTGATGAGATGAGCAACTGGTATGCTGCTGAAAAAGAAGCTATTGGGGCTGATGTGAGTGGAAATGTGGTTGCACAAAATGCAAGTCAGTAAATCACAGTCTTTGAGTGGACCAAGAGAGTCCTCATCTAGTGGTTCAGTTGATAGACCATGGAGTGGCAGGCTGCATCATAATACCAGTCCTGCAAATGGGATTAGTATATCACATAAAGGCAAAGACATAGTGATAGAGGGGTTGTGCTTGTTGTCATCTATGTAGAAGACCTGATCATCACGGGGGACCATGATGCAGAGATCTTTGATGTAAAGATCTTTCTTATATAGAAGTTTGAGATGAAGGATTTGGGGGAGCTCAGACATTTCTTGGGAATTGAGGTGATTAGGTCACCACATGGTATTGGATTACTGCAGAGACAGTATGGCTTGGACATGTTGTCCAAGTATGGTATGACAGGCTGTAAGCCTATCTCAGTGCCATTGGATCAGAATGGCAAGTTGAGTGCAGATTCAGGAGAGATTTTGGAGGATCCTACTATGTATAGGCACATAGTAGGAAGCTTGATCTACATGACAATCACTAGGCCAAATTTGAGCTATGCTATTGGGTTGGTGAGTCAGTTTATGCAGGTTCCTCAGAAGTCGCATTTGGATGCATTGAGACGCATACTGAGGTATGTGAGGTCTACTTTGCATTGTGGACTATTTTATGAAACTGGGACAGAGATGTGTACATGGGTACACAGATGCTGATTGGGGGCTGGTAGTATCTCAGATAGAAGATCTACTAGTGGCTTCATGTTTTCTTTGGGGAGTGCTGTGCGACTTGGAGCAGCAAGAAGCAGCCTATGGTTGCTCTATCTAGTACAGAGGCCGAGTACAGAGGTGCTGCTATGGTAGCATGTGAGGTAGCTTGGTTGAGAAAGCTACTTGCAGATTTGGGTCTACTATCAGTGGATAGACAAGTTGTCATTTTTTGTGACAACATTAGCAGTATACAATTGGCCAGGAACCCAATTTTTCATGCTCGCACGAAGCATATAGAGGTCCACTACCATTTTGTTAGAGAGAAGGTCTTGGCAGGAGACGTTGACCTTGTTTATGTCAGCACACAGGATCAGGTCGCTGACATCTTCACCAAAGCATTGGGCACAGAGAAGCTCCGTAGATTTAGGGCTTCGCTTGGTGTACATGAGATGGAATTGAGCTCGAGGGGGAGTGTTGAGATATCGAGCTCATCTAGTGAGGCGGTGGACACTGATGACCCGCCTGGGGGATAGGCTGCCCACACTTACACCACTGGCATGGTTGGTGAGATCATAGGTGATATGCGGCCAGTGGGATGACAGGCTGTGTGACAGCCATTTTAAAGACTGGCATAGTTATAGCGCCAGCTCATTTAGTTGGGTTCACACTATAGAGAACCCTAGTATGTATTTGGTTGAGTACCTTTTCATATTGTGTGTACTCTTATCTTTGTATATGGTGTGTTGAGTGTTATGTGAAGAAGAAGAAGATTTTCAACCTCTCACATTGTGTGTTCTCGTGTGTGTGTGCTTGCAAGAGCTCAAGCTCTCTTCTCCCCTACATCTTTTCAACCAAGATGTCATCAAAGAAGGCAAGAACAAAATCATCCAAGTATTCTCTGAGAATATCTTGCATGAGATGGTTAAACGCCGCTGGGGTATTAGTCAATCCAAATGGCATGACTGTGAACTCATAATGCCCATAGTGAGTATTGAATGCTATCTTTGGGATGTCTTGTTCCTTGATTCTAATTTGGTAGTACCCGGATTTGAGATCTATCTTGGGTTCCACTTAACCGATCTAGAATTTCATCAATCCTAGGGATAGGATACTTATTTTTAATTGTTAACTGATTCAATCCTCTGTATTTAATACAAAGTCTTAACGTTCCATTTTCTTCTTCTGAAAGATAATGGGCGCACCCCAAGGTGAAACACTCGATCTGACGAATCCTTGCTCTAGCACTTGTCTTAACTGCTCCTTAACTTCTATGGCTTCTGGAACTAGAATTTTGTAAGCACGCTGGGCTACTGGCTAAGCTACGGGGGTTAACTCGATCTCATGATCTGCTTCGCGAGTCGGAGGCATCTCAATCAGCAATTCTAGGAACACATCGGCATACTCACTTAACCACTCTGGTCCTTTAGCCTTGCATTTGACTAATTGCAGCACTGGGGATCCGAAAATTCCAATTCCTTGAACTTTATTCCCATGAAGGTCAAGGAAAGAGATGGTTCCATTGTGACAGAATGTTAGCCTGATTCTTATGGAGCCAATCCATTCCAAGGATTCCATCATAGATTCCCAATGGTAGGACTCTGAAGAACTGGCAATCTATTACATTCCCATCTAGATTAAACTGAATAGGGTCGGTCTCAAGGTGTGTGAAAAGAATCTTTCCACCCCACTGGCCAATTCCACTTGCATAGGTTTCCCTGATTTTTGATTTAGGACTAACTTACGCAGACATCCTGGGGAAATAAAATAATGAATACTGCTTGAATCAATCAAAAGCTTAAATTGCTTACCCTGGTACTTTGTTAGAGTCTAGAGGACTAAGAATTAATGAGATGCTCAATGGTGACATAGATCTGTCCTTTTTCTTCCTCCACTTCCTCAGCTATAGTGATGGCTCTAGCTGCTGCAGTCTGAGGTGGAACTCTCTCTCTTTGGTTTCCCCAATTCAAGGAGGGATTTTTGAGACTACTTTGCATGGAGGTTGTAGGCTGAGCTGGCACTCTTCTGGGGTTTCCCTAATTTTGGCACAGGGGACCCAGATGGACTGATACGAAGGAGTCTGTCTGTGAACTCTGGGACCTTGGCTTCCTTGGCCCATAGAAGGAGTTGGGAAATCCTTGAGCTGGTGCCCAAATCCTTGACAACCAAAACACATGGTTTCACTTCGAAGCTCTTCCCTCTGTATTCTAAGAAAGAGCCAAAGTTCTTGAAAAAGAGCTTCACAGAAAAGGTCTTCCTTCACTTCTGAAACTTCCTATCTCCTGATTCTGATTGGGATCTTGGTGTCTCTTGGAGGCAGAAGGTTGGAAGAACTTCCCGGTGTTTGGAACCTCTTGAAGGATGAGGGAGCTAGCTTTGGCGGGACCTTAACAATAAAGGCTTTGGCAAAGTCCTTTGCCATCCTTACTGCTTCAGCCATGGAAACTGGCTTGGCATTCTTGACCAGGGTGTCCAAAGGTTCGTTCATTCCTTGAGTGAACCTGGCCATGAGTTGCTCTTCGTCTAGCGGTGGCGAGTATTTGAGGAGAAGAGTGAATGCCTGGTGATATTCTTCAATAGTTTTGCCCCCCTGGTTTAATTCTAAGAAAATAATTCATCTTGGTTTCCAAAAATCCGGGGGAAAAAAATTTCTTCCTTAAGTAAGTCTTGAGATCATTCCAAGTCTGGGTGTTCCTATCCATATGGTTGGTCTTGCAATGGTTTCTCCATGCCACCCTAGCTGTTTCCACTATCTTCGGCCTTGTAAGAGCCATTCTTCTCCTCTCGTTGTATCCGATGACATCGAAGTATTCTTACATTGCTTCGATCCACTTCTCCACAGCCTCGCCCAAGTTCTCCCCTTCACCCTTGAAGGACTTGGCTGAGATCTGTGAAGGGCTTTGCGAACATCCGGGTTAAGCTCTTCCTCGTCTGTGAGAGGATCTAGCTGTTGGCCATGGTTCACGCGCCTCATGATTTTGCTAAAAATGATACATTATTAATTTTATTTATTTATTTTTCGTCAACGATATCCTAAGACTTAAGAGGTTCGGAAAAATAATTGCTTAACAAGATAATTGATCTTATTGGAGATCTATGACATATGTCCAAGGAACAGATCTTGTTTCTTCAATTCATCATATAATAAACAATCACTTATATAACTGGGAATTTTCCACAAAACATTTCTTTATTTATATAAAGGTTGTAATATGTACATAGGGCAACATGGCTCCATAAAATCAAAACCTTCATGGTATAAGCATGAGATGACGATACTAGGCCACTGGCATGCCGCGATATAATTGTTTCCTTACCGCTATAAAGGTGCTACAATCTTACTCCTTGGGATAAAACATCTAAGAAGTCTATAAATATGACAAGAAATCCTAAAATCTCGAGGTGTGGGGTGATACAAGATAACACCACGAACCACCTTTAGCTTCAACACGACCATGGCTAAAGACATATTCTTCCTCAGAATCAGGCAAGCACTGGTTGCAAGATGTGTGGACATATTGCCCTGTGTGCCACTTATGCTGTCGTCTCTCAGTCGGGTCCGAGAAATATAATTCCTCAAAATGATTTGCGAGTCTTGCTCTGCCTGTTCGAGTCATAGGAGGAGAGGATATTCTCAAAGGCGAAAGCAATCATATCCTGAGATTGAGTGAGATCGAGAATACTAGATAAACTTCCATCTATAAAACCAAATTCATGGATTAAAAGTCTTCATTAATGAAGCTTAAGGAATGAAAACACAATACGTAAATGCTCTTTCTGAGTTTTTATTATAAATTTATGATAAAATTTATTTTTCCTTCTTAGCTTCCAACAAAGCTCTGATACCAGCTGTGAGACCCCTTCCCCCTCCGGGGCGCGGACGGTGGAAGTAGCATCGGCCTCTCACGTGGGGTAGGGATTCACACTCAGGGCCTTGCCCACGGATGTCCGTACAAGAGACTAGCCCGGCGGTTCCTCCTGAACCGAACCCGAAAAACTTTCCTCGTTTGGAAGGCACGGGCGATTCCACCAACAAAGCTCTGATACCAGTTGTGAGACCCCCGCCCCCTCCACGATGCCCCCTCCAGGGCGCCGACAGTGGAAGCAGCATCGGCCTCTCACGTGGGGTACGGATTCACACTCAGGGCCTTGCCCAAGGATGTCCGTACAAGAGACTAGCCCGGCGGTTCCTCCCAAACCGAACCCGAAAAACTTCCCTCGCCCGGAAGGCACGGGCGATTCCACCAGGAAAATCATCTAACGGGAGATTTATCTAACGGGTCAAGGTCTTAACTAACCAAACTGATCTAACCAAACCCGTAAGGCACATGGTCAGATCAAGGAAGAGACTTGCACTTGGTCCATAGAATCATCACTTTCCCCCCCCCCTTAAGTGAGGCACAGTCGGCTGATTTCTTCCCACAAAACAAGGGTCTCCCTAGGACTTAATCTAACTAACGTAACTTAATCGTATCTATCTCTATTGCAGGAATCCCCCGATCCAGCCAACCAACCCATGGGTTAGCCAACTGCCCACCAACCACTGTATTGGTGGGATTCCTTTATATAAAAATTTGGTTATATTTGGTCCCGGGTACCGAGGAAAAGACTTCCCAGGCCCCCTAGCCGGTGCTACAAGCAAAATTCAAGGTAGACACACAACTTACACACCCAATATGAAATTGCCTTTTTAACAGATTATTTGGTTGTCTTTAAAATAATCTTTCAATGAAACCATAGTATTACTAATCATAATCCTCCAAAATATCTGGTCCATTGTTTTATAAAAAATATTATCCGGACTCTCCGTTGAAGACCATTTGGTCAACCAACGAGATCCAATATCAAAATCCAGTTCACAAAAATAATTACTTTCCAGTTCATCCACATATCTTCCTCGACATACGCATGGGTGTCCTAGCAACCCACGAGCCCATGCATCACCTGGTCAGAACCCTCTAGGATCCTACTTAGGTGTCCTAGCACTTCACTCAGGAATCGCTTTGTCAGTCCTCGCCCATCGTATCGGAAGTGCACCATTTTAACCATACCGAGGCTAGTTAAGACCTCGGCAGGCTTTGCCCACAAGCGACGTCCTTTGATGACTCCCTGCCAGTTGTTTTGCAATTAATCTATCCTTAGTCTTAAATCACAAGCCAAATGCTTCCTCCAGCATTATGGTGTAAAACAGTCCTTTAAAAAAATAGAGTTTTTGTGCAAGTAGTTTTCCTAGTTTGAGTTTGATTCCACAAACCCTTTTTCCCACAATCCAGATTTTCTTAAAGAGAATCACTTGTCTCACATCAGGGTAATCTACCCATCATTTTCACTGAATTTTCAACTTAATTCTTGGTGATTTCGGTTAAAGGAAAACTTCTCTAATTATGCGATAGTCTATTCTTTGTATCAAAGATTTGGAATTGGTCACGAGGTTTTTGCTTGATTCAGATTCGAGAGATGGGCAAGTAATTTACTGGCCGCCATTTTCACGATCGTAGTCTAACCAAAAATTATTCGGTTTACTTCTAACTTTGATTCCTAAGGATTTTCTTTAGATACATTAACGGAACTTCTAACCATAAGGAAACTTCTAACTTTATGAAATTCATTCCTTCCTAACCACAATAGAATTAAGAACTAGTTCTATACGAGAATAACAGATTTTATAAAAATACTCTTCTTTCAATAATCCAATTTTGAGTATATATCAATTTGTTGATTTATCCACATATAAATATCTTAAAATATTCTTTCCACCAATTTGATCTTTAACATTAGTATACCCTAATTTCTTACATGAAATTATCTTGAAAATTCTTCTTTTAACATCAAAATTAATTTAGACCTTTTTTTACTTAAATACAATGAAAATTCCTCTTTTAAAATAAATACAAATATCCATATTTTAGAATATGCTAAAAAATTCTCTTTTAACATTTAAATGTTTGAATCTTTAATATCATGGGAATACCTCTTTTTACAACTAAACTAAATTCTTATGCACAATTTATAAAAAATTTCTCTTTTCTCTTAATTAAATAATTATGCATAAATATAAAAAAGTATTTTTCAAGAATATGAAAAAAATCATTCTTTTTGTATAAAATATCTAAACCTAGAATATGGTAGGAATTCCTCTTTTAGTATTATGCATAAAAATAAGATATATATATATATATATATTTTAAAATTTACCATAGCTTCGCTGCAATTAGTGATAATATTCAATTTTCTAATTGAATGAAAACTTGTAATGAAAATATGATAGAAACTCTTCTTTTAGACTTAAAATTAAATTATGTATACTTAGCATAATTATAACCATAATTATATGTATAATTATGATTATTTTCCTTGATTAAACTGTTAGCATATTCCTCTTTCAATTTAGAATGAGTTAATGTGATTTTTGCTACTCATAATCATTCTAAAAAGAATTAACCATTATTTTTACTAAATTAAAAATCAAGAAAATATCAATCATCATTCTCTAGCTCATCAAGCTAAGAGATTAGATTGAAACAAGAGATTATTATTGAAATTCATTCTTTTTCTAAGGATCTAGCCATAAAGACGATTAATCTTTTCAAGAGAGAGAGATTTTTTTAAAGAAAATATTATAATTAAGCATAAAGATTAACATAATTCTAATTAGACATTATGAATCTTTGGAAAGCTTGATTTGAAGAAAGAACCATTACTTTAAAAGCTTCTCAAGCTTTAGAGGGGTTGAGAAGAAGAAAATCATTAAGATAATTGAAAAAAAAGACCATAAAAAATAGGATTACCTCTAAGTTTGGCTTGATTCTTTGATTAGCAGTGATGCCCCCAAGCAAGTCCTTGGCCACCGAGAGAGAGAGAGAGAGAGAGAGAGAGAGAGAGAGAGAGAGAGAGAGAGAGAGAGAGAGAGAGAGCAATCTCCAAGAGATGTTGGAGAGTAGAGAAGCTCCAAGCTCCAAAGAGAAGAGGCAATTTAAGGGATAATAGAAATATGCTAATTTTTAAGATAATACTGGCATGGTATAGCTCAAACATGAAAATACAAAGGAATGAGGGTCTATTTATAGGAGAGGAGGCCACTAACCAAGTCCAACTTGGTTCTAGAGCTTTCCAGCTTCACTTTGACCCAATTTGGACAAGATTTGGATCAGTTTGGCTCCCTTTTTGATCCAATTTGCTCCAGGAGAGAGGAGAGATAAAAATATCATAATTTTTTGAATTAAAAAACCCAAGTAATGATGAAGAAAAAGGTGCCTACTTGATGGGGCTCCCCCTCCTTTACCAAGGTGTCAAAAATTCATCATTTTTTTCTAAATATCTCATTTTTTACTAGTATATCTTAATTTTTAACTAATAAACCTTGTACTCAATCAACTCTTCATCTTATGTGAGCTTATTCTTTGGATTTATCTCATCCTAACACTTGGATTAATCCTATTGGCCCATTGGAACCTTAATTGGACCATAATCCAAAAAATTCTAAAATGTGGACCCTTAGGCTAAGGCCTTTAATACACATATTTAATTGATTCCTAATGCACATTGTAGAATTTATTTTGAACTTCTATTTTAGGGAAATATATCTTAGATATTAGGAGAATTTTTATATCCAAAAATATCTCAATATTGAATTACCTATCTCTAGAATATTTCTTCTCTCTAGGCCAAAACAAGGGAAAACAATATTTTCTTGCATTCTGAAATAGGGGATGATTACAGGGGATTGAGGTAAAAGCTTATTCATTATTCAGGCTGAGGAGGAATCTTATAGTGAAGAGATTTTTCCATTTTTCACTCACATGAGTTGCACAAGAGAGAGGAAAGCATTACCTTTGTGATGATTATTCTATTAATTCTAAGTGAGAAAGAGAGAGTGATATGGTATACTTTGTGGTATCATATTAGCTTACCTTACAAGCTTATCTCAACTAAGTAATGGGAGAGAAGTGCTAACTGTGAGAAGAAGGTTGAGAAGATCTATGTGTGAGATGGTATACTCTGCCTTCTTACTGAGCATACCAGCAGCTCTTCTTAAATAGGTAGCCAGTCAACATAGTCTCAGGTTGTTGCTATGTTCTCAGCAACATCTTTGCAGTTCTACTAGCTCCTAGGCATCAAGTGAAGCTTCTATTCCACCTTCTCCTCTGTGACATGTGACGTTTGCAGGCAAAGCTTCAAGTTTGTCTGAAGCTGCTCCTCCTCTCATCATTTCTACTAGCTCCCAGGCATCAAGTGAAGCTTCTATTCCACCTTCTCCTCTGTGACATGTGACGTTTGCAGGCAAAGCTTCAAGTTTGTCTGAAGTTGCTCCTCCTCTCATCACTACTGCAAAGTTTTGGCTCACTCCTTCCAGTTTGAATCTCCTCTCAGTACCATTGCAAGAGAAGCTAGCTGTTGCCATCTACATCTACACAATGACTGTCTTTGAACATGTCCTCAGGCAACAAGCCGTCTGGGAGGCGAGCCTTCATCTGCCAACATTTCTCTGGGAAACAAGCCTTCATCTGTCAACATCTTTGTGGGAGGTGAGACTTTTTCTGCCAGCAACTCTGTGGGCCACCTTCATCGAGGTCATTTGCTATGCCAGTTGGGACCTGAGCTAAGTTTGAGAAGCGGCCAAGATAAAGCACACGTGTCATCAACCTCCTCCATGCGGCCTCAACGATCTTCTGCAACCAGTGCAGCCAAGCTTCAATACACCAATTGAATTTTCTATTTTGAGCATTGAAGGTTTAACAACCTTTAAATCTAACTAGAGGGTGGTGCACATGCTGTTGTGTACACACTCATTTATGCTATGTGGTTCATCTAACTAGAGGGTGGTACACAAGCTGTTGTGTACACACTCATTTATACTACATGGTTCAAATGAGGCACTTCTAACTTAGTGGTGAAAAAAAACAAAAAGGGTTCTTTTGTGAGAAAACATCCTTTTTGTAATAGTCCTATCACTATAAAGGACTCATGCGATGCCTAGTTCTTGTGAGTCAAGTAACCACAAAAGCAAAACGATAAAAAATTAAAAACCCAAAATCAAAAAATCAATCAAATCTCACTACTACTACTTAGCAAAAAGTCTGGGATTCTCACCCTTTCTATGTGAAAATATGCACTTGTGTGGGGAAGGTACTTGGTGAAATTGGGTAAAAACAACATATTTGTAATAACCCTCCAACTATAAAAGGTATTTGTTTTTAGAGAGGGACTTTGTGGCCAAATTTCAAGTCACCAAGGTCGATTCTTTGATAGAAATGACCGCTTTGATGGCACCAAATATCACACGTGGGCCATCAAAATGCAAATGGCCTTAATAGATAAAGATATATAGGGTCTTGAAAGTGGGACTAAAAGGAAACCCATAGCAAAGGCAGTACAAAAATGGGAAGAAAGCGATGCAAAAGGCTTACCATTCATCATAAGTGGTCTTAGCGATAATCAAATACATCAGGTTAGCTGAGCATCTAATGCTCATGAAGGTTGGCTTCGACTAAAAGCTATTTTTGGTCAGACCAATGTAGTAGCAAGATTGTTTCTCAAGAAATGTCTATATAGGTTAGAAAAAGCTGAAAAGACATCCATTGCCACGCATATGAATAATCTTAGGTGTCTCATCGACCAGCTCTCTAGAGTAGGAGTTACAATCTCAGAAGAAGAAGCTGTCTTTGTGCTTCTATGTAGTATGCCTCCAACTTTTGAATAATGTGTTTTAGTCATTTCAAATCAACCTAACCTCACTTTTGTCTCAGTAGCATCTTCTTTAATCTTAGAGGAAACAAGAATAGAGGCAAGTTCATTGTCTTCAACTACACCTCAGCTATTGGGGGCAAACATACTTTGATTACAGACCAAGATAAAAAGAAGGCTCTAAGAATTTGCTACTACTGTAGAAAAAAGGGGCATATGATCAAAGATTGCACGAAAAAGAAGAAGGATGAAGAGAAAGGAAACTCCACCAACACCGACAAAGACAAAGACAAAGGCAAAGGCAAAGTCAAAGTCAAATCTGAAGAGGAGGCTAATCTTGTTAATTCGAATTGGACCTTTTAGTTTCTTTGTAAAAGTTAGTTTCTTTTTGTGAAAGTATTTTCTTTGTATTTACTACCTACTTTCTACCTTTCTTTTTCTAGGGCTTCCTCTCTTCGGCACACGTGACTCCTAACTGGACTTTGACTCTAAGGTGTCTTCTTCGGAATCTGATTTTGAAGTTTCTACCTCCTTTTGTCCTTCTTCTTTGTAAGATCCCTCCTATACCCTTAATAAAGTTATGTGCTATAAATTCCAATTCTAAGTTCTCAAGGAAAATATCAAGAGATTTATTTCCATGTGTTTATTTGCATCATTTAAAACAAAGGTTAAAATAAGCTTGACAAAAGAAAATTCAATTAGGGATGCACATTGTTGAGATATCGAGCTCATCCCCAGTGAGGCGATGGACACTGATGACCCGCCTGGGGGATAGGCCCCATACCTACACCACTGGCATGGTTGGTGAGATCTTGGGTGATATGCGGCCAGTGGGATGACAGGCAGTGTGACAGCCATTCTAGAGACTGGCATAGTTATAGCGCCAGCTCATTTAGTTGGGTTCACACTATAGAGAACCCGTGTATGTATTATTGGTTGAGTACCTTTCATATTATGTGTACTCTTATCTTTGTATATGGTGTGTTGAGTGAAGAAGAAGAAGATTTTCAGCCTCTCACCTTGTGTGTTCTCTATTAGGGTTTTGTGAGTGTGTGTGTGTGCTTGCAAGAGCTCAAGCTCTCTTCCCCCCTGCATCTTTTCATGGTATCAGAGCCTGGTTCGTGCTAAGGGCTGAGCTACAAGCAAGAGAACCACAGGAAGCGGTACGAGGGTAAGAGCTTCAACTACTCTTCCCTATTTGTGTTGGTGACTACACCCGTGTGTCGGGAGCTCTACGGGAGACACCAGCAAACGATCTCTGATTGAGGAGCTTTCTTCGCGGGAGTAAAGCTATAGGGTAACTATACTATCCTATCGGACAACGTTTTTTGGGCAAAAACGCGTTTCGGGCACGTCTAGACCTCCGTTTTTCAGAAAGCAGGCGATTTCGAGCACTACGGGTAAGTCATCGATTCTCTGCAGAACTCTGTTTTAAGAACTGCAGGAAGACAGATTGACTGTGCAGACACTGTGGGTGCTGCAAAGAGGTCAATAGTTGCCATTGGGTGTATGTATGCACATTGAAGTCACTGGTTTTGTGACATTTGAGAGTACTACAGTACCGCTGCAGAAAATACAGCAGTTTGTGCATGAAAAACCAGAGTGCTATTTCTGGTAAATTTGTGTATCTGGTAAGATATCAAATGATGGCATAACCCAGATTGTGACTGAGAAGCTTGATAAGAATAACTTCCATGCTTGGAGGTTCAGGTTGACGAATTTCTTGATGGGAAAGGGCTATTGGGACTACATAGAAGGTGAGCATGAAGAGGCACCGGAGATACCGGACATAAATTCGACTGCTGCTACAAATGTGAAAGAGTTTAAAGACTGGAACCAAGGAGCCAGGAAAGTTATGTATTGGCTCTCCATTAGTATATAGGACACCATGATTGGGCACATTCAGGATGCCAAGTCCCCCAAGGAGGCGTGGGACACCTTGGTAAAGCTCTATGAAACAAATACCAAGGCACGTAAGATACAGTTGAAGAATGAACTTCATACTGTGGAGAAAAAAAGCATGTATGTAAATGACTATGCGTTGAAGATAAAGGGTATTGTGGAATCCCTTGCATCTATTGGTGTGTCAGTAGATGATGATGATAAGGTGGAGGTCTGTCTACATGGTCTCGAGCCACAATACAAGGCATTCAAGACGTCTATTTAGACTCGAGAAAACATTCCCAACTTTACAGATTTGGTGTCTGCTGATTATAGAAGAGAAGAGATTGGGTGAAGACCAACAGTCTTCACAAAACAAAAACAGTTCAGAGCAACAGGCCTTCTACATAAGTTCAAGAAGAGGACGAGGTAGAGGAGGCCGTGGATGCGGTCAAGGAGGTGGCCGAACAGGTAATCAGAATTATGGACAGCACCAGCAGCAACAACAGTCCCAAAATACACAACAACAACAACAACAACACGCAGGTGAAAGAGGAAAATTCAGAGGCAAGGGGAGTCAAAGAGGCCGTGGAAATTGGCAAAGGCAGTATAATGATGCACGTGAATGCTATTATTATGGTAAGCTTGGAAATGTGCAGGCAGAATGTTATAAGAAGCAGGCTGACATGCAAAATGGGAAAGTGTAGCAAAACAACTATGCATCCTCAAGCAGAAATAATGAGGACAATGAAAGGTTGTTTGTTATGCAGCATGTCGTAAATGCTGTTGAAATTTGAGCATAATGATGAGCTATGGTGGATCAAACACTAGAATCAACATCATTAACAAAGTGATTAGCAAATGATTAAGATGTAATTAGTGAATAATTAGCAAATAGATTAATGTAGGCATGGATACTCAAAAACCAGCAAATTCTCATTAGGGCTATGCCTCAATTTATAGAGTTTATATCAAGCATCAAATCCCATTGATTTCTCCATGATTCACTCCCAGAATATTTCCACCTCTTGCCTGATTCTCTCCACCTCTTCTCTTTTCCCTGAATATCTCCCAGAATAACTCCACACTCCTAAATTCTCTCATGCTACCCTTTATTCTCTCCCAGTAGATTCTTCTCACCTTTTCACAGGTTCTTTCACAATTACATCTTCTCTTTTACAGCCTCTATCCAAGAGCTTGTTCCCACACACACCCTATTCACTTGTATATTTCAACACCTCCCCTCAAGTGAATAATCCTAGCACACCTGGACCCTATACCAAGTTTCCCTCTTACTTGATAGCCCACGACCAGTGTCTCAAGTCCCTAAACTCCATAGTCCTTGACACTCTCTCTCTATGTGTCCAAGGCTACTATAAGTGCCCGCGACCTTGACTAAAGTGCTCACACATACATCTACCACGTGGCCTACATCATCGGTGGCTCAGAGGTGGTTTTACTTTATTGGGGCAGGTTACATTGGGTTGTGGGGTCTCTCTTTCTCTCTCTCAGAAAAGATGATCCGACTCCACTTCCTTTGGAGCCTCCATGAAGTTTGCCGATGTCGTTCCTTCTTCACTGGGTTTGCTGTAGCAGTCTCTCGCCATGTGTCCTGGCTTTCCACATTTGTGGCAAGTGAAGGTCCTCCCTCCTACTCTGCCTCTTCCTCATCCTCGTCCTCGAGAGAATCCTCCTCGGGTGAAGAATGCTTTTTCTTCTCCTGCTATTGAGTCGAGCCCTTTCTTCTCTTTGCCTCTGCTCTCTTGCTCTAGTAGAGCTGCTTCTTTCTCGTGTATCTTCAATTCAGGTACATTCTTTAGTGTTGCTACAATGTTTTCATAATCTCCTTTGTCCACACTCTTCAGAAGTACAGCTAATGCTTCATCATCTTCTACCTTTTTGCCAATAGCTGCCAGCTATTGCTTAATGCTTTTATATTTGTTCAAGTGTGTGATTAAAGGTTCACTTTCCTTCATGTCCAATTTGTAGAATTGCATTAACAGATTTATCTTGGAATTTTTTGCTTGTGTACCAAATAATTTATTGAGTTCATCCCATGCATCTTTTGCCCATTGTATCCCTGTGATGTGATGAATGATTTCATCATTTAAACTGAGTGCAATAAGTCCCAATGCTTTTTCATTCCTGCTCTTCCACTCATTTTTCCCTCTCTCTGGGCATTCATCTCTCCCTTCAACTAATCCCCACAGATTTTTCCTCATCAGCAAATACATGGTTTTTGTCTGCCATGTATAAAACTATTTCCCATTAAATTTGGCTATTTCCCGTGCTGAACTCATGGTGATGTGAAGGGGGTCTTACCTCTTGATCCAATTTCAAGATTCAAGGGTAGTGTCTACCCTTTTACAACTCAATCTGGTGTTTAATAGATGATTACAACAAATTTATCAGCATAAAATCACCAGAAATTACACTAAATCAAGGGTAACCAATTTGTACGGGATGGTTGGAGTATCAAACCAACTCCGATTTGCAATCTAAAGCTATAGGGATCTATATCAGATACCTAATGGTTAATTTGAACCCTCAATTGTACCAAAATATAGTGATTAGCACTAATTAATCACTGATTAGCAAATTAATGCTCTGTTTTGTGTGCAAAAAATAGAGTATGCGGGGAGTCCAGATCTGGTGCCTTCCACTTCAAATGAGCTCAAATTCTTTCAAAGGCATCAATAGCAATGAGTCTAGTAGAGGATTAAGCCAAGAAACACAAGATTTGGCTAAATATTGAAAGCTTAATCTCTGTTTTACCAAAGTCACCTACAGATTTGATGAAGAGCTTGGATCTCACTATAGACTTGATTAAATTGAATTCTCTCTTCACCAGCTTGTAAAGCATGCTTGAAAACACCTTGGGCTAGGAGGAATTAGAAACATTTGATCTGATGAAGGAGAAATCTGTAGTTTACTCAAAAAAAACGCGCCGGCCAAAACGTCGATTTCTCCTGAATTTCTTCGCGGTTTGCTGCGCCGTCTTGATGAGCTTGAAGCCAAGGATGTTAGCTACCATATGCTAGAAGCTTGTGCCCTAATTGTGAGTGTGCAAGCTGAATGGAGTCCTCCACTGGCTTGGGGTGAAGGGGGAAGTGAAAAACTAACTAAAAATTTGATTATTTACTAATTATCTACTAATCCTAATTAATTAACTAATGGGCTCATAAACCTGATGGATTCTAGGCATGGCTCTGATACCATGTTGAAATTTGAGCATAATGATGAGCTATGGTGGATCAAACACTAGAATCAACATCATTAACAAAGTGATTAGTAAATGATTAAGACATAATTAGTGAATAATTAGCAAATAGATTAATGTAGGCATGGATACTCAAAAACCAGCAAATTCTCATTAGGGCTATGCCTCAATTTATAGAGTTTACATCAAGCATCAAATCCCATTGATTTCTCCATGATTCACTCCCAGAATATCTCCACCTCTTGCCTGATTCTCTCCACCTTTTCTCTTTTCCCTGAATATCTCCTAGAATAACTCCACACTCCTAAATTCTCTCATGCTACCCTTTATTCTCTCCCAGTAGATTCTTCTCACCTTTTCATAGGTTCTTTCACAATTATATCTTCTCTTTTACAGCCTCTATCCAAGAGCTTGTTCCCACACACACCCTATTCACTTGTATATTTCAACAAATGCCATGTCTGAAAATGTTGAAGCAGCACAAAAAGATGATGTGTGGTATGTGGATTCAGGTGCTTCGAACCACATGACAAGTCATGGGGAGTGGTTCAAGGAGATGAAAAACCCAGAAAGACCAGGTTTTGTGGAAATAGGGGATGACACTGCTCATCCAATTGCCCATGTTGGAGATGTGCCACTGTCTATGCAGGATGGCAAAGTGAAGTACCTTGCAGATGTACTTCACGTTCCTAACATAACAAAGAATCTGGTTTCAGTTAGCCAGATGATTGAGCAGGGTTTGCAGGTTCGGTTTAACCCTGATGGTTGTTATGTTGAAGACTTTAAAGACAAGTGCAGGTTGGTTGCAAAAGGCAACAGAGTGGGCAGAATGTTTACGTTGAATGTAGACATGCCTGAAATGAGCGCTGCAATGTTTGCAAATGGTTCAGGAATTGTTGCAGACACAGACATTTGGCATAAAAGAATTGGACATGTGAATGTGCAGAGAATGAAGTCTATGCAGACTAAAGGATTTGTGATACGGCTGCCATAATTTAAAGTGGAAGGTATGCAGAGAATATATGAAGCATGCCAATTTGGGAAGCAAACAAAGCATGTGTTTCCACGTAACAGATATGTGAGCAGAAATGCACTAGATGTTGTGCATTCAGATGTATGGGGTCCTACGAAGACCATGTCTATGGGAGGCTGCAGATATTATGTGACTTTCATTGATGACCACACAAGGAAAGTGTGGGTATATTTCATGGAGAAGAGTGAGGTGTTCACTCACTTTAAGAATTTTAGAGTTTTGGTTGAAAAGCAAACAAGGAAATATGTAAAGTGCCTAAGGTCAGATAGAGGGGGAGAGTACTTCTCCAATGAGTTCTCTGAATTTTTGAAGTAGAATGGTATTCGAAGACAGTTTACATGCAGATACACTCCGTAGCAAAATGGAGTTGCTGAGCAGAAAAACACGCACATTGCTGAGATTACATGAGCATTGATGGAAGAGAAGAATATGCCGCATAGCTATTGGGCTGAGGCTGTTTCTACAGCAGTATACATCATGAACAGGACTCCAACTGTAGCCATACATGATGTAATTCCAGAGGAGAGGTTTACTGGCAGAAAACGAGATTTATCTCATCTGAAAGTCTTTGGATGCATTGCATGGATGCATTGCATATGTGCATGTGCCAGACGAGCTAAGAACTAAGCTGGATCCGAAAGCTGAAAAATGTGTGTTTATTGGATATTCCCTTGAGCAAAAGGGATACAGGTGTTATAACCCTTCTACACGTGAGTTGAGGGTAAGCAGGGATGTTGTTTTTGATGAGATGAGCAACTAGTATGCTGCTGAAAAAGAAGTTGTTGGGGCTGATGTGAGTGTAAGTGTGGTTGCACAGAATGCAGGTCAGTAATCACAGTCTTTGAGTGGGCCAGGAGAGTCCTCATCTAGTGGGTCTGTTGATAGACCATGGAGTGGCAAGCTACGTCATAATACCAGTCCTGCAAATGTGATTAGTACATCACGTAAAGGAAAAGAGAAAGTGGTTGAGCCCCTTGGTATGCCTGACATTTCTGCAGGGCATTCTCATGTTGATGGAGAGTCTAGTGGCTTAGATATGAGCCTTGATGAGGAGCTTGGGATCCCAACTATGAGAACACCTGGTATAAAGAAGTCTATGGAAGCCATGAATGAAAAGCTGCGAAGATCTAGGAGAGTGAAAAACCCTATGCAGAGGTTTACATATGATGGTTATGTGGCACATCACTATGCATATATGGCAAAGGTTGTGCAGGTTGTAGAGCCCACATGCATTGATGAGGCTGTTGGAAATGTGTGTTGGGAGAAAGCTATGGATGAGGAGATGAATGCACTATATGGAAATGAAACTTGGGACTTAGTGCAATTGCCTGAAGGCAAAAAAGCCATTGGATGCAAGTGGGTGTACAAAGTAAAACATAACAGTGATGGAAGCATAAACAGGTATAAGGCTAGGTTCGTAGCCAAAGGGTATGCGCAGACATATGGCATTGATTATGAGGAAACTTTCAGTCCAGTTGCCAAGATGGCAACAGTGAGAGTTGTGATAACAGTGGCTGCATCAAAGCAATGGTCTTTACATCAGATGGATGTAAAGAATGCATTCTTGCATGGGGATTTGCAAGAAGAGGTGTATATGTTGTAGCCACCTGGTTATGAGGATGTGAGTCACCCCGAGCATGTTTGTAGGTTGAAAAAAGCCTTGTATGGCTTAAAACAAGCACCAAGAGCATGATCTGACAAGATTCCTGAATATCTTGTCACTATTGGCTTTCATGTAGCCAATGCAGATTTCTCGCTGTATGTGAGACATGGTGATAGAGGGGTTGTGCTTGTTGTCATCTATGTAGATGACTTGATCATTACGGGGGACCATGATGCAGAGATCTTTGATGTAAAGATCTTGCTTAGATAGAAGTTCAAGATGAAGGATCTGGGGGAGCTCAGATATTTCTTGGGCATTGAGGTGCTAAGGTCACCACATGGTATTGGATTACTGCAGAGACAGTATGGCTTGGACATATTGTCCAAGTATGGTATGACAGGCTGTAAGCCTATTTCTGTGCCATTTGATCAGAATGGCAAGTTGAGTGCAGATTCAGGAGAGATCTTGGAGGATCCTACTATGTACAGGCGCATAGTAGGAAGTTTCATCTACATGATGATCACCAGACCAGATTTGAGCTATGTTGTTGGGTTGGTGAGTCAGTTTATGTAGGTTCCACAGAAACCGCATTTGGATGCAGTGAGACGTATACTGAGGTATGTGAGGTCTACTTTGCATTGTGGACTATTCTATGAGACTGGGACAGAGATATGTGTACATGGGTACACATATGCTGATTGGGCTGGTAGTATCTCAGATAGGAGATCTACTAGTGGATTCATGTTTTCTTTGGGGAGTGCTGCTATGACTTGGAGCAGCAAGAAGCAGCCTACGGTTGCTCTATCCAGTACAGAGGCCGAGTAAAAAGGAGCTGCTATGGCAGCATGTGAGGTAGCTTGGTTGAGAAAGCTACTTGCAGATTTGGGTCTATCAGTGGATAGACAAGTTGTCATTTTCTGTGACAACATTAGCAGTATACAGTTGGCCAGGAACCCAGTCTTTCATGCTGGCATGAAGCATATAGAGGTCCACTACCATTTCGTCAGAGAGAAGGTCTTGGCAGGAGACCTTGACCTTGTTTATGTCAGCACAGAGGATTAAGTGGCTGACATCTTCACCAAAGCATTGGGTACAGAGAAGCTCCGCAGATTCAGGGCTTTGCTTGGTGTACATGAGATGGAGTTGAGCTCGAGGGGGAGTGTTGAGATATCGAGCTCATCCAGTGAGGCGGTGGACACTGATGACCCGCCTGGGGGGATAGGCCCCACACCTACACCACTGGCATGGTTGGTGAGATCTTGGGTGATATGCGGCCAGTGGGATGACAGGCTGTGTGATAGCCATTCTAGAGACTGGCATAGTTATAGCGCCAGCTCATTTAGTTGGGTTCACACTATAGAGAACCCGTGTATGTATTGGTTGAGTACCTTTCATATTATGTGTACTCTTATCTTTGTGATATGGTGTGTTGAGTGTTGAGTGAAGAAGAAGAAGATTTTCAGCCTCTCACCTTCTGTGTTCTCTATTAGGGTTTTGTGAGTGTGTGTGTGTGCTTCCAAGAGCTCAAGCTCTCTTCCCCCTGCATCTTTTCACACATATCCCCAGGTGCACGAGCACATTGTGTGTAAAGGCACATAGGGACAATTTAGGTGATAACACCTCATAGAAAATCTATTGTGAATATAAGTAATAATGAAATTATCCTTAGGATATGTAAATCTAACAATACTCTGTCTGTCAAGAAAAAGGGTTAAATGCACAACCCGACTAAGGTGCATGTGAACAACACCTGTGTGATAGAGTTGGAAATTGATAAATTTGAGACCACCATTGCATCTGGAATACGGTGTTTACCCTAAGGCTAAGAGGGTTTGAATCTTGAAGAAGTCTAGGTCCATGAAATAAATTAAAAATCTCTCTAGACTAAGGTTAAAGGAACCTTAGGCAATTAATTGTTAAATAATTGGATAAAGGCTAAGGTTATCAAGGGGGTTGAGAGAAAACCATGGATTGCAAGAATACCATGTGGAATTGGGTAAATGGTTTGTGAAAAGTGGTAAGAGGTATTCCAGCTTATGGTTTTGGGTAGATGGTTTTCACCAAGGTGGTTTGGTGGTGTCGGGCTCCATATTCTATTAGTTCACTAAGTGGTTCTTGAGTTCACTTTAGTATAGCCCACAAAATGAGTGGCATGCATAAGGTAGCCCCCTTTTTTCTCAAGTAATATGAACTTTAACTAGGGTATATGGAGTTCAACTAAAGTGCATGGTGGCTATATAGAACTTGGAGCCTTCCCATGCAGCAAGGTGGGTCTTTCCATATAAAAAGACCCCCCTAGCCTTCAGTGAAAGATCCCTGTCCTCTCCGCGCAACGAATTCAGGGTGCTAGCAATGGAAGTAGCACTTCTTGCGTGGGGCAGGGTCCCTCACTCGGGGTCTCGCCCAGAGATATCTGGACAAGAGACTGGACAAGAGACTGATCCATCGATTCTTCCAAAACCGAACCCGGAAAAACTTCCCTCGCCTGAAAAGCATAGGTGCTTCCTCCAAGATAAATTTACTCTAACGTAGTCAAGAGTCTTAATTAACTGAACTGATCTGTCCGAACCCGTAAGTCCCATAGTTAGATCAAGGAAAAGACTTGTACTTGGATCATAGAGACCAACACTTTTTTCCTCATTGTTGAGAGGCACAGCCGTTGATTCTTTTCCATAGAACAATTTTTATCCAGGATTTACTTCATCTATCGTACCATAACCGAATTGAGTGTCATTTTAGGGATCCATCAGTCCAGCCTAACCCCATCCAGTCTCGTGGGTTAGCCAACCACCCAACCACTGTAGTGATGGAATCCATTTAAGAATTTAATTAGGTTTTGTCGCGAGTACCAGGGAAAAGATTTTCTACGCCCCCTGGCCAGATATTCATGCAAACTTAAAACTAGTCACACCACTTACACACCCAATATGAAATTGCCTTTTTTCATAGATTCAGTTGTCTTTAAAATAATATTTTAATGAAACTATAGTATCATTGATCGTAATCTTCCAAAATATCTGGTTGGATCCTAATTTCCAATTTTTTCTTCATTGGTGTACTTATGGCATCATTGGCAGCCAGAATGCTCACCACCTGTCCACTCAGGGGCCTTTTCAATAGTTCCTAGCTCATAGTACCCGGCAATATATTCACTTATAACAATCAAAATGGAATCTCCATTGAAGATCAGCAAAATCAACCAACAAATCCATATAAAAGAGCCATGGACTCGTCCGTTCAGCAAGGTCAATCAACCAGATCCATATAAAAGAGCCATGGACTCATCCGTTGGGGACCAGCAAGGTCAATCAACCAGAGCCATGCCCGAATTTAGAAAACAACTCTTACTCCTTGTTCCAATATCTTCCACGACGTACGTGTGGGTATCTTTGGCGACTCAGACCCCGAGCACCGTATGGTCAGCACCCTCTAGGATCCTTCGCAAGTCACCTAGCGTTTCACTCATAGGCCGCTTCCTTAGTCCCTCATCCACCGTACCAGAAGCTCACCATTTAAATCGAACCGAGGCTGGTCAAGACCTCGACCGACCTTGCTATGCAAGACGTCCTCATTGACTCTCCGTCAGCTGTTGCAACTTTAACAAATAGGTCTCCACGACCTCATTTTCACAAGACGGTCAAAATGCTTCCCCAACGTTTTTCACATAAAACAATCATTTAAAAATAGGTCATAAATACAGTTTCTATAACAAACTCTCGTCTTTCCACATTGTTCCACATCAATCCTCATTTATTTCATATGTATTCCCATTCTCATCACATCATTTTCCATCTCATCACATCTTTTCTCATTTATCCGCATCAGATCTCATCCACTCGCATCTACCCGTATCCACATCTCATCACATCTCATCCACTCGCATCTACCCGTATCCACATCTCATCACATCATATTCATTCACATCACATATCACATCTATCCCAATTTACATCACATCTCATTCACTCACATCCTGATTCACATGACTCACATCTCATTCATTCACATCCGATTCACATCACATCACATCTATTCACGTCCATCACATTCATTTACATCACATCCATTTACATCCATCACACCACATTCATTAATATCCATTCATTCATTCATATCCACCACATTCATTCTCATAACCATCCCATCACGTGCATTCTATCCACATTATATCACATCACTTCCATCCACATCATATCTCATTCATACACATCTCATCTCATCCGTCCAATCGTTCACATGTATGACTACTCTCATCGATCCATACATTCATATCTATCATTTCACATCCACATATATTCATGTCACATCACATTCTTTCACATACACATCCACATCCATTCTTTCACATACATCCACATCCATTCTTTCACATACTCATCCACATCCATTCTTCACATACACATTTACATCCATTCTTCACATACACATTCACATCCATTCTTCATTCACATACACATCCATATCCATTCTTCACATACACATTCACATCCATTCTTCACATACACATCCATATCCATTCTTCACATACACATTCACATCCATTCTTCACATACACATCCATATCCATTCATTCATTCACATCTATCTGATTCACATCACATCTCATTACATCTATTCACATCACATCTATTCACATCACATTATATCCATCCATTCATTCACATCTATCTGATTCACATCACATCTCATCACACCTATTCACATCACATCTCATTTCTATGCAAGTTTTCACTTTGATTTTCTTTTGAATACAAGGAGTATTTCTTGAATCAGTATCCCCAAAACTTCTTGATCGGAGTTTTGAATTTCATACCAGAATTCCTCGAATTCTATAACCTTGATCCACATATCAATTCAAAGGGTCTCAAACTTAGTTTCAGATTTGGCGATAGTTTTGAGTGTATTTTTCTAAAGTGGTCACACCTTCTTTCCTCAAAACTGATGAAAGAGTTTGGTCTTGGTCATCATAGTCTGATTCAAGGTTTGAGTCGGATAAGATTTTTTCTGATCTATGTTTCTTGAAAAGGTTTGATAATTCAGTTACTATTTTACTGAATTTCTTTCTTTTGAATAGTCACTTAACTGATTTCTAAATTAGTTACAAATTCCAATAAGGAATAGATTAATCATTTATCTGAATATTTTGATCTTGATAGATTTCCTGAATTCTATTTTTACAATTCGTGTGAATATAAAACGATAGAAATTTCTCTCTTAGAGTATTTATTATTCATCAAATACTCATAGAATTTAAACATAGAATTTAAGAGAATTCTAATTTTGATATAAAAATTCCTTTATGCATCTTTCTACGTATAAAAATCAAATTTAATGAGAATAACACTTTTGAAATAAAAAAATTTCCTTTATGCATCTTTCTATGCATAAAAATCAAATTTAATGAGAATAACACTTTTGAAATAAAAATAATTCCTTTATGCATCTGCATAAACATCAAATTTAATGAGAATAACACTTTTAAAATTAAAAAGAATCCCTTATGCATCTTTCTATGCATAAAAATCAAATTTAATGAGAATAACACTTTTGTAATTAAAAAAAACTCCTTTATGCATCTTTCTATGCATAAAAATTGAATTTAATGAGCATAACACTTTTGAAATAAAAAAATTTCCTTTATGCATCTTTCTATGCAAAAAATTGAATTTAATGAGAATAACACTTTTGAAATAAAAGAAATTCCTTTATGCATCTTTTTATGCAAAAAAATCAAATTTAATGAGAATAACACTTTTGAAATAAAAAAAATTCCTTTAATCATCTTTCCATGCAAAAAAAATCAAATTTAATGAGAATAACACTTTTGAAATAAAAAAATTTCCTTTATGCATCTTTCTATGCAAAAAAATCAAATTTAATGAGAATAACACTTTTGAAATTAAAAAATTTCCTTTATTCATCTTTCTATGCAAAAAAAATAAATTTAATGAGAATAACACTTTTGTAAAATAAAAAAATTTCCTTTATGCATCTTTCTATGCATAAAAATCAAATTTAATAAGAATAGCACTTTTGTAATAAAACAAATTCCTTTATGCATCTTTCTATACATAAAAATCAAATTTAATAATTAATATTAGTGATATTCATAGGTGAATATGTACATGGAGTAATTAGAATATTTCTTTTAGATGCAAAAATGGTGGGAATTACTCTTTTGGAATAACATAAAAACAAACTTTCTTTTCCACAAAATTTTGGAAAATTTTACCATAACCTCCTTTGTATGGCTGACCATTTCTCATTTTAATCATTCTTTATTTAACGTAAATTAACCCAAATTAGATTTATAGAACTCTAATCTACACAATTTTCTAAATTCAAGAGAGTAAACAATAAAAAGAATTTAATTAATCCTTTAGTTAATCTTTCTAGGATTGAGAAAGGTTGGAATGTAAAGAAGAGAAGGGGGTGGCCTTTTTATCAAGGCATAGCATTTGAATTTAATTCAAACATTTGCAAAACATAAAAATTAAGAAAACCATAGATTTTTCATTAAACAAAGTAAGAAAATTAACTTACATAGAGCTTGTAAGCTCTCCTTTGGCTTGAGGGATTGAGGGTTCTACTTTTGTTTGAAGAAAGAGTGGCCACCAATTCACTTTGGAGAGGATTAGGCCAAATACAATTGAATTATTAAAAAATTCAAAGTTAATTGGTCAGGACAGGAGCAGAGTAAGAGTTCATAAACACCATTAAGCTTTTACAGAGGGGAGGCTTCTATTTATAAGAAAAAGTGAGCCTCTAACCAAGCAAACTGATTCTAGAATTTTCTAGATCAGTTTGATCAATTTTTGACCATTTTTGGGTCAGTTCAGCTTACTTTCTGGATCTAGTTTTGAAATAGGAGAGAGGAGAGATGAAAATATTTCATGTTATTGATTAAAAATTGGGGGAAATGATGAGAAAAATGCGCCTACTTCATGAGGGGAGATCCCCACACTGAGGTGTCAAAATTCAGTTTTTTAATTGTTTTCTTTGGTCCTTACTCCACTCTTCATCTTATGTGAGCATTTACTCATTTTTGGGGGATTTTTCTTTTATTCTTCAATTTATCTCCTCCCTACATTTGGATTAATCTTATTGGTCCATAGGAACCTTAATTGGACCATAATCTAAAAATTTCTAAAAATCTGGACCCTTAGGCTAAGGTCCTTTATACCTATTTTCAATTAATTCCAATTGCACATTGGAAAGTTCTTTTTGAATTTCTGTTTCAGGGGAAACCATTTTAGATACTAGGAGGATTTTTATATCCAAAAATATCTCAATTTTGAATTACCTCCCTCTAGACATTTTCATTCTCCAAGCCAAAACAGGGTAAAATAGGATCTTTCTTTTATTTCAGAGAGGGGAATAATTATAAGATCAGAAGGGGAGGTTCTTACACCCTGCACACCTCAAAAGCTAGAGGGAGGAATCTTACATTCATTTTTACAACACCCCCTTCATGAGCATGAGGTGTAGATTCTTGGATTTTGAGTAATTAAAGCCTTACAAACAGTACCCTACAACCCTTACATGTCATAGAACCCCTTTTACTTGTCATATTGGTCATTTACATCAAGTGGGAGCTTGTCTTGAGCACTAAATTCAAGGAGAAAAAGGTAAGTTTTTCTCTTGGGAATTGGGAGTTCTCTACACACCCTATAGTGTATCAACACCAAGCCAAAGCAAGTTCACAAGTAAGTGATTCCAAGTAGTCCTTAAATAATTTGAATTTTTACCAAGTACATGTCCTCTTTGATGATTGGAATCTTGTCTACTTAAACAAATTATGTCACTGCTCTCTATCAAAATTACAGAGGATTGGAATAAGAAATTGTTTAAGTAAATACTCTAGAATGCTATTATTAGAGAAATAGTTCCTGCAAAAAAGTACAGTCAACATTAGGATAGGAAAATAAAGATTAATATACTCTAAGGTTTTAATACCCTTTGAAATTAAATTACAGCAAACCTTAGGAGAAAACTTTGAAACCCTTTTGAAGTATGCTTCATTAGCTATGGTTAGACATACCATGAACTAGGGATGAATATGTGTACAAATGTGCATCAAGCCTTGAAATTAAACCTTAGAGTCTTGAATCTGAATTTCAAGTAGACCTTAGGGTGAATACTTAATTATCTCTAAATACCATATTCAAGTAATTTTCTAGTAATACCCTTTTTCCTCCCACATTAAGTCCCAAGGATATGTAGTTCATTTTAAAAGATCATGGTCCAAATCTTTAGGAAGTGGCACGTAATTTAAGTGACTATCAAAAGAAATGATTATGATCATGAGCAAGAATGCATCTTATACAAATATTAACTCTTGTGAATTAGGTCTAGGAAGGAGCGTGGTCCTTGAGAAACAAAAGGATTAATCATACCTAGAAAGACATCAAGACCTAAAAATATGAATGATTTAAGATACTTGGATATATTCCATATTACCAGCGTATTTAGGATAAATAAAAGGGATCTTAAGAGTGAGAAAGTGACTAGTTTCTAGAGAGAGAAGATGCTCTTATGAATCAAATTAGTCCTTGATTGATGGAATTGCACATGAGAACACCTATCCTATACAACATCTAAACATAAGAGTATCTTAAGGCCAAGAAAAATTAGCTAGTTCTCTAGTTTAAGGTGTGATTGACCTAGCTCAAGTTTTGGTGTAGATTTAATGGTAATGCTCTATGGGGATATACCTAAATTGGAAGGATTAATTGGATACCTTGTTAATTCTATAAAGGCCTTATAAATTAACCAAAATTAAGGTAGATATCTAGTCGAAGGCATAGTAAGAATCGATGCTTAGTATTGGGTGTGGACAGCTGGGCTCCACGACACTGGATAGCTTAGTGGTCCCAGAGTGTTCGGGCTTATCATCAGTGCATATCTTTCCAGTCTAAGGGTTGCGGTTGTAGGCTTGGAGATCTTATGGACATATGTTATTTTGATGTTATACTACATTTCAACTTTTAAATAAGGACTGTTTTGCAGTGTGTGTGTGTGTGTGTGTGTGTGTGTACACTATTTTCTTGTTTGTCGTTAGTGTGTGTGCGTAGCGAAGATGAATGTCAATTACGGGTGTGTGAGTTCACACCAAATCTGTCAACCCAGTCGTTAGGCAGGGTGATCTAGACCCATGGTGTTGATTAGGGCTAGGTTGAGTCACCGAATCTAGTATAAGTTGGAAAAGGATTAAACTACCGGAAAGCGGAATGTAGGGTGGACCCGAGAGATGTGGGTGCTTTCCAAAAAGCAAGGAATAATTGAGACCAAAATTATTGTAAAATTAGAAACACTTGGAAAATAAAACGGGATTGTTTATTAAGATCAATGTCACCCAGTTAGAATTTTCTACTCCATAATCGAGGAATAGGACATTGGCAATGGTTCTCTGAGCCACCGATATGCCTTCTATTTGTGAGAATTATGGAGGGACGTCCCTTGGATGAATCACATGCATTTCTCAATGTTAAGCTTGTGCTAGTAGTTACAAAATAAAACTGCTGAAGTAGTCGAACATTGAGATAGTGTCGTGTTGAGGCCTCAAGTGAGGTCACTCTACCCTTACGCTAGTCTTGTGTTGTACATAAATGCGACAAGGGTAGGGGGTCCTCTCAGCTGGTATGAGAGCGTGGTTTGTTTTGTTAGGATCTTTGAAAGTGAAACTTGCAATATTGACTGGGATCCTTTTTCAGATGGCCCAACAATAGTTGGTGACTCAACCTCGTCTCTCAGGGATTTCCAGATTATTGCAAGAGGATGATATGGTAGCATTTGCTTTTTCTCATCTCTCCTTGACACGAGGTGGACTTGCGAGGTTGCGCTTAGAGGAACACTTTGTTCAACTATATCTCCCTACTTATGTGAGGAGCAAAGACATAGCTGGAGTACAGACCATACTATTTGTATTTTTTAATGTATGGTGAGATGTTTCATATGAAAACACCTGTCTAGCCATGATATTATTTTGTCTGAATATGGTAGTGCAACTTCGCCAATATTCTCATTATGCGAACCACTCGAGATCACTCAGACAGAGTTATAGAGTTCTTAGTTATTTTATTCCTCGACATCTGATTATTACTCCACTTGGGATAGCAGACCCTACTCTCTGCACCCCTTTCTTGGGAGCAGTACCTTACAAGATTTCACAGCTCATCATTCACCATAGCATGTCTTAGGAAAGCTCATGAGGAAGCTGAGCGTAGAGCACGAGAGAGAGTTGAGGAGCAGTCCCAACCTAGCAAGCGTAGAAGGCTTCTTCTTTTACCATAAGAGATGAGGACATATAGATCATGCGTGTCCACTTTATGGATATATATACTTGTATAAAATTTAAAACCTTATATCAATAAATTTGTTTTTTTTTTGTTTCAACAAATTGTGCTTTATTAATATATGCATTGCATTACACAGCAATGGCATAGAATGCGATTCATTTTCAAGAACAAGCGGCCATGGGCATTACATTCCAACACTTGGCCAATGATCAAAATAGAGCACTTGCATTTTATGAAAAATGTAAACAATATTATTTTGATCATCCTTATCAAGCTTCACTTTTATGGGATCATGTCTAGATAGCACGAGATGGGAAGTTCAGTATAGGCATTAAGATTGATTTTATGCCCTTTTACTTCTCGAATATGTGCCTAGCAATGATTATGGAAAAGTTGGGCTTAGTTACGGAGTATCAAATCCGAGGAAATAGCCTTTTTACCCTAGACCAATACTTAACCTTGTTAAACCAATTAAGCTTATATCTTCCATATAGAAATTGTAATAGTAGGACCATACAAAAAATTTTGTAATAGTAGGACCATACAAAAAAATTTGCCTTTTTGGCTTGAGGGAAATGATTATCCCAAGAAGTTGTAATCAAGATCTCTTATAAGAAATAAAAGATATTATTCTCTATTTTACCATGAATTGAATATTGAGGGACTTTTTTTGGTTGTAACTAAGGTAAAATGATGTTGTTTATTAGAGTCATCATGTCATGTGCGGGCAAGTCTTCTCACCATGTGTACAAGTAGAAGAACTTGATGATGATATCTGTGAGGCTTTGCATAAGTCTCAACTTGGATCTTTCTATACTGAAGGCAATAACTTAGCAGATTCTATTCAAAGTTGGGTAGATGCCATGGATGAATATTTCCATATTGCTGGATACAATGAGCGTAGCAAAATTGCACTTGCTTGGCTGAAGATTGCAGGTGTTACCAAAGAATCATGTCGAATCAAATCATCTCGATCAAGATAAATTGAGATGGGAAGACATGAAGACTTACCTATATATAAGATTATGTCTGCCAGGATATGAAGAAGATTGAATGAATGAATTCTTTGAGCTTTCTCAGGAAGGGAAACATATTGAGGCTTACCACCAAGCCTATGTGAACCTCATGCATTTTGCCCCTTCTATGGATGAGATTACTCTTTTGAACAGATTTATCAGGAAATTAGATCCTCCATTGGACATCTTGGTCTGAAATGTGAAACCCAACTCTTGAAGCAGTACGTATGGCTGAGGATTTTTTGAGAGGTTCTCCTTCCCAAAGAATGGGCCAATCAAGGGATTTTCCTTCTCCTTTGACTGAAGAAATCTTCAAGTCAGGAAAGAAATCAAAGTCCTTTTAGGTTGAAGAGAGGCCGAATCCAAGAAGCAAGCCAAGGACCCCAAGGGTTACCACCCAAGAAGGAAGAATTGAATCTCCCAGAAGGATTATTCTAATAGCTAAGGAAGGAGAGAAGATGTTTTCAATGCCAACGGTCGGTACATACTATGAATCAATGCCCTAATGCACCAGTTGTTGCTTTTCCCTCATAAAATAATGTAGGATTGCATTATCAGCCTCGAGTTTCCATGAAGAGCAATTAGAAAGCTACTCCCTTAGCTCCAAGTTTCCCAAAGCCTCCTCCTCAAAATAGAGGAAGTTAGTGGAGGAACTCAACAGTGCCACCTGCTACTATCATAGCTGTTATTGTGGCTGATATAGAAGAAGAGGATATGGGGAGAATTCATGTAGCTATAGAACATCAAGGTGAGAATCAACAATTTTCCTTTATCTAACTGTTGGGAAATTTTTGGGGTAAGGAATTCAAAATTCTTGTTGATTCTGGAAGTACTCATTCTTTTATGTTGCTTGTATTCTTGCAAAAGTTACAGATAGATGAAAAGCTAAGTAAACTAATGCAAGTCAAATTGGCTAGTGGGAAAATAATGCTCTCGCCCCATGACACTGATAACTTGGAGTTCTCTCTAGATGGGAATCTGACTAAAAGTAAGTTTAAGATCTTATCATTAGGAATCTATGATGGAATCCTCGAGATGGATTGGATTAGCAAGAATCAGGCAAATATCCATTGCCATAAGGGGACTCTCTCTTTTATAGATCTCCATCGAAACAAAGTCAAAGGAAATGGAGTAACAAGATCTCCAACTCTAAATCTTATAAAGCCTTCTAAGATGTTGAAGGGACTCAAGAAAGGAGAACAGTTCTATTTAGTAAAGCTAAATTCCATAGGAAAAGAATCAGGCTCTTACGAACCCAATTGGCTTAGTGAGTATGCTGATATATTTCCATAAAAATTAATTGAGATGCCACCACCAAGGGAATTAGATCATGAGATAGAGCTAGTTCCAGGAGTTGAGCCAAGAACTTACAAAATGGCCATTCCAAAAAGCAATCAAGCTTAAGGAGCAACTTAGGCAGCTTTTGGAGCAAAAGTTCATTCAGCCCAGTGTGTCCCCTTGGGCTGCACTTGTTCTTTTCCAAAGAAATGAGGATGGAACCTTGAGGTTGTGCATTGATTATAGAGAATTGAATAAGCTTACAACATCAAGAATAAGTATCCTATACCCATAATAGATGAACTTTTGGATAGATTGCATGAAGCATAATTGTTTATTACCAAAATTGATCTAAAGTCAGGGTATTATCAAATTAGGATCAAGGAAAACGATAGACCAAAGACAACATTCAACACTAGATATGGGCACTATGAGTTTACTGTGATGCCCTTTGGATTGGCAAACACTTGTGCTACCTTCAATTGGCTAATGCAAGAAAATTTTAGGGAATATCTAGATGATTTTGTTCTGGGATTCTTTGATGACATCCTAGTTTATTCCTAGAATGTTTCTGATGATGAGACTCATGTTCAAAAAGTCCTGAACATCTTGAGGAAACATAGACTCTTTGCAAAGAAAAGTAAGTGTACTTTCTTCACTGATCACATTAAGTAATTTCTTCATTGATCGCATTGAGTACTTGGAATTTATTGTATCCAAGGATGGGATCTCAGTAGACCCTACCAAGATTCAAGCTGTCATTGAGTGGCTGGAGCCAAAAAATGTGAAGCAAGTCAGAGGATTTCTTGGGCTCACAGCTTGGTACCAAATATTCATTTAGAGATATGCTAAGATAACCTCTCCTTTGACAGCCCTTCTCAAGAAGGATGTTTTCTTCAACTGGACTCTAATGTGTTAAACTACTTATGATAAACTAAAAGTTGCTCTAGTTTCAAATCCATTATTGAAGCTGCCAGAGTTTGATAAGCCTTTTGAAGTTTGATGCAAGTGGCTTTGCCATAGGAGGAATCCTCATGCAAAAGGGAAAGCCAGTAACTTATGAATCTCGAAAGCTCAAGCCTCATGAGCATAATTATGCAATTCATAATCTAGAATTATTAGCCATTGTTCATGCATTAAGGTTATGGAGACATTACCTTCTTGGCCAAAGATTTACACTGATTTCAATTATAAAAGTTTAAAATTTATTTTTACACAGAGATGAATCTTAATATGCATCAAAGAAGATGGATGCAGATATTACAAAAGTTTGACTTTGAGATTAAATATAGATCTGGGTGGTAAAGAAAATGCAATTGACGATGCCTTAAGTTGAAAAGCATCCTTGCTTTCCATAACCATGATTTCTAACTCTCTTCCTGCTCAAATCAAAGAAGAAATTGGATCAGATGAGTTCTTTGTGCAAATCCTTACGTTATTAAATCAAGAAAGAAAAAATCCTTCAGAAATGAATAAGGTATAAGGATACAAAATTGAAGATGGATGCTTGTACTTCAATAATCACTTATGCATTCTTGATAAAGGTGATTTCAAGAAAATAATTAAGATAGAAGCACATGATAGCCCCATAGCAGGACACCCAGGCTACATCAAGACCTTTATGGCAATAAAAAGAAGTTTCTTCTAGCCAGGTCTAAAGAGGGATGTGTTGAATCACATACGCCAGTGTCTCATCTATCAGAAAACCAAATCCGAGAGAGTAAAGCTGCCTAGGAGATTGCATCCCCTGGACATTCCATAGACGAAATGGGAATGCATAAGTATGGAATTTATCACTGGGTTACCCTCAAGTTCTGGCTATGATTCAATTTTTATGATAGTCGACAAGCTCACCAAGGTAGCTCATTTGATTCCAGTTAAGAAGACATTAACTACCCTAGATATAGCTAGAGTATTTCTACGTGAAATCTTTAGATTGCATGGCTTACCTCATAGAATCATCAGTGACCAAGATGCCAAATTAACTTCTTAATTTTGGAAGGCTTTCTTTGAAGCAGTTGGGGCATTTCTTGATCTCAGTATTTCCTACCATCCAAAGGCTAATGGTCAAACAGAGAGAGCAAACCAAGTGCGTTTTGCAGTCATGAGCCAAGGAGATGGTTGAATTATCTTCACTTGATTGAATTTGCATACAATGCTTCCCATCATCAAAGTATTGGTATAAGTCCTTTCAAAGCACTTTATGGTGGACAAGAATGCCTCACACACTTTATGATCCTATGATAAGGGTGGAAGCATCAAAAGAAATGCTTGAGGAGATGGACAATCAGATGCACGCTATCAAGAAGGATATAAAAGCAACATAGGATAGGCATGAACAATATGCTGATGCAAAGAGGTCTCCTCGTGAATTTGATGAAGGTGATATGGTATTTTTATGAGTAAAGCCTAAAAGCAGTTCATTATCCTGAGGGAAGTATAAGAAGTTATCCCCACAATATTGTGGACCTTAGGTGATTACTTGAAAGGTAGGGGATCATGCTTATGAGCTTCTTCTACCCTATCATCTTCAAGTTCATAATGTTTTCCATGTTAGCTTATTGAAAAAGTATGTTTCTAGTTCGGAACATATTCTAGAAGATGATCAAGTTGCCATGCCAGTTCAGGGGCAAATGGAGCTAGAACCTGAAGAAACTCTTCACATTAGAGAAAAGCTCCTTTGGAATAGAATCCTAAGGGAATATCTGGTTATGTGGAAAATTTTCCCTCTTGAGGATGCAACTTGGGAAAAGGAGGAGGACTTAGATTCAGATTATCACTAGTTCGCAAGATGAGGACATGTTGGTTCTTTAAGTGGGGGAGGATGTAAGATCCCTCCTACCCCCCTTAAAAGTTATGTGCTATAAATTATCACTAGTTCGCAAGATGAGGACATGTTGGTTCTTTAAGTGGGGGAGGATGTAAGATCCCTCCTACCCCCCTTAAAAGTTATGTGCTATAAATTCCAATTCTAAGTTCTCAAGGAAAATATCAAGAGACTATTTCCATGTGTTTATTTGCACTTAGATTCAGATTATCACTAGTTCGCAAGATGAGGACATGTTGGTTCTTTAAGTGGGGGAGGATGTAAGATCCCTCCTACCCCCCTTAAAAGTTATGTGCTATAAATTCCAATTCTAAGTTCTCAAGGAAAATATCAAGAGACTATTTCCATGTGTTTATTTGCATTTAAAAAAAGGTTAAAATAAGCTTAATAAAAGAAAATTCAATTAAGGGGTGCACATATCCCTAGTAGGTGCACGTGCACATTGTGTGTAAAGGCACATAGGGACAATTTAGGTGATAACAACTCATAGAAAATCTATTTTGAATATAAGTAATAATGAAATCATCCTTAGGATGTGTATAAAAAATACCTTTTTAACCATAAAAATTTCTAAAAAATTTGAAAAAATTTCCTAAAAAATCTAAAAATTTAGGGAATCCATTCTACCAAAAATATCCACAATAAAGTATGTGGTATTTTTGTAAAAATTTCCATTAATTCTACCAAAAATATCCACAATAAAGTATGTGGTATTTTTGTAAAAATTTCCATTAATGCTTATTTTTAAACCACAAAAAATAGGAAAAAATAGCATTAAACTCACGGAATTCCCTCGCAATGTCGATTCGTCCATTGAATAGTAGTAACACGCATTCCAATCACCATATCGACAATCCACGTGCTAATCATCAACACAAATCAACAAAATAACATTTTTATCAGTAAATAATAAAATTTATTAAAAAATACAAAAATTTACAATAAGAAAAAATCAACAACAAATAACTAGAGATTGCTCTGATACCACTGTTAAAATCCTAAGATCTCTCTAGATAATTGTTATGCATAAACATGCATAAATCAGGCATAAACTCATCCACCCGACCACCCCCAAGCCTAAGGGATGCACACATGAAATATAATAAAATACATCATACCTCTACCTTGATGTCCCATACCATTAAGAGGTATAACTCCAATCCAATAGCATGTAGCTATAGTGTGAAATGGTAGGTGAGTAGATATGATCCTCTACACAAGAGAGCATAACATACTCTTGACTCTCCATTTCCCATGACCCTTGGATGCCTGACCCTAACCTTAACCCTTAAGGTTAGTCCTAACCCATGCTCCACTAGAGCTTGTTCTTCCCATGCTCCCATGCTCACAAGCCTAATGTGGGTTAGCCTCCTAGTATATGCACACATAATGTGCATACATAATGTGCATATAACATACTTCCCCTCTCTCAAAACATTGCACTCTTGAAATGAAAAGAAGGAGAACTGCGCTGAACAATCTCAACCAACTCCCAAGTCGAATCCTCTATTTCCCTATCTTTCCACCTAATTTTAACCTCAGGGATTAGTCAACTACAAAGTTTTCTTTCCCTGAATTCAAGTACCTTATCAGGTTCATGTGGAACATAGGATAATTCTTCGACTTTAACGAGTTCTTGAGGAGTAATTGTGTTATCCTCACCTCCTAGTTTTCCTTTCAAACTATTTATATGAAAGACTGGATGAACTCTAACAATTGGAGGTAGTTTTAGTTCATTCGTAACCGTATCAATCCAATGTATAAATCAAAATGGACCACAATATCTAGGAGATAAATTCGAGAATTTTCCTATTGACAAAGTCTGAGAATCTTTAGGAACATTAAAATAAACCAATGCTCTTGGTGCAAAAGACCGAGATGAGCGTCCCCTATCAGTATAAAACCGTGCCTTATCTTGAGCACTCTTGATAGAATCCCGAGCTTCGGTCAGCATTTCCTGCATATCACGCAAGAAATCCCTTGATGCATCAAGCTCGATGTCCTTACGACCGACATCAATAGGTGCCCTAGGCTATTACCCATACATAAGCATGAACGGACTAAAACCAATAGCCGTATGTTTAAAACTGTTACAGGCAAATTCCATCATTGGAAGATATTTTTCCCAATTTGATGCTTTTCAAGAGATTTTCTTGAAGCATATCCTCTAAGTAAGCAAGTGAAACACATGTGTTAGCACTCAATAAAAAACCCCTAGACACAAGTGATCTAGGCAGAACCTGATGAGTCCATATAAATCTTGGAAAACATCTAATAAAATCCACCAAAACAAACCGATCAACTAACCCATGATAGAATTTGTCTTAGGCTTAAGAAATTAAGCATAGCTTAAAAAAGTGTAAAATAAATTATCATGGAAAAGTGTCAAAGGTGAGACACACTTTGAACTCAAATTATAGCCATCATTAAAAAACTTAAGGAACATGTCCAAAAAGAACGGCTAAACAATGGCAAAAAATCATGAAAACATCGTTTAGAATTAATCCTAACAGAAATATCTACTAATACGAGGTATAATCGTATTAATAATGTGCGAATAACTCGCATCTATCTAATGTCAACACGATAATTTTGAATTCCACCAAACCTATGTTATGGCATTCCCAACCTATATTTTTCGAGAAAACTTTTAGCAATTTAATTTGCCAAAATACCATTGATATTTTAAAAAATACCAATTTATAGGATTTCTAAAAATAATTCTTGAATATTCCTAATTTTTCTTGAGAATCCCATCGTTCATGAAATTTCCAATTTCGCCCAACAATTCTCAAATCCAATGAAAATTTATAATTTTAATGGATTTTCTAATTTTTTGGGTCAAAAAATATATTTTTTAAGGAAGTTGAATAGTCACGGGTGCCCAAATGGACACACCACATGCCAAACACCAACCCCACATTTTTCAAAAATTTAAAATAACCTTTGTCAAATTTTCCACTAATTTTCAAGAATTTTTTAAAATTTTTAATTTACTTCGAGCGCATTTAGAATATGAACGATCAAAAATTTTTGGAATTCCAATGGTTTTCCTGGAATACGGAAAGCCAAAAGTTTATGGAAAATGAAAAGACAAAAAAAATCAGAATGTGAAAGCTCAAAAGTTTCCGGAATCCGAAAGGTCAAAAGTTTTTCCGAAATTCAAAAAGCCAAAAGGTTTCGGGAAAACGGAAAGCCAAGAGATTTTAAAAAAAATAAATTTCCAAAGGGAAAATAAAATATCTGAGAGAGGTAAAAATTTTCTAATATCTCTTATTATCCCTTTTTCAAAAATTTTTGAAAATAAAAACTCTTTTGTAATATATTTTAAAGCCTCTTTTTTTTTTAAAATAAAGCTTTTTATAAGCTTTAAAAAAAACCTTTTATAACTAAGGTTTTAAAAAAACTTTTAAAAAATGTATTATGGGAGGGGGGGTTAATTTCGCCGTCAGGCTGCAGTACAGCCCCCCCGCCCCCCGTCTGCACAAAAATAACTGCGAGAGGGAGAGATTCTCTCTCCTCACTCTTCTCTCCTCTCCATCTTCTCCACTCCCTTCTCTCTCCACCCTCTCCTTCTCTCTTAGAAAGGAGGTTGATTAAGTTTTAATTAATTTTTTTAATTAAACTAATCCCAATCATAATTAAATATTAATTATGATTAATATTTGATTTAAAAAATCCCTTTTAAGAGAAATTCACACGGGTGCGAGAAAAAAATAGACGAGAAAAATCAGATTTGAGAGAGGTGGCAGAGAGGGTCCCACGCACACGGGAGAGCATTTCATGCATCAACATGCTGTCCCTATTGCATTTTAGCAGAAAATCGGTAGAAATTTGATCGCATACCCGTGGAAAAACCCACAAAAATGTATAAAAAATACATTTTTAACCATAAAAATGCTCAAAAAATAGAAAAAATTTCCTAAAAATTCTAGAAATTTAGGGAATCCATTCTACCAAAAATATCCACAGTAAAGTATGTGGTATTTTTGTAAAAATTTTCATAAAGGCTTATTTTAAACCACAAAAAAAGGAAAAAATAGCATTAAACTCAGAATTCCCCCGCAATGTCGATTCGTCCATTGAATAGTAGTAACACGCGTTCCAATTGCCATATCGACGATCCACGTGCAAATCATCAACACAAATCAACAAAATAATATTTTTATTAGTAAATAATAAAATATACTAAAAAAATATAAAAATTTGCAATAAGAAAAAATCAACAACAATTAACTAGAGATTGCTCTAATACCACTGTTAAAACCCTCAGATCTCTCTAGATAATTGTTATGCATAAACATGCATAAATCAGGCATAAACTCATGCACTCGTCGACCACCCCCAAGCCCAAGGGATGCACACATGAAATATAATGAAATACATCATACCTCTACCTTGATGTCCCATACCAGCAAGAGGTATAACTCCAATCCAATAGCATGTAGCAATAGTGTGAAATGGTAGGTGAGTAGATATAATCCTCTACACAAGAGAGCATAACATAACCTTGGCCTCACAAGCCCCAAACCTCCAAGCCTCCAAGCCTCCCTTGAGTGTGCCCCATGCCCCTATTATATAGGAGGGCCCTGAAGTGACTCTTGACTCTCCATTTCCCATGTGTGACCCTTGGATGCCTGACCCTAACCTTAACCCTGAAGGTTAGTCCTAACCCATGCTCCACTAGAGCTTGTTCTTCCCATGCTCCCATGCTCCCATGCACACAAGCCTAATGTGGGTTAGCCTCCTAGTATATGCACACCTAATGTACATATAACATACTTCCCCTCTCTCAAAACATTGCACTCTTGCAATGAAAAGGAGAACTACGCTAAACAATCTCAACCAACTCCCAAGTCGAATCCTCTATTTTCCTATCTTTCCACCTAATTTTAACCTCAAGGATTAGTCAACTACAAAGTTTTCTTTCCCTGAATTCAAGTACCTTATCAGGTTCATGTGGAACATAGGATAATTCTTCGACTTCAATGAGTTCTTGAGGAGTAATTGTGTTATCCTCACCTCCTAGTTTCCCTTTCAAACTATTGATATGAAAGACTGGATGAACTCTAACAATTAGAGGTAGTTTTAGTTCATACGCAACCGTGCCAATCCGATGTATAAATCAAAATGGACCACAATATCTAGGAGATAAATTCGAGCATTTTCCTATTGACAAAGTCTGAGAATCTTTAGGAACATTAAAATAAACCAATGCTCCTGGTGCAAAAGACCGAGATGAGCATCCCCTATCAGCATAAAATCGTGCCCTATCCTGAGCACTCCTGATAGAATCCCGAGCTTCGAACAGCATTTCCTGCATATCACGCAAGAAATCCCTCGATGCATCAAGCTCGATGTCCTTAACACCGACATCAATAGGTGCCCTAGGCTATTACCCATACATAAGCATGAATGGACTAAAACCAATAGCCATATGTTTAAAACTGTTATAGGCAAATTCCATCATTAGAAGATATTTTTTCCAATTTGATGCTTTTCAAGAGACATATACACGAAGCATATCCTCTACAATCTGATTCATACGCTATGTTTGCATCAGATTGCGTATGATGTGAGGAATTCATACTCAAAGTAATTTCCTCGTTGTAAACCATTCGGAATAAAGTAGAAAGACAAGCATTATAACAGCAGGAACCAGGGATTCATCGGCACCCCGACATACCCACATGTGCACATGGAATAATCGACGTCTTGAGTTACCCATATCAACATAGAGAGTCATCACCGTCTCGATGAGTCACATATGTCCATCGGTAAACCATCAGGTTTACTGCATAAATCACCTAAAGTACGGAACTAGAGAAAGAAATGCCAACAAAGGAAAAATCCAAATTTCCTTAATCCGAACACAACAAGATAAACTCATTGAACTCTAAAGAAAGAGATTTCAACAAATGAAAATATCAATGAGATTACACTCATCAAAACATGCAGGCTATAGATAAAAGAAGTTTATCTAGAGAATGCCCACACTATAACTTCTAGTGAATTTAGAAAATGAGATTGTCTTTGAATGTTGAGGTCAACATGCTAAGTGATGTAAGCAAAGCAACAATCTTGAGCCCAAATTATCCCATAAGATAATACATGTGAGGGATCACTAGCGTCCCATACCACCATGATACCACCCATACATACCTTAACAATTTGAAAACTCCCTAGTATGCCGTCTAGGAAATATGAATAAAATCCTATATATAAGGAATAAAATGGCCTTATCCCAGACTTTCACATACTAAAACCTGTCTCTATATTCTTGAGACTACATCAAGGAATAACCCTTATCGAGTATATCATTAGAAAAGAATTTTGAATCATTGGCGCCTTTCTAATGATAACCACCCAATACACAATAAAGTTAGGGTTAAAAAATAACTCACCTAGATACATAAGCAACTAGATCTCCAAGTTGGAATATGTATAAGAGTATAAGAAATATACTCTAAAATTACGTGTAAAAAACGAAGGCAAATGCTACCCTCAAAGCACATGAAATTATCCAAAAGATCAAAAGATCAAAAGATCCTTATAAAACCATGGATAAAAGCATAGAAGCTCCTCGAATCCATGAAAACCATAGTTGATCATAAAAATCAATGCATACCATCTAATGGACATTAATCATGCCAAGAGAAGCATTAAAATTGGTGGCCAACTCATCAATCCGGAGTATATTGTTGGAATTAGGGTTGCAGGAAAGCCCACAAAGCTTGGAGAAGAAGAAGCAAGAATGCACACAACACAAAGTGTATTAGATTGTGTCAATGTACAAAAGATAAGTTAGCCCTAGAATGATGGGCGTATATACAAGCCGGGGGAAAAAACCTCCTAAAGAGGGAAAAAGTGCCCCGGCGGTCCTAAGTGTGTTCACACACATCACTGCCTATGTATATGGCAACAAATCCCCCCTAGGAGTGATGGTGTGAACGAGAGCTGGCACTCATGTATAGGGGAGTGCCATGCCCGAAGTAGATCAATCCACAAAGGGGAGCAAGCCCAAAGCTTTGCGGAAAGCTTCGAACTTCTCACGAGGAAGCGCCTTTGTGAAAAGATCGGCGAGGTTGTCCTGTGTTGGCACATAGGCCAAGCTGATCTTTTCCTGCTGAGAGTCTCTCCCTGACATAGTGATAATGCACCTCAATGTGCTTTGTGCGAGCATGAAAAACTGGGTTTCTCGCAACTGCCAATGCGCTCTGATTGTCAGTGTAGATAGAGGTGGCAGACTCCTGTCCAACACCCAAATCAGCCATAAGCCGTCTGAGCCACACACACTCAACCGTAGCTGTGAAAGCTGCCCTGTACTCAACTTCATAACTAGAAGTGGCCACAGTAGGTTGCTTCTTGCTCAACCAAGATATGCATGAGCTACCGAGCATGAAACAAAAACCACTTGTGGACACTCTTGTGTCATAGCAACCAGCCCAATCTGAGTCCAAAAAGGCATGTAAATCTGGCGGCAACGATCCCCCCTTGGGATAAAACAACCCAAGATGTATGATGCCACTCAAGTAGCGAAAGATGCGTTTAACTGCCTTCCAATGCTGAGACCCTGGTCTATGCATAAACCTGCTCACCTGTGAGACTGCAAACTGAATGTCCGGCCTCGTAATGCATACATAAATGAGGCAACCAACAGCTGTCTGATAGAGTGTGACATCAAAGTGATCTCCAGCATCATGAAGACTCAACTTCAAACCTGTCTCCATTGGAGTAGGAATAGGCTTGCAGTCTTTAAGGCCAAATCTCCGCAACAATGTCTCAATATACTTTGTCTGACAGAAAGCAATACCTCCATCACACTGCTTAAATTGTATCCCCAAATAATGATGCAAATGCCCCAAATCTGACATCTCAAAAGAGGCATTCAAGTCAGCCTTAAAATTAGCAATATGACTCTCATTTGGTCCTGTGAGCAGCATGTCATCGACATAGAGAGCAATAATTAGATGTACATCATCCACACGTTTAATATACAAAGTGCTTTCTGTTGGACTATTCTGAAAACCATGTGCAGTCAAATATGCATGTATCTTTTCATACCAAGCTCGTGGAGCTTGCTTTAAACCATATAAAGCCTTTTTCAACTTGCACACTTTGTTTTCCTGCCCTTTTTGAACAAAACCACAAGGCTGCGATACATACACCTCCTCATGCAAATCTCCATTCAAGAATGCAGTCTTTATGTCCAACTGATGTACATTCCAACCATTATGAGCTGCCAATGCACAAATGCTACGAATGGTAGTCATACGACAAGTGGGAGCAAAGGTCTCATCAAAATCAATGCCCTTTTCTTGAGCATAACCCTTTGCAACAAGTCTAGCCTTATAGCGATCAACACTGCCATCTGCCTTTCGTTTCAATTTAAAAACCCACTTAGATCCAATGGCCTTTTTACCAATAGGCAAATCACACAAAGACCATGTACCATTCTTCATTATAGCATCATATTCACTTTGCATTGCAGCCAACCAATTTTCTGAATTTTGTGCCTCATCAAATGAAAGAGGTTCTTCCTCTTCACACATACTAGACACAGCCAAAGCATAACAATCTGATGCATAAGAGGCATGCTGAAAACTTGAACGAGTACGACTAGACATAGGTGCATCAATCTTACTATCACGCAAGGTTTGCACCAGCCATTTAGGCATACCTCTAGCCTGCTCATTTTCAGCCCTATCCTCATGAATTACATCTTGTAAATTTGCATCAAAAATAGGCTGATCTATGATGTCGTTTGAAATCTGCATAGGCTGAATATTTGCCTCATTAGGACTTACATTTGAATTCCCACCTGTAAAGAGAAGCAACAGCGTATCAAATACATCCCGTGAGCTCACACCTGTCTCTTTGGTACATGATAACAAAGGCTGCACAGCATCTTCCACAAAAACAACATCTCGACTAATCAAGATACGCTTTGACTGCGGATGATACAATCTGTAACCCTTGCTCTCAGCACTGTAACCAACAAAAATGCATTTGACAGCCTTATCATCCAATTTTCTGCGTTGTTGCACAGGCACTAAAGCATAGGCCAAGCAACCAAAGACACGTAAGTGACCAATAGAAGGCTTCCTACCATACCAAGCTTTGTATGGAGTAATAGACTGCAAGGCCTTAGTGGGACACCTATTGAGTACATATGCAGCACACATGACAGCCTCAAGCCAAAACGCATGTGGCAAAGCTTGGCTCTTGACCATACATCGTGCCATCTCCATAAGTGACCTATTTTTCCTCTCAACAACGCCATTTTGTTGAGGGGTATACGGCACTGTACATTGGTGTTTTATCCCACGACTAGCCAGAAATGCATCAAACTCTTTAGACAAGTACCCCCCTCGATCAGAACGGAGGGTGCCCACAGTACAATTGGATACATTTTCAACCATAAGCAAAAACTGTTTGAAGCACAAAAACACTTCGGACTTTGCCTTCAGTGGATATACCCATGCATGCCTTGAGTAATCATCAATGAAAGTCATGAAGTACAAGTGTTTACCAAATGACGGAGTTTGCATAGGCCCACATACATCACTATGTACAAGTTGCAATTTGCGAGTGGCCCGCACAGAACCATCCTTTGGAAATGCAAAACGCTGCATTTTGCCCAAAATACAGCCTTCACAAACATGTTTCAATGGTGCCTCAAGAGGGGGCAATGAAGCAACCATATCAAATTTCTGCAAACGCAGTAAACTAGCAAAGTACAGATGACCAAAACGAGCATGCCATACTTTTGCATCTGAAACTGCCTTTTCATCAGAAACTGCATTTGCTGAATCTTCCACACACTTGTCATAAGAATTGAGCCTATACAACCCACGAAACAAGTTGCCAGATACAATAATCGTATCACCAGAAGTCAAATCATTAACAGTACATCTGTCATCCACAAATTTGATTACAAATCCAAGTCTAGCAAGCGCAGAGACAGACAATAGATTCTTCTTTATCCCTGGCACATACAAAGCATCTGAAAGTGTGAAAACACTGCCATTTGCAGCAGTAAGCATAATTTTACCAATGCCCTTCACTAGGTAAGAAGCATTATTGGCACATGTGATAGTATTCCCATTAGGGATAGCCTCAAGAGAAGTGAACATATCATGATGCGAGGTAATGTGCTTTGTAGCACCACTGTATACATGAGAGTCAACAGAAACTGCCAAACATGCATCATGTACAGATGGGTCATACTGGCAATACACGCTAAACGCCCATTTTGTATCCTGCACAACATTTGCAGAATCTGCATTTGTAGAAGCATCCACTATTGTGGCTGCATTTGACTCTTTCTTCTTTGCCTCTTTAGCCTTTAGCTTAGGGCAATTCTTAATGACATGATCATTTGCCTTACAATAGTTGCACCTGGTCTTTTTCTTGCCTCTATCAAGAGCCTTCTCAGACTTATTGTTGCTACCTGTGGAAGGAGAAGAAGTTGCAGACCTACTAATAGGAGAAAAAACAGTGGAAGGGACTGCCTTACCACTTCTTCTCTGCTGCTGCTGGGCAGCAATAAATGCTTGATCAACTGCACGCTGCCTGGCCCTGTTTTGCCTGGACTACGCTTCTTGCAAGAGCTTGTTGACTAGAGTATCATACTTGATAGCATCAGGTCTGTCCTCATTAAGAAGTCTCCACGTGGAAGCAAAAGTCTGATATGTCTCAGGTAAAGCATCAAGAACAGTCTACACAAGAGAATGATCAGGAATAATCTCACCTGCAAAAATCAACTGTTCTTTGAGATCTTTAATCTTAGCAAGAAAAACATTCATGTCATCATCTTCTTGCATAATCTTCAATTCTAGCTCTTTACGCAAGTAAGCGATTTTTGCCTCGTTACGACCTGCATACAAACCAGCTAAATATCCCAAACCTGTTTTGCTGTTTTAGCTGAACAAATATGTGGGATGATGTTACGTTTGACAGAAAGTGCAATCAAGGCATGAGCCTGCACATCTTTACCATCCCAATGAGCTTGTTCAGCAGTGGGTAAAACAGCAGTAACAGTAGAGCTGCTAGAACCTATAACATCCTCAACAGATCCTACATCCACAGAACCTGGACGTACATCCATACCCTGCACAATGTTCCACACTCCTTTTGCAACCAAAACATGCTGCATCATGTATGCCCAAAGTGGGTAGTTGCTGTCTCCATCCAATTTGTCATCAGCAGATAACATGCGAAATACATCACTGCTGTTATCAGCCATGGCCACTGACTAAAACTGATGCAAAAGCTACCTGTAATGAAGCAAACACTGAACAAAAAACAACTCGTGCTGTGTAGCACGATCCACAATAGAGTACGTATGCCTGTTTTGCAGAAAACTGCACTGTCCAAATTTCTGCAGAAAATGACGAAAACACCTGTGCAAAACTTGAAATGCAAAAACGGAGCCCGAAACGACCTCAGATGCGATTTCTGAGAACGCAAAACCCTACGGGCTTGTTTGCAGAGTATAGGGACCTGGAAGTGCTCGTGAAAGCTCACCTCAATTGGAGAACGTGAGTCGGAGGGTGCTGGCGGTGTAGCCCTGGGAGCCGATGCCTGCTCTGATACCAATTGTTGGAATTAGGGTTGCAGGAAAGCCCACAAAGCTTGGAGAAGAAGAAGCAAGAATGCACACAACACAAAGTGTATTAGATTGTGTCAATGTACAAAAGATAAGTTAGCCCTAGAATGATGGGCGTATATACAAGCCGGGGGAAAAAACCTCCTAAAGAGGGAAAAAGTGCCCCGGCGGTCCTAAGTGTGTTCACACACATCACTGCCTATGTATATGGCAACATATATGAATGTGGTGTCGTTCAAGCAAAACTCCAAAGTAAGCAAGTGAAACACATGTGTGTAGCACTCAATAAAAAACCCCTAGACACACAAGTGATATAGGCAGAACTTGATGAGTCCATATAAAACTTGGAAAACATCCAATAAAATCCACCAAAACAAACCGATCAACTAACCCATGATAGAATCTGTCTTAGGCTTAATAAATTAAGCATAGACCACACTTAAAAAAAGTGCAAAATAAATTATCACGGAAAAGTTTCAAAGGTGAGACACACTTTGAACTCAGATTATAGCCATCATTAAAAAACTTAAGGAACATGTCCAAAAAGATGTTGAGAGCTTTGATAGCCCAAGCTCATCTACATCTTCATCTATGGCAGTACATGAGCTTAAGAGGGGCTGTTGAGATTCAAGCTCGATGTCAGTGTGTGCCAGCTGTGCTATGTGCTCGCATGTTAGGTAGCAGCATGCGTGAGACATAAATGACCGCGTCCAGCTGGTCATAGTGTGTGGACATTAGCTAGGGTTAGTAGTGTGTGGACATTAGCTAGGGTTAGTAGTGTGTGGACACAACTCATAGTATGTCTTGTGTATTATGGATTATGGCTTTATGCATTGTGTGAGATGGGAGATAGCTTCCCTCTTTGGTTAGGGTTTGCAATATACATTAGGGTTTTCTCCTGTGTGTGTGTCTCCTCTCTACCTGTTTTTCAACAAAAGAATGGCTAAACAATGGCAAAAAATCATGAAAACATCGTTTAGAATTAATCCAAACAGAAATATCTACTAATACGAGGTATAATCGTATTAATAATATGCGAATAACATGCATCTATCTAATGTCAGCAGCATGAGAAAACGTACTTCAACATTAAATAACCCTCGAAAATATTAAATTCTCGAGAAAAAGAATTATCATGATATTTTTCTAATTTTTTCTAATTTAATAGGGCCTCAAAATACGATAATTTTGAATTCCACCAAACCTATCTTATGGCATTCCAAACCTATATTTTTCCAAAAAATTTTAGTAATTTAATTTACCAAAATACCATTGATATTTTAAAAAATACCAATTTCTAAGATTTTTAAAAATAATTTCTATAATATTCCTAATTTTTCTTGAGAATCCCATCGTTCATGAAATTTCCAATTCTGCCCTGACAATTCTCAAATCCAATGAAAATTTACAATTTTAATGGGTTTTCTAAATTTTTAGGTCAAAAAATATATTTGTAAAGGAATTTGAATGGTCACGGGCGCCCGAATGGACACACCACATGCCAAACACCAACCCCACATTTTTCATAACCTTTGTCTAATTTTTCCATAATTTATAAGATTTTTTTTAAAAATTTAATATACTCCGAACGCCAACGGTTTTCCCGGAATACGGAATACGGAAAGCCAAAAGTTTTTGGAAAATGAAAAGACAAAAAAAATCAAAATGTGAAAGCTCAAAAGTTTCCGGAATCCGAAAGGTCAAAAGATTTTCCGAAATTCGAAAAGCCAAAAGGTTTTAGGAAAGTGGAAAGCCAAGAGATTCCAAGAAAAAAATAAATTTCCAGAGGGAAAATAAAATATCTCAGAGAGGTAAAATTTTTATAATATCTCTTATCCCTTTTTCAAGATTTTTTGAAAATAAAAACTCTTTTGTAATATATTTTAAAGCCTTTAAAAAAAAGCTTTTTATAAGCTTTTAAAAAACCTTTTATAACTAAGGTTTTAAAAAAAAACTTTTAAAAAAACGTATTATGGGGGGGGGCAAATTTCACCGTCCGGGCTGCAGTGCCCTCCCCCAGCCGCCTGCACGAAAATAACTGAGAGAGAGGGAGAGATTCTCTCTCCTCACTCTTCTCTCCTCTCCATCTTCTCCACTCCCTTCTCTCTCCACCCTCTCCTTCTCTGTTAGAGAGGAGGCTAATTAAGTTTTAATTAATCTTTTTTAATTAAACTAATCCTAATCATAATTAAATATTAATTATGATTAATATCTAATTTTAAAAATCCCTTTTAAGAGAAATTCACATGGGCGGGAGAAAAATTAGATTTGAGAGGCAGAGAGGGTCCCACACACACGAGAGAGCATTTTATGCATCAACATGCTGCCCCCTACTACATTTCAGCAGAAAATTGGTAGAAATTTGATCGCATACCTGCGGAAAAACCCGCAAAAATGTATAAAAAATACATTTTAACCATAAAAATGCTCAAAAAATTTCTAAAAAATTAGAAAAAAATTCCTAAAAATTTTAAAAATTTAGGAAATCCATTCTACCAAAAATATCCACAATAAAATATGTGGTATTTTTGTAAAAATTTCCATTAATGCTTATTTTAAACCATAAAAAATAGAAAAAAATAGCATTAAACTCACGAAATTCCTCCGCAATGTCGATTCGTCCATTGAGTAGTAGTAACACGCGTTCCAATCGCTATATCGATGATCCACGTGTAAATCATCAACACAAATCAATAAAATAATATTTTTATTAGTAAATAGTAAAATTTACTTAAAAAATTTATAAAAATTTGCAATAAAAAAAATCAACAACAATTAACTAGAGATTGCTCTGATACCATTGTTAAAACCCTAAGATCTCTCTAGATAATTGTTATGCATAAACATGCATAAATCAAGCATAACCTCATCCACCCGACCACCCCCAAGCCCAAGGGATACACACATGAAATATAATGAAATACATCATACCTCTACCTTGATATCCCATACCAGCAAGAGGTATAACTCCAATCCAATAGCATGTAGCTATAGTGTGAAATGGTAGGTGAGTAGATATGATCCTCTACACAAGAGAGCATAACATAACCTTGGCCTCACAAGCCCCAAACCTCCAAGCCTCCCTTGAGTATGCCCCATGCCCCTATTATATAGGAGGGCCCTCAAGTGACTCTTGACTCTCCATTTCCCATGTACCCTTGGATGCCCCGATTATATAGGAGGGCCCTCAAGTGACTCTTGACTCTCCATTTCCCATGTACCCTTGGATGCCTGACCCTAACCTTAACCCTTAAGGTTAGTCCTAACCCATGCTCCACTAGAGCTTGTTCTTCCCATGCTCCCATGCTCACAAGCCTAATGTGGGTTAGCCTCCTAGTATATGCACACATAATGTGCATACATAATGTGCATATAACACCTCGCCAATTGCTTACTAACTCCATTGTTTTACTAACTCCTCTTTAATCATACCACATACCATTGGGATACTGGTCATTAAGTATTCCATGTTAGTCTACTCATTTAAGTACTCTGACTCCTCTAATGAGGATGTCCTGCAAAGGCAAAAAAAAAACACACAAGAAACACAAAAAACAAAATAAAGAGTACTACTGGGCATATACAAAAAAGCAAGCTCATAAGAGCTCATCAGACTAGCTGGATACTTAATCACAAGTACTCCACTAACTTCTTTCCATCATACTAACTCCCCACTACCTCTCATTTTCAGAGAATTAGGAGAACCAACCATGTGCAACTTTCCTGTGTGCTTCACCAAAACCTCTCATTGATCTCACGAGGATGTGATCGACTTCAGGAAGGGGAGTATGTTAACCACATATTGGTTAACGCATTCCTATGACAACTATGTCCGCACACTTATATAATGGGTGCTCGTGCTATATTGTAAATCCTAACATTTGATGAGGGAAATGTCCTAAAGACGCTCCCAAGTATTGAGCTTCAAAGGAAAGACAAGAGGATCTTGGTCAGTTGGCCAAACCATAGAGAAAAGCCTTGTAACTATGTTTTGGGCGCCCCGGGTCACTTACTCCCAGGTGACCTAGTGGGAAAAGGCTTGGAACTATAAAAGCCAATTTCTCTTGTTTGTAACTCATTCTTCCATTTGTGCAATAGAAGTGGAGTGTTCTCTCTCTCTCTCTCTCTCTCTCTCTCTCTCTCTCTCTCTCGCAACTCTAATCTAGCATGTGTGCTTAGGGTTAGGGTTTGGGAGTGATTAGTGCTAATCACTTGTTCCCTCTTGCTTCCTCTCTCTCTCTCTCTCTCTCTCTCTCTCTCTCTCTCTCTCTCTCTCTCTCTCTCTCTCTCGTGATTAGGCTAGCCAATGTGATCCTCTTCTGCTGCGGAGATCCTACACGATCTTCGTGAGAGAGCTTGCATCACTCATTCGATTAGAGCAACCGCCTCGGTGTGACAACGAGTGTGGGAGGACGACGGTGATAAGCGGCTACGGTGGAGCTCTTGAGCCATGCTCGAGCTCGACGGATCGACAACTTCCCATGACACGGTTAGGGTAGGGTTTCCTTAACATGCCATGACATTAAATTTTCCTTTTCTATATTTGATTTGAAAATAAAACTCTTATAGGATTTCAACCCATCTAGCCTTCTTACCTTTTAACTCCTTTTGGGTACTGAACCATTTAAGACTTTCATGGTCAGACAATACTTCAAAATTGGCACCATACAAATAAGAGAGTTAAGTTGGCCCTCCAGAAAACTCAGCAGAAGCAAAAGAAAGCCGCAGACCGTCACAGATGTGATTTACAGTTTGCATTGGGTGATTGGGTTCTTTTGCGCTTTGAAAAGGCTAGACTCAAGAAGATGAAGGGTAAAGAGCGCTTATTCCCTAAGTTGAGCATGCGATATTATGGGCCTTTTCAGGTTTTGGAAAAGATTGGTGAGGTAACCTATCATTTGAAGTTACCAGATCACTGGAGGATTCACAGTGCTTTTCACGTGAGTCTTCTTAGACCTTTCCGTGGGGATGTGCCTGAGGATGTATCAAATGAGGCTCAGCCGGAAGTTGAGGAACTTGATGAGGTTCTGATTCCAGAGCAGATACTGGCACATAAAGAAAGGAAGGTACGAGGTAAAGTTTCCCGTCGCTATCTTGTGAAGTTCAAGAACTATTCACCGATGGATGCGAAGTGGATGGAGGAAGGTGACTTAACAGATTCACCTCAGGTTTTGCAGCTTTATCTCGATGCCTTTGAGTTAGAGCCGACTCTTATTGTGGCTCATTCAGGTTCAGCAGAGTATGGGTCTGGAGCATTACCTGATGCTCAAGAGGGGGTAGCACCTCCACTCCCTTGATACAGACAGGCTCAGAAGACATCTAGAGGTCGCTTGGTGCAGATTTTATCTCACCCGAAGGTACTGAGGCTGACAGTACATCTGTTTATGGGACTTCTATGATATATGTATACTAGTCACATGAGATTTTTGTGGATATGTATGGTTCACAGCAGTGGTATACAACTTGGACTATTACTATGCAATTGGTTTGCAGTGAATATTGATACATGTATATGGCTTAGAGAGATTGGGACGCTGATCTTGCCATATTGTATATTTCACTTTGGATATTTTGATGCATCACCAGAATGCAATCGAGGACGCTTGCCATTTTTCAAGAGGGGGGTATGTCATGGCCCTGTGAAAATGGAACAGTACAAGTGTGGGCATGGTGGTTGCAGAGTCAGAATATTTTATGATTCACATGGGGGGTGCCCGGACAGAGTTTAAGATGTGTGGACATCCCTAGGTGTGAAGGGGGGAACTAGAAACATTAAACTTTAATGTTTATTAAAGTTTGCCCCTAGGCCTTAGTGGCCCTAGGGACTTATTAAAGTTTGGGGCCCTAGGGATTATTTTGGGGAAGAGGGCCACTTTTGGAGTGTTTCTCTCTCTTCTCTCTCTCTCTCTCTCTCTTCCCTTTTGGGAGTCGTGGAGCAAAAGGGACACTCTAGCGTGGAAAAGAAGAAGGAAACTGAGGCGGCTGCTGTATCTGTGCTGTAGCTGCTGTTTTCTGCAAGCTGTGAGCTGAAACAGGCCGTACAGAAGCCGTACAACCCTGTACTACTGCAGGTGCTGCTGAGGACAGAGAAGCGCAGGGCTGTGGAACTGATACAGGCGCCTGCAACTGCTGAATACAGGCTGTACAGTGTTGTACGATTGCAAGTACAGCTCTGTACTTTCTGCAGGTACACTGTATGGCCAGTTCTAGGACAAGTACAGGTGCTGGACAGTACTGTAGCAGACGGCGCAGGCAACCAGTAGCAAAATCCAGCAGGCGGCTACTTTTGATTCTCTGTAGAAAGACCGTACCGTCAAGTACAGGCAAGTACAGGTAAGTACAATCAAGTACAGTGCTGTTTTTCAGATCTGTACTTTCAAGGACAGCATAAGAGTGAACATCAGGAGGAGGGTACAGGCAAGTACAAGCACATGTGTGAAGCAGGGTTGTGGATACAAGTGCCTGCAAGTACAGATTGGTGCTGTTGCTTCCTACAGTGCTGTGTCAGGAGCTGAACTTGGTAAGCTCCATTTCTGTTCATCTATCTCTCTTTCTACTGCTTGATGTCTGTTGCAGATATGAGTTATCTGGCCCCTTGTGAGAGGAGGGGTATGGCAGATTGACAAGGGTTGAGACAGAGTTTGGACAGCACATGTATGTTTGAGCTGAGATGATGTATCATGCACTTGAGTTATGCCAGATGTATGCCCATGGCTGGCCTGCTTAGTGATCTTGGCTGATCAGAGGGAGGCACAGTGTGTTATTTGGAGACACAGATCTGTGTGCATAGATCCTCTGTGCTAAGAAGGATTTGTGGACCGTCAGATTGGACTTACAGGTGTAAACTCTTGGCTGATCTTTGTGTTGTACTCAGCCATTCATATTATTATAATTGAATAAAGAAATACCGCAAGGGGCGCCAAGCTTTGGGGCCAACAGGTGTCGCTGTGTTTTCAGATTTGGGCACTCTAGCTCCAATCTGCTTTGTTTTCACTTCTAGACTACAAGTGGACGGGTGATTGCTAATCTACCGCACTCTAGTTTTCTATCAGAGGCCGGTTTCAGTTGGGCACCACTCAATCTCATTGGCCAACCCTTGAGAAAGAAATTTATGTTGTCATTTATGCTCTCAAGGTTTGGAGGCATTATTTATATGGCTTCAAGTTTGTGGTATTGACTGATCATTAGTCAATCAAGTATGTGTGTGATGCGGATAATTTGAGAGGACGAAAAGATAGATGGGCAAAGTTAATGCAAGATTTTGATTTTGAGATACGCTATTGAAAGGGGTCCATTAATAGTGTAGCAGATGCGCTTAGTCGGATCAGAGAGGTGAATACTTTGTTGTTCACCGAGATTTTCGCTGACTTATTTTAGTCATTGAGAAGGCTTTGCAGGACTGATAGTTATTTTGGTCCATATTGGCAGAGGATCCAAGACGGCAGCTTATTGATTGACCAAGACTCAGTTTTCTTATTGATTGACCAAGACTCAGTGAAGACTAAGCAGCCTACCATTCACATTGCAGGAAGCCAGAGAATGATAATGAATGGTTTACTATTCCATAATGACAAAATTTGTGTACCACAGGTTCCATACATTAGGTCCAAGATTCTTAAGGAGTGTCATGACGCCCCTTCTACTGGACACCCCGGGGTACACAAGACATTAGCTTTAGTGAGACACACTTTCTATTGGCCAAAGATAAAAGGGTATGTAGAAGATTATGTCCTCAAGTGTCAGATTTGCAAGTCAAGGCCACGATTTTATTTGGATTATGGTGGACCGCTTGAAAAAGATGGCTACATTTTTACCTATTCACAAGAGTTACAGCTACACAATTAGCAAGGCAGTTTATCAAGCAATTGTTTAGACTGTACAGTTTACCGCAAGACATAGTCAGTGATGATAGGAACTCTAAGTTTACAAGTGACTTTTGGCAGCTTGTTTTTGAGAAGTTGGAAACAACTTTGAATCTGAGTTCCTCAGATCAGCCTCAATCTGATGTGGCCAGACTGAAAGGGTGAATCGGACTTTGGAGGACATGCTTTATGCATGTCTCCAAAAGACAAGGTTCATGGGAGGATTATCCTCCTATGTTAGAATTTGCATACAACAGTACTAAGCATACGAGTACCGATTTTTGTCCTTTTATGCTTATGTACGAATTTCAACGTAGATCACTTGTTACCATGGGATTTTCAGGACTTCAGCATGATGCAACACATACTTTTTTGCAAGACATGCAAGAAATATTACAAGTTGCAAAGGAATCTATTAGAAGCACTCAAGACAGAGATAAATTTTATTCTACATCGTTCACTGAGAGAGTTCTCTGAAGGAACGATGGTGTATTTGCGAATTCCGAAAGATTTTGAGACTTTACGCACAGGCCGATCTCTGAAATTATCCCCCAGATACTGCAGACCATTTCAAGTTACACGCCGGATTGGTTTAGTTGCATATAAATTGGACTTGCCTTCTCATGTGAAAGTTCATCCCGTATTTCATGTCAGTAGACTTAAGGGAGTACTGGGTGGAGCAAATCAGCTAGTTACTCCTCAAGAAATCATAGATGTCGAGGATATGATATTTGTGCCACACGAACCGAAAAAGATTCTTGGATTTCGTGAAAGACATTTACGGCATACACTGCTCACAGAATACAAGATCGAGTGGAAGGATCGTGTTAAGGAGGACGCTACAGGGGAGGCATTGACTACCCTACCCTGAGTTTTCATTGAGCTTAGGAGTGATCTCTTAGAGAAAGGGAAGTATGTCATGTGCACAGAGTGTATCTACCGTGTGCAACACGCACACAAGACTAGCTTCGAGGGTTGGGGTAGTGTAGAGCTAGGCCGGTTGATTGGCGAGCTAGGGTAGGGATAGAGTGATGGGTGAGCGCCTAAGTGGGGATGCCCTGCCGGGCAAGCACCCAAGTGTGGACGTCCGATGACCGGCCAAGAGCCTACAAAAAGGTGGCCAAGGTCAGTCAGTTGGTTAGAGTCTCGCGAGTCTTTGCGAGAGCTCTGTGGTCAAGAGCCTGGATCTAGTGCAGACGTGCACTTACTTCATGCAGCTGGAGGCCGGCAACAGTTTCGAGGCCCGCGAGAAGCTAGCTCCGTGGGGCGGTATGGGACATCATGGAGTAGATATTGGTCGGTGCATCTTGCTAGTTAGCTCAGCTCGTAGCTCGGTCGGGATAGCCAAGTCTTGTGGGTTTTGCCCGCGGCTGTCATGGTTGGCTGGTGAGTCAAGCCTGCACCCCTTTCATGTTTTATGGCTTTGTTTTGTAAGTTTCGAGTCATGTTTCATGATTGCTCTACGAGGAGACCCTTGGGGATTTGAGAGGGAGCATATTTCTTTAATGAGTTTAGTGATTTGTTGAGAAAGTAGAGAATCAAGAGTTGCCTGTAGGTACATTCTGTAACAAAATGGTGTTCCAGAAAGGAAAAATAGATACATTATAGAAGTATGTGCTTCGATGTTTGAAAAGAATATGCCAGATTATTTTTGGATTGAAGTAGTAGTAAACTGATATTTTCATAATGAATAGGAACCCCATGTTCATGACATAATGTGTGAATAGAAGTTTAAAGGCATAAAACTGGATGTATCTCACTTGAAAGTGTTTAGATGTATTGCATATGTGCATGCTCCCGATGAAGTGAGAATAAAGTTTCATCTAAGGACGGAGAAATGCATCTTCATTAGTTATGCTTTGAAGCAAAAAGATTGTAGATTAGAAGCCTACCACTCATAAGATACGAATAAGCAAAGATATTATCTTTGATGAGATGAGCAACTAGTATGCACCAGTGAAGACAACGGAAGATGCAAATGTAAGAAGTAATGATGTTGCCCCCATATGTAGAGTAACAATCACAGATGCTTGGTGGACCTGGACTAGTGGTGGATCTGGTATTAGTCCATGGTCAGGCAAGTTAAGGACAAATGTAAGTACACATGTATCATGCAAAGGAAAGGAACAGTAGATCAACCTTTTGTGCTTGGTCTATCACTAGGTCACTCATATATGGATGGTGACTCTAGTGGCTATGAGCAAAGCCTTGATAAAGAGCTTGGCATTTCGTCAGTGGTAACTCTTGGTGCAAGGAGAATCAAGACTATTTTGAGGACTCCTAGTAGTGATTCAGGTGTACACATGTCTATGAGGGTTTGATACCTTGTTGACAGGTTGAGATATAATGGATATATAGCCCATCATCATGCTTACATGGTTAAACTAATATAGGAGTTGGGAGCCCACTTGTTTTGAGATATAATGGATATATAGCCCATCATCATGCTTACATGGTTAAACTAATATAGGAGTTGGGAGCCCACTTGTTTTGAGCAAGCACTTGGAAATAAAAAATGGGAAGATGCCATGCATGAAGAGATGGCACATTGGATACAAATGGGAGTTAGTACCTTTGCCTAAGGAAAAGAAGGCAATTGGAAGTAAGTGAGTATATAAGGTTAAGCATAACTCGGATGGATCAATGAGTAAGTATAAGGCAAGGTTGGTTGCGAAAAATTGTGTGCAAACTATAAAGAAGCATTTAGTCCAATTAAAAGAATGACAATCGTGAGAGCTATCATTGCTTGACAATCGTGAGAGCTATGCTGTAGACGAAAGGTTGATCTTTACATTAGATGGATGTAAAGAATGCTTTCTTGCATGGTGGTTTGCAAGACGAAGTATACATGGTGTGACCACCACATTATGAGAGTTTTGCATGGTGATTTGTATACATGATGCATCACATTATGAGAGTATTGCACACCCAAATCTTGTGTACAGGTTATGTAAAGCCTTGTATGGCTTGAAGTAACACCTGAAGCATGGTCAAACAAGTTTAGGAAGTATCTTATTACCATTGGATTTCAGATATCCATCAATGGAGATTTTTCACATTATGTGAAAAAGACTGAGAGATCATGCTATTAGTTGTTTATGTGGATGACTTGATTATCTCTGGTGATAGATATCATTGAAGGAGTGTCTCACCATCATCTTCACCAAGTCTCAAGATCCATTATGATGTGACGAGTATTGCCAGATCCATAGATTTACCAAGCTTGTTAATGTGATAATGTTTTACTCGAGCTTTGTGAAGAATCTAGTATCTAGTATTCATTGGACTCGCATGTTTGAGAAGCTTAAGAACCTTATGCCATTCAGTGTTCCCTCTATTGTCACCTTTTAAGATGCAAGTAATGAAAGCATTGGAGTTATGTTGCAACACAATGTCCGAGCCTTTTGTTACCAATGAAAGTAGTAAAGCCCGGATGCACAGTTGAAACATTCTACAGAGCTTGTTTTGGTGGTACACGCCCTTTACAAATGGCAGAACTACCACCTCATTGATGTGGAATTTCAAATCCACACACCATCAATCCCTCAAATACCTACTAAACAACTGTAATAGGACTTGTTATGTCGTTAGCTTCGGTAGTGTTTTTGAGTTCACTTGCCTCATAGACGCTCTCAATAGATGACATCATTGATCCAAGCAATGAAGACTTGCTATGGTGAGTAATTTTCACCCATGAAGGACAAATACACCTCTTAGAGGATTTTGCAAACCCTTGAAGCAAGTTCATTCAAGGCATTGCTTAAGAGTGCACGATCAAGGATGGATGGTTATACTTTTAAGGACCACCTTTCTATGGACAAAAACAAAATTAGGCCATGCGCTTCACAGAGGCACATCATGTCTCAATGGCAAGACACCACAATGAGGGGCAACATGAAGAATCTCACTAAACTTTTCCAACTGGCCTCACATGAGGCAAGATGTGCACCAGCATGTTTGTTTTCATCAAGAGAAGGTGCAGTAGAATACACCAAAGCCTACAAAGCATTCATCCTCCGACAACCCTAGAGTTAACGTAGGAGGCCAGTTAAAGGAATTTTGTGGTTGAGCTCAAGATCGTGGACCAATTGAGTAAGCAAACCCACCTCATTCCTTGCAAGTCTAATGCCAATGCTAAAGAGCTGGCCAACCTTGACTTTCCAACATCATAAGCTTTCAAAACCAATAGCGTCCAACAAATACCAAGGTTGCTGCATTTCGCTGTGTTAAAGCACCTTGGGCTCCCCAGACTAAAAGACAGGAAGTTTCGATGCTGAGGCTCCAATGAAAAGACTGAAAAAAAATATATATAGAGAGAGAAACGGGGGGGGGGGGGGGTGTTTATACATGGGCAGCTTAAGGGCCCCTACCTCTTGCCAGGGAGGAGCTGCCTGACTGGCCCACAAGCTACCAGCTGCCTGTGCACACCTGCTGTCAACCATTCTCCAGTTTCCCACACCCACCCCTCAATGGATGGTCACTGCCAGCTGCCCATCCCAATGTGCAGGCCTGCCAGGCAGACAACTATCTGGCTGAGAGGTGTAGTATTTTACCCCCAGATAGTTTTTCTGCTGCAAGGCAGCAGACAACTATCTGGCTGAGAGGTCTGGTATTTTCCCCCCACCCCCAACTTGGGGTCATCTAGAAGATAGCACGTTTATGACGTTCACAATCGAGCCCCTTGGAATAGATGCCTCACTTTATGCAACAAAGCTAACTAATGGAATCCAATAATTACATAACAGGTCTAGTCAAGAAGAGGACCAGGAACTCTACTGCGAAAGAAATGAATATGTACAAATTCTTATAAACAATGAAACACTGAAAGGCACCATATATACATACTGCTGCACTGGTCTCAGCTGAGGTCTTGGCGACAGCTTAGCCTCACCTTCCTCTAAAAGTTAATGCATGCCACAGCATCCCGGGACACGCATACCCAAGCAAGCAGTGGAAGTTGTAACAGCGCACAATCACGAACCATTGGTACAATGTGTAGAAGAAGAGATCTATTCACATACAAATGGGTCGCAATCCACTGTACTCGAGTAAAAGAGGAGCTATATTTACATTGACTCAAGTCATGTGGATGCTCGAGGTCATGTCAACTTGGTCATGCAGTCATCTGTAAGCATTGGTGTCCCCTTGGCTTCCGGACGAACAAAGACAGAGGAGCATTGAGCAAAAGGTCCGGCATCACCAGCTGAGTCGTCCACACCATTGTGAACCACGTCTAGAACCTTCTTCAGAGCAAACTGCAGACATTGTGTGAGCGAGACCCAGCAAGCAACTTGATATATGAAATTGAAGGCAGCGTCGCTTGCATCTTCCCACCACCAGCCCTCCTCATTCCAGCTTGCTCCCCAGTAGTTGTTCCCTCCCCGGCCGTTATCACTTCCGCTCCAACCACCGCTGCCGCCAAACCCTCCTTCATCCCATTCAGGCCCATCATCTCCATCCCCACCTCCACCAAGTGATCGTCTCTTGGTCCGCCTCGCCTTGTAAGCCAACATCTTTGGGGCTACTCTGTAGGTGCCAATCTTAACAGATGGTGGAGCGGTAGCATCTTGAACAGGGATCTGGCCTGATATGTTCTCCTCTACTGTGCCAATTCCGCAGATGACAGACATGGCCCAGCTCTTACAAGGCTGTGCGGAAAGGTTGTGCTGTACCCACTCATTGCAACGCTTCTGCATTCTGGGTCCATAATGGTGGACAAGGGTTGCAACATTGAACGTCGCATCTCCAAGGCTATGTGACATGGCTATGTGGAGGAAAAAGATGCAGTGGTATGTCCTATTTGTGAGATCTCGGGTCCAGAAGTAGTCTCTATCACCAGAAATAGAGACCACGTTTCGCCAGTCTACAAGAGGGCTACCAAGGCAACCCTAAAAACAGCAGGAAACCTGAATAAGCCCGCTTTCCTGTGCAGCAAGAAAGCCTAGCAAAGGAAGGGGAAGCCTTCCATGACACCAGATTCAATTTCGATCCTGCACAAGAAAGAGGATGAACTGATTGAGAAGCCCTAATTACAAGATCGCCAACTAGATCAGTCAAAAGAAGACAATCTGATCCCTGGTTTTCTGGAACCCTAGATTAAGATTAAGAAGCAGCATGAACACTGTGAAATCCGCTCGCTGGATCCAAACCCCAAACTCAGAAAGAGAGCGAGCGCGCGCGCGAGAGAGAGAGAGAGAGAGAGAGAGAGAGAGTACCTGGTTACCATGGAAGGCTCGGCGATCTGGCCAGACAATCCTTTGAGAAAAATTTGGCATGTGGAGGACAATGCACATGCATAGGTTTTTTAGCCCTTACTGCAGAAGTCCAAATAGAAAGGACAACTTGATATTGCAAGTTGTATTTGTTTTTCTCATGCCTTTGTAAAAAAAGGTACAAAATGGTAAACTTTAGTAACATATAGTTTTTACTTTTAAAAATATAAAATTGAAAATTCAAGTTTCCAAAAAATGCCAAACTAGAGACTTGAAATATAAAACAATGTGAAATTGAAATAGAGAACACTATATAGTCAAGTGGAAGAGCTAAAAATATTGATAAAAATAATTGTGTAACTCTCTCAACATACATACATGAAAACATTCATATATGAGCACTTAGAAAGTGAATATGCACCCCAAAAAACATTTTGGCGTTGATTAATTAATTGATTCTTTTTTTCCGAAGGTCTTCAAGGCTATTTCTAAGGTTTTCTTCAGTTATTTTTCTGCGTCTTCGTAGATTTTATACTATAAGTGGAATCTTTCACTTATAGTATATTCTGACATGTGTTTTTTCCACCACCTTGGCCTGTACTACTCGCATATGTATCCCTCCCAACAGCGAGAGTCTCTCTCTCTCTCTCTCTCTCTCTCTCTCTCTCTCTCTCTCTCTCTCTCTCTCTCTCTCTCTCTCTCTCTCTCTCTCTCTCTCTCTCTCTCCGCATATCTACTCTCTCTTTGTCTCCGTCTCTCTCACAGGGAGAGTTTATTCCATCTCTCTCTTAGCGCATGGTGCAGGCACTGCTCTACTGCCATAGCAAGGGGGTGGCGCAACGTGACATCAAACCTGGCAACATCTTCTTCCTGCGTCCAAATGACATGGGCTCGACCAAGCTCGGCGGCTCTCTCTCTCCGCATCTGCTCTCTCTCTGTCTCCGTCTTTGTCACACGGAGAGTTTATTCCATCTCTCTCTTAGCGCATGGTGCAGGCACTGCTCTACTACCACAGCAAGGGGGTGGCGCAACGTGACATCAAACCTGGCAACATCTTCTTTCTGCGTCCAAATGACATGGGCTCGACCAAGCTCGGCGACTTCGGACTATCCGTCATCCGGGGCAGGTCATGCAAGGCAAGGTGGGAATGTGGGGATACATGGCGCCAGAGATGCTAGCTGCAGAGGAGTATCACTGGGATGTTGACACGTGGAGCCTGGGTGTTGTGCTCTTCGAGATGCTCACTGGGACGCTTCCACCGTATGCATCTGCAGATACACCAAGTCGAGGTTGCAGGACATACCCAGACATCGGCACGGTCTCAAGTGGGGGACAGAGAGAGAGAGAGAGACGTAGGCTAAGGTTGTGAACCTTAGGTGAGCCTAATTAATGCCCACGGTAGTGAGAATTAATTTTTTAATGCCTACAATAAAAGTGACTATGCACCTGAGATCAAAATATATATATTTGAAAAAGTAAGTTGTGCACCTTTGAAAGTTAGCATAAGAGACCTATAACAAACCTATATCACATAAAAGATCTATATCTATTTGAAAATTTAAGTTGTGCACCTTGAAAGTTACCAAATTTCTCTCTCAAAATACATACATAAAAACATTCATATATGAGCACTTAGAAAGTGATTATAACACACCTATACCGCATAAAAGAACTATATCTATTTGAAAATTTAAGTTGTGCACCTTGAAAGTTAGCATAGGAGACCTGTATATCTATTTGGAACTTTCATGCTCCTCCTCGGGAAAATACAATGTCCTCTCGATGCTATAGGTGCAAGAAATCAAAACGTTGGTTTCGATACTTCAACACCATGTGACATGTCAAGGCTGAGCACTTTAATATTGAGTGTATGGCATGCTTGTTTAAATTTAATAGTTCATGGCATCCTCCACTACTATGCACTTTGATATTGAATTGTTGTACTTTCATATACATAGCATCATGTACTGTGGTGCAAATATATAATAAATAAATAAACACACCCACATATATGTAACCACATTTTCATGTAGCTAGAAAGTTAGCACACTTTCTCTCTAAAAAAATCTCAAGACCAAGAAATGTGCCCTTCATCCTTGGAAAAACACGTCTTCTTGGTGATATAAGTATAAGAAATTGGAATTTTGGTTCAAGTACTTCAGCACCATGTGACATGTCAAAGCTAAAATGTATAGCAATGAGTATATAGCATCCTACAATGAAAACTGAATATACATACATGCATCATATATACATCCATACATACATAAGTATATATATATATATTCATGTGGCTAAAGAGCTAGCACACTTTCTCTCCACAAAATTTACAAGACCAAGGAATGTGCCCTTCCTTAGGAAAACACATGTAATCTTGAAAATATAAGTTTAAAAAAATAGAAATTTGGTTTAGGTATTTTACTAATATGTCAAAGATCAAATATTCAAGCGTCTTGATTTTGAGTATATATTAACATAGATTCAGACTTACATAAAGTACATCACCAAGAGCACTTACATTTAACTATAACTTTTTCGTAACATGAAAAATAATTAGAAATCATAACATAATCCAACACATTAATGTTACCAAATTCTATACCCACCATACATTTCTGGGCAACAAAGCTAGATAACTTGAAGAGCATTTGTAAAAAATGAAATAAGTGTAAATAGATAGAAGTATATGTATGGTGCTATACTATATCTTCAAATTCCATTCATAGAACAACTTCTTGCCAGCCTATACCTCTACTTCAATGCCACAAGGAGTGAGAGCATGGGAGAGAAGGAGAGAGGGAGAAAAGAACTAGTATCAACACACCATCACACACCCACACAATCCTCAAGCAAGCATGCAACAAAGAAAAGAGAGCATACACGCAGACTCCAACTCAATTGTGAGAATGGGATTATGTGTTTTCTCATTAATCAAATTGTCTTGTATACAAGACTCATATTTACAATGCCTAATCATCCAGGGGCCCAAAATCTAGTCTAGGCTAATTTCCTAGTCTAAGTATACACTACCAATATTACATAAGCTTGGTTTTTTTGACTATCTTCTAACATTACACAAGTTGTAAGCTCAGAGATTTCCCATAATCATTTATATAAAGTGCATTGTGCGGTACAAAAAGTATGGCTCAAAAATGTTACCACGTGTTCAGAGTAATGTTAGCCAATGTGTTTAATATACCCCCTTCCCTAATCATGGTTCCATCCTTGGAATCGGTAATGAAGCTTAATGGGAGTCAATGGTAGAAGCCGTTGAAGTTCTAGAAGAAGGCGAAGCAAGCCTTCATGGGTGGTGTGGTGGAATGCTTTGTAGGATGTCCAAAAGGTGGTCTCCAACATGTCTTCAAATGTGAGCCAACCTTGCATCCATTGTACTTGGTTGTAGTAGCCAAGTATATGTCAAAGAGTGGGGCCTTTGTTGATGTCAAAGGCCATGCCGTGGAGACCTTCATCAAAAGCATGCCAATTTGGAAACTCCACCAGAAGGACGATGATGAGGCAGAAAAAGTGAATAGTGATGACCATGTTAGGGTGAGGCACCTCATCATAATCTTGGATGAACTTGCACATGGTGCAAAGCATCCAGTCCCCGTGGGGAGAGATGGTTGAGGTGGAGGTATCTAGCTAAAGTATAATTGAAGCTTTGGGTTCTTCTCCAACTCTTTCTCAAAGGAGGTCCCAGGCCCACCATCCTTGTTTGATTAAGAAATAGCTTGGGCTGACTCTAAGGCACCTAGGAGCATAGTAGTATTCTTTTGATATTCCTCTTGGAGAATGTAAGGCCACCAAATAGATTGGGCTAACTCTGAGGTACCTAGGAGTATAGTAGTATTCTTTTTAATATTTGGCCTAGAGAAGGTAAGGCTATCGCCAAATAGGTTGTTTACCCATGAGTTCATGCATGATAGGGGTAGCTCTGGCTTATGGTCTCTTGTATCCCCTTGGTCCTTTTGTGATGAGCTCTCAACCATTGGTGTGGTTAAACTTTTCTTCCAAGTAAACTTTAATTAGGCAGATGTTTAGGGGAGATCATTGATCCTACTTATTCTGGTGTGGGGTCAGGGTGTTGCCTGTGTTTGAGGATCTTAATAGCTTTGTCAATGTCAATGCAGTCTAGTGGATCTTGCCAATTGAATGGGTGGTCAAGGGGAAACATCTGCTCCTACTCTCTAATTGGAGGCACTGGTATTTCTCCTTCTTCCAGTACTCCCAAAGACGAGGCTACTACCTGCGGGATCAGTGATTGTTGGCAGTTGTCATGCAAGGTGGAGGCCTTGGTTAGTCCATTTAGGATGTCCCCTAAAGATGTAAGTGATGGGGGTAGTTTATGTTATGAGATTGACAGGAAACACTATAAGGTAAGACTAGAAAAGATTATTTATATGTAAAAGGTTTTCATATAAATAAGATTTAGGGGATTTCAAATTAGAAATACCTAAAGCAATGGTTAATAGGCATTAAGTTCAAAGTAAAAGGGATGTAGATGGTGCATAAGGGAATCCCAAAGGCCACAAAAGTAGGCGCCCCCTTCTACGAGGAGTTGAGGAGGCATTGGATAGTGAAAGGGCCATGCTTAGCCAATGAAAGTTGGAAGATCATGCATATGTTTAGGCCTATATAACCATATTTTTAGGGTTCATTTGGGATATGGTTGGGTGGAGAATTAAAGTTCTAGTCTTACAAGTCCTCAAGCTTAAGATGCAAGGAGCATTACATTGGTATCAGAGCTAAGTTTTTTCTTTTCCATGTTTCCATTGAGCTACTCATTGCTAACTCTAATCTCTTCTCTATTCATTTCCATAACTAATCCTTATACTTCTAAAATCTTATCCATACAAATACCTATTGCTTTAATAGATTGGGCATACCTCTTGCCTAATAGATTAAGCATACCTCTTGCCTAATAAATTGGGCATACTTTGGAGATTCTACATGAAGCAAGTGAAGTACATAAAAACCTTGAAGAATCATTGAAGCAAATATCAACAAGGAGAAAACAACGGAATTGTTCTTCACATCATTAGAGACAATTCATATTTACCCAACCAAGTAAGGTCGTTGTGTTGCGTCTTCTTTTTTACTTTGTAAGAAACTTTCCATTTTTCTTATTGTTAGATTAAATGGCTTCTCAAGGTGGAAAGGATGAAAATGGGGAGAAGGGGAAAAAACCCAATGTCCTCTTTTCACATGGAAGAGGATATTACAAAAACAAATGAAATAGATATGCAAGATCTAGATCTTAATGAGAATGAGGATATAGAAATGAAGGAAATGAAAGAAAAAATCTCTAATATTTAGAATAAACTTGAGAAAATGATGGGTCTTCTTAGCTCCTTAATGAGAGGGGAAGGACTGGGAGTAAAAGAAATATATAAAAATAACATTGATGAGGGAAGGGAAAAAACTCTAGAAAAAGGATTGAATGAAACCATAATTGAAGAGGGTCCCAAAACTAGAGACCAGGGTATGGTATTCAAAGATTTAAAGGCACCCAATTTTAGTGGAGAAGAGAAGGAGAGAAATAAAGATGCGGTCCATATTTTTCTACAAAAATGGCAAGATTTGTATCTTTTAAGAAATGTGCCTGATCATAACCACCCAATTGAAGCTAGCCTATCCTTACAAGGCAAAGCTTATAAGTGGTGTGGATGAGTTTAGCGGAAGCTAGGCAAGTACCCGACTCTTGGGATTCATTCAAGGAATTATTCTTAAAGGAATATCTCCCTAAAAATGAAGAAGATCATAATTGGGAAGAATGGGATAATTGTTCTATGGAGCAAAAGAATTTAAATCTCACTCAATATATAGCTTGCTATATAGAGAAATTGTCTTAAAACTTAATGAAATAGACAATTTTCAAAAAGGAAGAGGCTTCATTAGAGGCCTAAAAAGGGAGTACAAGAAGGAAGCTCGCTCCAAAGAGCCAAAAAACTTAGATGAGGCTATAAAATTTGTGAAATTTTTTTACAATACCATGGGTAATGGTAATCATAAAGAAAATGATTTAAAAAAATTCATATGAACCTCATGAAGAAAATTTTGGCTCTCTAAAAAGCTCTCCACATACTGATCAGCCTCAAAGATCTTATCCTTTGTATGCAAAATGGGTGGTACTTTCTTCCCTCCTTCTACAATCTCAAAAGGCGCCTTGGCTGTCGAGCTATGTACAGTGTTGTTATATGCAAACTCCACCAAAGGAAGATACTTTTCCCATTGTTGCTTGTGCTCTGACACATAACACTTGAGAAGATCCAACACTGTAGAGTTAGCCTCTTCTGATTGACCATCTGTCTGTGGATGAAATGACGATGAAAACTTGAGAGTTGTACCCATGTTGTCAAACAACCCTCTCCAAAACAAACTCGTCATCCGTGGATCACGGTCACTAATGATAGACGTAGGCAAGCCATGATACTTGAAAATGTTCGCCATGAACAACTTCACCATATGATCCACTTTAATTGTCTTCCTCACGGGAATGAAATGTGCCTGCTTACTGAACCTGCATATGATAGTCCAGATGCCATCATTTCCCGTTTGTGTCCGTGTTGGAAGATCAAATACAAAATCCATGGCAATGCTCTCCCAAGGTCTATCCAGAATAGGTAAAGGCTGTAATAACCCTGGTGTCTTCTGACGGTCAAACTTTACCTTCTGACATACGATGCATTGCCTCACAAAGGCATCAACATCTCTTCTCAAGGTTGGCCAATAAAAGAAAGTCTCCACTGCTTTGACCGTGGCGTCAATACCTCTATGACCTGCATACGGTGGAGCATGACTTTCAATCATAACCTTGAGTCGCAATGGCCTGGTAACACACAATCTGCCATGCATCAATAAAAACCCATCTCTGAGAGTGTAATGCTCATGCCGCTGACCCTCAGACATCTGATCATACAACCTTTCAAAGTCCTCATCATGGGCATACTGCTCTTTCATTTCATCAAGCTCATGATGATAAGCAAGTGAAACTGCAGAGACCTGTGGCTTGCGTGACAAAGCATCTGCCACTACATTCTTTTTGCCTTCCACATGCACAATCTGGAAGTGAAACATTGACAAAAAGTTTGCCCAACGCATATGCTTCTCTGAAAGCTTAGTCTGCGTGAGGAAATATCGCAAGGTCTGATGATCTGTCTGCACAGTGAAATCAGCCCCAAGCAAGTAGTGTTTCCAAGTAGAAAGAGCGTGAATTACAGCCAACATCTCTTTCTCATACACCTGCAAATGCTTCTCAGCATCTTGCGAAACTCTACTCTCATAGGCTATAACATGTCCCTCTTGCATGAGAACTGCACCAATGCTACTTCCACATGCATCACACTAGACAACAAAAGCCTTTCGGAGGTCCGGTAACACCAATACTGGGTCCGAAGTAAGCTTTTCTTTGAGCTTTTTGAATGTTGTAATTTCCCGATCAGCCCATCTAAACGGAGTTGCTTTCTTCGTCAAAGCATGAAGAGGCAAAGCAATTTCAGCAAAGTGCCGTATGTAACGTCTATAATAGGAACACAATCCTAGAAAGCTGCGTACATCATGCACGGTCCTCAAAGCTGGCCAATTAAGTATTGCTTCCACCTTTGCTGGATCCATACGGACTCCATGACCAGACACAATATGCCCCAAGAAATGTATCTCCTGCAAGAAAAACTCACTCTTCTTGTCATTAACCACCAATCTATGGTTTCTGAGTTCTGCAAACACAATGGCCAAATGCCTTCTATGCTCTTCCTCAGTTCGTGAATGCACAATCATATCATCAAAGAATGTGCCCACAAACTCTCTATGAGGCCTGAAAATCCTGTCCATCATTCTGTTAAATGTGGCAGGCGCATTCGTCAAACCAAAGGGCATAACCAAGAACTCATACAACCCAAACGTGGTTCGGAATGCTGTCTTATGCACATCCTCGGGTCTAATGCGTATCTGATGATACCCACTTTTCAAGTCAATACGACTAAAAACTGTGGAGTCCTGTAAGCGGTCCAAAATGTCATCGATCCTCGGTATGGGGAATCGATTCTTGATGGTATTCTTGTTCAGCGCCCTGTAATCAATACACATGCGCCAAGAACCATCCTTCTTCTGCACTAAGAGCACAGGTGAGCAAAAGGGTGATGAGCTAGGCTGAATCAACCCCTTATTCAAAAGCTCCTGCACCTGACTCATAATCTCTTCCTGTTGGGCTGCACTAACACGATACGGCGGTCTATTCGGTGGAGTACTACCAGGAATCAGATCTATGGCATGATCTTCTGGCCTCTCAGGAGGTAATTCTCCTGGCAATGACTTGGAAAAACAGTCTTGAAACCCACTTAAGAAATCAGCCCTGTCCTTATCTAACATTGACAAATTAGACTTAGACTCATCATCCTGTGCATCCTTTACATAAATCAAGTACGCGGAAAGATGCTTTTTCATTATTGATGAAATTGCCGAAGCGGATACAATAGGAACAGATTCCCCTTTGAGTTTTACATCCAATACATGCTCTTTCCCTCTATGAGTCAGAGTGATTTTCCTATTGTAAGTATCCACCACCGCATGTACCCTGTGGCACCATGGCATCCCCAACAAAACATCACAGCCATCCAAAGGCATGATGAAGAACTCTTTGCTGTCCACATAACCTTGCAAATGAAGCCGAAGCTTCCCAATAATAGGAGTAACGGGTTCTGCATACCCTGGACAAGCCATATTAGCCTCATGTAACGGCCCCATCTCCTCTGCGCGAATCCCCAATCGGCCGGCCAAATTTGGTGAAATGAAGTTGGCTCTAGCACCTGTGTCAAAGAAGATCAAAGCATTCTGATCTCTCACTTTGCCCCATGCCCTGCACAACTCTGTAGCTTCACCACCTAGCTGCTCCCCCACAAGATCAGGAACTAAGCCTGCAGAAGGCTTTGGTTTCTTTGGCTTGGGCTCTCCTTTGTTGTCAGAGTCCTTTTGGGACTTTCTTTTGGGACAATTGAATGACATATGCCCCTCTTCAGTACAGTAAAAACACTTTTGAGCATCTCTCAAAGCCTGTCTTTCCTTAGAAGTCCTCTTGGGCATTGGCAACTTCTTATACTTTGTCTCTGAAGACCCTTTAGCATCACGAGAGAAGCATGCCCAAATTTTTCAGCTTTCTTGCTCAATTTCTTACTGCCTTTAAATCCAGATGAACCACCCGTGAGTAACGCATTAGCTGTCATAGCATTTTCAATCATCTGTGACATGTTCGTTACTCTTGTCTTTATACAATAATCTCGTACCTCCTTGGGCAGCCCACAACAATACTTCTCTACCTGCTCAGATAATGGCACGGCACGATAAGAAGTCACTGGGAGTAGAGCTTCCCAAAACTTCTTGTTATAATCCTCCAAACTATCACACTTTGAAGCATCCAGCTTGTGCCATGCGGTCATAACATCCACCTCAAATGTAGATGTGAGCCATACGGAAGAGAAAACCTGTTTGAATTGGACCCATGTGGTGGGTGCTATGCCCTGCAAAAGAAGAGTAGACCACCACTGCAAAGCATTGCCCTTGAGAAAAGTGGCAGCTTTCCTCACCTTAGAGGACTCTGTGTAATTCCCACCAGAAAAAGCAGCATCAAACTGCTGTAAAAAGGTAAGTGCCTTCAATTTATCCTTGGCCCCACTGAAAGTGTCAAACTTCACTGCAGCTCCCCCTTCCTTGTAATCCTTCGCCTTTCCCATAGGCATTAGATTGTCATATGGAAGTGGCTTCGCAAGATTGCTGCCCCCAACATTCATACCCATCATTGGGTCAACATTTCCCATTCCCATGCCAGGCATACCATACATTCCAGCCATGTTTCCATACATTCCATTATGCATACCTGGCTGCATACCACCAAACATATTGCCTTGCATCCCAGGTTGCATGCCTGCAAACATATTTCCAGCCATACCGGACTGCATACCACCATACATATTCCCTTGCATGCCAGGCTGAAAATTGGCTCCAAAAGGCCCATACATACCCATGCCTCCCTGAGGATAACCCCCAGTCATGGATTGGAACACCGAGCCATCACACAAAGGGAGAGATTTGCTGAATTTATGAGATCTCGCACAGAGCGCTGCACAGAGCCCCAGAAAAAGAAGAAGAAGGTTCGTTCGAAGAATCTTCCACAGGGTCATAGTGGTGCCATCCCATAGGAACCATCTTTTGGCCAGTTTCCGAATATGCAGCATGCTTATGGTGCAAACTCTCAGAGTTCCTTCTATGGACAGCCACCTATTCCTCAGCAGAATATGCATCCAATAAACATTAAAGTTTAATGTTTCTAGTTCCCCCCTTCACACCCCCTTCACACCTAGGGATGTCCACACATCTTAAACTCTGTCCGGGCACCCCCCATGTGAATCATAAAATATTCTGACTCTGCAACCACCATGCCCACACTTGTACTGTTCCATTTTCACAGGGCCATGACACCAACTTTCGACTTTCAAAAGCGATAGGTCTACCATCTTTGAATACAGAAGCCCCGATTGCATAGTCACTCGCATTAGTCTCAAGAACATAAGGCCCGGGTAGTAGTGCTAAGGTAGGTGCTTCCTTGACTTTATGTTTCAAAAGTCTGAAGGCCATATCTAAATCGTTATTCCAAGGGATAGGCTGATTCAACTTACGTCCACGACCTTTCAACAAGTCGGTCATCGGTAGTGTGAGCTGAGAGGACTCCCGCACAGATTTTCGGAGAAAAACAAAACCTAGAAAAGAACAAAGTTGTCTCACCGTCTATATTATCGACCAAGCCAAAATCTTTTGGACTTGGTCATACTCAATTCTCAACTCGTCTCATGTGATCTTATGTTTCAAGTAAATGGTTTCTGTCATAAAAAACTCACATGTACTAAATTTAGCATACAGTAGATTTTGTCTTAAAATAGTTAAGACAATCATGAGGTGGCTAACATGATCCTCAAGAGTACGACTGTATACTAAAATATCGTCCAGGAACACCACCACGAACTTCCCCAAATGTTCACGAAAAAGATCATTCATCATTTGCTGGGAAGTGGCTGGAGCATTGGTCAACCCAAAAGGTAATACGAGAAACTCATATGGCCATACCTAGTCCAAAAGGCGGTTCTTTCATCGATGTGCCTTTCATGAATACGTATCTGGTGATAGCCAGTACATAAATCGATCTTTGTGAAATACTTCGCTCCCACTAAACGTTCAATCAAGTCATCTGATCTAGGGAGAGGATAGCGATTCTTGATTGTCACTTTGTTCAGTCTCTTGTAATCTACACACATTCACTAGGTGTTGTCCTTCTTTCTCCTGAGTAACACAGGCGGTGCGCACCCCAAGGTGATTTACTTGGACAGATGTGGCCCATCCTCGAATAATTTGCAAGTTGTTTGGCCAACTCATCTTTCTCAGCTTGGCTCATCCTGTAAGGCGAAATGCTAATAGGTTGAGCACCAGCGCTAGATCAATGCGATGATCCACTGCCCTTTTGGGTGATAAGTCCGATGGCAGCTCCTTAGGAAACACATCGTGAAACGAGTCAAGTAACTTATTTAATTCTTTGCTTTCAAACACACTTAATTCATTAACATCCATAGTAGATATGAGAAATGAACAAAGTGGAATCAAGACACAGTGGAAAGCAATATACAAAGAAGAATCCATTATATTTCCAAAATCAATTGTATTTACAAGAGGTTCCTGAGAGGGATGTATACAATCACCTTGGATACAAAATTGGGTGTTCCTATGTTCAAAAGAAAAAAAATGACTAGACCAATCTATCTAGACCCTAAGGATCTTAAACCACTCAATCCCTAATAGCAAGTCTACATGCCCTAGGTGCATAACATAGCACTCCAGAATATCTCCGTAGTCCTGCATCTGGATCGATAACTTCTCCATCTTTCGATCCCACACTTGCGGATCCGCAGGTAGGCATACCTTGTAGGTATGATCAGAATGTGGATTCTATGGTAATTCACTTCTCCATAAACTCGGAGAAGATTGTGCAAGCCGAAAACCTTAGAGTTGAATAGACAATCAGAACATGAACTAGGGCGAGAAAGTACAGTGACTGAAGTACCTGTTAAAGACAACTGGTTGGCTGCCTTTGTCTTGGGTCTTAGCACCCTTCTTCTTTGGGCACTCGTGTCCCATGTGTCCTTTTTCTTCGTAGATGAAGCAACGTCCATCCTTCTTAAGCTTCAAAGCCTTGAGGAGACGGTTTTTCTTTGCTGGAGTTGAAGTAGAATTCTTGGAAGGTTGGTCCGAAGACTTTTCTTCTATCGTGCTAGTCTCATCGGCATGGAGAACTTCCTTTTGTGCTTGTTCCCTTGATGGGTTAACGGTTTTGGTTTTGGAAGAGACCACCATATCATCATAAATATGTTTAGAGTGAATGGCCTCATCCAAATTTTTGCACTTGTTATCCTTGACCTGTAAACGGTACGAGTCGAGTAATCTTGCTATGAAGAAACCCAAAAGAGTTGTAGAATCCATCTTCGTAGAGCTTTTATCTGTAAGTCTATAATTTTCTGGAGGTAGACCTCATAAGTGAGGTTTTGCGAGGTCATAGTCAAACTAGAAAATTGAGCAGCTATGTTGTAGTCATCCTCCCTCTCGAGGAACTCTTTCTTGAAGACTTCTTCAACCTATGTCCAGGTTGTTGGTTTAGGTTTGAGTTCTTTCCACCAGAGCAAAGCCTTGCCCGGGAGGAAACCTACAGCCAATTGAATCTTTTTGTCATCGCCATATGGATGAAACTGGAAGTGGACTACCACTTATGTAGCCACGTGTTCACAATCTCCTTGGTACGTTGCTTTTTCTCGCTCCCAAACTGCTCCGAAGTGATGTTGGGGCCTAAAGCAGACGCCAAGGTATCCATGCCCGAAAGAGTAGACATAGTAGTGGTCAATAAAGAGATGGAATTTTGCAAAGTGTGCATTTGCGCGGTGACCTGTGCCTGATGCTCCGTGAAAGAAGCCTCGAAAGTAACTTTAAACTCCCAAAAATCAAATTTAGTCACGAAATCTTTGAAAAGATCGTCGCTGGCGGCCTCAATGGCTAGTAGGTCTTCGTGTTTGAGAACAGTCTCCATCTCGGATTCTTGGCTCAACATTCCTGAAGAGAGGAAACGAGGAGTAACTAAGGCTTGGAGAAACAAAAGCTCCCAAAGACTAAGCGATAATCCACTCACAAAAATGCAGGTAGCGCGCGAAGGAGAGAGCGGGCTGCCAAAGGAAGAGAGAAAACAACGTCTTGCGAGCCCGATACGTGCAAGAGAACTTCACAAGAACTCTCATGCTGAATCATAGATGCCCAAGCTCGTGCTGAATCGTAGAAGCCCAGGCGAGTTTTTATAAGCCCACGATAGTTTTTTGTTGTTTTGCTTTTTTGTTTTAAAAAAAACACATGGAAATGGCTTTTGTAAAAGCCACACATAAACCGTGAAAAGCTATGCATAACGCTGAAAAGCCACACGTAAAAAAAAAAACACGCTGGGGGCCTTTTTTTTTCTTTCTTTCTTTGCTACGTTTTTTAAAAAGAAAACGTAAGGTTTAAAAAAAAGGAAAGCAGCGGGAGGGCTTTAAAAAACGTAAGCTTAAAAAAAAAACCGCCCGCTACCTGGCAACTGGAAGGAAGGTCTTCATCGTCACCTATGAACAGCAGCGAAGTATAAAAAAAAAATGCCGCCTGACTGCTCGCCGTTCGCTGACAGGCTTAGCTGCCTATTTCTCACGCACAGGCGGCCTCTTCTAACACACAACCAACAAGCTCTCTCTCTCTCTCTCCCTCTCTCTTTCTCTTGCTCGTTCATAGCCGACAATCTCTCTTGCTTCTCTCGTTGCCAAAAACAAAGTCTTTTCACATGCTCTGATACCACTGTCAAATCCCCAAGGGTCTCTACATAGAGAAATCCTGAAACATGGCTTGAAACCTGCAAAACAAAGCCATAAAATGTGAAGGGGGTGTAGCCATAAAATGTGAAGGGGGTGTAGGCCTGACTCACCACCCAACCATGATAGCCGTGGGCAAAACCCACAAGGCTTGGCTGTCCCCACCAAGCCACGAGCTGAGCTAACAAGCACGACACACCAACCAATTTCTACTCCATGACATCCCATACCAGCCCACGGAGCTACCCACGGGCCTTGAGATTGCTGCAGACCTCGGCTGTATGAAGCAGGTGCACATCTGCACTAGATCTATGCTCCTGACCATAGAGCTCTCACAAAGACTTGCGAGACTTTGACCAATCGACTAAACTTGGCCACCTTTTTATAGGTTCTTGGGGTCGGTCATCATCGGGTGTCCACACTTGGGTGTCCCGTCCCCACTTGGGCACTCGACTTGTCCCATGCACAAACATGGCTGCCTTCATCTCAAGCATGTTAACATCCAAAGTAAATGTCTTGCTTTTGTTATCCTTTGCCAAGTGGTTCTGATTTTTGAAGTCTTCCACAAAACACCCCTGAGGATTGAATCTCACAACATAAATCAAGTTTTTTGTAATATTTGAAACATGAAGTATATCTGCCAGGTACTTCAATTTGCCATCTTGCATCGACAATGTCACTTTACCAACATGCACAATGAGGTGTGCAATATCATTAATTATTTTCACATATTCTTGTCTTTCAAATTTTGCAGATCTCTAAACCACTCACCATGAGACTGGTCATATAGTTAGAGGCACCAGAATCCACATACCAAATATCTCCCGATCTTGACACGTCTCTTATTATGGAACTAGGCATGTGTTATATCACAAACAACTTCTTACTTCTATCATCACCATGTTTACTTGATGATGCATGGTTGCCTTGCTGTAATTTTTACTTTTGATATCATTTTGCTTTTTATAGTAGTCCTTTTCTATGTGCCTCGATTTGCCAATAGTAATAGCAGTTTATGATTTCCATTTTGATTTCTTTGCTAACCTTAACCTCTTTGGCTCCCCATGCTTCCAGAGTGGCCTCTTCCACCTGTTTGTACATTAGATTCTTGTTATTGTTATTGCCCATGATTTGGCTGCACCTCGGCCTCTAGATGATGATCTTCCTCTACCTCTACTTGTATCTGAGTAGAAGGCCTCCTCCTGTGAATTTCCAGATAATGAACCCCCCCATATGCATCTCCTCACAAAATGCAAGAGCAATCAAATTCGTAAAAATCAAGAAAGTTCTCTCGATCTCTAATGGAGGTTTGAAACTGGCTATATTCCTTGCCAAGATCATTCAAGGTCACTGACACCATATCATCGTTATCTACTAGTGATCTAATAGAAGCAAGGGAATCTACAAGCCCTTTAACCTTCATCAAGTAATTATTTATACTCAACTCTTGCTTTGGTTGGATCTTCCAAGCTTGAGTGTTTGCAGTGTACATCTTTACCAAGGTGTCCCAAGCCTCCTAGGCATTTTTACATATTATATATGCACAACCATAGATTCTATCACACTGACAAATAGACAACCATATAACACTTTTCTGGGTCTTTCATGCCATGCTTTATATGCCTGCACCTATAAGGTGGTTGTTTCTTCAACAATCTTTGGTTCCTTTTCATCACATGTCTAATATCCTTTTCCCATAAGGAAATTGTTCATCATGCACTTTCAAGCTTGGAAATTAATTTTGTCTAGCTTCTTGCTCACAATCTGTGTGATAGACTATTAGACATCTTTACTTATACCAACTAACCAAATAGTGCTTGTAAATACTTCTACACTTACAACAAACTTGCAATCTTCCGCCGCTAAACAAAACTAGATAACCTCATCTTAAAACCATCCTTTTATCTTTTCTAAGAAAATTATAGTTCTGTATGTAAAATTTTTTATTTTCTCTATTTGCATAGAATGAGGAGGAGGAGCATGATGATGATGAAGATAAGCTTGAGGATGAAGACAAATAGGGTACTCTAAGATTTTTTTTTAAAAATATAAAAGAACACATGGTTAAGGATATGATTCCTCATTTTGTATATATCATAAATGTACTTTTGGTATTTTGGATATTGAATAATGTCTTTCTATACTCTTAATTGTTATGAGATCTCTATCTTCTTAATGTGTTCTTTGTCTTGATAATGTGTACTTAAATAAAAATTGGGAAAGAATGAGGGAGATTAATTTCTCCCATTTTGTTGTAATGTTTTTTTTTCATTTTGCGATCATAAACGAGGTTACAAATACGATTAACTATGATTATAAATGTGATCCAGCCTTGAAACCATAGTCACGTTGTCAAAATCGCATTTATAACCACAAAATTGTTGAGATATCAAGCTCAGCTAGTGTTGCAGACATTGATGATCCGCTTGGGTGATAGATTTCGCACTTATGAAAGTGGCATGGTTGTTAAGATTATGGTTAATATGCAGCCAATGGATGTTAGGCAAACACATTTGGTTACTAGAGTATGGATGATATGCAACTGCATTTGGTTACTAGAGTATGGAATAGCACAATATGGATCGACCATTGTATGTTATAGTAGGAGTGTACTTTTCTTACTAGAGTATGGAATAGCACAATATGGATCGACCATTGTATGTTATAGTAGGAGAGTACTTTTCTTCATAGTATGTACTCTTGTCTCTTTAGTTCATGGTTGTGGAGAAGGGAAGAGAATAGACGAAAATTCAGGCACCATCTCTCTCTTGTGTTTTGCTCTCTTGTGTGTGTGTGTCTGTTTGCTTGAAAGGAACTTAAGCTGTCCCTCTTCCTAGTAATCTCTTTGTGGTATCAGAGCTCCGGTTCATGTGAGAGCTAAGGAGGTAAACAAAAGGCAAGAAACTCAAGCTTTCCCTCTCCCTCGTAATCTCTTTGTGGTATCACAGCTTTGGTTCATGTGAGAGCTAAGGAGATAAGAAAAAGGCAAGAACAAGGCAAGTAAGGAAGCATCCATCTCTTTTTCTGTTTGATTTTGGAGCAACACCTTTGGTATAGCTATGAGAGCTATAGGCAGACATGGAAGTCACTGTCTCAAATTGAGGCGTCCTCTTGGATGAAGGAAGAAGACCTTGTTGTTAACTGAAATTTTATGCTTTTTGGTGTGATTCTAGTGTGTTTCCGGCCCCATTTCAGCTCTACAAGTTTTCCATTGTAATGGAAGTATCCATTTTGATTGTGTATGCTCAATTTCTAGTTCAATGTAAAGTCACAAAAGAGAAATCAAAGTATCCATTTTGATTGTGTATGCTCAATTTCTAGTTCAATGTAAAGTCACAAAAGAGAAATGGAAGTACCCATTTTGATTGTGTATGCTCTATTTCTAGTTCAATGTAAAGTCACACAAGAGAAATTTAGTTGTGGAATAGTTTGTGTAGAGAATTTGAGATTTACAAGTTATTATTACTGAATTTATGTTTGTTTGACTGTTCCATATATAGTTGCAGCATAATAGGTGTGTGGTGGGCCATTAAAATTAGGCAAAGGTCATTTGAGGGGTGTAAGCTATGGTTTGTGAGGTCCTCACAACAACGAAACAGATGTTGTCACTCTACCATGTTGAGTTCCAACTATTTTGTGATGTGTTTGATTCTCTTAGTGGGTATAGAGAGTTGCCTCATAGTCCTCGTGATTTCATCCACTCTCTTTTGTGTGCATGCACCAAGGATACTCAGAGCAATTGCACATCGTGTGGTTCACTTGCACGGCTAGAGATGGTAGATCTTGATATAAGTGACCGAGAGATAGTGATATGGTGGCACTATGAGTATGTAACACATCATCTCTAGAGTGGTGAAAAGTCCAGAAAGTTGTAGCTCATGGATAAACATACACCATGTTGTCACTTCATAATAACATTTGGAAAGTAAATCTATCCCTACATATATGACACACTCATTGTGTCAAGTGGTAGGATCATCTCGGTTCTGAGCATGCTTGCCATGGAATTCCATATTGATATGGTTATATCTATGGTCAATTTTGCAAAGAACTACACATTCAGACCTTTTCAAGAGATGTAATTTGAGTATTACTTTTCAGAGCAAGTAATGGCTATACTTCCTATTATTTGTTTTATATTTGAGCTATATTACATAGTTGATTTTTGTGACCTAATAACTTCTCTCCCTAACCTCACTAGGTTGCTATTATGATCTTAGCTATCAGCATGTAGAGGCAAGTGTAGATGGGGTAGCGCAAGCACCCTCGAGGCTCATGTCATTGTTTAGGAGTATCCTTTTTACATTAGCCATGATCACTCACATGATGATGCACATTTTGTGCAACACTGTTTTTGTCTCCATGATGATCTTTTACAAGATTGTGGGATCACATGGTGACATCAATGGGTTTGGTCAAATAGTTGTGGTGCACAGTTCAAGTTGGCACGATAGTTCTATTAGCTCTATAAGTGGTACTTATAGTTCTCAAGGATCCATAAATAACCTAAATTCACTAGAACATCTTAAAGAAAGCAATAACCAAGACTTTTTTTTAATGGGTTTATACGTGGCAAGTGTAGTTCAGTATCCCAGTTATTTGGAGCTTCTTCGAGACTAGTCCTGGGAAGGGTAAGCATGATTGTGCAGACACGTGTAAATTCACTAGAACATCATAAAGAAAATAATAAGCAAGATTGTTTTTACGGGTTTATAGGTGGTGGCAAGTGCACTCTAGTATCCCAATGATTTGGAGCTTCTTCAAGACTAGTCACGAGAAGGGTGAGTATGATGGTGCAGGTGCATGTGTGAAACATGCTTTGAGACTTCATCAGTTGAGTGACAAGATGCTGAGCGGTTCAGAGAAACATGATATGTGGTTGAGTGGTTTTTCCAACATTTGTGTGTGGGAGCACAACCTCATCTTATCCCTCTCGTGATTCTAGGATTGTCAAGAGTTTTTTTTGGTGTGTGGATGGTAGTCTTGGTAGTCTTATTGGTGACAATAGTGGTCCACATGATCATGATAGTATCAAAAACCTTAGGATTTCATTCCATTAGGAGCACGTGCATGGTGGTTCCCATGATACACACACGATGGTTTGCATGCTTTTGTGGATCATGTATAGATGGTGATTGGTCAGATTGTGCCTCAAGAGGATAGGCATATGCATGGATATAGAAAATTCTCTCCCCTGATCGATGTCCTTCACATCCAATGTTGTTCGATGAGCACGTTGGTCCTATGTTCATGGAAAACTATGATGATTGGTTTGATTGTGCCTTGAGAGGATGGGCATATGCATGGATATAGATGGTGCTCTCTCCTGAGTATCTTTCACGTCCAGTGTCTGATGAGCACGTTGTACCTTGTGTTCATGGCCAACCTATGATGATGAGTTGACATATTTGCTACAAGAGAGTGATGCATTTGCCATTATTACTGATGAGGGAAATAGCAAGGGTAGACTACTATCTCATGCAGATTTACAGGATGTAATTTATGAGGATAGGGCTGAAAATGAGCAGGCTAGAGGTATGCCTAAATGGCTGGTGCAAACCTTGCATGATAGTAAAATTGATGCACCTATTTCTAGTCGTACTCGTTCAGGTTTTCAGCATGCCTCTTATGCATCAGATTGTTATGCTTTGGCTATGTCTAGTATGTGTGAAGAGGAAGAACCTCTTTCATTTGATGAGGCACAAAAATCAGAAAATTGGTTGGCTGCAATGCAAAGTGAATATGATGCTATAATGAAGAATGGTACTTCTATCTCGTGCAGCTTCAATTCAGATACATTCTTTAATGTTGCTACAATGTTTTCATGTTCACCTTTGTCCACACTCTTCAGAAGCACTGCTAGTGCCTCATCATCTTCTACCTTTTTCCCAATGGCTGACAGATGTTGCTTAATGCTTTTATATTTGTTTAAGTGTGTGATTAAAGGTTCACTTTCCTTCATATCCAGTTTGTAGAATTGCATTAATAGATTTATCTTTGAATTTTTGCTTGAGTGCGAAATAATTTATTGAGTTCATCCCATGCATCTTTTGCCCATTGTATACCTGTGATGAATGAGTTCATCATTTAAACTGAGTGTGATAAGTCCTAATGCTTTCTCATTCCTACTCTTCCACTCATTTTCCCCACTCACCTCTGGGCATTCATCTCTTCCTTCAACTAGCCCCCACAGATTTTTCCTCATGAGTAAATACATGGTTTTTGTTTGCCATGTATAAAACTGCTCCACATTAGTCTGCCACCTCTATCTACACTGATAGTCAGAGCGCATTAGCAGTTGCGAGAAACCCAGTTTTTCATGCTCGCACAAAGCACATTGAGGTGCATTATCACTATGTTAGGAAGAGACTCTCAGCAGGAGAGATCAGCTTGGCATATGTGCCAACACAGGACAACCTCGCTGATCTTTTCACAAAGGCGCTTCCTCATGAGAAGTTTGAAGCTTTCCGCAAAGCTTTGGGTTTGCTCCCCTTTGTGGACTGATCTTCTTCGGGCATGGCACTTTCCTATACATGAGTGCCAGCTCTCGTTCACACCATCACTCCCAGGGGGGATTTGTTGCCATATATATAGGTAGTGATGTGTGTGAACACACTTAGGACCGTCGGGGCACTTTTTCCCTCTTTAGGAGGTTTTTTTCCCCGTGTATATACGCCCATTATTCTAGGGCTAACTTATCTTTGTACATTGACACAATCTAATACTGTGTGTGTTGTGTGCATTTTTGCTTCTTCTTCTCCAAGCTTTGTGTGCTTTCCAGCAACCCTAATTCCAACACCGTTGAGACCAGCAGGTCAACAACAACGAGATCCACTTAACAGATTACAATAATTTTCTCGTCATCATACATATATATATCTTCCACGACATATGCATGGGTGTCTTAAGCACCGCGAGCCCGTGCATCGCCTGGTCAGAACCCTCCAAGATCCTCCTTAGGTGTCCTATCACTTCACTCAGGGACCGCTTTGTCGGCCCTCGCCCATCGTACCGGAAGCACACCATTTTTCACCATACCTAGGCTGGTCAAGACCTGGGTAGGTTTTTGCCGCGTGAGCCATCCATTGAACACTCCTCGCCAGCTGTTGCAACCGAACTTCCCTTAGAAAACACATATACCAAATGCTCCCTCCAGCATTCTGGCGTAAGACAGTCCTTTAAGAAAATAGGGTTTCTATGCAAGTTTTCAGTTTTGATTTTCTTCTGAATACAATGAGTATATCTTAATTCCGTATCTCCCAAGACTTCTAGATCACAGGTCTGGATTCCCAAGCAAAATTTCTCGAATTCTGAATTCTTGATCCTCAGATCAAAATCAAAGGTCTCAACTTAGTTTCAGATTCGGTGGGTGATTTGAGTGTAGATTACTGAACTGGTCACATCGCCTTTTCTTGAAACTGACGAAGGAGCTACGTCTTGGTCATAGTTTGATTCAGGGTTTAGAGTCTGGAAAGGTTCTCCCTGAACTATCTTTCTCGAAGGGTAATATTTCAATTACTACTTTACTTAATTTCATTCATTGAGTGTTTTGCTTAACTGAATTCAAAACTAGTCACAAATTTCTATGAGGAATAAATTAATCATTTATCTAAAATTCTGACTTTGATAGTTTTCTTGAATTTTCTCATTACCATCCTAGAGAATATGAAACGGTATAATTTTCCTTCACTGAGTATTTACTTATTTATTTTTCAATATTCATGGGATTTTAACATAGAATTAAAGAGAACTCTTATTTTGATATAAAAATTCTGTATGCATCTATTTATGCATAAAATCCAACTTCTATAGAAATAACACTTTTATATAAAAGAAAAATCTTTTTATGCATCTCTTTTTGCATTAAAAAAATCAATTTTGATGAAAGTAACACTTTTATAATAAAAAATTCTTTTATGCATAAAAATCAATATTGGTGAAAGTAACACTTTTGCAATAAAAAAAATTCTTTTATGCATCATTTTATGCATAAAAATCAATATTGGTGAAAGCAACACTTTTGCAACAAAAAAAATTCTTTTATGCATAAAAATTAATATTGATGAAAGTAACACTTTTATAATAAAAAATTTTCTTTTATGCATAAAAATCAATATTGATGAAAGTAACAGTTTTATAATTTAAAAAATCTTTTATGCATCATTTTATGCATAAAAATCAATATTGATGAAAGTAACAATTTTATAATAAAAAAGTTCTTTTATGCATAAAAATCAATATTGATGAAAGTAACACTTTTATAATTAAAAAAATTCTTTTATGCATCTATTTATGCATAAAAATCAATATTGATGAAAGTAACACTTTTATAATAAAAAATTTTCTTTTATGCATCTATTTATGCATAAAAATCAATATTGATGAAAGTAATAATAATTAAATTTATCCAATATACATCTTTCTATGTATAGAATTTAAATCTAATGAAAATCACTCTTTTATAATTAAAAAATAATCAATATGTATCTTTCTATGCATAGAATTTAAATCTAATGAAAATCACTCTTTTATAATAATAAAAATAATCAATATGCATCTTTCTATGCATAGAATTTAAATCTAATGAAAATCACTCTTTTATAATTAAAAATAATAATCAATATGCATCTTTCTATGCATAGAATTTAAATCTAATGAAAATCACTCTTTTATAATAAAAAAATAATCAATATGCATCATTCTATGCATAGAATTTAAATCTAATGAAAATCACTCTTTTATAATAAAAAATCAATATGCATCTTTCTATGCATAGAATTTAATTTTAATGAAAATAACACTTTTATAATAAAAATATTTCTACTATGCATTTTTCTATGCCTAGAATGAAAATAACACTTTTAGAATACACAAACGATGGGGATTACTCTTTTTGAATAATAAAAGATAAAACTTATTTCACAAAATTCAAGAAAATTTTTCCATAACTTCCTTTGTATGGGTGACCATTTTTTAAATTTTTCTAACCTTAAATTACTTAAAAATTATCCCCAAATGGTTTAAAGCATTCTTAACTAATCAAATTCCACTTTTAAAAGAGAAACAATATGAAAAGTTTAATTCTAACAATTTGATTACTTAACTAGGATAAAGAAGAGCTGAATTTAAGAATGAAGAGAGGGGGAAAGCCTTTCCAACAAGGCATAGCATCAATTTATCATTTTAAAGATAACAAAAATTAGAAAACCATTAAAACAATAAAGAAAAAGTAGGATTTCTAACTTACATGAATTTCTGGAAGCTTTCCTTTGGCTTGATGGTTTGAGGGATCTACTCTTGTTTGCAACAAGAGTGGCCACCAATTCTTTAGAAGAGGGAATGGTCAAAAATTAATGAATTATTAATAAATTCACAGTTTTTGGTTCTGGGGGGAGGAGTAGAGTAACATTGCATAAAACACTATTAAGCTTCAACAAAGGAGGAGGCTTCTATTTATAGGAAAAAGTGAGCTTCTAACCAAGCAAACTGATTCTAGAATTTTCCAGATCAGTTTGGTCAAATTTTGACCATTTTTGGGTCAGTTTAGCTTACTTTTTGGAACTAGACTTGAATTAAGAGAGAGGAGAGATGAAATATCTTAATTTTTGGGAATTTAAAACTCCACCACATGTGAAATAGGTGCCTCCTTCATGAGGGGGAGTCCCCACTCTCTGTGAGGTGTCAAAAATTCATTTTTTTAGTATTTCCTTTGGTCCTTAGTCCACGCTTCACCTATGTGAGTATTTACTCATTTTTGGGGGGATTTTCTTTATTTCTTCTATTTATCTCCTCCACACATTTGGATGAATCTGATTGGCCTCTCATAATTGATTTCTAATGCACCTTTTGAAAATCTTTTTGAACTCTGTTTTGGGAAAATTTATTTTAATAAGAAGAGATATTTTTCATCCAAAAATATCTAAAATCTGAATAACCTCTCTCTAGAATATTTTCTCTCTCTAAGCCAAAATAGGTAGAAACAAGATCTTTTATATACCTAAAGAGGGATTTGATTACAGGAAAAGATACTGGACATCTTGAGAGACTGGGGAGGAATCTTACACTTAATCTTCTAAATGTTTTTCACTTCTCAACCCCTCTCAAGCCGGAGAAGTATTCAATTCAATGGTTCTTCAATCCAAATGAAGCTCTCTAATGAATTTTAGTAATTAATCACATAAAGTTTACATTTATGCTTAAATTAGAATGCTTTTGCGCTTATCTCTCTCTCCCCCAAAGAATGGTCATTCCTATGACCAATTCTCTATTCAATTGATGCTTCTCATGGAGAAATTCTTAGTTCACAAATCAAACTCTAGGCTTATGAAGCTAGAGGTTTAAGAAAATGGCTTTTATACTTATATGCTTGTAACTTATCATAATATGAGATAAATCCCTAAATTGGATTTAAGGGTAAAAGATAGTCATACCATCATAATTACAATACTATGTCTTATTCTTTTCATAAAAATAAAAAATTACTAATAATAGCAGCAGAGCTATGGTAAAATTTTTAAGAAATTGATACATAATTCATTCTTATGCATAACGTGAAAAGAGGACTTCCTACCATATTCTAGGATTGAATATCCTAGGCTACAAGAATGATTTTTGTCACATTCAATGGAAAACTAATTTTTAAGGTTTATGTGTAATTAAATAATTAAAAAAAGAGAAAATTATGGTAATTAGATTTAAATGATAAAAGATGAATTCCTATGACAATTGAAATTCAATCATTTAAATGGAAAAAGAGAAATTCCTAGCATATTGGAATTAATGGATTAAACTTAAGATGAATTTTAGATAAATTTATTTTATGTATGAGAAATATTTAAATGATAAAAGAGGAATTCCTATGACAATTGAAATTCAATCATTTAAATGGGAAAAGAGAAATTCCTAGCATATTGAAATTAATGGATATTTTATTTAAATTTAGAGATGAATTTTAGATAAATTTATTTTATGTATGAGAAATATTTAAATGATAAAAGAGGAATTCCTATGACAATTGGAATTCAATCATTTAAATGGAAAAAGAGAAATTCCTAGCATATTGGAATTAATGGATATTTTATTTAAATTCAAAGATGAATTTTAGATAAATTTAATATTTAAATGATAAAAGAGAAATTCCTATGACATTTAGAATTCAATCATTTAAATGGAAAAAGAGAAATTCCTAGCATATTGAATTAATGGATATTTTATGAATTTATTTTATGAGAAATATTTGATGATAAAATGGGATGCGATAGGATGTGAATGGATGTGATAAGATCTAAATGGGATGTGATAAGATGTAAATGGGATGTGATAGGATGTGGTGTAATGAAAATGAATGTGGATGAGATGTGAAGTAAATGGATGTGGATGTGAATGATGAGATGAGAGGATATGTGAAAGGGTGAGATGGGAAGTAAATGGATGTGGATGTGTATGTGAAAGAATGTGATGTAAATGGATGAGGATGTGTATGTGAAAGAATGTGATGTAAATGGATGTGGATGTGTATGTGAAAGAATGGATGTGGATGTGTATGTGAAAGAATGTGATGTAAATGGATGTGGATGTGTATGTGAAAGAATGGATGTACATGTGTATGAGAAAGAATGGATGTGGATGTGAATCACATGTGATGTGATGTAAGGGGATGTGAATGTGAATGTGATGTAGATGTGGAGGAGATGTAGATGTGAATGTGATGTAGATGTGGAGGAGATGTGGTGTAATGTAAAGAGATGTGGATATGAATGTGATGTGGATATGGATGAGATGTGATGTGATGTGACGTGAATATATGTGGATGTGAAGTGATAGATGTGAATGTATGGATAGATGAGGGTAGTCGTACATGTGAATGATTGGATGGATGTGGATGAATGAGATGAGATGTGTATGAATGAGATATAATGTGGATGTGATGAATGAGATATGATGTGGATAGATGTGATGTAATATAATGTGGATAGAATGTATGTGATGGGATGGTGATGAGAATAAATGTGATAGATATGAATGAATGTGATGTGATGTGATGGATGTAAATGGATATGATGTAAATGAATGTGACGGACGTGAATGGATGTGATGCGAGTGAATCAGATAGATGTGAATGAATGAGATGTGATGTGAAATGGATGTAATGTGAATTGGATAGATGTGAATGAATGAGATGTGATGTGAAATGGATGTGATGTGATATGATGTAAATTGGGATAGATGTGAATGGATGAGATGTGATGTGAATGGATGTGATGTGAATCGGGATAGATGATGTGAATGGATGAGATTTGATGTGAATGGATGAGATGTGATGTGAATTAGATGTGATGTGATGTGATGTGGATCGGGGTAAATATGAATGGATGAGATGTGAATGAATGTGATGTGAATGGATGTGATGTGATGTGATGTGGATCGGGGTAGATATGAATGGATGAGATGTGAATGAATGTGATGTGATGAGATGTGGATATGGGTGGATGCGAGTGGATAAAATGTGATGGGGATAAATGAGGAAAGATGTGTTGAGATGAAAAACGATGTGATTGGATGAGAATGGGAATACATATGAATTGGACGTGGATTAAATAAAGTGGGGATAAATGAGGAAAGATGTGTTGAGATGGAAAATGATGTGATTGGATGAGAATGGGAATACATATGAATTGGACGTGGATTAAATAAAGTGGACTGATGTTCTGGAACAATGTGGAAAGACGAGAGTTCATTATAGAAACTGTATTTATGACCTATTTTCAAATGACTGTTTTATGTCAATAATGCTGGGGAAGCATTTTGACCGTCTTGTGAATGAGGTCGTGAAGACCTAACTGATAAAGTTGCAACAGCTGACGAAGAGTCAATAGAGGATATCTCGCGTAGCAAGGTCGGTCGAGGTCTTGACCAGCCTTGGTTTGATTTAAATGGTGAGCTTCCGGTACGGTGGATGAGGGACCAAGGAAGCGGCCTATCAGTGAAGCGCTAAGTGACCTACGAAGGATCCTAGAGGGTGCTGACCATACGGTGCTCGGGCTCTGGGTCACTGAAGATACCCACACGTGCGTCGAGGAAGATACTGGAACAAGGAGTAAGAGTTGTTTTCTGAATTCGGGCATGGATCTAGTTGATTGACCTTGCTGGTCCTCAACAGATGAGTTCATGGCTCTTTTATATGGATCTGTTGGTTGATCTTGCTGATCTTTAATGGAGAGTCCACCTGGATTTTTATAAGCGAATATATTGCCGGGTACTATGAGCAAGGAACTATCGAAAAGGCCCCTGAGTAGACAGGTGGTGAGCGTTCTGGTTACCAATAATGCCATAGGTACACCGATGAAAGAATGATTGGAAATGAGAATTCAACTGGATATTTTGGAGGATTATGATCAATGATACTATGGTTTCATTAAAAGACTGTTTTAAAGACAGTTGAATATATGAAAAAGGTAATTTCATATTGGGTGTGTAAATGGTGTGACTAGCTAAGTTTGCATGAAGATTTAGCTAGGGAGCTTGGGAACTCTTTTTCCTGGTACACGGGACAAAACCTAACCAAATTCCTAATTGGATCCCATCACTACATTGGTTGGGTGGTTGGCTAACCTATGGGAGTGGATGGGGTTAGGCTGGATTGATGGATCCCTAAAAAGAGACTCAATTCTGTTATGGTATGATAGATGAAGTAAATCCCGGATAGAAATTGTTCTATGGAAAAGAATCAACGGATGTGCCTCTTAATGAGGAAAAAAGCGTTGGTCTCTATGATCTAAGTGCAAGTCTTTTCCTTGATCTGACCATGGAACTCACAAGTTCGGTCGAATTAGTTCAGTTAGTTAAGGCTCTTGACTACGTTAGAGTAAAAATATATTGGAGGAATCGCCCGTGCTTTTCTGGCAAGGGAATTTTTTTCTCGGGTTGAAAGAACCGAGGGATTAGTCTCTTGTCCGGATATCCGTGATGGGCGAGGCCCCAAGTGAGAGGCCCTACCCTGCGCAAGAAGTGCTACTTCCGCTACTAGCACCCGAGAATTCATTGCGCAGAGGGGACAGGGATCTTTCAAAACTCAGACTAGCTGGGTTAGCTCACTTATATTATACTTTGATCTATTGACATAGTGACTAAACCCAGACTAGATGGGTTAGCCCCATCGGACAATGTTTGATTTGTCAAGGAGAAAAGGTGGTTGACCTAAGGGCGCAATGCTCGAAGGGTGAACAAACAGGGGTCTCATATGATGGACCTACAGAAGTCAAGGAGGTAGATATTACAGAGCCTACTGGTGAAGATTCCAAACTGGTCTTCATCGGACTTAGCACCACAAGAAGAGGAGGCATTGATAACTCTTTTAAAAAAATTCAAGGACTAATTTTCTTGGAACTATAAGGACATGAAGGGAGTGCATTTTGGAAGTGTGAGTTCACAGTGGCTCTATAGATCTAGTGGGAAGGTGGAAGGCTAAACCCATGGGATTAGGCTAAACCAAAAGGATTGGGTAGGGCTAGGCCAAGTCTATGGATTCGGTCAAAGTAGAAAAAGGACTAAACATTGAAAAGTGGGTGCCGACTGGGTGGACCCATTAAGAAGCAGATACTTTCTAAAATGAAACAAAACTATGTCTTTTTAGAGCAAGAAAACATTGGGATGAGTACGCTTTGCGGAAGTCCACAAAACAACAATAGCCCAAAGGTGTAGTTGTGATGATAGGATGAGCTCTCGCATGCTCCATGAGTGGTGCTGCCTATACTACAAGAATCCCAAGCTCAAGATATCATGAGGTAAGTGACATACCTCAACCGTACATTTGTGTGCTAGCTATGGTATATTAGTTCTTGATTTGAGTATTGTGTGCTCTCAAGTATGGTATGGTTAACTCCCCACAATAAGAGTGACTTGTACGCCTCTCCCATGGTGCAAGAGCTTATCGTTGCTGGAAAATAACCCCACCGCATAGCCATAGTACATTTTGAATGCTTGAGAATGGTTTAATTCTATTATATTTTGGTTTTTTCAAGGATGGAGTAGAAATGAATCCCAAAAAACCTTTGATGTGCTCAAAAGGCCTTGAAAAATCCCCCTCTTCCCCATGCCACCATACCCAAACATCATCCATTTGTTATGAAACTTTGCAAGCATGTGGAGAGGGAACCCCCCCCCACATGCTTGCAAAGTTTCATCACCGTCAACAATGAAAAATCTCACTCTTCCTCATGCCATCATACCCAAACACCATCCGTTTTGGTAATGAAAATTTACAAGCATGTGGAGGGCTCCCCCCCCCACATGCTTACAAAGTTTCATCACCAAGTAGCACCTAGTGCAGATTTTTCAAGTCTCTCAGTGCTCAAGAGGCCTTTAAAAATCCCGCTCTTCCCCATGCCATCATACCCAAGCATTGTCCATTAGTGAGATGAGACTTTACAAGTACCCCCCCACATGTTTGTAAAGTTTCATCACCACAGTAGATGATGTTTGATTGGTCAAGTAGCACATAGTGTGCATTTTTCTAGTCTCTCAGTGCTTAGGAGGCCTTGAAAAATAATACTCTTTCCCATGCCATCATATGCTCCCAACATGCTTTTGCAAAGTTTGGTCACCATCGGGTGATGTTTGCTTGGTCAATTAACACCCATCAAGTCTCCTAGTGCTCAAGAGGCCTTGAAAAATCCTGCTCTTCTCCATGCCATCATACCCAAACATCATCTATTGGTGATAAAACTTTGCAAGCATGTGAGGGAGTTTCCGCCAACACTCTTGCAAAGTTTCATCACTATCAAATGATGGTTGATTAGTCAAGTAGCGTACAATACACATTTCTCAAGTCTCTTGCTCTTCCCCATGTCATCATCATACCCAAACATCATCCAATGGTGGTCACCAAAATTTGTAAGTATGTGCCTCCCCCACACGCTTGCAAAGTTTGATCACCATCGGATGATGTGTTTTTCAAGTCTCCTAGTGCTCAAGAGGCCTTGAAAAAACTCTCTCTCCCCATGCTATCATACCCAAACATCATTTGATGGTGACCAAAATTTGCAAGCATGTGTCCCCCCCCACATGTTTGCAAAATTTCATCACCATCGGACAATGTTTGATTGTGTAAGTAGCACCCATTGTGAATTTTTCAAGTCTCCTAATGCTCAAGAGGCCTAGAAAAATCTTTCTCTTCCCCATCCCATCATACCCAAACATCATTAGGTGGGTGATGAAACTTTTCAATCATGTAAAGGGACCAACAAACGATGATTCATTAGTCAAGTTTCACCAAAATGGACGATGTTTGATTAGTCAAGGAGCACCCCCAAGGCACATTTTTCTAGTCTCCTAATGCTCAAGATGACTTGAAAAATCCCACTCTTCCTCATGCCATCATACCCAAACATTGATGGTGACCAAACTTTGTAAGCATGTGGTGGGCACCTTGCAAAGTTTCATCGATGTTTGATTAGTCAAGTAGCACATAGTGCACTGGAGAGGTCTTGAAGTATCTCATTCTTCCCTATGCCATCATATCCAAACATTGTCCATTGGTGGATAAAACAATGCAAGCAATTGGTCAAGTAGTGCACAGTGCACATTTTTTAAGTCTTTCAGTACTTGAGAGGTCTTAAAAAATCCAGTTCTTCCCCATGCCTTCAAAAAAACTGCTCTTCCCCATGCCATCATACCCAAACATCAAGACCCCCCCAACATGGTTACAAAGTTTGGTCACCATCCAAATGATGTTTGATTGGTCTGGGCATGGTGACTAAAATTTGCAAGCATGTAGGGGGGACCCGTCTTAGGGAAAATAAATAACAACTTAAATCTTAAAACAAAGCTAGGATACGAAGATAAAATCAAGATTTAAAAAAATGTCAACATCAACAAATATGAAATGCCTCTAAAAGTACAAACATGAAATAAACAAAAGTACTATGATGGAACATAGATTCCCTATCATGATAGAGAGCTAGTCATGAGTGGCCTCTCTAGCTCTCAAATGCTTTAAAATGATCTCATGGTCATCTCAAATGCCTCTAGCTCCTCCCACTGCTCCCATTGTTAGAACTCAAGACTCGCATGATGATTCCCTCAACAATCTAGTAGAACCGGCTGCCACATGCATGTTGTGGGCATTAAAACAAAACCCATGATCATCCGTCGTATCATGGTTGAGGATGCACTTTGGTCTAGTGCAACTCATGAGATAGTAGTCTACCCTCGCTATTTCCCTCATCAGTTCTAGTGCATCTATGATGTCGTTTGAAATCTGCATAGGCTGAATATTTGCCTCATTAGGACTTACATTTGAATTCCCACCTATAAGAGGCAACAACGTATCAAATACATCTCGTGAGCTCACACCTATCTCTTTGGTACATGATAACAAAGGTTGTATAGCATCTTCCACAAAAACAACATCTCGACTAAACAAGATACGCTTTGACTCTGCGGATGATACAATCTGTAACCCTTTCTCTCAGCACTGTAACCAATAAAAATGCACTTGACAGCCTTATCATCCAATTTTCTACGTTGTTGCACAGGCACTAAAGCATAGGCCAAGCATCCAAAGACACGCAAGTGACCAATAGAAGGCTTCCTGCCATGCCAAGCTTCGTATTATGGAGTAATAGATTGCAAGGCCGTAGTGGGACACCTGTTGAGTACATATGCAACACACATGACAGCCTCAAGCCAAAACACATGTGGCAAAGCTTGGCTCTTGACCATACATCATGCCATCTCCACAAGTGACCTATTTTTTCTCTCAGCAACACCATTTTGCTGAGGGGTATATGGCACTGTACATTGGTGTTTTATCCCACGACTAGCCAGAAATGCATCAAACTCTTTAGACATGTACTCCCCCCCTCGATCAGAACGGAGGGTGCCCACAGTACAATTGGATACATTTTCAACCATAAGCAAAAATTGTTTGAAGTACAAAAATACTTCGGACTTTGCCTTCAGTGGATATACCCATGCATGCCTTGAGTAATCCTCAATGAAAGTCACGAAGTACAAGTGTTTACCAAATGACGGAGTTTGCATAGACCCACATACATCATTATGTACAAGTTGCAATTTGCGAGTGGCCCACACAGAAACATCCTTTGGAAACGCAGAATGCTGCATTTTTCCCAAAATACAGCCTTCACAAACATGTTTCAATGGTGCCTCAAGAGGGGGCAATGAAGCAACCATATCAAATTTCTGCAAACGCAGCAAACTAGCAAAGTTCAGATGATGAAAACGAGCATGCCATAGTTTTGCATCTGAAACTGCCTTTGGAAACGCAAAACGCTGCATTTTGCCATAGTGTCCAATTTGAGAAAGAGATATGGTGGCTTGGGGCATTTGAAGTACGAAAAGAGACACATGAAGTTCTCGCTTGGATGTTTGATAGGATACCCTGGATTACTACTATCATCAAAGCACAGATTCAGGGAGAAAAACTTGAGGTAGAGGGCAAGGGCACTTATACAGTAGATTGGCATTTGGGGGGTGACTTGAAGACAATAAAGTGCTTGCTTGGGTGTCCAGAAGGTGCCAACACCCCAAATCCTTGTCCGTGGTACATGAGAATAGTGAGGGAAAACAAACAAAAGTCAGGGGAAGAAGAGAATGCTTGAGAATCAAGATATTGAGCACGACCCCATGGACGATGTTGCTAGCAACTGGGTTGACCTCTGGCATGAATCATGAGGTTGCACAACAAGTGTCCATGAGTGGAAATAAAGCAAGACATTTTTTGGAGAAGCCAAAAAATGCCAAGGACTCAACCAAACCTTGGAACTTGTGGAAGGATTTATGCAAATGTACAATATTTGACTGCACCAATTCAAGCCTTGTAATTCTACGTGAGAAGGTTTGGTTAGACTTCAATAAGATGGTGAAACTTTTGACCAAAAGCAGGACAACCACAAAAAAGGAGCAATAAAAATTTCAAGATGAGCTTTCTAATTTTACGAAGTCCATGGTTGATACATGGGGTGAAACCAACATTATGCACTACATGGTAAACACATTTGCTCCTTCCTACTGGATATTAAGAAACAAGTATGAATAACTACTGACTCTCTTAGTTTTTTTGCAGCACATTCTTTATGCTCATGGTGCATACTTCATGAATGAGTATGGTTCTCTGGACATGTGGAGCACACAAGGAATGGAGAAATATCACTATCAAGCTAGTTCCTTCATCAATGATGGTGGAGGCCTTAAACTCTACCACATCAAAATTTGTGCTGATGAGAAGTTCCTCCTCCTTGGACATAAGGTCTAGGACCTCTTCTTCTGCAGATTGAGCACTTGAAATAAAGGACTATTTTGATTTATCAGTCCTTCCTTTGAGCTCCTCTTTTGTGTAATCCTCCTTATCAGCATGAAGAAAGAGATAGGCAACAAATCCAAAATGATATTCTAGCAACATGCATTTCCTGCCATGCACTGGGCACATGTCAACACAAATCTTGATACGTTGATCATCTGAGTAAGTGTCCCACCTCTTCGAATTCTGAGACGAGGTGACTGTGGGGCTTGACATGTGGACATACGTATTGGGCCGTAAGAGACGGTCCCTCCACTGACAACCTGCAATAGTCTGTCCACTCTCCCTCTAGGGATGTCCTTGCCATGTCCTTGTTGATAATCTTCTCCTCCTCCAGACTGAAAGGAATGCTGAACATAGGCTCTACATGGCAAAGGGATTTCTCCTACCTAGCCCTCCTCAGCAGATCAAAGAGATGCTCTGTGGTGCTAGGCTCGTCCTTAATCTCCTCCAGCAATAAATCATCCATATCATTTGCAGCATTGTACAAGTGAGAACCCTTAACCTCCATCGCTTCTCTGATCCGAGGAAGATGAGGAGTAGTCAGAAGAAATGAACATGAATTGGAGCCTTTCTTAAGTAACTGGAGAAGTGACAATTGTTAGTAACAGTAGTGGGACTAATTAATCCAAATTAATAATAAGATATTCTACCACTTCCCCCGTATTTTTGCACCCTCCCCGCCAAAAAGGCTCGAAACACCAGTTTCATTGATAATTCCATCGATTACCCATTGATCAAAAAATACGACTAGCTTACTCAAAAAGGCTCGAAACACCAGTTTCATTGATAATTCCATCAATTACCCATTGATCAAAAAATACGACTAGCTTACTCAAAAAGACCGTAGATTTTATGAAGTAGACATTGTAGTGATAATCGATGTAACCTCGATTTAGCGACCAACCTTGAATGAAATGTCCGGGTGGAATCTGTTCACCATGCGATAAGGGGAAAGAAATGACGCAGGAATGCACCTATTGCACCATGGATGGTATGGCCATGAAAAAAGCTGACTCGCACTATGGACGGTATGGAAAATTTTGAGCGTAGAGAAAAGCAGAAAAAGACTCGCACCATTTTTATATAGGTCAAATAATAGGGCTGATGTCACATGATTGAGGATCAAACGCCACGTGTCAAAGAGCTTACGTCATCTTTGATTCACAAATTGCCACGTGTAGGGCTGACGCAGTCAATGCATGATTGCGTTTTGCTCTATAAAAGGAGGAATATTTTCTTTTCCACGCTTTTTTCTTCCATGGTTTTTTTCACAATTTTTCCAATCGCGTTTCTCCACGCTTTGCTCGTGCAGCTCGCTAAATCCATCCATCCCAGCCTTGTTTCAAGCGCTTGTAAGTTTTTCTCTCTCTTCCCCTTTTCTTTCGCTGATTTCGTTCACGGTGTGATATGGCAGTTCTCCATGTTTTCGAGTCGACATATCGCTTCCTGGACGATCGGGTTAATTTTATTGATAAGTTCTCTCTTCCCCTTTTCTTTCGCTGATTTCGTTAACGGAGCGATATGGCTATTCTCCATGTGAAATTGAATTCACATATCACTCCGTTGGATGGCAGTTGGGTGAATTTTATTGATATAAGAGATTTCGTTCATGGTGCGATATATCTATTCTCTATGTTTTTGAATTGAAATATTGCTCCGTGGAGGGACGGGTCTGAAAATTTTATTGATAAGTTCTTGTTTCGTTCACCGTGCGATATATATATTCTCCATGTTTTTGAATTGAAATATTGGTCTGTGGATGGGTCTAAAAATTTTATTTATAAGTTCTTGTTTCGTTCACCGTGTGAAAAGAATGTTGGTCCAGATGGGTTCCCCTTATCGCGTGGTGGATGGTGGTTGTGTGACTTGGCTAATTACTCTACCTTCTCTTTCTAGTGCTGTAATGGCATGCACAAGACAGACCATCCGGAGAGTTTCAGTGCCAGAGCCAGATCGAGCACCCGATCCAACGCCGAATCCAGTTCCGGTTCTAGATATTCCAGAGAAAATTCCAAAGAACGTCTTAAGTGAACCTATGCTTCCTGATGTCAAACCTAGCACCAGCAAGAACATTTCAAAGGCCAGGGTCACTTTGTAGAGGCAAAGAAAAATGTTTGTGGAGATAAGGAAGGCGCAGGCGACTGTCAATCTTTTCATCCCCCAAAGCTCCTTTCTTGAGGATTGTTAGATCCATAAGCGACAGAATAAAGTGGAAAGGTTACTTTAAATGGCAAAAAGTAGCGCCGTCACATGTCTTCAAGAGTCATGCGAGGACTTCCTCATAGACTTATTAAATGATAGGAACATTTGTGCTGCCCATGCCAGGAGGATCACACTAATGGACAAGGACATGACATTAGTAAGCAGAGTTAGGTATAGGTATGATAAGTTCATGCGACCTCTACCATTCAGGGATAGGAAGGCAGCAGAAATCCTCTCCATTCCTCCTAGGTCATATCCAACCTCGAGTCTCCTCCCTCGTTTCCTCGAACGAAAGCGATAAATTATAACTTAAGATACATATTTCACTACTTATTTAGAAAAGTTTTTTAAAATGGTCATAAAATGTGGATATTGATTTGTTAAAATCCCTTTGGGTTCGAAGGAAATTCTATTCAAATCTCAAGTGGGAGGCACCCAACTACCCTTAAGGGCGTTCCCAAGAGGGGGGGAGTTGGGCAAGGCCTTATAAGAGCTCTTTGCAAAATAGTGATGAATGACTGGCAGCTTATAGATAGTATTGTGGGAATCTTTGATGTTTTTCATGCATCTATTAGTGTGAGAAGCTATACAGAGAAACATCCAGCGGGTCTTTGGCAGAGAGAGGAGTTTTCTTTTATAATGAATTTTACACGACACCTCTCATAGTGTTACAGGTTATGGATCTTTGAAAGCATTACCACTGCCTTCATTCAATAGTCCAGAAAGCAGAAACAAGTGAGTGCTTTAGATTAAAGATATACCAAGATGTGCAGAGGTGTATAAGACCAAATGTAGCAAATCGTTAGGTGAAAATCGTTGTCTTTATGCAATTGCATGTTTTTGTCGACTTCTTTTATGAAACAAGGAGGTCAAAAAAACATTGTCAATGTTTATCTATAAATCAGAGAAATGTTTGGATTTCTTAGGTCAAATTTGGGATGTGAAAGAATTAAATGGGGTTACTTGCAAAATCCATAGGAAATCTATTGTCTAAAATATATGATTGGCTCCCAGAATTTTATTTTGGCCTTTCATTTATTATATGAGATGGCATTATGTCAATGGAAAACTTGTAGCAATTGATCAGGACTTGGAGGATGACATTGAAAATCCATTAATGTTATTAGAGGTATGGTTTGAACATGAGCTCTTGACAGTACTCAATATAAGGTCAAAAATCTCACTACGTCAAGTGAGAACAGACTTGGCAAATGAGGATGACCTACAAGTGCCTGATGATTATGTGTTCAAGTGCAACGACCATAAGGTATGTTATTCAATCTAACCTCGAAAAAGTATTCATTCCAAAACTATGCCATAATCATTATTACTTATATACATTACTTTGATTTTTGGAAATAGGTACCAAGGAGAAAAGAAAGGACCATTCAATGTAAAGACATTACAAGGAAGCAAGTTTTCATGGTGCAAACGACCATCACATAGAGATAAATGGAGATAAATGTATTTTTTACAGAATATAGTTACATTAATCATGACAACATTTTGTATTTCTTAGAGCAATAGAAACGAAGACAAATATTCTACATTTTCTTATTGGATGTTTAAAACATTGATAGCATGTTCTCATTTTTTCCTACAAAGCGTGCTATTGTGTGTGGGATGATTCTTGTTGTTGGGGCGGTGAGGCTTGTCGTTGAGGGGGTGCTTTCTCTTCGAGATGCTCTTGGGTTGGTTGCTATTCTGGATGCTTTTGGGCTGGTTGCTCTTCTAGACACTCTTGGGGTAGTTGCTCTTTTGGATGCTCTCGGGGTGGTTTCTCTTCTGGAACTGAACCTTGCTGTCATTGCGAGGTTGAAGCTTCCAAATTGACGTGTTTAGATTCATCAGATTCTGGAAGCTCGACAACAAACTAGTCGACTTGTGTTCGGGGGTACTACTATGGTGGTGGTCCTGGTCGCGCCTGTGGTGGTACAGAGGCACAAATGCAACAGGGATATTAGGCGGCCTGCTATGAATGTTGACACTAATATGCTCAATTGCCTCTTCCTTGAATAGCCCTAAATCCACATCGGAGTATTCTGATAATCGTGGATTCTACAAAAAGCCAAAAAAATAGACATGTGCCGTCAAACAATGAGGAAAGAAAGTAAGATATTCAAAAAAAGGAGCATGCCTACATTTTTTGCGGGTAATGAGAGAACTAAGTGTAGCAACAACTTTGCATTGTAGCACACCCTCCAACCGCAACTATGGCCATCCCGTTGCTGCGGGACTCTGCATTTCACAGTCCTTGTGTGTTCTAGTAGTGTGTCCTGGATTATGGCCTCGAGAGCACTTATTAGCTTTCTAACTGATCTGCACGAAACAATACTGTTGTCAATACTGAAAGTTCTCTAACTACTTCTCCTTCTCTCTCCTTCTCTCTCTCTCTCTCTCTCTCTCTCTCCTCTCTCTCTCTCTCCAACTCACAGTATATAAATACTGAAAGTATGGACTTACTGTCTCACAGTGCCATGGAATTCTTCACGTGAATTGGCCAAGTAACAAGTCTTGGATTCCATATCGTAAAGGATTAAACTCCAGTGTGAACTACAACATGCAATTAGGAGTATCAGAAGTAACATCAAAAATATATAGTAAATATAGGTCACAATACTAAGACTATAAATGAGATTGCATGTCACTTACTCTCCATTGTATGCCATTAGAATTATTTGAGCTACATCAAAATTTATCGAACTAAACCACGGACATACATCAACCAATGAAGTATGTTGTGCAGTAAGAACCAAGGAAAGAAGGGAATCTATAATATATACACGATTTTGAACATCGAATGGGAGATTTGATATAACCAAGCTGCACAAGAAAACTACATTATATTAGTTACTTTGGACAAGCAACCCACTTTACAATCACGATGATGAAAAGGATGTAGCAAACCTTAGAACTGTTATGATAATTCTATCGTTGACCTCCCTTAAAACATTGGATAAAACATCAATCTCCTCCGCATTGAAAGGGAAAAATTACGCGGTGCCTCGCATCGGAAGTCTAACGTGAAACGAGGGGCTCTCACATTTGACTTATGCATTTCCCGAATAGCCGATTTCTTTAATCGCAATTCTTGGAGCTCTTGCATCCTGGCTTGGTCGCCAATCCTTTGTGCGTTGAGCCTTGTGTCACGTGAATGACTAGCCTCTGTCACTTCTGTGATCTTAATTTTCTTCATCAAAGGCAGGATTTCCAAAATTCCCTTCATTCTCCAGCGTACGGTCATATCTGAACCTAAGCAAACGAAGCGAGTTTATGTCTTTCGGCATCACAGTGATTATGTGAGCGAGCTCCAGCGTACGGTCATATCTGAACCTAAGCAAACGAAGCGAGTTTGTAGGGCGAGCTCCAGCGTACGGTCATATCTGAACCTAAGCAAACGAAGCGAGTTTATGTCTTTTGGCATCACAGTGATTATGTGTGCATGCACGGCAAGGACATAGCTATCCTGAAAAAAATCGACAAGCCAGTCTTCCGTAGCCTCTTGCAAACATCCTAGGGCAGAGGCCTACCACCAACGCATATTAATGCCAAAATTCTCACATGTAGACTAGACTACACGCTGGAATGGCAACTTCGGAACCGCGCAATGCATATGTTTCTCCACCTTCCTTAGTTCAAGAAGGACAGATCTATGTTGGTCGTATCTGCATCTCCTCATTGAGCGCAGACATTTTCTTTCCTGAACTAGCTTCTCTACGTAATTGAGGATTATCTATAGATGAGAGCCTTGCGGTCTTCTTCGTACGCACCATCTGAAAATAGTCACATAATGTTACATGATAAGCTTCTCAATAAATATATAGGACAATAATTTAAAACTACTGAAAAAGTTAACTTGGATAACGAATTAGCTTCAAATCACTACAATGCGATATGGGTACTTTAGACAAAATCTACATCAACTCCTCGCATTGTATTGATTTCTCAAAGAGACCCTTTCATTTGACAAAATAACACAAGAACAACACACCGAACAACACATGATAAAATAGGTCCAAATCACTACAACGCGATAGAGGCACATCAGACCTAATCGTCATACCCTTAGCACGCTGTAATGATTTCTTGCACAGAGCGTTTCATTTCACAAAGTAGGTCATGGAAATAAGTAATAGATAACAGACATGACACAGAACAATGTATAGAACAAGAAAGAATGTCCAAAACACTCTAACGCGATATGGCTACATAAAAAAAAATCGTAATTCATTCTTCGCATCGTGGTAACTTGTCAAACATTGCCTTTCGTTTGACTCAATATCTAATGAACGTAGGTAAAACATGATATATATTATTGAATATAACATTTAAGACCAGGAGTGATTGCTTGATAACTTACCAAAGAATTACGCAGGGAAAATGTTGAAGTGATGGACGCTTGCTTGATAAATCGCAGAGATGGTGTAGATGAGGCACGTCAGAGAAATACACGCAGCTGAAGGAGGAAGAATGAAATGACGGTGAAAGACAAGGACACTTGACATTTACCGAGGACGAGTACCACATTTACCGATGAGACAAGCACAACACACGTACGAAAGAGCATGTCCACACGTGCCAAGGAGGATGTGGGGCCGTACTCATGATGATTACGATTTGACACGTGTCATCATATGTGCGCAGAGCATGTGGTGTGCCATCATGCATGTTTGCCACGTGTACAGACCGTTAGTTTCCATGGATAAAGGGGACCAACATTCATTATTCGTTGCTTCTTGCTCTCGTGCAATTTTTCTCGCAGTCATCACCTTCACCCTGCTTCTTGCTCTCCTACAGTCAACTTCGTTGGTTGCTTCTTACTCTCCTAGTGAATTTCGTGGTATGTTTTTAAATATTTTTGTGTTTCAATTTGGCTGAAGTTGTATAATTGTTTTATAAATATTCCATCAAAGATTCTTGCTTTTAGATTTTTAAGAATTTAATTTATTTCTCCCAAATATTTCATCAAATCACTACAACGCGAAGAGGGATCTCAGTGTCAGAACTAATGTACCCATATCGCGTTGTAGTGATTTTTTCCACAATGGTACTTTGCTTGCATAAATTTCTTGAAAGAACTACAACAACACGAGAAGAGGTCTTGGTAGGTCTTGGTGCGAACTTTCTCAAGCATATCGCGTTTTTAGTGATTTATCCTACTATCGTTCTTTTTTTTTACTTTTTCAAAGATTTCATCGTTTAGATTTTCAAGAAATTAATATTTTCCTTACAAATAATTGATCAAATTACTACAGTGTGAAGAGGGGAGTCGGTGAGAACTCTCCCACCCATATCGCGTTATAGTGATTTGTCCTACTGCCATTCTTGTAGTGATTTTTCTTACAATCGTCATTGCCTTTGAAATATTGCATCAAATCACTATAACGTGAAGAGAGGGCTCCTTGGGAATTCTCCCACACATATCATATTGCATTGATTTTGGCACATTTTTCCTTGCAATTTCATTTTCGCACTAATATTTAATCAAATTACTACAACGCGGCTAGAGATGTCGGTGAGATTTCTCCAACACTTATCGCAATATACTGATCTTGGCTAATCCTTTATTATCTTACACAGAACTTTCGTCGTCCTGACATATTTCATGGCTTGTAGATGGAACCTTTCGAGATTGAGGTTGAGTCTGATGCTAGCCTTCAAGAAACCCCAGATGAAAAGTTGTTCGACTTCCTGTATAAAGTTCAACAGCATCATCGCCATCCTGAAATCTCATGCATGTTTAATTTCAATTTCTCCATCAAAGACATGATCGTTTCTGCTTGTTCGTATCTTGAGGAGAAAGGGCAGCAATTTCAGCAAACCACTTTGAGTGGTACAGTCATGTTTGACGACATCCAGTACGTGCACATGAATGATATCGTGCCTTCAACAACCCTGAGATAAAAGTTAATCAGGAATGTTTTAAAGGTGCTAGATGATAAGAAGAAGACACACAGTAAGTGCCCCATTCACAATCGCAAGTGTCATCTCGTTACTTACCACTATGGATTTATCTACTACCTGCATGTGCTGCTTGAGGATGAAGCAGTTGCAAATGAAAAAATTGAGGAGAAGCCAGAGGAACCTCCAAGAGTAGAAGATGAAGCTTAAGAGATTGTGGAGGAGATAAACTTGGCTGCAGAGAGAGACTTAAGTGAGCAGTTGGATATTGATGCGCTCAAAAGAGAAGACACCTTAGTGGTTATAGGTGACGAGCAGCCCTCTATAATAGAGGAAGCAGGGGACATTCCAACCCCACTACTCCCCACATTTCCTATTGGTGACAAAGAATATTTGTTAATTACAGATATTCAAGGTGTCTTTGACATAAGGAAAGACTATTGTGTGGCCACCATCATTGCACAGAAGCTTGAGGAAGATGAAGATTTTGTGGATCCAGATTTGGATAAGTATCTCTTATTGGATTCAAATATCAAGGACAGTGAGTTCCATTCTGCTACGTCGACACATTATCCATGATGTACAAGGATGCAAAAAGCTATGAATCTAGCCTTCCCACTGAAGGGGAATTTCAGGCTATTCAGCAAAAAGACTTAATATTTCACACATGGGAAGGGAAGGGGCATCCTCATCGATGGTCCAAGACACTAACTCATATACTTTAGTTCATGCATGTAGAGAGTGTAGAAGCGAGAGCGAATATATATATATATATAGCATGACTCCTTTAAGATCATTCTATATATACTTTAGTTTATGTGTGTAAGAGTGGAGAGTTGGAGTGAGTATATACATAGCATGCCTTCTTCAAGGAAGCTAAGAATGAGGGTAGTTTCAGATGCGAAGAAGATTGAAGTTTAGAATGCAAAAATGGTGTACTATAGAACTTTGAAAAATAAATCCAATACTCACACTAAACCTGTAAATACTACTAATGAAGCGGTTCACCACTTTCCACTAAAAAGATCACGTAAGTGCCAATAGCAAAACTCAAAGAGCTTTGAAGATTTGTAGTTTTGGAATAATATTTTGGGTCTACATAGACTTCAACTACGTAGGTCTACTGTATATTCACTTGACCAATAATTTTATGCCATATGTCAATATTTGTGATGAAACCCATCCCATGTGCAAACATGGCAACTTTATCCTCAGGCATATTAACATCCAAAGTAAGCAACTTGCCATTTCTATTACCCTTTACAACTAAGCGGCACCACTTTTTGAAGTCTTCCACAAAACACCCTTGAGGATTAAACCTCACTTATATATCTTGCTCAACCATCTGTCTAATAAACCAAGTTCTTTATAAATTTGAAACATGAAGAATATCTGCCAAGTACTTCATGCCATTCTACAGACAATGGCACTTAATTAACCTATGTGATGGGATGCATAGTATCATCACCTATTTCTGCATATTCTATTTTTTTCATTTTCTACAAATCTCTAAAACACTCACCATGACTAGTCATGTGGTTAGAGGCAAAAAATCCACATACCAAATATCTCCCGATCTGTCATGTCTCATGTTGTGGAACTAAGCATGTGTTCTATCATAAATAGTTGCTTACTTCTACTGGATCACCCTATTTACTTGTTGATGCATGATTTCCTTCTTACAAATTTTTACTTTTGATATCATTCTGCTTTTATAGTAGTTCTTTGCCATGTGCCTTGGTTTGCCACAGTAATAGCACTCTTTTTTATTTGCATTTTGATTTCTTTGTTGCCAACCATCTCTCCAAGCTTTTCAGTTACAGTCACTCTTAATTTGGGTACCATGAACTCCCAAGACATCACTGCCTCAAGTCCATAAACCATCTTAAAGGGTGTGCACCCAATTGCATCCTTGTATGCAGTGTGATAGGCCCATATTGCTGTTTTGTGAGTTTAAGCTCCCAGTCATTGCGTCGAGCTTCTACTATCTTAGTAAGTATAGATATTAATACCTTGTTTGTGCTCTCTGCTTGACCATTGGCATGTGGGTAATAGGCCGCTGACTTGTACTGTGAGATCATGAGAGTGCTAGTGAGATATTTGATCACATCATTGATAAAATGACTCCCTTGATCACTCACTATCTCAAATGGGAAACCGAAGCAAGTTATGATGTTCTCATAAAGAAATTTGGTAGTTTCACAAGCATCTGCCTTCCTTAAAGCTCCTGCCTCAACCCATTTGGCAACAAAATCTATTGTGACAGATATATCTTGCTTGTGTTCCTCGTGCAGCAGGACTAATTGGTCCAACATAATCTAGACCCCATTTTTCAAAAGGTTGGTCTACTCGCAAACACGATGCAAGGGCATCGTGTCCTTCCTTTGTGGTTTAGCACAGCGTTGGCACTCATCACGACCTTTGACAAAGAGTGTAGAATCCTTGAAGAGAATTGACCACCAATACCCCAATTGGAGTATTTTCTTAGTTGTGATTTTTGCTACAAAATGTCCACCCACTACGCCTTAGTGTGCTTGTTCCAAGATGTATAAATATTCATCCATACATCTTAGTATATCATGTTTACCTCTCCTATAAAGGGTTCCATCAATCAATTAGTAAGGCTCCACTTCTTTCAGCAATTTCCTTACTAGATCGTGCCTTAAGTTTTTCAGTGTTGGAAATCCATTAGTGATAAAGTTAACAATTCTCTCACTCCACTCTAGTGTAGGTTTGACCTTGAATAGTGTAGCATCATGTAGATCATCTCTCCAATCGCCATGACATGTTTTTTGCTGGGCCACACAACTAAGGTGAAATCGAATTCAAGAAGAATCAATGACCACCTTGTGATTCTTTGCTTCACCATTAGGTACGTGTGATAGATGATCCGCCATGATATGTTTTTTGCTGGGCCACACAATTAAGGTGAAATCGAATTCAAGAAGAATCAATGACCACCTTGTGATTCTTCCTATGGAGCATGGTTTGTTAACAAGGTACAACAGGTCTTGATGATCAACATAAAAAACAAATTAATTATCAAGAAGGTATTGCCTAAATTTTGTAACAACATAAACCATTGCTATCCCCCCTCGTGCTTTGGGGTGGTATAATTAGTTTTAGTCTCAATGCTTGCGAAACTAATAGGATAGTCCAATTTATAATCACCTGGATGGGCAAGGACGCATCTAATGGCAACATTTGATGTATCAATATGGACATCCGGCATGATAGATTATTGTTGTGGTGGTGTTGGTAAAGCTAGTTATGCTTTGGGAGCATTAGTAATGGCTTGCAAGCGCGTTCGACACTTTGAGACTTCATGACAATAGCGACCACATAAATTGTTGTTTCCTTAGTATCATGCTCTTAAGATTGGACACTCACTTGTTGTATGAGCTTGTTGGCATATAGAACACCAATGCATCTCTCTCATTGGGTGCATATGTACGTTCTCAAGAGCTCGGTTGGTCCTCATCTTATCTTGTAGTGCTTTCATGAAGTCTGTGAAATTCATTTCTATCAAAGTATTTTCTTTAGCCAAGAGTTTAGTCATTATCACTGCTGAAGCAACCGATTTTGCGTCCGATGCTCTAGCTCCCTTAATTGTTAGATTATCCTCTAGTTGGATGGCATTAGTTATGACTTTGTCTCATGTGGTGATACCTCTAATCACTAAGCCATTATAGATCTCCTCATGTTTAAGCCCATGGATAAATCTATCAAGCAACTAATTATTGGTACAACATTCATGCAAGCACAACGAGAGTTCAAATGCTTGAGTCGACTAATGAACTCCCTAAAACTGACCTTCCCTCTTCTCTCTTTACCTTATGCAGTTGTGAGGCTACACTCCACAGTGCTCTCTCATGCACAAATTGCTTCAAGAACAATCTCCTAAGCACTTCAAAGTTTAAGCGTTCCTCAACCCTAAGAGTTCTAAACCAATCCCCTACCTTCCCATCTAAGGTTAGGTTGAAAGCATTAGTTCTAGCAATCTCGTCCAAGGGCCTCACAAACTTGATCAAACACTTCCAGGTGTTGCCTAGGATCTCCTTCTTTATTAAACTTGTGGGTTAGCTTTGCTATCTAGACAGCCTTCCTTGAATTGCTTCGACCACTATCTCTAGCAAACTGGTGTGATACTCAACTAATTCTCTTTCTAAGGCTTGAGAAAAGGCAATTGGGTCTATTGGTAGAGTTTGTGCTAAAATTATTGGTGTTGGTTTAGCAACAGGTCTAGATACGTGTGGCATGTAAGGTGCTGCATGTGGATGCAACGCTCTAAATCTTGGGGGGGACTGGGACTAGAGCATACGGTCCATATCCAGATAGTGTCCCAATAAGAGTTGTCAACCTCAGAGCATGTGTTGAAGTAATGGGTCTGACAGTGTGTGGTGTTATCCCTTCCACTCTCGGTATTAGATAAGGAAAATGCGCACTAGAGTGAGATGTGACAAAAGAAGGGGGATATGAAGAGGATGCTCCTCTTGAGCACCCGTAGTTGGAATGGTTGTGCCAGCTATACCTGGAACAAGAAAGGTATGTGCAGTGGTAGGCATGGGGTGAGCCACCGGCGGGTGAGCCATAGTTATTACCGTAGTGACCGTGGGCATATAGCTTTTTGACAATGATGTGTTTTCGGTCAAAGGTATGGTGGTGGTTGCCATGCTACTAATCATTAAAGTAGGGAATGTGCCAACTAGGTCTTGGACATTAACAGCTCTTGGTGTGGCAGGAATGCGAAGCTCATGCTAGCAGAGTCTTGTGGAATAGTAGATGCAATCAGGTCTATAGTGTAGTCGGGTGACACTACAAAAGTAGGATCAATTGGGCTCACTGGCGATGTAACAATGTCACTTATATAGCAGGCGCTCTTGCCTTTGATGTCCTGACCTACAACATAGGTGCCTTAGGGGTACCATCATAAACCCTTGTTGGAATCTCTCATGCTCCACTATCCTCTGAATTATCCTCTGAATGCAATCACAACTTACAAAAGGTCTTTCTCACTAGTGACATGAGGAACCGACCGAATGATATCCTCCCAGCTTACCCCATAGATTAAGCCAGTGCCCAAATTCATAAGAGCTTCCTTTGCGACATTATACTCCCAATCTTGTGTTAGAAGACGTTAATCCAAGATTTGAATGCTAATCGACTTCTTAGAAATCAACGCAACATTGTCACTAGCCTCTAGACTATTTGGCACCACCTGGATAGTCTCTACTAGAGCCATTTGAGCAACTTGGGCTATTAATCTTTGCTGACCTCTACACAAGGTCTCTTACTCTATAGCTCTAGTAGCCTGTATGTGGGTCTCTACTTGTGCTGTATTTCTTCTATGGTTATTTTCATCAGCACAGCCACCAAAAGTTGTTGCATATGTGGGAGATCAACAACCATAGCAGCTATTGGTGGAGTGAGGTCTGATAAAAATCATGGTGCTTATGCTAGATCAATATGAGTGGAGGAGAGAGACTCAAAATACAAGAACATATCTTGTTTATTGAGTTGCTTATGAATACAACTTGGTCTTTTGCTCATATCAAAATGCCTTCTAGCTCCACCTTTGAATAGGTGAGCTAGTGGACCATAAGCGCTGCAGAGAAATCGTGCGCTGGCCTGCTCAGACGGCAATGGCACGGCTGACAAAGATGTAATCCATCAATTTCCTGTACGAAATAAGCGTTGCAGAGAAATCATGTGCTGGCCTGCTCAGACGGCAATGGCGCGGCTGAGAGAGATGTAATCCATCAATTTCCTATACGAACCTGAGCACCCGGAGGTCTTCTTCAAGTTTCTAGTTAAAATCACGCCAAGATTCGGCCTTCTCAAACTGCTAGAAGGCCTCCACTGGCTGGGGGTAGATGAGGTGCACTCTAAAAACCACTTTTTTGACCTATTCTACACCTTGCAAGTTGCCTAGCTCTAATACCATGATAAAAATCATGGTGCTTATGCTAGATCAATATGAGTGGAGGAGAGAGACTCAAAATACAAGAACATATCTTGTTTATTAAGTTGCTTATGAATACAACTTGGCCTTTTGCTCATATCAAAATGCCTTCTAGCTCCACCTTTAAATAGGTGAGCTAGTGGACCATAAGTCCATTCACACACACACCCTTTTCCTACCCTTTTACATAACCTTAGTCTTTTAATAGGTCTGTCTGGCTAGGAATATCCACATGGATGCTCCCTTCTGGTAATGAGGTCTCTCAAGGGTTGCCTAAGAGTCCACCTCAACTTCTACATTCAATGACCGGGTCGTGTCATGAATAGGCTCAGAGGTAGTAGTCAAAGTCGAGCCCTTGAGGTAACTAGCCATGCGATTGAATAGACTAGGGGTAGGGAAAACTCAGCTCGGGTGGAGAGTTCTCTCCCTGAGTCCTGAGCTCCCTCCATTGCACTATAGTCCGACGAGGAGTCACTTGCAGCAATCATGGGTCCCTGCACTATGCTAAATTGGGCTCCAACCGAAGACGTAACAATCATGGGTTCCTACACTACACTAAATTCGGTTCCAATCAATGACAGAGCCGAGTGTGGTGGGCTAGTAACTCTCAAGCTCTATGGAACCACTTTTCTCTAAATTGGCCTCTAAAACCTGTCCATATTGTAGGTGCATGTGAGTATGGACCCACTTTTCTCTAAATTGGCCTCTTAAACCCACCCAATTCATAGGTAACTAGCCATGCAGTTAAACAGGCTAGGGGAAGGGCAGACTCAACTCAAGTGAAGAGTTCTCTCCCTAAGATGTGAGCTCCCTCCATTGCAATGTACTCTAGCGAGGAGTTACTTGCAGTAGCAATCTTGGATCCCTGCACTATGCTAAATTGGGTTCCAACCGAAGACACAACAATCCTGGGTCCCTACATTACACTTAATTGGGTTCTAGCTGAAGACAGAGAGCCAAGTGTGGGTTGGTAACTCCCTAGCTCTATGGAGCCACTTTTCTCTAAATTGGCCTCTAAAACTCGCCGAATTGTAGATGCATGTCAATATGGGGTGTTTGAAGGTTGTGTGAATTCCCTAGACAAGCTTGAGAATTTTAAAAAAATTTCCATTTTTTTAGTAGAAAATTTTTGGATTGTCCAAAGTTTTTCCAAAACACGTTTTTGGTATTTCTTAACCCGTCAAGCACAAAAAATAATGTACTTTTTCCGGGTCAGTCAAGCGCTATAGGCGCTGGCTCCCATAGTTAACCATGAGAACGTAATTTTTTAGGGTGTTACACAAGTTATGTCAAAACGATCGTAACGTCCCAAAACACATTTGGGTTAACTTGTGTACACACTTTTCCAAAATTTTCTATATTCTTTTTCCCCACCTTTTCTCATTCCTTTTTTCTTTCCCCTTTTCCCTTTTCTCCTTTTTATAAACTTTTTTTCTTTTTTTTACTTTACTTTTTATTTTTTACTTTCATAGTTTTGATTTTTTAGTTTTACCGAAAAGAGGTATTTTTGGAATCTTTGACTTGTAGGCGTGCCTAAAATCCTGCATGCATTGAATGCAAAACCCATCCCAAAATATTCAAAATTGGTTAATGTCAAGGTTCGGATTTTCATGACTAGTAGCCCAAAGGCTGTATGCATTAAATGCGGCCAGCCAATCAAAATGTCCCAAATTAGAAAAAAGATTAAGGCTAATTAACTTGTGTAATTGCACCAATGCAAAAACACAAAATTATATGTATTACAAATCCTCTTTTAATTTCAATTTTGATCTCACTTTTGTCATGTGAGGAATCTAAATTAGGATAAAAACTATGCTACGAAGCCAATTCTAAGGTTTGTTTAACCAGATTCTTTCCATTATATGCTCATTTGATTGTATTTTCATTTCAAGCATTAGGAATTTTTTGGACCCAAAGAGGGCCTCTTGGATTAACTTTTGATTAGGAATGGACCAATAGGAAGAGGGGTGGGTGCACATTTTTTACTTCTTTGACCCTAGGGGGTCTAGGCTTTGGTTTGCTAATGGGGCCTAATTACTACTCTTGTCCCCCTACCTCTTGGGCCCAAACTTAGAGGTCCCCCCACCTAGAATCGTGTAGATTAAAAACCCTAAAAATTGAAAATTTTTAATTTTTTTTCCCAAAAGTGTGTTTTCCCTCTCAATCTTCCCCCCAACATACTCTAGGTTTGGAAAGCTCATTTTGGACCTCTTTCTTCCTCTTCTAAGCTCTCCATTGCTACAGAAACTCCATATCTCTCAAGCTCCCTCAGTCTTAAGCTCCCTCTCCCTCTTTCTTCCTTTTCTAAGCTCTCCATTGCTGTAGAAACTCCATCCCTCTCAAGCTCTCCCTCCTTCTCAAGCTCCCTCCCTCTCAATCTCCCTCTCTCTCTCTCTCTTAAGCTCCCTCCCTCTCCATTGCTGCAGAAACTCTATCCCTTTTTAGTCTACTCTAGGTTCAGGAAGCCTATTCTCAAACTCTAACCCTCTTTTAAGCTTTCCATTGCTGCACTGAAAACCCTAAACTTTCTCTCCTCTCCACTCTTCTGTTGTAAAACAAGCTTTTCTTTTCCCTTCTTCTCTTTTCTTACCACCATGGCCTCTTCCAGTAATGTGAGAAGACCTAGGGAGAAGGTGGAAGAGCTTGTGCTGCATAACACAAGAGATGAGAATGGAGTTTGGGCTCCAACAAGATTCAGGGTTGGGGCTTGGGTCTACATGCAGCCAAGCTCTAAGGGACCACATCGAGTGCATCAACTGGGGAATATGCTACATCATTGGAAGGGGCAGCTACAAGGCTTCAAGCATACTAAGAAGGAAGGACTGGTTGCCATAGTGCAACATGTGTATACCCTTGGAGACCTGTTAACAACTTCTGTGAGTTCCTCTCCACCACCACCCCGTGGGCAAGCAAGAGCGAGCTCTTTGTCATGTTCTCTCGTGAAGTCAACTTTGAAAAGTTGCTCGCCCTTGCGTCCCAACATTATGAGACGCAGATTGTATACATGGAGCAATACTTGGCTCCCCACTCCATCACCCCAATGATCGATGGGTGCCTGTTGAGCTACTTAAGTACATTCAACAATATGCCCGCTCCTACATCCAGTGCCTTGAACGCTTCATCGACATCTGCATCCCCACAGGAGCTTACTGTACCTTCAATAAGCAGGAGCTGAAGAGGTTGGGGAGGAAGGGCAATTTAGGAACTAGGTTCCTCTTGTGGCTCGCCACTTTTGTGTTCCTCATCAGCGACGATGAGGATTCGAATGAGATGCCTGCATTGCAGTTGGCAGGGTATTTGAGGGATGACAAGTGAAGGCAGTAGGAACGTGTGCTGGTGTAGAAGAGCAGCTTGCATCAGAGCACTTTCCAGAGAGTGCACAATCTACAGTTGAACAGCCCAATGTAGTAGAAGATGCAGGGCCATCTTCCCCACACGAGGAGAGCAAGGTGCTGCCAGAGCTTGAGATCAATCTCTTGAGCACCATTGTGGTGGAAGATTGTGGTGGAAGGTGAAGAATACTTATTTCTTCATGACCTTGAAAAGACAGCTAGCTTGGGAATGGATGAATGCTTGGGCATTATATGCACGCCTCGGTCCTCACCTAGATAGTGCTATATTACCACTAGGAGAATCTATCGCAGAGATAGTTGCTTTGGTCAACGAAACTGTGGTTGAGATTGCGGAGCAAGCCCTAGTTCCAGAGGAGGAATTCACAACCTTACAAGACAAGCTAGAGGCTGAAAAGGATACTCTTGCTGCTAGAGTAATGGAGGAGACCAAAGCACCAAAAAAGGATGAGGCTAAGTCCTCGATTGACCTCTCCGTCCCCACCAGCACTTTGGCAAAAGAAGACATTGAGCAAGAGGTAATAATCGACCTTTTACAACCTAGAAACATTTTTAATTATGTATAGGAAAATATTTTGATTTTTCCTTTGATTGCAGAAGGGTGGTTAAAATTGACGCATTTGCTGGGAGAGACGGCGGCCAGCAGAGATCAGGCCAAGGTCCATGGACATGATGCTACGTTGGCGCACTATCTTGGTCAACTTCATGTGAATGGTATCGCCATTATCCACAGGGACTACACCCCTCAATCTGCCTTCACTCTCTTCTTTTTGAAAGCCCTCTCTAAGGTACTCTGTGTAGCCTCTATGGGGCACAGATAGTTCTGATTAAAAAATCCCTTGCCTTCGATAACACCATATTGGGGAATATGGGAATTTCCCACAAGTTTGGGACACGTGGTCAAAAGTTTGGATTAACCATAACTTGAACATCACTAATCCAAAATGAGCGCTTTATAGCTCTTTAGATTCCATTTTTCAAGCGCTTTCCAACGATAGGTCATATGATAGGGTTTTGAGAAACTTACAAACATGTTATCCATGTCCCCTTTTTTAAGTATTAAAAAATGGGAATTGGGAAATTCCCAAATTCACTAATATGGTGTTCGATGTTTTTGGTTCTGGATTTAGGGGTAAGCTTCTTGCTCGTATAGGTATAGCCAAAAGCATAGGCATAGAGGATCCTCAAGAAATAGCCCAATCACTCCTTAAGCACACTCTGCCCAATAACAAGAGAAGGAAGCTCGATATTGTAAGAAAGCTTTTGTAAAGATGATGTATCACTTATGAATACAATACAATTTTTGCAAACTTATTTTCATCAAGTATATCATTGTTTTTTCTAGTTTGTACCATCAATGTTTCTATGAATGCATCAGAAATGAACCTGGGAGCCTAGGGTAGTAGTGCCAGAACAGTGCGAATTTTGAGCCTGCACCACTGCTGTAGAGCCCAAATTCGCACTGTTTTGGCACAGCTTCCCTAGCCCTTCAAGAGCAATTCGAATACATTGGATGACAAATAATGTATTTTTACACATGATTAAAGGTATTTTTATCTTGTAAATTACTGTTTCTCATAATCAATGTACTCAACTTGATTATAAATGCATTAAAAATGATTCTGAGTGACTGGGGGAGCAGTGCCAGAACAGTGCAAATTTCGAGCCTACACCGTTGCTCTAGAGCTCAAATTCGCACTATTCTGGCATAGCTTCCCCAGCCTTCCAGAAGCAATTCTGATGCATTGAATAACAAATAATGTATTTTTATACATGATTAAAGGTATTTTTATTTTATAAATTACTGTTTTTATAATTAATATACTCAACTTCATTATAAACGCATCAGAAATGATCTTGATGAGTGGCCGGGGGAGTAGTGCCAGAATAGTGCAAATTTTGAGCCTGCACCGCCGCTGCATAGCCTAAATTCGCACTGTTCTGGCATAGCTTCCCCAGTTCTCCAAGAGCAATTCTGATGCATTGGATGACAAACAATGTAATTTTACACATGATTAAAGCTATTTTTATCTTATAAACTATTGTTTCTCACAATTAGTGTACTCAACTTTATTATAAATGCATCAGAAATGATCCTGAGTGGCTGGGAGAGCAGTGCCAGAACAGTGCGAATTTTGAGCTTGCACTGCCACTGCAGAGCCTAAATTCGCATTGTTCTGGCATAGCTTTCCCAATCCTCCAAGAGCAATTCTGATACATTGGATGACAAACAATCTAATTTTACACATGATTAAAGTAGTTTTTATCTTATAAACTATTGTTTCTCACAATTAGTGTACTCAACTTCATTATAAATGCATCAGAAATGATCCTGAGTGGCTAGAGGAGCAGTGCCAAAACAGTGTGAATTTTGAGCCTGCACCACCGCTGCAGAGCCTAAATTCGCACTATTCTGGCATAGCTTCCTCGGTCCTCCAGGAGCAATTCTGATGCATTGGATGATAAACGCTATATTTTTACACATGATTAAAGGTGTTTTTATCTTATGAACTACTGCTTCTCACAATTAGTGTGCTCAACTTCATTATAAATGCATCAGAAATGATCCTGAGTGGCTAGGGAAGAAGTGCCAGAACAATGTGAATTTTGAGCCATCGCTGTTGTAGAGGCGAAATTCGCACTGTTCTGGCACAACTTCCTCAGTCCTCCAGGAGCATTTCTGATGCCTTGGGTGACAAACTGGCACATGATAGACACTCCATGTTAAACAAACATGATGACACCGAGACATTGTAAGAGAAACTTAAAATTTTAATTATCAGAAGGTTACAAATGAAAGCCAGATAGGCTTGTTACAAATGGGGGTTTGAAACAAAAGAGTTTCTTAAAAAAAAAGGTTAACATCTAAGATCTCTAGATCATGTCTCGCTCGCCTCGAATGCGCCGACCTAGTTGCATGTCCTTGGCAGATATGGTAATCCTCTTTGTATGTATTGCAAGAAGGTTGGTGTCTTCAAAAAGCCCAACAAGGTAAGCCTCGAAGGCTTCTTGCAATGCTTCAAGGGCAATCCCCTGCACACGGAACTCTGTTCTATATCGTTGGAGAATCTCCTTCACTGTGCGAGCAAAAGGGGCTCTTCTTATCAACAACTCAGTGTTCCTCTGATAAAACTTGATTTCTTGTAGAGCCCTATGTCCTTGGCACATCCTTCTCCTTGGAGCTCTCTGTGTTGTGTTAGTGCATTGGCGAGGTTGGGACTTCCTTGGCTTTAAGAGCTTAACCTTTCTACGCTTGCGCGCACTTATAGGAACCTCCTCTTGGTCTCTCTCATAGTCTGAATCCTCCTCCTCCTGTTGCTGTTGTACCTGTGTATCAAGTTCCTCCCGAGTAGGTAGGGGACCCTGTCCTGGTAGTAGGGTCTTGCCACCTATGATGCTACGCAATGTAGGAATGTTTTCACCAACCCAGTCGAACTGCTCATCATCGGCCTCTCTGTCTTGATCTCTGGGGTGGCTGCATTGTGGGGTCTTCTTCACACACTTGCTCCCACTAGAAGTGCCTGCATGTGTGTGCGTTGGTGTTGCTGTGGGAGGAGGGTTGAACTCTGGTGATCCCATTGGGCGTGTCCTAGAATCCAAGGGATCACTCTCTTCCTCCGTGGTGTCGCCAGTATGTGGTCGTTGGGTGCCTTGCACTTTTGTGAAGGCATGGTAACACGTGCGGTGTTCTTGGTGCGTGCCATATCCATGTACGACTATGCTAACGTGGTGATGTGCTGGTGTCCTTACATGGGTGTCTACGTAGATCTTGAGCTCAAGCTCTCTAAAAAAGAGAAATGAAAATGAAGTGAGAGAAGGAACTATTAATAGTTTTTTTAAAGGAAAAAAAAACCTAACTAAACTTATTTTCTTAGCCTTATTACATTTAGATTTATGCTGGTGCGTGCACAACCCAACGCCTCCCTTGTCTCCTCATTCGTGCATGCCAAGCACCATGCCTATGGGGAGCATTGGTCTGCAACCATTCAAGCGCCGAGCATGACTTTTTGCAGCCTTGCGTGCCTCTTGCACAAGCTTAGATTGTTGGGCCTGCTCCCTAACCATTCAAGCGCCAAGCATGACTTTTTGCAGCCTTGCGTGCCTCTTGCACAAGCTTAGATTGTTGGGCCCGCTCCCTAACCAATACCCTTCCAAAGGTTGTGCGATAAAACCAATTGAACATCTCTTGTAGATAGTTTGTACATGTTCCTCCTGCAAAAGCTCCGTCTCCATGTCTTGTATTTTTGAAATAAACCCCTCTTACTTTATAATGTGATTTCTCCATCCCTTGGATACTCCACATGTCGAGCGATCCATACTTGTTCATGAAATATGCACCATGCGCATAAACTATGTGCTGTACACATGACAATAGAATTTAATTAGAAAAAGTCAAGGGCTAAACACCAGTTTATTTTTTTATTGTACAACTTACCATATAGTGTGTTACTTTACTCTCTCCCCAAGCACCTAGCACACTTTTGGTGAATTCTATGATATATTGTTGGAATGATGCTTGTTCTTGGGTAGTTGTGCTACTTTGATTCATAATGCAATCCATGTTATTGAAATTTATCCAAAGCTGTTTGCGCATTTTTACAAGAGCTGGCATTAGACAATCTACATTTGTGGTGATTGCACACAGGTCTCTCCAGAGTCCCCAAGTCTTCTTTGAATTCTCTATGTTTGCTGGCTTCTCCAAAAATCTCCTTGCCTTTGATCCAGTCGTGGAGACCTTTTGAGCAACCTCGTATGACATACCAGAGGCCTGCTTATTCACTTTAATTTTCACGTTTCTGCCATGGCAGCCCAGAGAATTCAAAAGATGCTCTAATTTACCAAGGGCTGCAACTTTCCTCTCTTGTGTAGGCATTGTGAATGCATAATCGATATGGCACTTAAGCAATCGATTGAAGATTCTCATGAATACATGAAGTGTGCAAAAGTGAATATTCTTTAGTGGAAAATTAATGATGGGGCTCCAATTTGAATTCCTGTTTGGTTCTTCTAGTATATCGTGAGACATGACACCTTCCACCCATCTTGCATTTGGTTGTTCCTCATCTTCATCATCAGTTGACTCGGTTGGATCTACTGCATCTTCTTGTTGCTTCTTCCCTTTCTTGTTTTGGGACCTTTTGAGGCATCCTTCCCAACAGAACCAACCTTCTGTATATCTTTTCCATTTGTCTTTTTCTGCCTGGGAATATCAATCTGAGCATTGCAGTATGGACAAGGCCATCTTGATGTCGCGCCTTGAGCACAACCCATCATGCATTTAATCGTCTTCAAATCTCCCCCAAGATGCCAATCCACCTTGAACTTTCTTATGTTTTCTACATCTAAAAGTTGACCATCAATTTGCTTTTTGATTACATCTGTTATCCAGGGAGTCCTTCAAAACATCCATGTCAATACCTCATGTGTCTCCTTCGATACCTCGAATGCACCAAGCCACCAGACCTCTTTCTCAGATTGCACACTAAAACTTGGTTTGGTAGTCTTTTCCCATGCATAGATCATGGCCTCATTCATGAGCATAATGCTCATACGTTCCAGCTTCTGACCTTTCACAATTTGGCACTCATCTAGCTTGAGCACAGATGAAAGTGTGCTCCCCAAAACTGCAAATAAACGGTAATTTACAATATTCAAAACAAAATAATCATCTTCATTTTCTACTGAAAAACATGAATAGCAGCAATTGCAAGTTCTCTCCCACTTAAAGGCCGATGTGGCTCTAAGCGAGAGTGGTACATGCGAGAATAGTGCTCACCCAATGCCCATCATCTCTCTAAGACATGCGAATCTCTCAGATGCTAAACCCCTCAGAAGTTCTGCAGGATTATCATCCGTATGCACCTTGACAAGCTCAAGCCGCTTGTCCTCAAGTACCTCTCTGCTGATGAAATGATACTTGACCTCTACGTGCTTGGTCTTTGCATGAAAGACCGGATTTCGTGCCAACTGTATAGCACTCATACTATCACTATGCAACATGGGAGTATCAACTATAACTCCCAAATCTCCCACTAGCCGACTAAGCCAAATGGCTTCCTTGCATGCCTCTATGGTTGCAATATACTCAGCCTGTGTGGTAAAAAGTGAAACACACTTCTGTGCACGTGACATCCATGACACTGCACCGCCAGCAAAGGTAAACACATAGCCAGAAGTAGACCTCCTCGTGTCAGGGTGACCTACATAATCTGCATCTGTGTAGTCCAATACACATGCATCTCGTCTACCAAAGCATATGCACATCTCTTGCGTACCTCGCAAGTAACGCATCAAACCCTTCACTGCCTCCCAATGCTTCTTGCCTGGATTTGCCATGTACCTGCTAACAACTCCCACTGCAAATGCAATGTCGGGCCTCGTAGCTATCATAGCATACATCAAACTGCCAACTGCTGATGCATAAGGAACCTTAGCCATCTCGTCCTTCTCACCATCTGACTTCGAATAATTAGGCTTTTTGGCTGAGTTTCACATATGGAGGAAGAGGAGTGCTCAATGCCTTCCCCCCCGCCATATTGAAACACTCAAGCACTTTGCCGACATACTCTTTCTGGGATAACCATAAGAGTCCTTGCTTTCTGTCACGTGTAATGCGCATGCCCAAAATGTGGCCTGCATCTCCCAAGTCCTTCATGTCAAATGCCTCATGCAACTTGGCCCGAATACCATCTAGCTCATAGCTATTCCTGCTAGCAAGTAGCATATCATCCACATATAGAATGAGTATAAATAGACTGCCATCTGCAGCCTTCTTGGTGTAAAGACAGTGATCTGACTCACTCCGCCTATATGTGGATGATATGCTAGCAAGTAGCATATCATCCACATATAGAATGAGTATAAATAGATTGCCATCTGCAGCCTTCTCGGTGTAAAGACAGTGATCTGACTCACTCCGCCTAAAATGTTGAGATCTCATGAATGCATCAAACTTGTGATACCATTCCCTAGGTGCCTGCTTAAGACCATATAGGCTCTTCTTAAGCTTGCATACCAGCTTCTCTCTACCTTTTTGCACAAAGTCCTCAGGCTGCTGCATGTAGATGTCCTCATGCAAGTCACCATGAAGAAATGCAGTCTTGACATCCATCTGCTTTAACTCCATGTCATCTTTAGCTACCAAGCCAAGCACACATCCGAGTGTAGTCATCTTCACGCGACTAGCGAGAAGATCTCATCAAAGTCCACACCCTTTTCCTGCTTGAATCCCTTGGCAACTAAAAACCGCGCCTTACTTAGGCACTGCATCACCTGTGACTTTCATCTTGAACACCCACTTGCATATGGGAGCGCATGCTTCTCTCTAGGCAAAGAAACAAGATCCCACGTATCATTCTTTTTGAGTGAATCCATCTCTGACTGCATAGCAAGCTCCCACTTGCGCTTGTCATCATGAAGCATAGCCTCTTTGTAGCATGACGGTTCTCCGTAGTCAGTCAACATAACATAGTCTGCGCCTGGCACAAATCTATCTGGCGGTCTAGAGATTTTGGTTGACCGTCTCAAAGGCATGTCATCTTGTTGTCCATCATGTATATCAGCCATATCCTGCTCATCACATCCACCAATTGATGAACTATCATCTACCCTTTGTTGTGAACCACTGGGAGTACCTGGCTATACCATTTGATCCACATTTGGTGCATGAACAACTTGCCTTCTACCATCATGTGCCAGCGGATTAACATCCTGAAAGGTGACTCTGCGCATTTCCACATGTTTGATGGGTGTCTTATGCATCTTCTTCTCATTGAAGACCACATCATGGCTGCGTATGATCTTCTTGCCTTCTGGATCCCAGAGACGATATCCCATCTCTCCCCATAACCCAGAAAGATGCATTTCTTAGATTTCGGATCTAGCTTCTTCCGAAGTTCTTTTGGCACATGTGCAAATGCCTCACACCCAAATATGCGCAAGTGATTGTAAGAGGGCTTCTTGCCACTCCATGCCTGTTAAGGAACGCCATGATCCAAAGTCTTATTTGGTGATCTGTTTATCACATGCACTGCAGTCTTCAATGCCTCAGCCCAAAATCCACCTGACGAGCTAGCATGAGAAAGCATACACTGCATCCTCTCTTGAATAGTTCGGTTCATTCTCTCTGCTGCAACTCCATTCTGAGCTGGAGTACGAGGAGTGGTAAGCTCCCTCTTTATGCCACGTGTCACAGAAATGTCAAAACTCATCAGAGACATATTCTCCATCATTATCAGTCCGCAAGCATTTAAGCTTTCCATCTGACTGATTCTCAACCAAAGCCAACCATTTCTGAAACACATTGAATGCATCACTCTTATGAGCCATAGGATAAGCCCAAACTTTCCTGGTTGCATCGTCAATGAATGTGACAAAATATTCAGCCCCTCCTAATGATCGAGTAGGCATAGAACCACATACATCTGAATGAACCAAATCCAACTTGTCAAGCTCTTTCTTAGCCTGCCGCTTGTGGGCTGATTTAGACTGCTTGCCATACACACAATGTTCACAATTCAAAATCAGAAAAGCTCAAACTTGGCACATAACCCAAACGGCATAAGCTTTTCATTCCATTCTGGCTCATATGGCCCAACCGGCAATGCCACAAAGAAGTGCTTGGCTGCTCGGTTATAGCAACAACATTATCAGAAACACCTGATACATGCAAGGGATACAGCGTCCCACATTTGGCACCTCTCGCCAAAACCATAGAGCCCTTTTGAATCTTCCAACTCTGAGATCCAAAAATAGTATGATAACCACTATCATCCAACTGACCAGCCGATATAAGACTCTTAGTTAGTTTGGGTACATGACGTACATTCTTCAGAGTAAATGACGAACCATTTGCAAATGAGAACTTAATGTCCCTTGCTCCCACTATGTCACATGCATAGTTGTTTCCAAGATAAACACAGCCATGCATTCCACTATCATAGGTGCTGAACCAATCCCTATGGTGGGGAGTGACATGAAATGAAGCACCTGAATCTAGGATCCAATCCTGAGAATATCCATCATCGGATGTAGTAAGCGCTTCTGCAGGTAGGCATGACATGAAAAGTATTTCAGTGTCACTACTATCAGTGGTGACTGCATTGATTTCCTCAATCTTTGCTTTCCCTTTCCTGTCATCATCTTTTGGTCCGTTGTCATTCTTCTTTGCATTCTTTTTCTTCTCTTTTTGCTCTCTTTTCCATGCATAACAGTCACGCTTGATGTGCCCCTTCTTGCCACAATGATGGCACTCAATATCCTTGCGACTGCGTGACTTACTACGTGACCTGCCTCTTTCTATAGACTTCCCCCTGAACTGCCGTCTACCACGGTCAACATTGAGAGTTGTATCTTGCTTGCCATGATCTACAGACTTCTTTCTGATCTCTTCTATAAGCAAGCTACCCACAACATCATCAAAGTTCAGTACTCCACCAGGTGCAGAGTTACTGATAGCAGTGTGGAAAGTATCCCATGATGATGGCAATTAACATAAGAGAAATATCGCCTTCATCTCCACATCAAAATTCAGCTTTTGTGCTTGAAGCTGACTGAAGATGATATTGAATTCATTCAAGTGCGATGCAATGGATCCACCCTCTTTCATCTGCACCTCAAATAACTGTTTCATGAGATAAGACTTTGTTGGAGGCAGTCTCTTTCTCATATGTGGAGCATAGCTTCATCCACCACAGCTCATGCGTAGTCTTCTCATTTACCACTATAAAGTACACTGACTCAGCAAGATGAAATCTGACAGTAGACTTTGCTAAGGCATCCAACTCATTCCAATCCTCTGCATCCATATCTGCAGGCTTAGCAGTTATCCCCTTCAAGGGCTTCAACTGCTTCTTCTGAATGAGCACATCCTGAATCTGCTCTTTCCAGAGCGAGAAGTTTGTACCATCGAACTTCTTGATGTTGTACAATTCGCGCTCTGAATGTGACGAAGACATGCTGTACAACACCAATGGCAAAGATCACAAATTTTGAAAAATTTGGGTAGAGTTTCCCCTGCAAAACCTCAGTAAGACGTAATTAGTGAATAATTAGCAAATAGATTAATGTAGGCATGGATACTCAAAAACCAGCAAATTCTCATTAGGGCTATGCCTTAATTTATAGAGTTTACATCAAGCATCAAATCCCATTGATTTCTCCATGATTCACTCCCAGAATATCTCCACCTTTTGCCTGATTCTCTCCACCTCTTCTCTTTTCCCTGAATATCTCCCAGAATAACTCCACACTCCTAAATTCCCTCATGCTACCCATTATTCTCTCCCAGTAGATTCTTCTCACCTTTTCACAGGTTCTTTCACAATTACATCTCCTCTTTTACAGCCTCTATCCAAGAGCTTGTTCCCACACACACCCTATTCACTTGTATATTTCAACACCTCCCCTCAAGTGAATAATCCTAGCACACCTAGACCCTATACCAAGTTTGCCTCCCCTTACTTGGTAGTCCGCGACCAGTGTCTACTCCTCCCCTCAAGTTATCTCAGCACACCTGGACCCTGTATCAAGTTTCTTTCTTACTTGACAGTCCGCGACCAGTGCCTCAAGTCCCTAAACTCCATAGTCCTTGACACTCTCTCTCTCTATGTGTCCAAGGCTACTATAAGTGCCCGCGACCTTGACTAAAGTGCTCACACATACATCTACCACATGGCCTACATCATCAGTGGCTCAGAGGTGGTTTTACTTTATTGGGGCAGGTTACATTGGGTTGTGGGGTCTCTCTCTCTCTCTCTCACAAATTTTCACATGGCTCCTCACTCTTTGGAGCCTCACATCTTCTCTTGTCTTCAGTCTTCTTCTCGTGGTGGCAGCTTCTCTCCACGCATCCGTCTCTTCTTTCAGTCTTCTCGGGGTAGCTTCTCTTCTTGTGGCAGCTTTTCTTCTCGTGTCCATGTCTTCCTTCAGATCTTCTTGGTGTGGATCCTCTTCTTGGGAAGAGATATTCTTCTTCTTTCATGGCTGGGGCCATGAGCTCGTCCGTCAGTTCATTTTGCTCCATGTGAGCAACATGTTTCAATGTTTTGCTAACAGTTCCTTTGGGCTTTTTATGTTTATCTTGTGTCATTATGAAATGCAAACCCAAATTTATGTGGGAGGTCTTACCTCTTGCCTTAATCTGGACAAGGGCAGTGTCTGTTCCCATTTTTACACTGATGCAATGTGCCCAATACATAATGCGTATAGCATTCATTCTCATGCACATTCCCAAATGCAACTATGGCTGTGAATAATCTTGAATTTGAGTGAGATTTACAGGCATTAACCAAGGGTTAAATGGAAAATGATGATTTTCACAAATTTATCAGCATAATTTTGCCAAAAATTACATTAAATCAAGGGTAACCAATTTGTACGGGATGGTTGGAGTATCAAACCAACTCCGATTTGTAATCTGAAGTTATAGGGATCTGTATCAGATACCTAATGGTTAATTTGAACCCTCAATTGCACCAAAATATAGTGATTAGCACTGATTAATCACTGATTAGCAAATTAATGCTCTTTTTTGTGTACAGAAAACAGAGTATGCGGGGAGCCCAGATCTGGTGCCTTCCACTTCAAATGAGCTCAAATTCTTTCAAAGGCATCAATAGCAATGAGTCTAGTAGAGGATTAAGCCAAGAAACACAAGATTTGACCAAATAATGAAAGCTTAATCTCTGTTTTACCAAAGTCACTGCAGATTTGATGAAGAGCTTTGATCTCACTGTAGACTTGATGAAACTGAATTCTGTCTTCACCAGCTTGTAGAGCATGCTTGAAAACCCCAAGGCTAAGAGGAATTAGACCCATTTGATTTGATGAAGTAGAAATCATTGATTTACTGCAGAAAAACGTAGCTTTTTAATCAGCGAAAATCGGGAGCTTCCGTGGGCGGTTTGCGCTTGTGATTTGATGGGCTGGAGCTCCTATGGGTTAGCTATCTTGGGCTAGAAGGGTTTGGGCAATGGTTGAGTGTGCAAGGAGAGGGAGCTCCTCCACTGGCTGGGGGTACAGAGGCTAATTGAAAAAAGAGGGAAAATTATAATTTTCTACTAATCTTGATTAATTAAATAATGGGCTCATAAATCTGATGGATTCTAGGCATGGCTCTGATACCATGTTGAAATTTGAGCATAATGATGAGCTATGGTGGATCAAACACTAGAATCAACATCATTAACAAAGTGCAAATGAATAAGACGTAATTAGTGAATAATTAGCAAATAGATTAATGTAGGCATGGATACTCAAAAACCAGCAAATTCTCATTAGGGCTATGCCTTAATTTATAGAGTTTACATCAAGCATCAAATCCCATTGATTTCTCCATGATTCACTCCCAGAATATCTTCACCTTTTGCCTGATTCTCTCCACCTCTTCTCTTTTCCCTGAATATCTCCCAGAATAACTCCACACTCCTAAATTCCCTCATGCTACCCATTATTCTCTCCCAGTAGATTCTTCTCACCTTTTCACAGGTTCTTTCACAATTACATCTCCTCTTTTACAGCCTCTATCCAAGAGCTTGTTCCCACACACACCCTATTCACTTGTATATTTCAACATCATAGACAGATGCATAAACCAATGCATACTGTCACATCAAGCAGGCATGTGTGGTGACATCCACTGGCATGTAACCAACTGCCAAAACTGATGTACCTGCACCTGCAAGAAAAGTATGCAAACCGCTCACTAGAATGAGAGAGCCGAAAAGAGAGTGTTGATGTAGGCAGCCAGAAGCTGATTTGCTAACCAAAAAGCAGTCTATCCCGCACTTAAACCAGTGCCAAAACCTTCAGCAAGTGCATAATCCTTGCATACAATTTCATTGACCCATCATGGCATTTGCTAACCAAAAAGCAGTCTATCCCGCACTTAAACCAGTGCCAAAACCTTCAGCAAGTGCATAATCCTTGCATACAATTTCATTGACATCCAAAATGTAGCTAAAACATTGTGCAGGCTGCAACTTTTTGCTGTCTTGCAGACCTTATAACTTGTGATGCATAATCCAAATGAACCGGCTGTCAAAAGCAAACTTGTAGCCTGTTTAATGGTCCAAACTGTCCAGTTCAGACCTAGACTGAATTCTTTACAGTCGGAAAGATATTCAGGTCAGAAGCAGGCTTTGCAGGTTGCAAACTGCAACTTTTGCCTCTCATTGATTGTAAGACTCTGTGAGACAGCCCATTGTTTCCTTCCATGAAGAAACGCTACTCCAAGCTTCTCCCATGAGACATACTCCACATGAGAGCCCACAGCTTCTACGAAAGCCTTCGGCCAACCCTAGAAGCCTTCAACATGCTCACAACCCTCTGTACAGCATGTGTACCTCTTAAACATATTGGCATGCATAGTAACACCATGAGCAGCCCGAACATGATGAAGAAGGCGCTTGGATGCCAGCCGGCCTGGTTCTTCACACCCACATGCTATCCGGTGCATAAACGGCCCACTACAGGTTAGCTCCTCTCACGCCTCCACGCTACAGAGCCAGCCCGACTACTTACGGTTGTCCACAGCTCTACATGCTGTAGCGCTCTTCTCACAGCTGTCACGTAAGGAAGGGAGGGTAAGAAGGTTACCTCTTCACTGTTGTCTGCACGTTGGGATCTGCACCACGATTCTCTTACCTCAGCCGGCTGCACTCCTCTGCACACTCTCCAGAGCACACTGTGGATAAGGCTGAGAAGAGGCGTTCCCACGCTGGCTATGCCGCAAGCACCACCAAGGCTCCCGACTGACTCCGCTCTTGCAGATTTGCAAGTGCAAGCTCCACGAGCTACGAGAGCTCACACAATCGGGCAAGGCAGCCTCTCCGGATCTCCTCTCCGCGAACTAAGCTCTTCGAGCTTCCATGGCCAGAAGCTCCTCTCGTGAGGCGATGACGGTGACGACGACCGGCTCCGCACACTGGCAAGCGCACACACCCAGCTCACCAGGCTCTGATACTAGTTGAGACCGAGAGAGAGAGCGGAAGCAGGAGGAGACAACTCGTATTTTGGTGGTAGCTAATACTACCTTATCTTTCTTTTCTTCCATTTATATATAATGGGCTAAATACCCATATACAGGGGCCTTTACCCCCAACAGCATGTTGAATTAATGAAGAATCGATGGAGGTGGTAATCTCGCTCACTACATTGCTGACAACAGCTTGGTGTATTTTAGAATGATGAGGGTCAATAATAATTGAAAGAATATCCTTGGTATTCAGAATGGCTTTGACTAAATCCTTCCATCTCTCTTCATTAGAACCACACACCTCTTGCAGAAAATTCCTGGTAGAACACAAATCATGACTATTTTGTTTAAATCACTAAGTGCATAATGAAAGTTTATGTTACTTACTTTGTTGTACGAATCCTTTTCTTCTGTGCTCCACCTTTAAATGCAAGAGATTCTAAACCAGCCAATGTCTTTTTACGTTCACGAGAGCACCATTTGGCATTGCTTTGAGTCGTTTGATAAGTTCCTCTAGCCTTTGAATCTTTGCATCCTTCTCCACATTCTCTACGAGAATCTCTTTCATTTTATCTGATAATGTTTTAAGTCCTTCTTGACATTGTAAAAGGCTGAATTTTGATGCTTGCAATTGAGATTGGAGAATATTGGTCCACTTGTAGTCAATTTGTTGGTCCTTCACCAACAAATTGCATAAAAGATGATAAATTACGAAAAGGAGGGTTTGCTCTTAATGGAGGGTCAACTGGATAGAGATGCCCATCAACCCAAAGATGTACATTTTTCTCCTTAGCTATCCTACGAGCTTGGACAGATTGTGCATCAGTAGGATGGGTTTTTTTAGAGCTGCCATACTCTTCAGGAATACGAATGTATAAATCAACCTTCCGTTTTCTAGCTTCACAAGGAGCTACACACACAGCTTGCAAAGGCTCCATAGCTAAGCAGAGGAAGAAGCTAAAGCAGAGAAATTCTCATAGGGAGAGAGGGAGAGAGAGAGAGAGAGAGAGAGAGAGAGGGAGTGAGTGAGAGAGACTGTTAAAACTTTGTTGTTGCAAGTTTAACACAAATCCGTTTTTCTAAGTAGAAAATGATATTGTTGATATACAAATATACTAACATGAAGTTTTTCATCAATAAATTACACTTATAAGAAAAATTAAAAAATAATAATTTTTGGGATCCCCACAATTTCGAGATCTGACAGTTAGTTATGTTTATGGGGTTGTGGAGACCTGACAGTTAGTTATGGATGTATTGGCTCCTAACAGGCTTTTGACGTGACCCTTGAATTACAAGCTTTTTGGAGGAAAAAAATTATTTTCATCATACATATTGATTGGGTGGTGTTTTTTCCACCTCAAAATATTAAAAAAAATAAAGACAAATTTTCCTTTTTGGGACCCACCTAATACGAGAATGTTTTGCTGATGTGGAAGGGAGATATGGTGAAAGTTAATGAGAAAGGAGATTTCAAACTGACAAGAAAGATTCAATTTATAGAGAGTGAAGATTAAAAAAATTCAAAAAATAAGAGAAAGTATGAGAAAAGTCAAAAAGTAGTATGAGAATATTCTCTTTAAAAAGTAAAACTAGGGAGGTATGGCTGATGTGACAAGGCAAAAAATAAGGGTCATCATAACCTTTGTCTCCCTTAAGCCTAGCTTTTTTAGCTCTAATTCCTTAAAATTAGAAATCCTTAGGAGGCCCTTTTTGGGTCCAAAAATTTCCTAATGGAATGTAAAATTACAAAAACACTAGAAATTGCAAAAATACCACAAGAACTTAATTTACAAAAATTCAAGAACTAATAGATTTTGAAATAAAAAACACAAATTTGTAATAAGAAACAAATAAAAACGAAAAAACTACAGCCCGAAACAGTCCACCGATCAGCAACCTGTTGCTCCCCCTCTTGCTCAGAAAAACGCCCAAGATCTGCTAGAGCCTAGGGCTCTGATACCATGTCAGAATATGCAGCGGAAATGATATCCAAACTTGGGTAGACAAGAGCAAGTAGACTGCAGAAAATAATCAGCACAAGAAACACTGAGAGATGTGTGTAAACTCTTCTCTATACACAAGATCCCGAAGAAACTGAATGAGAAAGTGGAGGAGGATGGGGGGCAATATATACAAGCCCATGAGGGCAGTCGGCCAGCTCTGGAAGAGGCCCACGACTGACTAAATGTCCACGACTGCTAAAAAACAGCAGTCGGCCAGCATCTGGTGCCCCACGTCTGCACAGAACAAGTCGGCCAGCACTCAGACAGCCCACGACTGCTACAGATGCAGTCGGCCAGCTTCAGAGTGCTCCTGGCATCAACTGGCAGCCCTCCAGCCACTAGAAAAAAATAGGAAAAATAGGAAAAAAATACGGCGAGTGTGGAAAAATGATATACGGGCGGGCACACCCACAACAGAGGCCTTGGTGTATACAAATAGACAGGAGATGACTTCTAACAGATACTTCTCTGTGGCATTCTCGCTTCAGTCATGTACCCATTGCTGCCTTACAGAAGTTCCATTCTAAGCAAGTTGTCAACGGACTACCTCAACTCAGGTCTCTCTCACACATCTGCTCATCCTGCATGATGGGCAAGCATCATCGAGATGAATTTCCACAGGAGGCCACTCATCGAGCAACCCGACGACTGGAGCTTATACATGCAGATCTTGCAGGAACTATGGAGGTTGAGTCTCTTGGCGGGGCTCAATATTTTCTTCTTCTTGTGGATGATTTCACTCGCAAAGTTTGGGTATGTTTTCTGGCTCGCAAGTCAAATGCTTTTGCCAGTTTTAGGACTTGGATCGCGATGGTGGAAAATTAGTCTAGGGGTAGAGTTTCATTCCTCCAGACTGATAATGGTGGCGAGTTTGTACCATTTGATGACTTCCTTGCTTCGAAGGTCATTCACCGACAGACTACAGTTCCTTACACTTCTCAGCAGAATGGAATTGTGGAACAAAAGAACAGGACCGTCAAAGAGATGGCTTGTGCTTTGTTGCATCATGTAGGTTTCCCTCCTCCTTTCTGGGGTGAAGCTATGGCTACCTTAGTTTATCTCATTAACCGCTCTCTCTTAAAAGTGGTTGAGGGGATGACTTCGAAGGAGGCTTTTACAGACGACAAGCTGTTTGTTTCTCATCTTCGTGTTTTCGGTTGTGTTGCTTATGTACATGTTCCAGATAAGAAAAGGACCACACTCGCACCGAAGTCAAAGAGGATGATCTTCACAGGCTACAGTCTCAAATCCAAAGGGTACCGCTTTTGGGATCCGAAGGTTGATGACATCATCATTTCCCGTGATGCTCGATTTGATGAGAGCTTGTTTGGCATTGATTCCTCTCCAAGGCTACAGTCTCAAATCCAAAGGGTACCGCTTTTGGGATCCGGAGGTTGATGACATCATCATTTCCCGTGATGCTCGATTTGATGAGAGCTTGTTTGGCATTGATTCCTCTCCACCTGATGCATCTTCCGACTTTCTGGATGATCCATTCCTAGCAGATGCTAGTGATCTTTCACCTCTTCCACATCCAGCTCCTCCTCCTCCCCCTACTGCAATCTCGGTGCCAGTTGCTCCTTCACAATCACCCGTTCCCATTGCATCAGCTTCTGTATCTCCCAGTCCCTCTACGAGTCCTGCTTTGACTCGAGGATTATACTCACCAGTGCTTACGTCATCACCACTTCCAGCAGCATCGGATGAGTCCTCTACTGTAGCTGGATCTTCTTCTTCACGCTTTGAGCGGAAGGCTAGCCTACCTCGGTGTAATATGCGGAAGCTTCGAAGAAAGATCGGTAACTTCAAAACTCAGAATTCAGCACTCTTTTCACGACGGAAATTAACGCACAACACTTGAAAGGAGAAGTGCAGAAAATAGAGAGAGAGAGAGAGAGAGAGAGAGAGAGAGAGAGAGGACACAGTAGTGGGTCCCAATTACCCTCTGTAGGGCCCCCACCTCGGATGGTGTATTTGCTTTATTAGAATGATGTGAAAACTGAAAGAAAATACAACAATCTTGGGCCTTTTCTTGGCTGGGAATACCCGGCCCTTGACCTGAATCCTTCACCCCTTTGCGTTAGCAAGCCCTTGGCTGTCTTGGCCCCTTGGGTTGCTTGAGCACTTGGTGAAAAATGAGATGAATCATTGGGATTATGGCCTCCACTATTTATACTTCTCATCAGGGGCAGTCGGCTGGTTTATTGTACCTCCACGACTGGTTTTAAGACTATTAAATGCTGAAAGTGCCACGTTTCACACTGGACTGCCCTGGCTGCCCCTGTGGGCTGCTGTCCAGTCCAACGCAGGCTGCTGGGCAGCGCCTGGGCACTGACCGCCTGCAGTCCAGGGCTAGCCAACTGGCTGGGCTGGCCCAAGAGCTAGTCGGCTGCTTGGCCAAGCCCTCTTGGGCTGGCCGACAGCCTGCCCAGCCCCTCCTTGGGCTGGTGGGCATGTCTTGGGGCTGCTTGGCTCCATTTTTGGGTGGCCCAAAGCCTTCCCTATGTCCAGATCTGCTGCCTACCTACATCTACACAGCTGTCTGATATCTGGTGGCAGACCAAACATACAGAGCAACTGACATCATTCCAGAGGGAGACTCACAGCGCGGACTGGCACTGTTTCATGTGCAGGACAATGCACACCTGACCTTGAACTCATGTGCAGGACGATGCACACTTGACCTTGGACGGCTGAGATGGATCCCTGGCTGACTCGTCCCAGACTGGGCTCACATGGGACCAGTTCACCATCCCAGGTCCTGCACCTTCTGTATAGAAATGTCTACGTGGCATCCAAGTGCGGGATGCACGTGACATCCCCTTCTGCTTAACTTGATGGAAGCTGCATAGCCTTCTTCGTGAGGAACTGTCGTAGTCTTCGGCCTGAGCCATGCTTGAAATGGTGCAGAAGGATCTGTTCTGGAACCATTACTTCTGCTTCATCCACAATGTCTGGTCCGCTTACCCAAAATTATGTCTACTCCTACAAGAGGGGCACCCATAAAGTCACGCACAAACTCTATGCTCTGAATCACTAACTTAGCACCTAGAGCTTCATACTTGACGCTCGTTGTCATACCTGTGCTAAAACCCTCAACCTGTTTGTCCACCGGGGTCAGCTCGAAACGGGCACGCCTAGCGGCCTGTTCCGTCACCACATCCTCCGTGCTGCCGCTGTCAAACAAGACAACGACTCTCTGGCCACCTATGTAGCCAAAGGACTTGGGCAATTCGTTGCGCTCATACTCCTGGTCATGGGCGCCCTTCTGCTTATCTTCGAGCTCCCGGCTAATAATTGCTCCAACTGAAGCACCGCGGTTTGAAGAACTAGGGTTAGCCGCTGGGGTCTGCATGGGAGCTGAGCTCACCACGGAAGCTGTGGAGGCGGCTGCGGTCTTTGGAGGCTTCTTCGGACAATCCCGAGAAGTATGTCCTTTTGTATGACAAAAGAAACATCTACCCTCCTTCTTGTACTGAGAAAGCTCCTCAGCACTCAACTTGCCACCTGTCTTGCCTGCCTCCGCTTTCTGGTCTGGAGTAAGCTTAGACGCATTGTTCAAGTTCTTGGAGCCAGAGGCTCCCGGGCTCTGTCCTGGGAAAGACCCCGTCTGGTTCTGGCTTTTGCCCCCCGAGGTGTTAGCCCTGGGAGAAGCCGGCTGGGAAGTCTTGGGCTTGCCACCATTGTGTTTCATTTCTGCACTCTGCGCAAGCGAGAGTGCGTCCTCAAAGGTGGCTGGCCTGAACATACGCACCTCCCATTGGATTTGCGTGTCCAGGCCATACAAAAACTGCCCTTTCTTGTCCGTATCAGATAAGCCTAATTGCAAACATAAGGTCAAAATTTTATTGGCAAACTGAAGGACTGGTTGCGCGTTCTGACGTGCTCCCCTGAACTCATCTTCGAGTCCTCGGGGGGGTCACTCACAAAAAAATGTGAATATCACGTGTGTTCAACAGAAGCATAATTTTAATTTATGAAACTTACAGAAATATATTTACATAAGGGTATGATTTAAATTTTTTTCAAAAAAGTTTACAGATTCATAAAGAAAAGGGGATATTATATAGATTAAAAAATTAATAAATAAGGGATTTAAAATATAGGCCTTGAACGCACGCGATAGGGATATTTTACATATAGTGACCCCCCCGAGTTCGAGTCGCTCAAGGTAGTGGGGCAGTAGAAACCGCTGCTTAAGGTCGTGGACGAACTCGTCCCACACATAAGCTGCCATACCTGCTCTGGTGTGGGCATGAGCCCACTGAGTCCACCAAGGAATGGCCTCACCTTCCAAGTACCAACTAGCTAAGATCACTCTGTCAGTATCTGTTTTCCTCACTGCGGCAAAGTAAGCTTCAAATTGATGTAACCATGAATAAAGAGTTGTGGGATCGAGTTTACCATTATTCTTACTGAAATTCATTTTCTCGGGAAAATGATTCGAGGGCGCCGCCGGTGTCAATCTGGCGTCCAAAGCTCTGAGGTAACGCTCGTGTTCCACGCGTCACATGGCGTCGTCTTCTCGTTGTCGGATCTCCAATGCACGCATCTGCAACTCAAGCAAGGAGCTTGGCTGCGGCTATGACCCCGCGAGAGGGTCCCTGTGACAAGGATCTGGTATCTGGGATACGGAAGGAGAGGGAGAAGGAGATGGAAAACGCGACGCTGGAGAGCCTCCTCCAGAGCCAAGATCTGCGCCTTCTGCTCATCCAACTTGGCTGTCTGTTCTGCGAGTGCTCGCATCATCTGCTGGAACATGTCTATGACACTCAAGCCAGGTGCCCTAGCTGGGCTGCCTGGTGCACTCTGGTCCCATGGTTCTAGGTCTCTCTCGTCGCCGAAGCTCGCCATAGCAAGAAAATGCAATTCCTTTCCGGAACGCAATCTAACCATCCACTATCTGTGTGGGAGACTTCCGGAGGCTTCCGGAGGCTAAAAACCAACCGTCCTTCGAGGGACAGGAGTCACTCCAAAAGGGGTAGTCCACCGGCGTCTAAAAACCAACCACACGAGCGAGAAAAATTTTCTAGTTTTCTTTGCTGAATCTTTGTCCTTGAAGTAGGCTCTGATACCACTGTAATATGTGGAAGCTTCGGAGAAAGATCGGTAACTTCAAAACTCAGAATTCAGCACTCTTTTCGCAACGGAAATTAACGCACAACACTTGAAAGGAGAAGTGCAGAAAATAGAGAGAGAGAGAGAGAGAGAGAGAGAGAGAGAGAGAGAGAGAGAGATGGAGAGGACACAGTATTGGGTCCCAATTACCCTCTGTAGAGCCCCCACCTCGGATGGTGTATTTGCTTTATTAGAATGATGTGAAAACTGAAAGAAAATACAGCAATCTTGGACCTTTTCTTGGCTGGGATTACCTTGCCCTTGACCTGAATCCTTCACCCCTTTGCGTTAGCAAGCCCTTGGCTGTCTTGGCCCCTTGGGTTGCTTGAGCACTTGGTGAAACTACCATTATCCTTCTTGGTCTGGGACACCGCTGTAGAGGTAGAGTCCTTTGCTTCTTCATCACGCTTCTTCTTGTAACATTGGGGTTGTTTATGACCCTTCTTGCCATAGTAGTGACACTCCACGTCATTGTCTTTAGAAGATTTATTTTTGTCTTTGTCTTTATCTTTGTCGTTGTCCTTGGAGTTCTTGTCAGAACCCCCTTTCCCTTTCTTCTGTTGATTCTTCCCTTGCACTTTCTCAATGGCATTCCGGCAAGCTTGAGATATGCTACCCGCCCAAACTTCCACTAAACTTGGACCACTCGAGCACTAAAGTGTCCAACCTTGGTGTGTCATCAATGTAGGTTGCTTGAGTTACATTTAGATTCAAACATGTCGTAGCTAGTCCATCCTGCCTTAAGCCAGCGTTCTATGCATGTACTGAGAGAGAGAGAGAGAGAGAGAGAGAGAGAGAGAGAGAGAGAAAACAAAGTTCTAGAGAGAGAGCATATGATGATTCTTCTTATTGTCCAAACCCTCCACAAAGGGAGGTTAGGCATCATTGACCTTCAAAGCCTTTCTGGGCAATTGTTTTGAGGTTTTATGTCACGATAATCTGTGTCATATGATCTTGTCATTTCACACCTTGCTACTTACTCTCATACTACCTCGGTTCAGGAATAATATTTTTCAAGGTTTTTGGGATTTTGTTTCGAAGCATTTTGCCCTTCTCCTACAAAACTGGACAAAATCAGAAAATTCTAATTGAATTGGAGCAAAATCAGGGCAAGGATGGTGCAAAATAGAAACAAATTGGAAAAATTGGGAGCGATTTGGGAAAATTGGGGGAAGAAAAAGAACCTAGAGGATAGAAGAAAATGAGAATGGGGGGCAAACAGGAACGGTGGGCTGGGGCAGGCTTCTGCATGTTATGCAACGCAAAGTTTCTTTTTTAAAGGCAAACAGTACCTTTATAGTTCCTCCATAGATCATGATTCCGGGACGATTGATGCGACCCATGGCAATGATTGTGCCTGGCATCTGCATTACAGTCACTAGAAGAGAATCAATGGGCAACCATTTGCTGAAAGTCGGCTTAATCCAAGGTCAACGAGAGGGAGAGGGAGAGGGAGAGGGAGCTTACGTTCTTGTCACATCCAGGGATGGAGAAAACATCTTTGCTGCTCTACTGGGTAGAGATGTGGCCATTAAAACTCATGGGTAGAGATGTGGCCATTAAAACTCAGCAAAAATGTATTATGATGCAATTCGACCTTGAGAAAGCCTATGATAGGATACAGCGGTCATTTATTGCAAGAGTGATGGAAAGAATACTAGAATGGCCACTTGCATCTATACTCTCTCCTTGGGTGGATACTCTAAAGTGCTCCTCAATGGAAGAATAGTAGGGGGCTTTGAAATCAACAGGTCCGTCAGACAAGGGTGCCCATTAGCCCCCTTACTATTTGCTATTGCTTCTCATTCTCTAATCATATCACTAGAGCTGGCCTGCACAGCAAGGGAAGGGAAGATTACTGGCCTAAAACTCAAACATAGTGAGCAATTGGTTATTCAATGCTTTGCTGATGATTAACTGTTATTCTTAAAAGCTGAGAATAGCAATGTGAGAGTGGCCTTAGAGATTGTTTAGGATTTTGCTAATGCCTTAGGCTCTAAATGTAATATTCTGAAATCTAGGATCATAAGCTTGACTGAGGACAATGACTTTGATCTTCAAAGATGGGGATGTGAGGTAGTACAAAAGGGTCACATTGTTAGACTTCTTGGGGTACCCTTTGGGGTAGGACTTACTAATAAACAACTGGTCATGTGGGCCATAAACAGGTTTATGGAGGAAGAAGTGGGAAGGCTTGAAAGTACCCTTTCATATTAGAATTGATATTTGCAACTCAGTGTTGAATGCTTGTCATGTTCTTAAGTCCAATGTTAAAATTTGGGAAGTGCCACTGGAAGGAGATTATAGGTCCTATCACGGATTTCCTGTGGAGAAATGATGTAGGTAAGAAAAGAGTGAGGTACTAGCCAAAGGTAGATGGGGGAACTTAACTTGGATAGACAAATTGTTCTCACTTGCTCCTTTGAAATCACATGCTCTAATTTCTACAAAATGCTTTGCAACTGCTGGAAAGATAATATGAGCCTTATGGTTTGGAATGGTGGAGGGAGGGTAACTGGGAACTCCATGCTTTCATTAGGATTATGGTGGACTCACAAGTAGGATCCCCCCTTTGCGGGTATGGATACTGAAGTGGCTACTAAGAGTCTTAATAACAAAGGCATTAGACATCTGGCAGATGGTTGTTGGGACAAAGATGTTGCTGGATGGAAAGAGTTGAATCTATTATCTATGGAGTTTCAGCTAACTAGAAAAGAGAAAGAGTTGATGATTCAGGTGCTGGAGTTACTGCACGGTGAATTATGCTCCACTACCACAGATATCTCAGTCTGGATCAAGGATTGGTCCTGGATTAATGGGGGTCAAATTTAAGGATGGCAAAACTAAAGACATCTATGCACTTATGAGGAAAGGATGCTAAATATGGAATGTAAAGTGGAGTGTTGCTAGTTGAAAAAAGAGATGGCACTTGGTATGGAATTGTCAGGTGCCCAGGAAATTTCAGGTCTTTCTCTGGAAGGTTTGTATGTGGGCACTTCCCATTGGGTATAAATTACATAAAATAAACATGGCTAGTGGTATTTGCCCTAGATGCAGGTCCTCTATGGAAAGTGGTAAGCATGTGTTTTGGGACTTCCCTGCCTTAAGGAGCACCTGGGGTAAAATGACTAGGTGGATACAGAAGGGCTTAAATATGCAAACCTTTTGGGAGGACTGGCTACTTGGGACGTGCGCAATCAATGATGAACTCAGTGGTTTGGTTTTTAACATTGTCAGAACTTGCACTTTATGGGAAATCTGGATCAGCAGAAATGAGATTGTTTTCTTGAAGACTACATGTACAGGATTGCAGGATTATGAGTTGATGTATAAATGTATTTGCACGTGTTGGTCTATATGTAATGTAAATATAATTTGGTCTATGGAGTTGGATTTGTTGATTCAGAATTTGCAGAGGAATATACGTTGATTATGCCCCTATTATCTTGGCAGAGCTTCATGCATACTAGGGGGTCTTTCCCTAATGTGGATTTGTTGGATGCAGGTAAGGTAAGGTAAGGTGCTGGATTGAGAAGAAAAGGCCTCCCAAATTTGGGCCTAAAACTCAGAGATGGTACTGCAAGGAAAAATAAGTGGATCATACTTTTGTGGCTTTTATTGAGAACCCTGTCGCGGCACTAGACCTATGTCAAGGTGTGGCTTTTATTGAGAACCCTGTCGGCACTAGACCTATGTCAAGGTGTGGTCAAAGCATGGAGGAATGCTAGAAAAACAATCTCCTCGGGGTTGTACTACTGATGCCATGATGGAGGCCTGCTTACTTTTGGGATAACAGATCTCATGGGATTAGTCGAGTTTTCTATGTGAAGATGAAAGATTGGATTTTCTTTGTAAATTTTTAAATGAGATAAAAAAGAAGTAAATTAGTGTGGGTGTGGGGGTGATATAGGATAGAGTTGGATAGTCGAGTGTTGGGGTGATATATGTTGTATGTTAACTTTGAATAGTTAATATAAATACTTTGTTGATCCCAAAAAAAAGGGAAGAGTTTCAGGAAACTACCACGTGCCAAGAATTTGGAGGTTCGGGACTCAATTTGGAAGTTCGAGGAGAGGTAGGCCCCTATTACTCTAAAAATATTAAGCTTGGAATTATATACGTGCGAAGCATGGGTAAGTCCACTAGTAAGCTCTTATTTTGCAAATGTCCCAACAATCTCTCTATTTAGAAAAGTGAGATATATACCTCCTATTCGCTTTTCACTCTTAACTCATATGTTTTTTTATGTGTTCCTACTCTTAATTAGAGGATAATTTATCTCTCACTTAACTCTATCCTCACTGAAAAATGACTATTAGCACTTGGAACTGAGAAAAAATTAAGAGACAGTAAGTAGCTAGATCAAAGGCAATTCTACCAATTGGACTCACTCTCTCTTAGGTAAGGATCTCAAACATGAACACAATCAAGGATAATTGATTATTTAGAAATCAAGCTATAATATAATGCAGAAGTGGCCAAATCTATAAAACCCAATACAATCACTCAATTAAGAGCTAAATATCAACATCAAGGGGAGCTAGTGGTCCTTGAGGCCTACAAAGGAATGAATAGAGCCTTAATCTTGCAGTCACACCAAATCATGAATTAATTATTATTTACAGCCTTAAATCATGCATTCACATGAGACTAGCATGTCGTTACACAAGCACATGATTCCTTCATATTGCATAGCACCTTGGGAAACCTTAGAATCCCTAAAAATGGAATAAACAATCAATTTCACCTAAAGCCCCTATTTTTTGCTATTTCTCTTCCCTACACCAAAAGGCAACCCTCAATTGGAGAAATCTAAGGATCGATCAACTCATGAATTTGGCGTTCCATACACTAGAAGCCCAAGGAAACTTCATCTAGTACAAAAGGCAAGATCAATTGAGCTGAAGGTAGGAGAAATTTATCTAGTTAACCCCTAGTAATCGGACTACTTTTAGTTTCTTGCAAGTTTGGATTAATCACCTCTTTTGTGATTACACATTCATTTCTTTGTAAGCTTCAAGGGTAGCTAGCCCCTTTATGGTGATAATTGAGTGATTAGATTTGTCGTATAGTTTTGGCCACTTCTGCTTTGTATTACCATGATTGCTGATTAGTCATATAAGCATGATTGAGTTCCTCTTAATTGAGATCCTTAGCTGAGGGAGAGTGAGTCCAATTGGTAAATTGCATGTGATTTAGCTGATGCCTTCTACTATGTTAGTCATTTTAGTGATTATTGAGTTAATTAAGAGATTAAATATCCTCTAATTTAGAATGGGAGCACATCATAGGTAGTATCAAAGCAGCTTGTAGGTATCTTCCTTAAGTACCTACCCGATCCTCATTCAAATATGTACTTTATCCATAAAATAAATTCATCATCTTAAAACAAGCAATGGGTTTCAAGCAAGAGGAGATGCATCATTTACAAAGTAAAATTCTTGGCCTTAGGTAGCAATTGAAGATTAGTCATGTGACCCCCAAAGCCACATGTTAGAGATTTGGGAAGAATTTTTATCCAACATTGATAACAAGGTCTCCTAATTCACTTGGGCCAAGACTCGACAAATTGGAAAAATGCTCAGTAGGCTCTACTTCTATCCTAGCTAGAGCAAGAGTTGAAGAGACCACCCTAAATAGCAAGGTCTCCTTATTGTTTGAGAAGTTGGGACAAGACTTGACTCAACAAATTGGGCTCAGTAAGACTCAACTTTTCCCCCAAGAAAGCGCAAGAGAATTGCAGAGAAAATGCTAGAGGTGGAATCCTAGGTGGACAAGTGTGTTGATAGCGTGCATGCTTAGGAAGACCCATATTTCATATTGGTGAATCCTACTCATGTGTATTACTACCTAGATGCCTTATTTATCTACTCCCAACTCTATGGGCCTTATGCATTTGTGCCAAGCATCGAGGACAAACCCATCACTCACGTGAAGGAAGAAACACCCAATATTGAGGAGATGGCCAGTTTTAAGGCTCCAAATATGGCATCTTCCCAATACAACAAAGTATGCTCCAGGTTTTTCCTTTTTGGATCCTTTACAAATTGACACTTTACATATTCATGGAAAAAGCACCTCTTTACTACCATGCATGTCTAGTATCAATCTAGAGGCTCAAATTATGTCCAATCTCATGGGGAAATGCTAAGTAGGCCATCATATTGGTTTATTTAGAAGATAACATTTAGGTACTTACTAGTAGTAGATCAATAATGCTTTTAATGGCCATCATTATAGCATATCCTAACTTTTTCTCCTAGACACCCCATGGGATGATGCCAAACAACCTCTGAAGATCCTCCACTTGGATGATGCAGGTAATCTAGCCAAGGATCCCCATGCTCTTCCAGTTAGAGGTGTTAATATCCTTGGAGGTACAACCTTGGGCTCTATAGATGCCCCACTATTTTTTGGCCCAAGGTCTACATAGACACTAAACGGTGTAGATTAATACACACCCCTCTATTAGCTTCATCAAATCATACCTAGTAAGTTCACATGCATTCGCTAATGCTCAATTCATGACTTGCATGTACTAGATGCTTACATGCTTTACCTCAAAATGATGGCTATGATCACATATCCTCAACCCCCTTGGGTACGCTTCCTTTCTCTTTCTATTAGTTTCCTCAACATGATGCTATGATCACATATGCCCACCTCCCTTGGGTACCCTTCCCTTACAATAATTCCCCTTATAAACTCTCCTAGCTCCCTTGTTGTTCATCTCTATTGGCTTTAAATGAAGGCAAAGCTACAAATACTCACTCACTTTTAACATTCATAGATCAAAACATATGGAAGAGAGAGAGAGAGAGAGAGAGAGAGAGAGAGAGAGAGAGAGAGAGAGAGAGAGAGAGAGGGTAGAAGACTAGTTTACTTGGAGCAAGAGCTCAAGGTACAATGAAGTACAAAATGAATAGAAACCCTAAACTGAGGATGAGGTTGCTTATATACTAGCTAACCCTAAGGTCCCTATTCAGACTTAGATGGCCATGGGGAAAAACCCAATGGGATAAAAGCATAGATCAAAACATATGGAAGAGAGAGAGAGAGAGAGAGAGAGAGAGAGAGAGAGAGAGAGAGAGAGAGAGAGAGAGAGAGAGGGTAGAAGACTAGTTTACTTGGAGCAAGAGCTCAAGGTACAATGAAGTACAAAATGAATAGAAACCCTAAACTGAGGATGAGGTTGCTTATATACTAGCTAACCCTAAGGTCCCTATTCAGACTTAGATGGCCATGGGGAAAAACCCAATGGGATAAAAGCATCCATGGCATAAGTCCATGACCTCACAATATAGTACTACTACATATCTAACAAACCCCCCTATAGTATAAATGTGAGGTTTACAGAGATTGCAAATCAGTCTCTAGAAGGAAAGAGGCCCAAAGCTTTGTAAGAGGCCTCAAACTTTCCATATGATAAGGCTTTAGTGAAAAGATATGCCACATGGTTATGTGCAATAGATCAAATTGATCTCTCCTCTTGCATGGAGTCTCTCTTACGTAGTGGTAATGCACTTCAATGTGCTTGGTCCCAGCATGGAAGACTGGATTCTTAGCAACTATCATTGTTGTGCTTTAACTTTCAGTGAAAATAGAAGTAGGGGTGTCTGAAGGGACACAAAGATCCTCCATCAATCTTCTTAACCATACACATTTAATTATCACAATGAATGCTACTCTATATTCAACTTTAGAGGATGATGCCACACTTGGTTGTTTCTTGCTTAGCCAAGATATGCATGACTTGCCAAGAAAGAAACATTTTCCAAATGTGGACTATCGTGTAACATAATCACGTGCCCAATCAAAATCACTAAAGGCTTATTGTTCAAAATCACCTCCCTTGGGCATAGAACAATCCAAGATCTTGAGTGCCTTGCAAGTATCTGAAGATACATTAAAATTACCTACCAATGCTTAGACATGCATGAAATTTGAAAGTTGTGCTGGATGTCTATCCGTGAGTTGCACAAATATATTAGGCATCCAACAGCTTGATTATAAGTGGTTATGTCGAATGGTTCATAGGCATCCTGCAAACTAAGCTTTACACTAGGTTTCATTGGTGTAGAAATTGGTTTGTAACTTTCCATGTTGCACTTCTTTACTAGTGCCTTGATGTACTTGGACCACTTAATGACTACCATCATCTTGCAATTTTGACATCTCAAAATTTGAGGCAAGGTTAGCCTTGAAGGCAGTAATGAAATCCTTATCGGTGCTTGTCATCACAAGAGCATGTCATCTACATCTACATAAAGAATTACAACAAGCAAATTCTGCTTGTCCTTTTTTACATATAAAGTGCTTTCCATAAGATTATTTAGAAATCCTTGTCCAGTCAAATAGGCATGAATCTTATAGAACCAAGCTCTAGGAGCTTGTTTCAAACCATAGAAAGATTTATTAAACTTGCATACTTTCTATTCTTGACCAATTTGGGCAAATCTAGCTAGTTGTCTCACATAAACTTGTTCCTACAAGTCACCATTCAAGAACGTTGTTTTGATGTCCAATTAGTGCACTTCCCATCCACAATGGGTTGCCCCAAGCAATAACAAATGAGAAATTAGTCATACGGGAAGTGGGAACAAAAGTTTCATCATAATCAATCCCTTTCTGCTAGGCATAACCTTTTGCAACAAGTATGGCATTAACCCATCTACCTTTCTCTTGACTTTAAAAACCCACTTATTAGTACCAATAACTTTCTTGCCAAGTGATAGATCCACTTAATCCTAAGTACAATTTTTCTAAATGGCATGTATTTCTTCTTGCATGGTTTTCATCCAATTTTGATCTTCTTGAGCCTCTTCAAAGGACTCATGTTTCTCTACATCATGTAGAGAACTAAGAAATGCAAACTTAGCAATATCTATTGAAGAAGTGGTTCAAGCACTAGATCTAGTTCTACTCTGCAAAGGAGCAGATAATTTGGTATCCTCTTGCAAGGTGCTTCTAACCCATCTAGGCATAACCCTAGATTTATTAATTAGTGATCAACCTGGTTTGAAGCTCGTGCATTAACTCCTTGCAACAAATAAGGATCAATACGTTAGCACAAAGAATTGTTTCATCCAAATCTTGTCTGGAGGTTGGTGACCTTTAACCATGCATCTAACCATATCCATGAGAGTCCTATTTTGTGAGGCAATTGATAAACCGAGTGATTGAAACCAAGTGACACTAAAAATCGAGGAAAAACCTGTTGGAAATGCACTTCAAAGCAAGATATTGAGAAACCATATATATTTAGAGATTATTTACCCACTTTTGTGCCCTTACGATTGTTTTATTGTCTATAGAGTCACGCCTCCTTGTGGATTATACTATTACTTATTATTGACTACATTATGTCATACTGAATGCTTAGTGCCATGCATGTGTTGATCAAAGTCACAATCCCCCAAGAAATTCAATCCAACATTCATCTCACTAATAATTGAAACCCCAATGATTGTATGTTTTTAAAGTTACATAACTCGTGGGGTCAATAAGTAGTTGCAATCAGATCTAATCCTCTTCACACTCGTCATTTATAAAGGTACTTTTTTTATGCCAGTCTCCCTTCCATGCATTATATATCTTATCTGTTGCACATTTCTTTAGCCATGTTTTCCACATAGATTAGCAAGTAACTAAATGGAAACATTAATGTGAAAATGTAATGAGTGCTCATTTCTCACACCATTCTAAAGAGATTCTTATTTGCAAGCCAACCTTTAAGTAATATAATGACATATAAAATGTGTCCACAAACATAGTGTCCAAAAAGTGAGTGTAGTAAAAGGTGTATCTCACTAGTAAAAAAGGGCTCATTATGGGCCTCTTCTCATATTCCTCTTCTACATGCCACTCCTCAACTGTTGCCCTCTTTTTAACTGAAGCTTGCACAAGAGGGACAACCAAGGTGGGAAGCCCTTGCACCATAGAAAGAGTGTAAGAACTAGTCAATGTCATGGGGTGTTGCCTCACCGCACTCGGGAGTATAAAATAGCTCAAACCAAGAGGTTAATCTACCATAACCTAGCCTATAAATGCATAAACAAGATGTGTCACTCACCTCGTTGATTGCTAGTGCTCGGATTCTCGTAGGAGACGATGTTGCCGCATAGCCACACTCCAATCTCCACTCCAATGCTGCCAATGCACTCCAATGGAAGCTCGACCCTCCTCTCTTAATCACACACAGACTCTCTCTCACACACATGCAAGCAAGCACATAAGAGCTCAAGCAAGCAACAAGAAAGCACGAAAGCAATATCATAGGAGAGTAGAGAAGAAGAGTATGCTATTGAATTAGCTTAAAAGAATGAATGGTGAGAATACACAATGACCCTTATCTGGGCCCCTAGCCTTCACACCTTAGGCGGCGTACTTAAAAACAGGTCCATGGCTATCCACGACCGCCTAGTCTTATGCACGACCTTAATCTAAGAATATAATTTTCATTATTAATCCCGTGGGGCGCGCCTTTCATAGACAAGCGGCGATCGCATTTGTAAAATATACAATGACGCTGGAGAGGTGTCTAATGAGGGTTAACATCCCCCCTTCCTCATGCAGATTCTGTCCTTGAAAATATGTCGATGAAGATTGGTCGAGGATGTTGTTAGATGCATGAAATGTCGGAGGTCCTAGAAGGTCTGCAAGGCAACATGGTACCACGAGTAAGGTGCATTCATTAAGCATAATGCAAACACCAATCATGAAGTGAGGAATGATATTTACCACCACCACTGGATAAATTTTCTAGTTAAGACAAGGGTAATATTAATGTTAGTCCAAATTTTATCTAAACTAAGGATTAAAAAACATGCTTCGGTGACCTTAGTCTCGACACACTATCACCTGTTGGTGAAATCATCTCTAGCTATTATCTAGCCTCATAAATGAAATTGCTCAGTGATTATTATAAGGTTTCATTTTGATTCTAAAATAGAAAAGTAGGGCACCACCTTGCATAGACCCAAGCAATGGTTCACATACCTTGTACAAGAGTATCTACGAACCGTTAAGTACCTCCATAGCGATGGTTTTTTTGGGTCCTTTTTTAATAGATTTTTAGCCACAAGGTCCCATCCCATGGAGATCAAGGCTACGGTCCCAAGGCTCTATCACTAAGAGCCAAAAATCCTACCTAGATTGCACATTCTTGTAGGGGATTTTTTTTTTGAAATAAATTAGTTTCACTTTCACAATTCACCGAGGAGGCTCTATTCTAACTAAAGAGGGCACACTAAGGAAGGTGGAGTACTTGGCATACTCTAAGGTCGATCTCAGAGGAAGATTGAACTAGGACCAAAGCCTAAATGTTACCAACAAGTAGTAACTAGAAAATTGATAGAACAGATACCTAACCATGCAAGCATACACTCACACAAATAGTAAATGGAGAGTCATAAAGATTGAAATAATTGCAAAAGGTGAGGATAGTTTAGAATACACTTTTTAAAAAAAATTGTATGGTTAGTTGGATTTTTAGTACATGTATAGTTGCTATATTGCTATACACTATTAGTTCAAGCTATATTGTTAGGGGTTAGCTTTTTTCAACAAGCTCCCTCTTGATATGGACATGAATTTTGTCAGGGAGAAAAACGTGGAGGAAAAAAGTAATGATATTAGCATAAGTCCCCCCTTCCTCCTTTCTATTATACCTTGACCTCGTGAAAGGTATTGTAGGTTTTTTGTAACCATCCCTTCCAACTTTGCTCCATTAATGTTTGCTGGCTAGAGCACTCTTTGTTCCTTGTTGTGGCATGTCAACTTCTAGCTTTAATGGTGGTAAAGGGCTCTCATAAGACCAGATGGAGCTTATGGTTTCACAAGTATTGATGAGCAATGGAGTTGACACTTGCATAGTGGGTCACTCAGCTAGGGAGACCAATGGGGTTGGGGCTTAGATAGCCATCAATGGTATTGTAATCTTTAGCAATGTAGATGTTTCACCCATCAATCACCATGTCTTGTGTGATAGGGTTTCTCTTTGGAATCCAAACTTTTTTTTGGGTGTTGGTGGTGAAGGCTCTTTTACAATAGCTTTTCCTTTGTTTGCATTTTAGCTATTGAAGCTTTTATCCATGTTGATGAGGAGGTTTGGGAATTGGTAATAATTGGCGGCAGTGAGACTAGTGGTATACTTTTATGTCTTGGTATCCAAATACAATGGTAACCCTTGTAGTAGCCTTGAGCTTTTAATAAGCGTTTGGGAATCCATTTTGGGATAACTTGTAATTTGGACTTCCTGCTGATTCTTGTGTTAAGATCCTCCTTCCTTGGTCGGTTGAGGTGGTATGGATTAGCAAATCTTGGGAATCCATTTCCAGGTAGATTTGGGTTGCCACTTTGTAGCTTGTCAAATCTGTTCGTTCTTTTGATATGCAGGTGTTTGTTGTGTGGAGGTAGAAGGATCAAGAGTTTGATGCTAAAGTGGATGGGGGTTTCCATAGATTTTGTAGATGTTGAAGCTTTCTCCTGCTTGCGACCCTCGATAATAGTGAGAGGTGGCAGGGGTTTATGAGTAGATTGTTCAGTTGTGGTTACACCCATAGAGACACACCCTATCGACCAGTCAATCATGTATCCTGAAGCCTTCATTCATGTACAACCAAGTATTATTAGTTCATGTAATGTTCTAGAAGGCATAACAAGTAAGTCTCCCACTTGCTTGTTGATGTCATCATAGTATATCTTTGTTTGTTATAGCCCCATAACCTTGGTATTTCTACCATGGATACCTTTAACCTTTAAGGAGGTATTTCTACCATGGATACCTTTAACCTTTAAGGAGGTATCTTTAAGTTAGGGTTTTCCCAACAACTAGTTCCATGCATTGAAGGAAATTAGATTGTGACTAGGCCCCGTATCAAATAATGTATTATAAAGTACTTCGAGTTGGGGTTTTCCCAACTGGTTCCATGCATTGAAGGAATTTTGATTGTGAGTGACTAGCCCCCATATCAAGTAATGCATTATAAAGCACTCTATCATAAGGGCTAGGAAATTGAATGGATATTCGTAGAGGCGCTATGTGCTCCTCCGTGTCCCCTTCAACCTCTCCCACAAAGGCTTGTGCAACAAGTCTAAGGTTTCCTTCTTGTTGTTATTGCATTTTGGCTCGTCTTTCCCTTGCCTCCTCTTGGGCTTGGGTCTTATTTTAAGCGACCCTTTCCTTGGCGACTTTCTTGTCATGAGAAGCACATAAGGATTCTTTGGTAAGAGGTCCATAGTATTTTTTAGACCTACTAACATTAGGGAAACCAAAAGTTTCAACTTTGCCAAGAGTCTCAACACGTATAGTACCTTGTGGAGTAACTTCACAAACCCTAAATGGTCCCTTTACGATATATTTAACATTTTTCTTTTCTCTGCAGACCCATACATAAGTATAAGATCTCCTACCTTGATCTCCTTGTCCTTGAGATTTCTATCAAACCACTTCTTTCTTCGGTCCTTTTTTGTTAGCATGTTTTGCACTGCAATTTGTCTCTCTTCGGTGAGTTGTTCTAAAGCAAATAGCCGGTCAGCCAATTCATTATCATCAAGTTTTTCACTTACGACTACCCTTAAGCTAGGGATCATGAACTCCCAAGGAATTACTACCTCAAGTCCATACACTATCTTAAAAGTCTTGAGTGACGAACTTCATCCCTTTCCTCAGATTGGGAATCCGTATCAGATTCGAGCTACTCCCCGAAGTTTCTTTGGATGTTGTGAGCTCTATTTTTCTTGTGGTGACTGAGGAGTTGGTGTTGCTTTTAGTCTTTGTTCCACACACCTCATCACTATTGGTGCTTGAGCTTGAGTCATCCCGTGTGGACTCAAGTTCACTATAACCTATCTCCTTGGTATCAAAAGGCAGAGCACAAGTCATTCGTAGTAGGGCCACAACCTTAGAGAGCTCCTCACCATCACAAGTGTAACCCATGTAGATTTTCTAGATCCCCAGTTATTGATTGTAGCCATCATATGTATCCAGTTTAGATCATCTTTAGGCTCAATAGCTTGTTTATCACCATCCTTGTGGGTTGGATTCTTCCTTGCCCATCTCTTCTCTACAAATATAGCAATATTGCAATGGGACTGAATGAGTGGTGGTGTCTAAACAATTTTTAAAAATTCCTTCACTACCCATAGGATGTATGCAGGCGAGTCACAAGATCAACCCTGATGATGGAATCATCGAATTGGAGGTAGACATGGTTTTTAGACCAGTCATGTACCATCTTTTCTTCTCTCATGAACGGTAGTCCTAAGATCTTTTTATATGATTCTTGTTGTTTGGAAAAGTCCATAACAATGAAGGTATGTTTAAACCAATGTTTAAGAGCCTTGATCTTTAAATCACGTAGCATCTCGGCGATAGTCCCATTTAGCCATCTCGACAATGATGTATGAGACTTCTAGATGTGGCTTGGCCATCTTCTCCTAGCATTTCTTGGTGATTATGCTCACTCCGGCACCACCATCTAGGATCCCATTACTGTGATGCCCTTGGCCGTAATCAGTAGTAATGTGTTAGACTCATCACCTTTAAAATATTGTCCCAGTTGTTAAGTAAAATTTTAACTAAGTAGACATCTTACCATATCTGTTACCCTTTGCAACCAAGCGACACTAAATTTTGAAGTCTTCCCAAAGTACCGTTTAGGATTGAACCTCACTTGCAGACCTTGCTCAACCATCTGTCCAACTAAAACCCTGCTCAACCATTTGTCCCACCAAAAAGGCAGCCTTGAGGATTAAACCTCACTTGCAAACCCTCCTCAATCATCTGTCCAATAAAATGAGTTTTTTTGTAATATTAGGAACATGAAGTACATTAGGTACTTCATTTCACCATCTTGCATAAAGAGATAAGAGTACATGCTATATGGGAAAGTAATCTCCTACTATAACTTGCAAAAGTTGGTCCATAATGTTTACCTAACTACATAAGCTAGTGCTATAACTATGTCATAACTCTAGTACAACAAAGTGGCTGTCGCATAGCTTGTAAACCATTGGAGGCATATCACCAATATTCTCACCAACCATGCCAGTGGCATAAGTGCGGAAGCTATCACCCAAGAGGGTCATCAATGTCTAGCACTAGTTGAGCTCGATCTCAACATGGACAACTGGGTGGTGGGGACTTCTTCCTCTTCCTCATACAAAGAAACACATAGCTTATAAAATCCACTAAACAAAAAATGAGAATCCCCAAGAGCTGACCAAGGTTTAATACCATGACTTGGTGGGTTGACTGATGCTAAAAGAAACAATGGTGCTAAGTGATAAGGATGCAATAACTATACTAGGAGAAGTATAACTGATCAAGAAGTCATTAAATAAGCCACGAATAAGGAGCTCACTTCTGCCTCAAATCTTATCCATGCTTATGTACTTGACAAGGAGTCTTGCTAGTGCTAGTTGTTGTGGGATTCCTTAGCCACAGACACTTTGGATGATGTGTCCCCTATCTCTTGGTTTGGGTGGACGAAGACTTCTACATCCCTATTCTACAAATATTGTCTACTAGGTCTATTGCCTTGAGGCAACAGTCATCATAACAAAGATGTAGAAGGTCTATTGCCTATTCTACAAATATTGTCTACTAGGTCTATTGCCTTGAGTCATCACAACAAAGATGTAGACCTGTAGAGATGGTCATGAACAAATGGATCAATGAGCGATAAATTATCTAGCCTTTCATGGGTTTGCATCTCATATGGAGATACTTGGTTCTAGCAATGTAGTCCTGTATGATCTCACCTTTGTCTTGCTTGAGGTTGTAGATTTATGCAATGGGGCTTCATTTGGTTCCAATCTAGCTCCAAATTTGGATGAAAATCCTACAATGAAGGTGTTTCTTAAGACCTCATAGTTGGCCTTTTCAAGTGGGTCTAGGACCCTAAACCACTGGCTTGCTTTGCCTTCAAGGTAGATCTTGGCAGGATTATCAATCCATCCCATGGCATCCCACCAAAATTGATTTAACTTCTTTAGGTACTGAATGGGATCTCTACTTCCATCAAATTTGATCATCATCCTTTGCATATGCACATGGTGGTGGAATATAAGAGAATGGCTGTGCAAATTCCGCCTCTTAGTTTTGTGTTTTGTGCCCCATATGGGGTTGGGCTATGTGGTTTCTAGTGGCACTTGTACTATGCCTTCTTGGCTTTAAGGTTGCATTCTTTCGATGGCTAAGGACACATGTGATAACTCTTATGAAGGAACCCTTGGGTTTGAGATAGTCCCTATAATTAGCTCTTTAACTTTCCTCGTGTTGCTTGTTCCTCATTTGAATGAAGAGGAATTGAAACTTGGTTTCATGTGGTGAAGAAGCTTCCATAATGTGCTTCTTGTTGAGAGGAGGTGGGTCTCCTACTTGTTGCATTGTGTATGCTTGCTATCTGCTTCGCCCATGATGGTGCTGCAAAGGAGACATGTCTCGATTGTTGCAATTATGGTTGTTAGGCTACTGTTATATGTACATTATGTGTGCTATGTTATATACACATTATGTGTGCATATACTAGGAGGCTAACCCACATTAGGCTTGTGAGCATGGGAGCATGAGAACAAGCTCTAGTGGAGCATAGGTTAGGACTAACCTTAAGGGTTAAGGTTAGGGTCAAGCATCCAAGGGTCACACATGAGGAATGGAAAGTCAAGAGTCACTTGAAGGCCCTCCTATATAATAGGGGCATGGGGCACACTCAAGGGGGCTTGGAGGCTAGGAAGCTTGAGGCTTATGCTATGGTCTCTTGTGTAGAGATCCATATCTACTCATCTACCATTTCACACTTTAGCTACATGCTATTGGATTGTGTTATACCTCTTGATGGTATGGGACATCAAGGTAGAGGTATGATGTATTTCATTTATTATTCATGTGTGCATCCCTTGGGCTCGGAGGTGGTTGGGTGGTTGAGTTTATGCCTGATTTATGCATGTTTATGCATAACAATTATCTAGAGAGATCTTAGGGTTTTAACAATGGTATCAGAGCAATCTCTAGTTAATTGTTGTTGATTTTTTTAGTAAATTTTAATATTTACTAATAATAAAAATATTATTTTGTTGATTTGTGTTGATGAATTGCACGTGGATCATCGATATGGTGATTGAAACGTGTGTAACTAAAATTCAATGGACGAATCGACGTTGCGGGGGAATTCCGTGAGTTAATGCTATTTTTCTCTATTTTTTATGGTTAAAATCGAGCATTAATGGGATTTTTTACAAAAATACCATAAAGTTTATGGTGGATATTTTTGTAGAATGGATTCCTTGAATTTCTAGAACTTTAGAAAATTTTCCTAATTTTTTAGGAATTTTTTGAGCATTTTTATAATTAAAAATATATTTTTATACATTTTTGCGGGTTTTTTCCGCGAGAATGCAATCAAATTTCTGTCAATTTCTACTAAAATTCAGTAGGGGACAGCATGTTGATGCATGAGATGCTCTACCATGTGCGTGGGACTCTCTCCGCCTCTCAAATCTGATTTTTCCTTCTCTTTTCCGTGAGAAAATCTCTTTAAAATTATTTTTTTAAACATTAATCATAATTAATGATAATTATGATTAAGATATGTTAATTAAAAAGTTAATCAAAAGATTAAGTTAATCTTTGATTAACAGAGAAGGGAGGAGGAAAGAGATTGGAAGGAAGAAGAGGGAGAGGAAAGTAGGGAGAAGGAGAGGAGGGAGTTTCTGTCCCTCCCTCTCACGATTCTGCGCATAGGCCGGGGGGGCGGGGGCTACGCTGTAGGGCGAAAAAAATCGCGCCCCCCCTTAGAAAAAATCAAAATGTTAATAAGCTAAAAAATCTTTTTTTTAATTTTTTTAAAAATAAGTTTTATTTCAAAAAAAAGCTTTTGAATTTATTTCAAAAAAAGCTTGGAAAAAGCCTAGAAAATAGTGGAAATTGCTGGATTTGAAAAAAAACTCTAAAATTCTTTGAAAATTTCTTCTTGAAAATTTTTGGCTTTTCAACTTCCGAAAAACCTTTGGCTTTCCGTTTTCCCGAAACCTTTTGGCCTTCCGAATTCCGGAAAAACTTTTGGCCTTTCGTATTCCGGAAACCTTTGACCTTTCACATTAAGATTTTTTTTTTGTCTTTTCATTTTCCCAAAACTTTTGGCTTTCCGTATTCCGGGAAAACCGTTGGAATTCCGAAATTTTTTGACCGTTCGTATTCTAAATGCGTTCGGGATAATTTAAAATTTTCAAAAAATTCTTGAAAATTAGTGAAAAATTAGACAAAGGTTATTTTAAATTTTGGAAAAATGTGGGGTTGGTGTTTGGCATGTGGTGTGTCCATTCGGGCGCCTGTGACTATTCAAATTTCTTTAAAATTATATTTTTTGACCCAAAAAATTAGAAAAATCCATTAAAATTGTAAATTTTCATTGGATTTGAGAATTGTCGGGCGGAATTGGAAATTTCATGAACGATGGGATTCTTGGGAAAAATTGGAAAATTTTTAGAAATTATTTTTAGAAATCCTAAAAATTGGTATTTTTAAAATACCAATGGTATTTTGACAAAATTAATTGCTAAAAATTTTTTGGAAAAATATAGGTTTGGAATGCCATGAGATAGGTTTGGTGGAATTCAAAATTATTATATTTTGAGGCCCTATAAAATTAGGAAAAGCTAGAAAAAAATCATGATAATTCTTTTTCTTGAGAATTTAATATTTTCGAGAGTTATTTAATGTTAAAGTACGTTTTCTCGTGTTGACATTAAATAGATGCAGGTTATTCGCATAATTATTAATACGATTATATCTCGTATTAATGGATATTTATGTTTGGATTAATTCTAAACGATATATTCATGATTTTTTAGCATTGTTTAGCCATTCTTTTTGGACATGTTCCTTAATTTCTTTTGATGGCTATAATTTATGTTCAAAGCGTGTTTCACCTTTGACACTTTTCCATGATAATTTATTTTTTTTTCACTTTTTTTTAAAAGTGTGGTTTGTGCTTAATTTCTTAAGCCTCTATCATGGATTAGTTGATCGGTTTGTTTTGGTGGATTTTTATTGGATGTTTTTCAAGTTTTATATAGACTCATCAAGTTCTACCTAGATCACTTGTGTCTAGGGGTTTTTTATTGAGTGTTACATACATGTGTTTCACTTTCTTACTTTGGAGTTTTATTTGAATAACACAATGTTCATATACTCCAGATTGATGAGTTGGCTACCAATTTTAATGCTTCTTTTGGCATGATTTATGTCCATTAGATGATATGCATTGATTTTTATGATCAACTATGGTTTTTATGGATTCAAGGAGCTTCTATGCTTTTATCCATGGTTTTATAAGGATCTTTTGATCTTTTGAATAATTACATGTGCTTTGAAGGTAGCATTTGCCTTCGTTTTTTTGCACGTAATTTTGGAGTATATTTCTTGTACTCTTGTACATATTCCAACTCGGATACCTAGTTGCTTATATATCTAGGTGAGTTATTTTTCTACCCTAACTTTATTGTGTTTTGGGTAGTTATCATTAGAAAGGCGCCAATAATTCAATTTCTTTTCTAAATGATGTACTCAGAAGGAGTTATTCCTTGATGTAGTCTCAAATATATAGAGACAGGTTTAGTATGTAAAAGTCTAGATAAGGCCATCTTATTCCTTTTATACAGGATTTTATTCATATTTTCCTAGACGGCATACTAGGGAGTTTCAAATTGTTAAGGTATGTATGGGTGGTATCATGGTGGTATGGGACGCTAGTGATCCCTCACATATATTATCTTATGGGATAATTTGGGCTCAAGATTGTTGCTTTGCTTACATCACATAGCATGTTGACCTCAACATTCAAAGACAATCTTATTTTCTAAATTCATTAGAAGGCATTCTTTAGATATACTTCTTTTATCTATAGCCTGCATGTTTTGATGAGGGAAATCTCGTCGGCATTTTCACTTGTTGAAATCTATTTCTTTAGAGTTCAAACAAGTTTATCTTGTTGTGTTCGGATAAGGAAATTTGGATTCTTCCTTTGTTGGCATTTCTTTCTCTAGTTCCGTACTTTAGGTGATTTACACAATCAACCTGATAGGTTTACGGATGGACATATGTAACTCATCGAGACGTTGATGATTCTCTATGTTGATATGGGTAACTCGAGATGTCGATTATTCCATATGCAGATGTGGATATGTCGGGGCGCCGATGAATCTCTGGTTTCTGCTATTATAATGCCATGTTTTCCTACTTTATTCCGAATGGTGTACAACGAGGAAGTTACTTTGAATGTGAATTGCTCTGATCATCTACAGTCTGAATGGGCAAACAGAGTGTATTATCAGATTGTAGAGTATATGCTTCGTGCATATGTCTCTAGAAAATCATCATATTAGAAAAAATATCTTCCAATGATGGAATTTGCCTATAACAGTTCTAAATTTACGGCTTTTATTTTTCAGTCCGTGCATACTTATGTATGGGTATCAACCCAGGGTACCTATTAATGTCGGTCTTAAGGACATCGAGCTTGATGCATCAAGGGATTTCTTGCGAGATATGCAAGAAATGCTGACCAAAGCTCGGGATTCTATCAGGAGTGCTCATGATAGGGCACGGTTTTATGTTGATAGTAGGGGACGCTCATCTCGGTCTTTTGAACCAGGAGCGTTGGTTTATTTTAATGTTCCTAAAGATTTTCAGACTTTGTCAATGGAAAAATGCTCGAATTTATCTCCTAGATATTGTGGTCCATTTCGAGTTATGCATCGGATTGGCACGGTTGCGTAAGAACTAAAACTACCTCCAATTGTTAGAGTTCATCCAGTCTTTCATATCAATAGATTGAAAGGGAAACTGGGAGGTGAGGATAACTTACTCCTCAACAAGAACTCGTTGACGTCGAAGATTTATCCTATGTTCCACATGAACCTGATATGGTACATAAATTCAGGGAAAGGAAACTTTGTAGTTGACTTATCCTTGAGATTAAAATTAGGTGGAAAGATAAGGAAATTGAGGATTCGACTTGGGAGTCAGTTGAAATTGTTCAGTGCAGTTCTCCTTCTTTTCATTGCAAGAGTGCAATGTTTTGAGAGAGGGGAAGTATGTTATATGTACATTATGTGTGCTATGTTATATACACATTATGTGTGCATATACTAGGAGGCTAACCCACATTAGTCTTGTGAGCATGGGAGCATGGGAACAAGCTCTAGTGGAGCATGGGTTAGGACTAACCTTAAGGGTTAAGGTTAGGGTCAGGCATCCAAGGGTCACACATGAGGAATGGAAAGTCAAGAGTCACTTGAGGGCCCTCCTATATAATAGGGGCATGGGGCACACTTAAGGGGGTTGGAGACTAGGAAGCTTGAGGCTTATGCTATGGTCTCTTGTGTAGAGATCCATATCTACTCATCTACCATTTCACACTTTAGCTACATGCTATTGGATTGTGTTATACCTCTTGATGGTATGGGACATCAAGGTAGAGGTATGATGTATTTCATTTATTATTCATGTGTGCATCCCTTGGGCTCGGGGGTGGTTGGGTGGTTGAGTTTATGCCTGATTTATGCATGTTTATGCATAACAATTATCTAGAGAGATCTTAGGGTTTTAACAGCTACTTGGCTAGTAAATTGAACAAAATACCAATACAATCGTGCTTTTCTTTGAAGCTTCAATGTAAATGCCGCTAGTGTAGAGAGGAGTAGCTGAACATGTAAACTCATCCCCTATACTAGAATGAAAGATGTCGACATATTAGTCTTTCATAACACTGACAACTTCAACGTCACAATTTTGAAAAAAAAAGATAGTATAGATAAAGCAAAAAAGAAGAAGATAGTATAGATAAATTGAGGAACAATAGAGCAAAGTAAGGTATCTCTATATATATATTATAGGCGGACGATTTTGCAGCCACGTGGCATGTTTTTTTGCCAAACTACTAGTCCACGTGGATGACTACATGCCGCGCCACTTCGTTGCAAGGCCACCTCTATTCTCTTCTCTTACACTTGTAGGGCCACCTCTATTCTTTCTCGCAAGTTGCAAGTTGTAGGGTGAGCCGCGTTCATTCATGTGGCGAGGGAAATTTGAATATGGTCCAGCATGTCTCCATGCAGCGCGGCCAGTTTGGCTTCTCCATCCAACGGCTAATTTCGCTTTTGCATTTCGAGTGAGCTCCCCTCCTTTGCACGCAGTGGGCATCCTTCATTTCGTGTGACTTTCCCCTCCATGTTCCCTTTGCTGGTGAGGCATCTCTCTCTCTCTCTCTCTCTCTCTCTCTCTTCCTAACTCAATTTTTTTTTGTTGTTGTGTAGGGTATTGGAGACTCTCTCTCCACTTGACATCCTCCCCTCCTCTATTGCTTGTTGGCCCTCCCGACGGCCTGTCAACTCAACGTGCATCCCCCCTTTTGGTCTGGTGGGTGGCCCTCTCTATTTTATTGATTGGCACTATCATTTCTTTCTCTAGTTGTGTCATGTTCACTGCTCATGCAAAGGCTTTTCTCTCTTCGTGTCGTGAGATCATTGCTCATGTGGATGATTTTCTCTCTCTAGGCATCATGCTCACTAATTATGCAAGCGATGGGAAAGGAGAGAGAGAGAGAGAGAGAGAGAGAGAGAGAGAGAGAGAGAGAGAGAGAGAGAGAGGTACCTTCAACTGCAAGCGCTCCCTTTTAGCAAAGGGTGGTAGCAAAGGGGCACAAACACATCTCTCTCTGTTTCTAACTCCTGTTTGTTTGTTGTGCTGCTGCAGGGTATTGGAGACGTCCTCTCCAACTCGACGTGCTCCCCTACTGCTGGTTGGCCTATCAACTTGACGTGCATTCCCCCTTTTGGTCTGGTAGGTAGCCCTCTCTATTTTATTGATTGCAATGTCATTTCTCTCTGTCAGCGTCGTGCTCACTACTCATGTGCGGACACTTTTCTCTCTCCGCATCATGCTCACTGCTACTCATGTGGCGAACGCTTTTCTCCCTCTGGGCGTCGTGCTCACTTGCATGTTGTGCTCACTGCTCACACAGAGAGAGAGAGAGAGAGAGAGAGAGAGAGAGAGAGAGAGAGAGAGAGAGAGAGAGAGAGAGAGAGAGAGAGAGAGAGAGAAGTACCTTTAAGTGCAAGCTCTCTTTTAGCAAAGGGTGGCAGATGGTTATGTTCGGTCAACGAAGTTTTTTAAAAATGTGAAAGAATTTTAAATATTTAAGTTATTTGTTGAGAGATTTTTTTTAAATGTTAAAAGGTTTTAAAAATGAATAGCAAGTGTGTGTTTTATGTGTGTGTGTGTGTGTGTGTGTGTGTGTGTGTGAGAGAGAGAGAGAGAGAGAGAGAGAGAGAGAGAGAGAGAGAGTTATTGCATTATCTTTGCCATGTGTGTGTTTGTGTTTGGGGTGTGTGTGTGTGTGTGTGTAAGAGAAAGAGATAAATAATTTAGTTATTTGAATAGGAAAACTGTGTGTGGGGGTGTGTGTGTGTGCGCGCTTTTTTTTAAAGGTGAAAGTATTTTGAAGTATTTTAGTAATTTAAAAAATGTTGAAAGTTTTTATAGTTTTTTTTAAAATTGAATAGCAAGTGTGTGTGTGTGTGTGTGTGTGTGTGTGTGTGTGTGTGTGAGAGAGAGAGAGAGAGAGAGAGAGAGAGAGAGAAATAATTTAGTTATTTGAATAGGAAAAGTGTGTTTGTGTTTGGGGTGTGATTGTGTGTGTGTGTGTGTGTGTGTGTGTGTGTGTGTGTGAGAGAGAGAGAGAGAGAGAGAGAGAGAGAGAGTTATTGCATTATATGTGCCATGTGTGTGTTTGTGTTTGGGGTGTGTGTGTGTGTGTGTGTAAGAGAGAGAGATAAATAATTTAGTTATTTGAATAGGATAAGTGTGTGGGGTGTGTGTGTGTGTGTGCATATTTTTTTTAAAGGTGAAAGTATTATGAAGTATTTTAGTAATTTGAAAACTGTTGAAAGTTTTTAAATTTTTTTAAATTTGACTAGCAAGTGTGTGTGTGTGTGTGTGATAGAGAGATAAATAATTTAGTTATTCGAATAGGAAAAGTGTTTGTGGGGGGGGGTGTGTGTGTGCATTTTTTTAAAAGGTGAAAGTATTATAAAGTATTTTAGTTATTTGAATAGCAAAAGTGTGTGTGTGTGTGTGTGTGTGTGTGTGTGTGTGTGTGAGAGAGAGAGAGAGAGAGAGTATTATGAAGTATTTTAGTTATAAAAGTGTGTGTGTGTGTGTGTCATGTGTATGAGAAAGTGTTTGTTTTAAGGTGAAAGTATTTTAAAATATTTTAGTTATTTAAATAGCAAAAAAGTGTGGGTGTGCGTGAGAGTGTGTCTATGTGAGAAAGAGAGAAGAGAGAGAGTGTGTGTACATTCCTAAGTTATCCCCATATGTGTGTGTGCATGTGTTTTTTTTTTTAAGTTGGAAGTCTTTTAAAATATTTTTGTTATCCAAATAGGAAAAGAATGTGTGGGGGTGGGGTTGTGTGTGTGTGTGTGTGTTTGAGAGAGAGGGAGAGTTTATAAGAATCCAAGTTGCACTTACACCAAGGGGGAGTGGATTAGTAAACGAGCAACTTTTTATAGCGTGTGTGTCAGTGGGTAGGTGTGTGTGTGTGTGTGTGTGTGTGTGTGTGTGTGTGTGTGTTGGTTGAGAGAGTTTTTAAAAAATGTTGAAAGTTTTTAAAAATGTTTAATTGATTTGAATAGCATGTGTGTGTGTGTGTGTGTGTGTGTGTGTGTGTGTGTGAGAGAGAGAGAGAGAGAGAGAGAGAGAGAGAGAGAGAGAGAGAGAGTGATAGTTGAGAGAGAGAGAGAGAGAGAGAGAGAGAGAGATAAATATGTTAGTGAAAGTGTTTTTTTAAAGTGGCAGTATTTTGAAATATATTTTAGTTATTTGTATAGCAAAAGTGTGTATGTGTGTGTGTCATGTGCATGAGAGAGAGAGGGGTAAATATTTTAGTTATTTAAATAGGAAACGTGTGTGTGTGTGTGTGTGTGTGTTGTGTGTGTGTTTTTTTCCAAGGTGAAAGAATTTTAAAATATTTTAGTTATTTGAATAGCAAAAGTGTGTGTGTTTGCATGTACTTAGCAAAGAACAAAAGCATTAAAAATGTTGGAAGTTTTCAAAAATGTTTTTTTGATTTGAATAACAAGTGTGTGTGTGTGTGTGTGCGCATGCGAGAGAGAGAGAGAGAGAGAGAGAGAGAGAGAGAGAGAGAGAGAGAGAGAGAGAGAGAGTTATAGCATTAACTTTGCCATGTTTGTGTGTGTGTGTGTTTATGTGTTTTTTTAAAGGTGAAAGTATTTTAAAAGATTTTAGTTATTTGAATAGCAAAAGTGTGTGGGTGTGCGCGCGCATGCGCGCGCGCGCGCGTGTGTGTGTGTGTGTGTGTGTGTGAGAGAGAGAGAGAGAGAGAGAGAGAGGAAGAGAGAGAGTGGAAGTCTTTCAAAATATTTTAGTCATCCAAATGGGAAAAGCGTGTGTGGGGGTGTGTGTGTGTGTGTGTGTGTGTGTGTGTGTGTGTGTGTGTGAGAGAGAGAGAGAGAGAGAGAGAGAGAGAGAGAGAGACGGAGAGTTATTTTGGCAAGTCTTAAGTTTGTGTGTGTGTGTGTGTGTGTGTGTGTGTGTGTGTGTGTGTGTGTGTGTGTGTGAGAGAGAGAGAGAGAGAGAGAGAGAGAGTGATAGTTGAAACTTTGTGTGTTTGTGTGTGTGTGTGTGTGAACGTGTGTGTTTGTGTGTTTGTGTGTGTGTTTGTGTGTGTGTGTCATGTGTGTTTGAGAGAGTTCTTTTATTGAAGTTGAAAGTGTTTTAATAATTTGAATAGCATGTGTGTGCGCGCGCATTTGTGGGTGAAAGTATTTAAAAAAAAATTGGTGTGTGAAAGAATTTGAATAGAAAAAGTATGAACTTTTTTTTTTTGGAAGGTGAAAGTTTTTTAGAATGTTGTCTTTAAAGTATGACAAAATGTTATGTGGGATTGTGATTTAAATTGCATGTATTTAGTATGTGCGTTAACTTCGTAGTATACATTGTGATTTAAATTGCATGTATTTAGTATGTGCGTTAACTTCGTAGTATACATTGTGCCATATGTTTTGTATAATAGGTTTATAAGAATCCAAGTTACACTTATACCTAGAGGGAGTGGATTAGAAAGAGCAACTTCTTATACACACACACACACTCACGCACGCACCGAGAAAAGGGTTTGACTTACATGTATTAATTCAAACACACATGTACACACATATAGTAGTTGCAATTTATTTATTTTACACCCATGCACACGCATAGCGTAGTTACAATTAAAATTTACACTCTCACACAAATAGTAGTCATGCTTCTACTTACTTATATGTATGCATGTATGATTGACAGAGATGGAAGAGGTTACTTGCATTTTCTTTTGAGCACATGAGGAGTAATCTTTCCTTTGAGGAAAGGGTGAATTTGGCAGTAGAATTTGGGCGTCACTTTTTTCATAGTCCAACTTGGTCTGGGCCATGGCCGGTTGAAGCTGTTGGATGGAATGATGTTTATCAAATTATTATATGTTTAGATTTAGACAAATTAGATGAAGATATTGCACTTATGAATATTAAAGAAAGCCTAAGCTTGATTGATCGCTATGAAATCGACTATAATGTTCATGTTGATAGAGATCAAGTATGAAAAGTATTTGATGAAGTTACTAAATGTATCCCAAAGCATAAGGTCCTTCGAAAATAAATATGGTTGTGTTCTTCTTCAGTGACCATTGGTTCTAGATTGCTTTTGGTATTTGAATAGTTTTTATTTTTTCATTCTTTTCTTATACTCTTCCTTTTGCTAAATATAAAAAAGATCATGATTGTTATTAATGTATAGTTTGATTATGTTTTATGTAGAGACATGTGATTAAATATCTTAAAGTTGACCTATGATAATAATAAATTGTCAGATACTATCTTCTTTGAGGAGATGCCACAATTGGGCTTTTTTGGATGCCAGCCTAGCCCAAAATGGGAAGTTCTTGGATTTGATGGGTGGGATGATATTAATCCTCAGTATATTTATATTGTCTTAGACCCTTATAGGCTAGATGACAATCTCAAGCTCCTCTTTATCAAAGAGGCATTGGATTACTAGATGGCTTTTACATTGTGGTAGTAGATGTAGAAGCTCTAAGGAAAAGCGTTTCATTTTCAGGGAAATACTGAAGTGCATTCCATTAAGGAAGTTGGTAAAGATAATGTAATAATCTTTGAGATTATTGATGGATGTCTCTTCTCTCTCTCTCTCTCTCTCTCTCTCTCTCTCTCTCTCTCTCTCTTTCTATTTGTTTGTCTTTCTCTCTCTCTCTTTCTCTCATACACACACACACACACAATATACAATCATGTAATACACAAATAGTTACTCTTACCTTTTATTATGTATTTGTTGGTGTGAAATGTAGCTAGGACTGGGTGAGAAAAATAGAGAGATCATAAGTTTATTATTATTTTGGTCTCTCTGTGTGATTGTGTAGAAGCAAGCACAAGGACAATAACATCAAAGTTGGTGCTTTTGAATCCAATTCCCTCTTCAACTTGAGGTTAGTTTTTTGGTTTCCCTTTTTGTCTTTATCTATTTGTGTGCTTGTTGTCAATATGTGATGCATAGATAAAGAAAAAAAAATTGTTCATATGTTTGGTTGGCTAGAGAGAGAGAGAGAGAGAGAGAGAGAGAGAGAGAGAGAGAGAGAGAGGAGAGCACATCAAAACATTCTCTATTTCTCTTTCAATCTCATTGAGTGTGTCACCACCCACGTCTAAACAGTCTATATTATTGGTGTGCTTGGCTACCTAAGCTAGAAACACTGCCTTTGAGATTGTAGAGAGAGTTCTAGAGACAGTATAATGGGTCTTAGACAATTTACAAACTATAGTAACCTTGGAGAATAGTTCTTATATTAGCAAAGAAACATTCTTAAAAAAGTTATTAAAAAAATATGGTTTTGCCAATACATTAAATTTAGAGAGACAATTATAAGGAATCTACATGTATATAGGTAGGTTACTAGGGTTAGTTATTTGTTGGCAAAGATACAAAGAGATATTTGTAGAGCCTTAAGATATTAATTTTGGATTTCAGCAAGTGTAGATTTAGAATGTTAACAACTATTCAAAAGTTGTACTAGTTGCAAATGATTCTTCCAATGCAGAAGTAGCTTTGTCTACCCCACCTGAGTTGAATGTTTGAGTTGCAAAACACCTTGCTCGTTCAAGGTCTCCATCCGAACAACCAAACTCTAAACGTTTATAAAATATTGCGAACATATGTGAGTGCACTGAGAAAAACCAGGTTGCTTACAAGGAGTACTTAGATGCTCTTTGGGATGAGATCCGTGGAAGTGGCAACCAAATGAGAGATAGGCTAAGAGACGAGTTGTCTCATCATCTCCATCGCGTCCTTGATAGTAATGGTTGCATGGAGGCTAACGAACTAGACATGATTTCTTTCATAGAGAATATGCATGTTGAAATTGGGGAACGTCTAGGTGGATGTAATGGACAATGTAAAGAACAAGTGGATTCTCTAAAAGAGCAAGTACGTACTTTAGGGTTGGAGGTATCGAGTCTTAAGATATCTGTTAATCGACTCAATGCTATTATGACAAAGATGAGTCGTATGTTAGAAGCCTGGGTAGTTCCCTAGAGATTTTATGAGAGTAATGATGTTTTTACTCAAGGGACAAATTGTATTGACTTTTAGATTTGGCTCTCCATTTTGGTGATATTTATGAATTTTCTATTTTCTCAAATTCAATACTTCTCTCTTCTATTTTGTTCTCTTGCACTTTTTGTGTGTGTCTCAACTCCTATTTCCTCTCTCTCTCTCTCTCTCTCTCTCTCTCTCTCTCTCTCTCTCTCTCTCTCTCACTATATATATCTCTCTCTCACTATATATATATATATATATATATATATATATATCTCTCTCACTATATATATCTCTCTCTCATTGTATATGTTATTACCCTTTATCTCTATAGGAGGAGATGGATTGTATATGTTATACTACTTATCTATGTAGGAGATGGTTTGTATATGTTATACTCACTTATGTATTAAAAACTTCTCTAAGAATTACATTGTTATTGACCTGAGTCTATCTGGAGTAGGGTCACATGTGTGATAATGGCTATTGAAGTAGAATAAATGTAATAAGGTAATATTTTGTTGTTGTTTGAAGTTAAGAATGTTAAAAAAGGAAGTTAGTATTCGTTATTTTATGTTTCAAAAGAGATTGACGATGGTTAGAAGCTGTATATACTTGAGTTTGAACCAAGTTCGTCAACTTCGAATTTTGGATGTAACACGCATGTCTCGTCGTAATCGTTCAAGGACAAGGGCTTGCATTCGAAAACAAAATGTTGTTAATTTAACGGATTACTTTAATGAAAACGAAATTGGAACATTTGGAAGGGTTGAAAATGAGGAGGAGCATAGAGGAATCCATGGTGGAATCCACTTAGATTCAAGAATCAGAGCAATTGCCAATGCTACGGTACTTCAAGAACCTATCAATGAACATCGAAATGCACAGGCACAGAGAGATATAGAACAAGGCCCTTTTTCATTTGATTTAAATGAGCTACATATGGATGATAATTTTCATTCTATTTGTTGTGTCGTTGTTGACGATGTGAAAGATATTAAATCCGAATGTCACTCTACAAGGCGTGTGTTTCATTTCCTTGAAATGTTAAGCACCTAGCAACTATGGTGGTGTATTCCAGAGATTGTACTCTTCACTCATTAGGAGCCCTTACTTATAAGTGCCATTTTCGTGGTGCACTAATTTGGAAATGTGAGGCATCAAGAAAGCTAAGACAATATGTGGGTAAACATTGCTGAGGAAGTGGGAATGTCTCTTTACTACCTTTGGAAAATACACCTCCTGCATTGGCTGAGTTGTTACTTGGTAATAATAATGCAAGTAAGGAATACAGAAAGAATATATGGTCCTACAATAATTCCTTGGCATTCGTTTCACTAGGTGCTCACTTGGATAATGAGTTCACTAGGTGTTAAAACCCTAAGATCTCGCTAGATAATTGTTATGCATAAACATGCATAAATCAGGCATAAACTCAACCACCCGCCGACCACCCCCAAGGGATGCACACATGGAACATAATGAAATACATCATACCTCTACCTTGATGTCCTATACCATCAAGAGGTATAACTCCAATCCAATAGAATGTAGCTAGTGTGAAATGGTTGGTGAGTAGATATGGACCTCTACACTAGCCTAAGCCTCCAAGCCTCCAAGCCTCCTTGAGTGTGCCCCATGCCCCTATTATATAGAAGGGCCCTCAAGTGACTCTTGACTCTCCATTTCCCATGTGTGACCCTTGGATGCCTGACCCTAACCTTCACCCTTAAGGTTAGTCCTAACCCATGCTCCACTAGAGCTTGTTCCCATGCTCCCATGCTCACAAGCCTAATGTGGGTTAGCCTCCTAGTATATGCACACACAATGTGCATATAACATACTTCCCCTCTTTCAAAACATTGCACTCTTGCAAAATGAAAAGAAGAAGAACTGCACTGAACAATCTGAACTGACTCCCAAGTCAAATCCTCTATTTCCCTATCTTTCCACCTAAATTTAACCTCAGGAATTAATCAACTACAAAGTTTCCTTTCCCTGAATTCAAGTACCTTATCAGGTTCATGTGGAAAGTAGGATAAATCTTCGACTTCAAACGAGTTTTTGAGGAGTAACTATGTTATCCTCACCTCCTAGTTTCCCTTTCAATCTATCGATATGAAATACTGGATGAACCCTAACAATTGAAGGTACTTTTAGTTCATATGCAACCGTGCCAATCCGATATATAAATCGAAATGGACCACAATATCTAGGAGATAAATTTGAGCATTTTCCTATTGACAAAGTCTTAGAATCTTTAGGAACATTAAAATAAACCAGTGCTCCTGGTTCAAAAGACCGAGATGAGCGTCCCCTATCAGTATAAAATCATACTCTATCCTGAGCACTCCTGATAGAATCCCGAGCTTCGGTCAGCATTTCCTGCATATCTCGCAAGAAATCCCTCAATGCATCAAGCTCGATGTCCTTAAGACCGTCATCAATAGGTGCCCTGGGTTGATACTACCCATACATAAGTATGCACGGACTAAAAACAATAGCCGTATATTTAAAACTATTATAGACAAATTCCATCATTGGAAGATATTTTTCCCAATATGATGATTTTCTAGAGACATATGCACGAAGTATATACTCTACAATCTGATTCATATACTCTGTTTGCCCATCAGACTACGGATGATCAGAGCAAGCCAGGCACGTATCCATGTTAGCATGTGTTATCTTTGTTGCGCTATATGTGAAAAAGCTACTAGGAGAAATAATGGAAAGTTGTACCAAACATGTGAATCGTGTTGCTTTGCATCATGGAACGCGAGTGACTTCATCCTTCTTTTGATGGGCATATATAGTGGATCCACTCTCTGTGTGGGCGGTGCACACTGATACTGTTGACTATATTCTGGAATGGTTAAGTACTCCCTTCGCCATGCTGGCCATACACCAAAATCTTCTATTCTGGGATTTGGATCATCCGTGAAAATTGTGGTATAGCTCCCTCGTGTATGTACAAGATGTGCTTTCCGCCACCAAATATAAATAGTAGCTAATCATAACGATAACAATTCTGATCTCCAGTAGATCTATGCCAAAATTGGAGGAATTATTGCCAATGGTGGGACAAGAAACTTTATGGGAGAATGTGGCAAAGTATACCAAACTGGCCAACTCTCGCGGGGGCCAGGGGCCGAGGTGCCACGGCACCGAGGGTGTGAGGGCACGGCTCCGCGGGGGCCGGGGGGCGTGAGGGCACGGCTCTGGAGGGGGCAAGCCGGGTGGTGTGAGGGCACAGCACCGCGGGGGCTGGGGGGCATGTCACCGGGGTGTGAGGGCACGGCTCCACATGGGGGGCATGAGGGCATGGCTCCGCGGGGGACCGGGGGGCGTGAGCGCATGGCTCTTTGAGTAATGTTGTTGGGTTGGTGAGTTAGTTTATGCCGGTTCCTCGCATAAGCCGCATTTGGATGCATTGAGACGCATACTAAGGTATGTGAGGTCTACTTTGCATTATGGACTATTTTATGAAACTGGGATAGAGATATGTGTACATGGATACACAAATGCTGATTGGGCTAGTAGTATCTAAGATAGAAGATCTACTAGTGGCTTCATGTTTTCTTTGGGGAGTGCTGCTGTGACTTGGAGCAGCAAGAAGTAGCCTATGGTTGCTCATTCAAAGTAACTTCCTCGTTGTAAACCATTCGGATAAAGTAGGAAAACATGACATTATAACAGCAGAAACTAGGGATTCATCGGTTCCCCGACATACCCACATTCAAATTTGGAATAATTGACGTCTCGAGTTACCCATATCAACATAGAGAGTCATCAGCATCTCGATGAGTCACATATGTCCATCTGTAAACCATCAAGTTGACTGTATAAATCACCTAAAGTACGGAACTAGAGAAAAAAATGCCAACAAAGAAAAAATCCAAATTTCCTTAACACAACAAGATAAACTTGTTGAACTCTAAAGAAAGAGATTTTAACAAATGAAAATGCCGATGAGATTACACTCATCAATACATGCAGGCTATACATAAAAGAAGTTTATCTAGAGAATGCCCACACTATAACTTCTAGTGAATTTAGAAAATGAGATTGTCTTTGAATGTTGAGGTCAACATGCTAAAAGATGTAAGCAAAGCAACAATCTTGAGCCCAAATTATCCCATAAAATAATATATGTGAGGGATCACTAGAGTCCCATACCACCATAATACCACCCATACATACCTTAACAATTTGAAACTCCCTAGTATGCCATCTAGGAAAATATGAATAAAATCCTGTATAAAAGGAATAAAATGGCCTTATCCCAGACTTTCACATACTAAAACCTGTCTCTATATACTTGAGACTACATCAAGGAATAACTCCTTCCGAGTACATCATTAGAAAAGAATTTGAATTATTGACGCCTTTCTAATCATAACTATCCAAAACACAATAAAGTTAGGGTAGAAAAATAACTCACCTAGATATATAAGCAACTAGGTTTCCAAGTTGGAATATGTACAAGAGTACAAGTAATATACTCCAAAATTAAGTGCAAAAAAATGAAGGCAAATGCTACCCTCAAAGCACATGATATTATCCAAAAGACCAAAAGATCCTTATAAAACCATGGATAAAAGCATAGAAGCTCCTCAAATCCATGAAAACCATAGTTGATCATAAAAAACAATGCATGCCATCTAATCGACATTAATCATGCCAAAAGAAGCATTATAATTGGTGGCCAACTCATCAATCTGGAGTATATGAACATGTTGTTGCTCAAGCAAAACTCCAAAGTAAGCAAGTGAAACACATATGTGTAGCACTCAATAAAAAATCCCTAGACACAAGTGATCTAGGCAGAACCTGATGAGTCCAATAAAACTTGGAAAACATCCAATAAAATCCACCAAAACAAACTGATCAACTAACCCATGATAGAATTTATCTTAGGCTTAAAAAATTAAGCACAAACCACACTTAAATAAGTGCAAAATAAATTATCATGGAAAAGTGTCAAAGGTGAAATATACTTTGAACGCAGATTATAGCCATCAAAAGAAATTAAGGAACATGTCCAAAAAGAATGGCTAAACAATGGTAAAAAATCATGAAAAATCGTTTAGAATTAATACAAATAGAAATAACTATTAATACGAGGTACAATTGTATTAATAATATGCAAATAACCCATATCTATCTAATGTCACCCACGAGAAAACGTACTTCAACATTAAATAACCCTCAAAAATATTAAATTCTCAAGAAAAAGAAATATCATGATTTTTTTTTCTAATTTTTTCTAATTATATAGGGCCTCAAAATACGATAATTTTGAATTCCACCAAACCTATCTTATGGCATTCCAAACCTATATTTTTTTAGAAAATTTTTATCAATTTAATTTACCAAAATACCGTTGATATTTTAAAAATATCAATTTTTAGGATTTTTAAAAATAATTTCTAGAATATTCCTAATTTTTCATGAGAATCCCATCGTTCATGAAATTTCTAATTTCGCCCGACAATTCTCAAATCCAATGAAAATTTACAATTTTAATGGATTTTCTAATTTTTTGGGTCAAAAAATATATTTTTAAAGAAATTTGAATGGTCATGGACGCCCGAATGGACACACCACATGCCAAACACCAACCCCACATTTTCTCAAAATTTAAAATAACCTTTGTCTAATTTTTCACTAATTTTCACAAATTTTTTAAAAATTTTATTTTACCCCGAACGCATTTAGAATATGAACGGTCAAAAGTTTAGAATACGAACGGTCAAAAATTTTATTTTACACCAAACGCATTTAGAATACGAATGGTCAAAAGTTTTTTTTATCTTTTCATTTGCCTGAAACTTTTGCCTTTCCCGGAATACGTATTCTAAATGCGGAAAGGCAAAAGTTTTCCCAGAACGCCTTTCCGTATTCTGGGAAAACTTTTGCCTTTCCGCATTTAGAATACGTATTCCGGGAAAGGCAAAAGTTTCAGGAAAATGAAAAGATAAAAAAAATCGGAATGTGAAAGGTCAAAAGTTTCCGGAATACGGAAGGTCAAAAGTTTTTCCGGAATTCAGAAAGCCAAAAGGTTTCCTGGGAATGTGGAAACCCAAGAGTTTTCAAGAAAATAAATTCCAGAAATTTTCAGAGAAATTTTTCCCTCAAAATTTGGATTTTCCTCTCTTTTTTGGGCTTTTTTCCAAGCTTTTTTGAAATATTTTCAAAAGCTTTTTTTAAATAAAAAATTATTTAAAAAATAAAAAAATATATTAATAAGCTTTAATATAACTCATTTTCACCCGACAGGCTGCAGCGCAGCCCCCCTCCCCGTGTGTGCCTGTTGAAGAGATGAGGATAGATATTAATTTCCTTCATCGCCACTCCTTCTCTCCTCTCCTCTTCTTCTCTCAATTCCCACTCCCTCTCTCTCTCTCTCTCTCTCTCTCTCTCTCTCTCTCTCTCTCTCTCTCTCTCTGTGTTTTAACAGAGAGCTTAACCATAATTAATCATTTAATTAAGGTTTTTAATTAAACCTTTACTTAATCATAATTAATATTAATTATGATTAATGTTTAATTTTAGAAAAATCATTTTTAAGAGAAACTCACACGAGAAAATCAGAATTGAGAGGCGGAGAGGATCCCACGCACACGAGAGAGCATTTCATGCATCAACATGCTGTCCCCTACTGCATTTCAGCAGAAATTCGACAGAAATTTGATCGCATACTCGTGAAAAAACCCACAAAAATGTATAAAAAATACATTTTTAATCATAAAATGCTCTAAAAAACTAGAAAAAAAATCCTTAAAAATCTAGAAATTTAGGGAATCCATTCTACCAAAAATATCCACAGTAAAATATGTGGTATTTTTGTAGAAATTTTCATTAATGCTTTTTTTTAAAACCATAAAAAATAGAAAAAAATAGTATTAAACTCACGAAATTCCCTCGCAACGTCGATTGAATAGTAGTAACACACATTCCAATTGCCATATCGACGATCCACTTGCAAATCATCAACACAAATTCCCTCGCAACGTCGATTCGTCCATTGAATATAGTAGTAACACACATTCCAATTGCCATATCGACGATCCACTTGCAAATCATCAACACAAATCAATAAAATAACATTTTTATTAGTAAATATTAAAATTTACTTCAAAAAAATCCAACAATAATTAACTAGATATTGCTCTAATACCACTATTAAAACCCTAAGATCTCTCTAGATAATTGTTATGCATAAACATGCATAAATCAAGCATGAACTCAACCACCCGACCACCCCCGAGCCCAAGGGATGCACACATGGAACATAATGAAATACATCATACCTCTACCTTGATGTCCCATACCATCAAGAGGTATAACTCCAATCCAATAGCTTGTAGCTATAGTGTGAAATGGTAGCTGAGTAGATATGGACCTCTACACAAGAGACCATAGCCTAAGCTTCCAAGCCTCCAAGCCTCCTTGAGTGTGCCCCATGCCCCTATTATATAGGAGGGCCCTCAAGTGACTCTTGACTCTCCATTTTCCATGTGTGACCCTTGGATGCCTGACCCTAACCTTAACCCTTAAGGTTAGTCCTAACCCATGCTCCCACTAGAGCTTGTTCCCATGCTCCCATGCTCACAAGCCTAATGTGGGTTAGCCTCCTAGTATATGCACACACAATGTGCATATAACACTAGGGGGGAGGAGTATTCAATTTTCGAATCCATGGTACTACCTATCATCGTGTTGGTTATGTAATATCTGATGAAACATGAGATGCGTCTCCTCGATTTACCCAACTATATGTGTATGATGATACAGAGCATGAATTAGAGAATAGACTTCATGGAATGTCTTCTTTAAATCATAAAGTACTTGAGAGGTTGCAAACAATGATGTATGGATATAATCCGTATACTTGTGCACTTCGTACAATGAGAGAAATGTTGCAGTCAAGTCCACATGCAGATTTGAGAATGGTCATTACTGAAGCGCGATCAACTTCAAGGCAATACTTGGTTCTTACAAAAAGTAAGGTCGTGGTTGTCATGTTGGGTCAAGGAGATGATTTTCATGTGGGGTATACAGATATTCAAATAGTGTCGTGCATAGGTGCTTTAAAAAAAAATCTAACATACACCGTTCATATATGCCTTTATTATTTGTTCTTCTATTTTCTCGAGGAGAGGATGGTTGGCATGTGTAGGAATAGACAAGGTTCAAATGAGGAGACAAAGACCATAACTCAATGACAATATTATGCATATAGACTACAGATAAGGGAAGATACAAATTCCTGCCTTCTACGCGATGGTCGACTTTTGCAAGAGTACCTTGTTGATGCATATAGTAGCATGAAAGAATCTAGATTAGTATGGATACGCAATAATCAGAAAGCATTGCGTGCTAAAGTATACCAAGGTCTTACAGATATGGTTAATTCAAGCGATGGGGTCAATAGAGTCTTTGGGGGCATTGCTAGACGCATGGTAGTTCTAGCATCTTCATATACTGGGGGGCCTAGATATATGCATCAATTGTACCAAGATTCAATGGTAATTGTTAGAAAGATAGGTAAACCTGACCTGTTTATTACCTTTACTTGCAATCCTAAGTGGGATGAAATAACCAATGCTTTATTGCCGAGTTAGGTTGCCCAAGATCGACCTGACTTGACAGCATGGGTCTTTTATGAGAAGAATAAGGACATGATGCACTTATTGGTGAAAAAAGCAATATTTGGAATGGTATTGGGATGTGTTTCTATTATTGAATTTCAAAAAAGCGACTTGCCACATGCACATATATTATTGATATTGCTCACTATGATATGTTGGTATGTGCTGAACTTCCTGATAAGGTGATGTTTCCTGAGTTGCACAACATAATTAGACATTGTAATGTCCATGGACCATGTGGGGAACTAAATATGCGCTCTCCTTGCATGGTTAACGGGAGTTTCAAACATTGATACTCTCAGAAGTTTTTTGAGACTACTAGCATTAATGACAATGGGTATCCAACTTACATACAAAGAGACGATGGTAGTTTTATACCGGTAAAAGATCATAGGGTGGATAGTCGATGGGTCGTTCTGTATAAACCTTTTCTCTCTATGAGGTACAAAGCCCATATTAACATATAAGTATGCTCTACCATTACAGCCGTAAAGTATTTGTATAAGTATGTATACAAAGGACATGATAGAGCTACTATAGAGTTGTAAGACACACACGGGGTTATTGATGAGGTTAGTCAATATTTGGATGCACGGTACGTGTCTGCGTCAAAGACATGTTAGTGCTTATACCAAATATGATTTGCATGATGAAAAGCCTGATATACAAAGGTTGCATGTCCATCTCTCGATGCACAATAATGTGATATTAAATGATCACGATGATTTACGTAATGTGATTAGTTATGACAGAAACCAAAGAACATCTTTGACCTAATGGTTAAGAGCTAATTAATTGTATGCGAATGCAAGTAGCTTGCTAATTAATTATATGCGGATGCAAGTAGCTTGCTATATGTTGAATTCCCTTCCAAGTGGGTGTGGAATTTAGCTCTTTGATCATGGACTAAAAGGAAAAGGAGAAATATGATCGGACGTATGTATAATGTTAGTATAAGTGCACGTGAGCAATATTACTTACACATGTTACTTATACATGCTACTTACAATGTGCAAAGGATTTACGAACAGTGAATGGACATTTGTATCCCTATTTTAAGGCTGCATGTGAAGCCAAAGGAATGCTGGAGAGCGATGAGGAGTGGTATATGTGTCTCCAAGAAGCTGCATTTTAGAAAACAGGATTTCAACTGCGTCAATTGTTTGTCATTATAATGGTTTTTGTGAGCCTATATGCCATGGACATCTTTGGAAGAAATTCTCCACCGAGCTTTCAGATGATTTTTTCCATTCCTTGCAGCAGAGAGGGTGTGCAGATGTTGGTGTTTGTTATTCTATCAAGCTCTGTTTTTGCAAATGTATCTTACAACACTATGGAACACGGTTACATGATTTTGAAGGGTTGCATATTCCTAATAGATCAAGTGTTGCCAGTGTCGATAATGGTTTGTTGATGGAAGAGATAATGTTTGATTCTGTTCAACAGGCTGATTTGTCCATTTCCATGGTTGGAAAGGAATCTAAATAGTTGTCAATCAAGAGCATCTGGTACTATCCTTAAGACTATTTCTTTGAACCAATCAGGCAAAACATATCTTTATAATGCCTTGTTGTTTCGATTACGTGGAGAGAATCAAGTTGCATAGGCATGTGCATCATCTAGAATAGCTACATTGTTACTTTCAAATGGTCGTACAGTGCACTCACGTTTCAAAATCCCATTAGTGCTCAATGCTTCTAGCACATGTGGTATCAAAGCTAACATTCCATTGGCTGAGGTGTTGAAGCTTGCATGGTTAATCATTTGGGATGAGGCTCCAATGATGCATCGGTATGCATATGAAGCACTAGATAGGACATTGAAAGACATTATGCAAAGTGATACAGTGTTTGGTGGAAAAGCTATGCTCTTTGGTGGTGACTTCAGGCAAATCTTATCGGTTGTGCCAAAGGGATCGTGTGAAGATATTGTTGATGCAACGTTATGCCGATCACATATTTGGAGATATGTGAATGTTTTAAAGCTCACCCAAAACATACGGGTTAGACAAAGTGCTTATGATTGTACAGAACAAGAATTTATCAAATGGACATTACAAATTGGAGATGGCTCTATAGGCCATCCAAACAATGAAGGCAGAGTGGTAATACCACCACAAATGTTGATCCGTGTGGGAAGTCTGTTTTGAGTTTGGTAGAATGGGTATACAAAGATCTTCATCAGAGAGCGGAGGATTATGTATCCTTCTTTAAAGACCGTGCTATACTTGCACCATGAAATCTAGAGGTTGATGAGGTCAATGAACTAGCCTTGAGTGCATTGCCCGCTCTTGAAAGAATACCTCAGTGCAGATTCGGTTGTTTCTTCCGAGAATGATGTAATATTGTATCCAATTGAGTACTTGAACAGTTTGGACTTAGGTGGTGGTCACCCTTCTCACCGCTTGCTTCTAAAGATTAATGCTCCTATCATGCTGCTCCACAATTTGGATCCTTGACGGGGACTTTGTAATGGTATCAGATTGATATGCAAGAAATTTCACTCAAAGGTGATAGAAGCAGAAATCATTACAAGTATAAACATTGGAGACAGGGTCTTTATTCCCAGGATAACATTCATACCTACTATGCTTCAATTGCCTTCTTTTGACATGAGAAGGAGACAGTTCCCTTAAGGTTAGCTTTTGGTATATCAATAAATAAATCTCCAGGACAAACATTGAGTATATTGGGACTTTATTTGGCCACACAAGTATTCACATATGGACAGTTGTATGTTGATATGTCACGTGTTAGATCATTTGATGCAGTGAAAGTACGTGTAAATCATACTATGGAACATGAAAGCAGCATAGAAGGTTCAAACGAAGTCTTCACAACAACCAATGTTGTCTACAAGGAGGTTTTCCAAATGGCATGCATTAGAATGTAAATTTAATATATGCCCAAAAGGTAGAGAACAAGCTATTAATATAGTAGCTTACAAACGCTAGAGATTACATTCATAGATATCTCTGTATCAATGAAGTAAGCATTTGAAAAGAGAATATTTGCAATGATGTGGCATGGGTAATCTATGTTGTCTTTCGGTGCAATCTTTCACATTGATGCTACTCTCTTTGGTAATATTGAATTCATGTATATAAATCTACTTGCATTGAGTTAAAGCTACCATGTAGATCCACAAAAGGGAGGGGGCCCATCATTGCTCAAGAGGTGGTTCAAATTGTTGAGATGGTTGAAGGGACTTGGTGAGTTTCTATTTGTTTCTTTTAACATTTGGATAAGCAAACATTTGCTTTTATATACAGTGGCATTATTTATTTTTCTTGCTTGGCACAAAATACTGAACACACACACACACACACACACACACACACACACATATATATATATATATATATATAGAGAGAGAGAGAGAGAGAGAGAGAGAGAGACCTTAAAGTGTTATGTAAATGATTAGTGTAGTGAGTGTTATATTTGATATCAAGAGTATATTGTTTAGGATGGATGTAGCAAGGAGATCATTTTCATTTGTTTATGGGGTAATAGACAAGATATTGAAGGTAATATTTTTAATAATTACTATAATATAGGTATTATTGTTTTCCATAATCTATTTAATATTCATGGCTCAATTGTAGACTCTCTATTTTGGAAAGGATAAGTAACATCTCTGATTATCGAATTGTTAGAGAGCACCGGTGTTTTACGGTATATATAGAAAATTTTTGCTTTTTATGTAGCTTTTGCGTTTTATTTTGATAAATTTATATTGCTATTGATACATTTTTTTGCGACAGAAAATATTTTTATTTTTTAGAACCCAAATTATTGCTAGGTTTGTATGGTTGAGACACTTACAGACGAAAGCTTTGGACTTCTTAAAATTTATAATCTAAGATTGCAAAAGATCGCGGATCAACTTCATGTACATGTAATGTTTGTGAACTATGAAAAGCATGATAGGTAAGGTTTTTGAGTCATAGACACTGGATAATACATAATTTTTTAATTTTCTGTCTACAAGCCTATTCAAACTCTATTCGCCTCAGATATTGATCCACCAAATGAGTTCTTTAAGATTTTATCATTTTCCTTCTTTTTTACTTAGAAAATCATATCTTGTAATAGCTAATGTTTTTTTCTTAAATTTATTTTGCCAACTAGAGGTAAGAAGTATAAGCTTATAAGGAGAGAGAATCCAATTGCCCAAAGATTGTTTTAAAGCTTTGTTTAGGTGTGTTGAGATTGTCAACATTATACTGGGTTAAAATGCTACCTGTATATTTACGCCAAGTTTGATGCATTATTCAAAGAAATGTAAGTGCTTTAAGAGCTTCTACATGGATATATATGGCAAGCATGGTGTGTTTATATATAGGTTAGCAAGTTAAAGACCATGGAGTCCATCATGGGTTTCAAATATAAGGCTTATCTCTACTTACCCTTTCGAAGACGAACATTTTTTTTTTTTGGGTTGAAATTGGCTAGAATTAAAAAGTGCAACACAACACATACACCCTTGCGTGCCATCGCTTGCACAATGAGGGCTTCAACCTGTGACCTTGGAACTCTAGAGGAACACACCTCTCTTTTGCACTAATTTACAATTGACAAAGACGAGCCCTTTGTTTTTATACATGCAAGAATACTCTTGCCCGTCAAGGACAGGACAAGTCAAGCCACTGGTTTAGAAAAAAAACTACAAAACCAAATAGTTGGAAGGACACCCAACTATATTAGAATCTTAAAAAAAACAATCTCTTTAAATAACTCAAACTTTATTTTTTTTAAATTTAAAAGCATCGACTGTTGTGTGTGCATATTCTAGTGACTTAAGGATATCAAATGTAAACCTAAATTTTGCACTCAAATACAGTAGGATCTGCTTTGTGCTATCCGAGCGTATATAGATCGTGTGACCCGCTGCTGGCCTTCTGACTATTTCGTTAAAAACTCTCTCTCTCTCTCTCTCTCTCTCTCTCTCTCTCCATACAGGTGGAGTCTTTCCTTTGAATGCCAGACCATATATTAATGCAATGGCAAAATGAATTAAATGGAAACAAGATAAATCTGCATTTCATACTTCAACTGCTGCTACACCAATATAAGACCTGAAAATAGCAGTGAATATACAAAACCTCACTGATGTTCTCTATTGATTAAAGAAGTTAACCTAGCTAAGGAGAGGGTAGCATTAGTGAGGTCTAACCCTTGAATCAGTCAAGGTTACCTTACCAGGGTTTTAGATCTGTCACAGGGCCAGCAGTCCAGTTCAAAACTGTGACGCCAGGTTGGAGGTAAATGCAGGGCTGATGAGGGAGCTTCCGTGCAAGGCCATTCAGGATTTGGTGGAACCCATCATTAGGTAGGGAAGGCTGGGGGAAAAGCATGGCTTGCTTGATGGAAACGTTGGCCAGGGCCTTCTGTTTCTTCAAAACTTCCCTTGGCGAGAGTGAGGTGAGAATTGTGTCAAGCTTTGGTACATCCCTCTCGGCAACAAACACCCCTATCTCTTCCCAAGGTATGGCATCCGCAAAGGGAAGCACAATGTCATCAGCGATTATCACTGGTATGCAGCCAAACACCACGGCTTCGACCAGACGAGGGCTCCATGGTGCCCAGCCCAAGGGACACAGGCAAAAAATTGCCCTCTGCATGTCTTCGTAGTATGTAGCAGGATGCTCAGTTGACAGATCAAATAAGGGATTGTTCTTGAAGTTCTCCCATATGGATGCTCTTGCTCCCCTGCATTATCACACCAAGAGCAATCAAGCTGATGTTCATTGTCTACTATGATGAATGCCAAGCTTTTAACAACCACAGATCTTGTTCAATACCGTGTTTTTTGACAGTAGAATTTTTTTCTAACCTGGCATAGTAGCCTCCCTCAGGATCATTTCCCACATCATAAAACAGGCCACGGAAATATGCAAAGATGGAGCGAGGTGTGCTTGGGGGAATCAAATGTGCCATGATCCTCGCTGTTGGGGCATAAGGTGGAATAACAATGGAGCCCTCCTGCATACACACGTGGTAGCTCTGCCCAAACGTCTGAACTAGTGTTGCACGTTGCAAGACAGGTAGTATGCCTCTTTGAATGGCCTTCTCTTCCTGCTTTGAAATGCACCAAACAGAAATGAAACATGGTATTGAGCTTAGAGAGTGCATATTGTCTTGATTGTCTAAAAGATTCTTTCTTGAGAGCAAGTCGTATGCAGATCTATAAGTCTTTACAGCCATATCTATAGCCTATGAGTTGTTGCAATGCACCATGTAGTCTTTTGGCTTTCTATGGCTTAACAAGCAAAACGTGCTATGCAGGACAGTAAGAGAGACTAAAAGGCTTTCTGGCCACACTCTCGGTCAACAAAAGAAACTTTCACATGTCACAGCAAGAAAATCTCACCCACCTCTGCATAGCTATGGCAAAGTGGCAAAATCTTTCAATGGAAGCAAATTTTTTTTTTTTTGGTGAGTTTTTCTTTTCATGTGAGCTAGAGCCCATTCTACACATTCAGTGAGTTGCTCCCAGCTGCAGCAAGCGAGAGTCGAACCCACAACCTCTGCGTTCAGACGTCAACCCCCTAACCATTCGACTACACAGCGGGGAAAGCAAGCAAGGTTCAAAAAGCAAGCCACATATTAATGGGATGGAATCAAGCCCTTACACATGTAACTACGCAGAACAAAACAACTTTTCAATCAAAAGCAAGCCATTATACAAGTCACTATGCAGGACAAATCAACTTCTTAATCAATTTCTGCTGGTTAATGGAAGTAAATGCAGTCATCAATGTGGCCCCTCCTCAATCGTCCAAATCAAACTGAATTGTTATGCAGAACAGAACAACTTCCTATTAGATCTTTGCTTATTTGGGCACGGAAGCAAGCACAATGTCCTGTGCAGCTTTTTGAACTGACCAAGACAATCTGTGTTACTATGCAGAACAGGACAACCTCCTAGTCAATGTCTGCTTTCTTTGTAATGGAAGCAAGAAGTATAATGTATGTGGCTTTTCAATTGACCATGCAAAACAAGAGAGCTTCACAATTTAATTATGTTTGGTCATGAAAGCAAGCAAGTGAAATTTATCGAGCAAGGTTCAGTTTCACTCTAGGCTTGGTAATGGAAGCATGCCCTTACATTAAAGCGATAGTGGTAATGGAACCAAGCCCTTACATGCATCACTAAAATAGGACAAGACAGCTTGCTAGCCAATCTGTGCTCCCCGATAAGGAAGGAAGTATAATCAGTGTGGGATTTTGACTAGCTAGGGCTTCATAAAAGCAAATCACAAGGAGGGCTTGGAGGTGGGGCACGTGTGGAGACCTTGAAGTGCAAGCAAGAGAGCTCTCTGGTTTCTAATGAAAGTAAGCAAGACAATCTATGTGGCATTTGAACATTTACGACAATCCACATCACCAGGCAGAATAAAATCAATCTCTGCTTGGTCATGGAAACAAGCAAGACAACTTGATTGACCATGGAAACAAGCAAGACAGCTTAATCAATCTCTGTTTGGTCATGGAAACAAGCAAGACAACTTGATTGACCAAGGGTAATCTGTGCTTGGTTATTGAAAACGTGTGTACTCTGCAAGCAACAATTTGCTGCTTGAGGTAATGGGAGCAATCTGTATCATGTCTAAAAAGGAAACTTCCTCGTCCATCTCTGCTTAGGGCAGGTTGAGAAGTTTCTGCCCAGAAAGTTGAAACCATGAGGAGGACGCCAGACATTTACCATTTGGTTCACACACAACAAAAGGGAAAAGCTGCAACCTCTTTGACACCAAATGGGAGATAGCCTTATGGGATGCTGTGTGACTCACTAGCCAGTGGTGCAGGTTTTCCACTGGTTGTCCGGCCTTCTGCCTTTTGCTTCTCAATGCATCTGCTTGGTGGGGCCCTTTCGATGGTGGCCCAACGGCAATGTGGCAACCAGGTTTCTGCCTTGTGAGCCCAGCCTTAGTATTGGAACCAAGCAAGACTATCTTTATGGCTTTGTGATTGACCAAGGCAATATATGTTACTGTGCGCTGTTTGGTAGTGGAAGTGAGATGTGGCAATCTATGGAACTGTGCAGAACAATTAATCATTCTCTGCTTGCAACTTGCTGATTGGGGTAATGGAAGTATTTACAATCACTATGGTTCTTAGAAGCAAACCACATGTGAATGGTGATGGAAGTAAGCCCTTATACATGTTACTATATGCAGGACAAGACAGCTCTCCTGATCAGTCTCCGATTGGCCATGGAAGGCAAGATCATCCTCAATTGTCAACAGCAATTTGAGGCCGTCACAGACGTATGGAAATGTAAACTAGTAGAAATGAATACAGATAACAGCACTGCATCACAGTGCCACATCATCAATCATACTCTACATGGGTCTCTCGAGCGCAGTAGATGTTAAGGAAATGAAGCCATGTCACAATGTCACATCATCAAATCATACACTGCACAAAAATTCTAGAGCAAAGGTAGTGTTATAAAAACGACACATACATCACTATCCACCCCCTGCAAATGTTTACAGACACTGTTTGATGCAACTATGGGCAAAGATTATATGAAAGCCAAGTACATAAGAAACATGCAGCTTTGGTGGGTAGGCATGAGTGCAAACCTTGTAGTGGAAGCAAGCACCAAAGTCGTGGGGGACAATAAAGAAGTGGTCAGCGCCCTCAGTGCGATTCCAGAAGGGCCACTGGGTGGAGATGAATTGGATGGCACTTCTCATCATGCGGGGTGACTGGAAGGGCAGGGGCAAGCCATTCTTGGTGAGGTCACAGGTGGTGTAGACAGGGGTGAAGAACCAGTCAGCCTCCTCTGGGTTGAGTGTGCGGACAGGGCTGGACAGCAGGAAGTTGTGCAGGAAAATTTCTGCTGCAAACATGTGGCCCAAACAGCGCCCATCCTTCCCCAACACTTCTTTGTTGTATCGTGCAGGTAGCTCATACACATACACCTTCAGCCTCCCGACCGGATTGTCCCTCAGTGTATCATTTGTCGTTGTTGCCCTCCTGCCCCTGCCTTTCCTCCACACAACACACAAAGCAAGAGAAAAAAACCTCGTCATTTCTCCACTCCTTCATAGCCAAAGCCTCGAAAAACATCATCATTTCTTCACTCCCCCATAGCCAAATCCACTCGTTCTACCACTAATTCATTTTTGAGAGAGCTGTATAATTTCGAACATTTCCATCATTGGCTATGGGTTAGGATTCTTGAAAGATTGTTCTCATCATTAACAGCAAAAATCTCCATTACAAAGCTTTTTGAACTCAATTTACTGAAAAAACTAACAATTTTCCACTCCTGCTTGGCCAATTGTTTTAAGGGAAAATGTTTTTAGCATTCATTTCACTGATTGTGGGTACAGAATAGGGATCAACAGATGGTATTTCCTTTGTGCACAGAAAATTAAGAAATTACTTCCATCGTTCAGAGCTTCATTTCCATCAATAACTAACGGATTAGGGATCATGACTCGTGAGAGATGAATTTCATTATTAAAAAGCACAATCTCCATCATACGCCTGATTTCTTTTCGGGAACGCTCGACCATGGTCAATTTCAGGACAAAAAAGGGAACGCTCTAAGCACTTGTTTCACTAACTAGAGGTCAAGAGAGATTGTCTCCACCATTAAAGCCATTTTCCATCATGGAAGCAGAGACATTGAACAACAGCCTGATTTCGACATCAAAACGCCTCCGAAAACAGGCAGCCATCATTGAAGATTTGTGCAGAATACTGCGAATCAAAGCTAAAACAATTTGGATTAACACTTGGCCATGGTCGGTCTCTTAAGCAAAAAGAAGCTTTGAACTATACATTTCACTGAAACTGGCAAAAAATTAGCGATCAAGAAGAGGCGGAATTCCATCATTAAGAAGCCAAAGCCTGGTTTCTGCAGCAAAACGATGCTTCGAGCTACAGTTCCGGAAGAGCAAACAGCAACCATGCAAGATGTGTTCAGAGTGTTGCCAATTCAAGGTTCACATGAAAGCATGTGCACTTCCTATGCCTATGGAAACGAAGCGTCTAGTAGTTTGCAAGAAAGCAGACATCCAAGTTTTGTGAGATTAAATGCGCATTGAATATCCAAAAGAGAAGAAATTTTGGTCTTACCAACGTCAAGGCCTGATGATGATGATGAAGCAGTTGCACAGGTGCAAATCAGGAGAAGAAGGTGGAGCCATGGCCGGACAGTTCCCATTTAAAGACAATATAGGCACTACTGGGATTGCAGTTGAATCAAAGGGTAAAGCAAGACAACCTGCAAAACAACATGTTTTTCTCTGAACTTCAGATATGGCTCCAATCAAAGCATTCAGTTTCCTTCTCTGTGAAACCTCAGAAAGAAAGATGGAGATGGAGATCGAGGCCTTGGAGAAAGTACCTCGCTAGAAGCCTTCTTGTTCCTGGGTGTTACACGCCATTAACAGGCTGCATTCTTCTTCACCAAACACCAGCATACAGAAATGCAGGTTTCGCTTCTGATCCCAGCTATGGCGTGATTGAGAAGCTCCAAATGGTTGCAGAGTCCAGCGACGGTGTGAGATTCCTGCCATTGAAAGGCTGAAGAAGAAGAGGGAGAGGTGTTTGCATCCCTGTTGTCGTTGTTGATGCAAAGTAAACATCACAGTTGGTGGGGGTGGGGGAGCTTGGAAAAACAAAGAGTCGCCGCCCTTCCTTTCAGGTCTCTGTTGTTACGTGTGAGTTAAAACAGGAGTGAAGCAATAGAGACTAGGCAACCCTCTTGGAGTTCTACACTTGACCAAAAGAAGGCTATAACTAATCCAACCTTTGAGCATTTCGTCCTTTGATTATATTATCTAAGGGCCTTAAAACATGCTAACCCAAGCTTTGAGCATTTTGTATCTAATCACGATGACATGATGATATGAGGACATCACTTCCCTAGTCCATAGAGAAGACTTACTTATTTTCGAGATGTCAACTTAAATAAATAATAGGTTGTGATGTGTAAAACCCTCCCATGGGACTCTCGCCAAGGGGATGAGGTCAGGGGATCTAGTCTAGTACACATGTTGAGCTTCTCAATGGCTATAACTAAATAATGTATAGAATAACATAATCTCTAAAAGTATGCATTATGTGGTTGAATATGATATTTTCTTGTATTGCAAGGAGGGTTTTTTTTTGGGGGGGTGCATGCGCGTGCGTGTGTGCGTTTAAAGGAGCTTTTTTTGGGGGTACTGCAAGGAGGTTTTTTGAAACCCACACCTTATGGTGAGAGGGAGGGGGCGGGGGGGGGAGGAAGCGTGCCTAGCTTTCAAAGCCAAAGATTCATCATTGGGCTAATATCCCGTCCCTATGAATATGTATCATTGGTCCTCAACTTCCTTAATTTAAAGGCCTTCAGTCAAACATATGGCCTTTCCTACATTTGAGCACCCATTGCTAGACACTAATTGTTGTCTGCCCCCACTGCCAAACTCCAATTGTTGTCGCTTAGATTTAAGAGAAAGATTTGTTAATAATCAAGTACTCTTGGGGTGGCTTCAAGCGGGGGAGCCCTGTTGCACCCAATAAGTGCACGGAACAACACTATAATGCCACCCTCTGTCCAGGCTAAGGAATTGTTATGGGTTGGACATTGTGAAGAGACCCATGAATAACTAAGCCTTGCAATAATTGTGAGAGCATTGAATGCAAAATTTTCTCCAATTTCTCACCTTTTAGAAGGGACACATAGACAACCAAACCTTATATGTGAAGGCATTGAATACAAAATTTTCTAGAGCTTCTCACCTTTGAGAAGGGATTCATAGACAACCAAACCTTTGATGTGAAAGCATTGAATGCAAAATAAAATCCCCATCTTTTCCACCTTTGTAAAGGGACACATTAGATAACTAAAAGCCACCATGAATGTGAGAAAACTGTGAGACCATTAAATGCAAGATCTTTCTCCACTTCCCTACCTTTGTTGTGGTTAACTTTATAAAGTAGGAGGCCTTGTGGCTTGTTTATTGAGTGCATGAGTTCACGGAAGAGTACCTCATATATATATTTAGATCTAATAAGGTCATAAGCTTTATTTAAAGATTAATTTGTTGTTGAATGCCATAGGCTTTATTACTTTATCATCTCATAAAGTAAGATGTATTTGCCAAATGTTTAAGTGATATAAATGTTGTCAAATTTTAAACAAAATTGTAACCAATAGACGCAACTTCTTAAAGAGAATTGGAGCAACACTATGAGTGTCAATCCTAAAAGAAATATAACTGATCCTAAAAGCAACAATATGAGCACAAATCTTAAAATAGTATAACAAATCCTAGTGATGTTGCTATGATGAAAAAAAGCTTGTCTTCCTATTTTATTTACTCAAGAAAATCCATCCAAGATGATTTCATAATAAGCATATCAAGGCAATCATAACATTCTAGCAATGTACATAAAGGTACAGAAAGGAAACATTAAAATGAGTTTCACACATTTTTGTGAGGTCATAGAAAAAATCACATTACATGGATGGATGGATGTGTGCATAAGTTGTATGTTCATGGATGGACGTAAGTTGTATCTTGTATATCGAGTGATCTTGAAACCATCAACTATCTACTTTGCACTTTGGGTCCAATGCATGTAGGCCCAATGTAGGTGGCTATAAAAATATAAAATTTTAGTTTTGCAAACAAGTTGACGTTAACTAGTCAATTAATTACAATAACTATAGAGTTGATATACATTTAGGTTATATGTTTCAAGTTGGGGTCAAACATGGGTTAGCTTGGGTATATATCATTTAGCTTGCTAGTATCCAAAACATGGGTTAGTAAATTGGATAAATATCATTCAACTTACTAGTATCCAAACATGGGTTAGTAAATTGGATAAATATCATTCATCTAAACATGGGTTAGTAAATTGGGTAAGTGTCTTTCAACTTACTAATGTCCATAGATGTGGTATAAGAGGATGTGTATAGACCCCCATCAATTTAACTTAGCTAGCATGTTACATCCATCCATCCATGCTTATGGTGCTCTTTTTTATTGTCTTTGGTATTTGATGGCATATCCCTTTAATAACATAACCAACCGCTTTACTCTAGACAAGACATTTTGCCTTTCACCTATTTTAGGCCTACTAGAGACATCTCACATAGACTCCTCAACTACATGTATACCTTCCAAAGATATGGGACAAAGGAATCAAAGACCCCATAAGTCTTATGGATCATCCTAAAAAGACACGAGACATTTGCCTTGCATGAAGGGTGTAAAGGGCATATCTTTCAGATGGATTAGTAACTTGAAATCTTTCAACATACTAAAATTGAATTTAAACAATATGAAACTCTACCATTTCTTGTCTTTCATATTACTTCATTTTACTTGAGGCATCTTTTAAACCTTTTACATGTAATAATTCGATTGATGATAGTTGAGGCATCTTTCGAACTTTTCACATGTGAAATGTGTGCATCATGAAGCATTTAAGATCAAGTTTTGGTTTTATGGCCTTGGAAGATCTTACTTGGAAGAATATAACATGAAAATAAACATCATTTCTCCATTTTTAAACAATTAAAAGTTTATCAAGCATGCTTACAAATAGTGTAAGAAAAGGAAGAGAATTTATGGACTCGATTTGATTTTATCAATCATAATTAAAGAATTGAGATGACTATCAAGAGAAGTCATAAATATAATCTACAATAGAGCCTTGCAAAACTCTCTTTCCACTTATTGACGAGGAAGAGAAAGAAGGACCATCATGAACCTAAATAATCTACTCAAGGGTATGGTAAAGTGACTCAAGCCTCACATAAAGAAGTCACTTTTATAAAAGTGGAGGCTAGCAAGAAAAAGCATGTTCTGAGTAAAGATAAACAAATCTATGCTATACATTATGCCATCTTTAGAGAAAATATTCTTGTAGTTGAACAAGAATATGATATTCTAAGTAGATTACTCTATTAAAGTTGTTCAAAGATTCTCAATCAAGAATCTCCTATGGATTAAGAAGGAATGGATGCCATCATGAAGAAGCTAGAATGAAATAAAAATAATGGGCAACACCACCTACTTCAAGAGGGAAAGTGCCATTAAAAAACTATACAATGGAACATCCCATTATTTGTTGCTTGGCATGATGGATTATAGCTATTTTTGTTTAATTTTTTTGTATACATAATTGTTTGAAGGTAAATACAACCAAGGTTATGGTATATGGCTTCATTAAGATTTATGATGGCACTCATTTCCACCCCCTAAAATGTCATTAATGAGTACGTATTGAATGTTTAAAGAGCATGCAAAGGTTATAGAGGAGATCTTGCAATGATACCATTGGAGCACATAAAACAAGACATAATTACATTTGAGAAACCACCACTTGACACACACAAATTAATGGTGCCTTCCAATTAGTACCCTATATATTTACTATAGTTTTGTGAGATTAACCTCATCTTCCCATGTAATGAGTCTATATATGAAGCAATGTAAGAGGAGAGATGAAGTGTGAAAAGATTGAAAGGGGAGGTGGACAAAGAGCCAAAGGTGAGTGTGGTTGGATTAAAGGATGTTAGAATTAGGGTTAGGGTTGCAACAATGCACACACACACAAGATAGAGAAGCTTGAGAGCACACAAACTCACTAGATAGAATGAACAAATGTGTGACAAATACAAAAGATAAGTACACACCCCAAAATGGGTAGATAAGAGGGTGTACAAACGTACAGGGAAAAAAAACCTCCTAGTGAGGGAAAAAGTGCCCCAGCAGTCCTAAGTGTGTTCACACACATCACTACCATATAATGCTACAAATCCCACTTGGAGTGATAATGTGAACATGTACAAGAAGGTATGGCCGATCAATCCTGAAAATGTAGTAAGCCCAAAGCTTTACGAAAAGCTTCGAACTTTTCACGCGAGGAAGAGCCTTCATGAATAAATCTGCCATGTTGTCATTGTAGGCACGTAGACCCAACTGATCTCTGCTGTAGAGAGTCTTTCCCTGACAAAGTGGTAATGCATCTCAATGTGCTTAGTGCGAGCATGAAACGCTGGGTTCCTCACAACTATTAATGCGCTCTGGCTATCAGCAGTGAAAATCGTAGTGCTAGACGACTGTCCAACACCCAAATTAGCCATAAGACATCTGAGCCACACACACTCAACTGTAGCTATAAAAGCTGCCCTGTACTCAGCTTCACAGCTGGAAGTGGCCACTGTTGGTTGCTTCTTGCTGAGCCATGATATACATGAATCACCAAGGCGAAAGCAAAACCCACTAGTGGACACTTGTGTGTCATAACATCTAGCCCATAGCATGCAGTTTTGTGACTCACCCCCCTTTGGATAAAGCATACAGTTTTGTGACTCACCCCCCTTTGGATAAAGCAAATAGCAAAAAACCCGCTTGACAGCCTGCCAATGCTTTGTACCTGGGCTATGGATAAATCTGCTCAACTGTGAGACTGCATACTATATATCTAGCCTTGTGTTACATACATAAAGAAGGGATCCAACAGCCTGCTTATACAAACTAGCATCAAAAGAGTCTCCTGCATCTTGAAGACTAAGTCGAGTACCTTTCTCCATAGGTGTAGCCACAGGTTTATAGTCTTCAAGATTAAACCTCTTCAATAGCTTCTGTATATATTTAGAATGCAGCATAACAATGCCATCATTGCATTGCATAAACTAAATCCCCAAATAATAATGCAAGAGAGCCTCAAATTTGACATCTCAAACAATGATTGGCCTTAAAGGCTGAAATCTGATCTATATCTGGTCCCGTGTGAGCAGCATGTCATCAACGTATAGAATGATGACCAAAAATGTGTCCTTACTTCTCTTCACATAGAGGGTACTCTCTATTAACTGTTGCAAAAATCATTTGCAACCAAGTATACATGAATCTTCTCATACCATGCTCTAGGAGCCTACTTAAGGCCATAAAGAGCCTTTTTCAACCTTCTCCTTTCACATCAAAACCAGGAGGCTGCGATACATACACCTTCTTATGTAAATCACCATTCAAGAATGCAGTCTTAATGTCCAATTGATGTACATTCCACCCATGATGGTACTGCCAAAGCAATGAGACACCTAATGGTAGTCATATGAGATATGGGTGCAAAGGTCTCATCATAATCAATGCCCTTTTACTGGGCATACCCCTTTGCAACAACTCTAGCCTTGTAGCGATCAATGCTACCATCTGCTTTGCATTTTAACTTGTAAACCCACTTAGTACCAATGGGCTTCTTGCCACCATGAGGTAGATTTGTCAAATACCAAGTGTCATTCTTAAGTATAGAGTTATACTCATCCCGCATAGCATGCATCCAATGATCATGATCCTGTGCTTCCTCAAAGGAAACAGGTTCCTCCTCATTACATAAAGTAGAAATGAGAACATGATCCACATGAGAATAATCTGCATGATGAGAACCTGCACGAGTTCTGCTAGGTAAAGGACCTGCTAACTTGCTATCCCTCAATGTCTGAACACAAGCCATTTTGGCATACATCTAGATTCTTCTATGGCTGCTCTCTGTTCATCCACTACATCCTCAATAATTGCCTCATCAAAAGGCTGATTTGCAAGCTGATTTTGCACTTGCAAAGGCTGAATTTCAACACTTGGTTGAGCATTCAATTGCTTTACATATGGCTGCCCTCCATGAAATAAGGTAGGAGCGAATCAAACATGTCATGTGAGCATACATTCTGCTATTTTTTGCATGAGAGCATGGGCTGAACTTAGTTTTCAACAAAAACAACATCTCTACTTACCAAAATCCGCTTTGAGGTCGGATGGTCTATATCCCTTGCTTTCTAAACTGTATCCCACAAATATGCATTTAACTGCCTTATCATCAAGCTTACTGTGTTGCTGCTCAGGCACAAGAGTATAAGCAAGACAACCAAAAACAAACAAATGAGCCACATAAGGCTTCCTGCCATGCCAAGCTTCATAAGGAGTTTTATACTGCAAGGCCTTGGTAGGGCATTTTTGCAACACATAGTTTGCGCACATAGTTGCCTCTAACCAAAAACCATAAGGTAAATCTTGGGCTTTCACCATATATCGTGCCATCTCCATGAGAGACTTGTTTTTCCTCTCAGCCACACCATTTTACTGAGGTGTGTATGCCACTGTACATTGATGTCTTATGGAGGAGCCACATATGTATAGATTCTACTTCAGATGTACCTGCAGCACCTGGTTGCACTGGTAGTTGTGAAACAGGACAAGTTTGACTACAACTGATCACATTCCAAAGGCCTTTAGCAACTAATACATGCCTCATCATATAGGACCATAATGGGTAGTTAGTCCCATCAAGTTTGTCCTCAGCAGACAACATGTTGAATACATCACTACTGCCAGCCATGACTTTCTACAAAATGCAAAATCTTTCAACACACTCCAAGTACTCAGTATTCACTGAATGCAACCTTGGATGGATGCCAACTAACTGAATCACATGTAAAGTGTATGAAAATTAACACAGAGTAGAGAATAGTGTTACTGGCAAAACTATGATGGTCGATGTTGTTGAAGACACTGTAGATGTTGCACACCAAATCTTTGCCAGTATACAGTCCAAATACCCAAAATTGAGCAGAACCAATCCAAAATGTCGCCTCTCCAAAACGTCTGCAGAAACCTTGCGGTGCCCAAAACGTGCCCAAATCGCACCGCGGACCCCTAAAATTATGTATATTTTGTATACTCTCTATACTTTGTATACAACACACTAAAGTATACACCTTCTTCTCCTAAGAGGGTATCTCAATCCGAGACAGAAAAATAGGGTCGTGAGGTGTTATGGCTCACCCTAACCCTCCTTGAAACACATCCAAAAAGAGATTACCTAGTGAACCGCAACTATCGTGAGGATCTTTTCAATGGCCGAGCTTGTAACCCTTGAGATCTCCAAGCTCTACAACTCCTTGAGAAGCAATTCCACCGTGTCTCCCGTGAGTGTTATCACACTGCCACGTTGCACTACGGGTCCAAGTCCCCCCTCTTACCTCACTTCACTCACACACACTCACTAGCATGCATTAGGGAGAGAGATTAGCAAGAGGATTAGTAAGAGCAAGACTCAATTGCACAATGGGATAGTATCTTGTATAATGAGAGCAATTCACTTATATACATGGCTAGTTAAAGTGTTCACACTCACTTAAACTGTGGCCGTCCAGGCACTTTAGGCTCATAAGGGACCTAATGCTGTTACAATGACTACTCTCATAATATATCCATGAAGTACATCACTTAGGACTTTGCTACCACACACTCTTGAAGCGGGAATCGCCATAAATACTCCGTCACACCATTACAGGTGCCCGTCCAAGTTGTAGCTTTGGACACTATTGCTTCATATCTTGAATGTATGACTATTTGGTGTATCTACCATGACTCCTTGATGTAAGATAATGGCGGTAGCTCTTGTTAATCCCAGAATCGGATTAACATTTTTCCCATCCTGATGATGATGATTGCGTCCTCGTGATCGCGCATTGAAGACCTTTGTGTGGGGAGAATGAACAAGCTTTGTCGATGGCTTTGATGTTGAATGACGTTCAATGGTCTTTGTTCCTCCGGAAGGAATAAGAAAAGCTATTTAATGAATGAAGAGGTTAGTGTTGTATTGGGAATTCCTAACGGGGTGGGGGGGTTTTTGCGAATGATTGCACTTTTATATTTTTACGAATGATTGCATTTTTATATTTGTGTGAGCCCTTTTTTTTTGGCTCACTTTGTTTTTGGCAATCATCGGCAAGGTTACATGTGATTTTTGTTAGTGGGGACACTAAGAGATGTTAATAATGGGAGAGAAGAGAGAGGAGGATCCAGAGGAACGTAGACTTAATCATTAGAACAAGATGGTAATTCTCAGTTCCTCATTTGATTCATTGGAGCGACATTCATCATTTGAAGTAATTGGCTTGTGATGATGTCCCTTTGTATTGTAGGATTCTTGTCGAATGTTGTTGAGTAGGATCCGATCCTGTTTTCTTCTGCCCATGTGCTTTTTATGTTTTTATGTATATTTAAGTGCTCTTAGAAGCAGATTCACATGAAGTACAAGAATTGAGTCATATAGACTCTTATTGAATTGCTCTGTGTTGAAGTAGCCATGTAATGGTGAGGATTGAAAGAATTATGTTGAATTGCGAGGCTAATATAGATATCTTCACTAAGGATTGAAGATCATTGATTTGTGAAGATGGTGGCGTCGTTTGGAGAGGTTTATAATTTGAAGGAAAATTCTAGGTGATGGGTTGTACCATTGATCATGATGTTGCCCACCATGGCCCCCTCATCCAGAGATGTACCTAGAAGTTGTAGATGGTGAGGCTTTGGTGCAAATGTTCTCCAGTGCATGAGTATGGATATGTACTCATGGAACAGTTTCTACATTAATTTAGCCAAAAGAATACTAAGCAATAAGCTTAACAAATATATAGTGGATATTACGTGATATGGCTTAACCAATGATGGGGCTTGAATTGTGAAAGTGCACGTTCTTAAGCCGTGAGATGGAACTCCGTGAATTGTAATGTCGTGAGATGGAATTCCATGACTTTGCAGGTTTTGACGTCGAGGGTGTTTTTTATTATTGTAAAAGAAATGGGTCATCTAGGTCATGATTTGCAAGCAATAGCTTCTTGTGTGCTCATTTCTCACTTCTAGAGGGGTGACAAGAGCATTGTTATTTTGTTCTTGATGTGCTCCTAAGTCTCCGTATTGATTCTTAAATTTGTTGCTGAAATGATGTCGAGACAGTAGGGAAGACTGCTGATTGTTTGCTTGAACAGAAAAGCTCTTGTGTTGGTGTGCTAAATGCACACCAACACAAGCTCTTGTGTTGGTGTGCTGAATGCACGTGAGTGATTTGCTTGATATTGCTTGGGCCTCCATTCTTGTCGAACTTTAGGTGAAGTTATTTTGGGATTGAAGTCAGTGGGGTGAGGTTTTCTTCACATTGTTCGATTTTGGCATCCACATGATGTTATTACCATCATAGTATCCTTGTTGTTGAAGTACATGCACAGGAACCCGTCATAGTATCCTTGTTGTTATTACCATCATAGTATCCTTGTTGTTGAAGCGGGGACTTTGTTATGTGCTTGGGGACCTAAGCTTTGGTATTTCTTTAGTAGTACCCTTGTGCTTGCAGCAGTGTTTTTGGTACCCACACTTGTTGCATTGGTGGAGTTCTTGAGGAACTCACATAGGCTTTTGTGGACGGTGTTGTGGAGTACTCTTCTGCTTCCTTGGCCTCCTAGTGCTGCATTGAGGAAGAGGTTTTGACCGTCCAGGTACCCAAATTTGATTGGCACCTTCATAGTAGCCTTGAGCTACAAGTAGCTACTTCTCCACCCACATTTTGATACTATTAAGATATCGTGATTGTGGTAATCTTGGTGGAGTTTTCTTTTGGGTTGGTATGGAAGGTTTGGGGCCCTCCTTGACTTTGGTTGGCGCTGAGGCTACAAGTTTGAGACTCATGGGCATTGTTGATAATGAGATTAGAGTCTCTTGTGGAGTGACTGTCGATGACGAGGCCTTTGAGCATGTGGTTGTCTCTTGTGGAGTGACTGTCGATGACGAGGCCTTTGAGCATGTGGTTGTCTCCTTTGTTGAGGTTTGTCGATGAAGATGCATAGGCTCCGGGTTCTTTCCTTTGAGTTCCTTGTTAGAGATAGATGGTTTGGCTGTGGAAATTTCTTCAGGAATAGCTGTTGGTTGCGAGGTTTTGGCATAGAACTTCGTAGGTGAGGATGGGGTTGAAGGAGTAGAGGCTTTATCAGAGTTCGTTGTTGACACAGATGGTAGGTCATTGTGTAGAGGGGATTTTGTGGAAGAGGCTTGTATCCTTTTGCGTTCAGCCTCATAGATATCCATTAAGGTTGGATCCTCTTCCTTGCAATATGGTATTGTAAACTTTTTGTCATTGACCATCATGATGACTCTATCGCTAGCAAAGCACAGTGGTGATTGAGCAGCAACAGTCCATTTATGCCCCAAGAATAAATCTTCTTCCAACACATACTCAACCATACAAAACTTGCAAGTAAGGGGGTTAGTTTCAATATACATTGTATGTTCAAAGTACCCCAAACAAGGCATGTTCAAGTCTTGTGTAAAGTTAATCTTTTCAGGATCTGCCATGAGTGTTGGTTGGCCTAATAAATCCCATAGCTCGAGGGTCATGAGATTATGTTCTCGTGTTGGATAAAGCTATGCTTGAGCTGTGGTGATTTTATTTGAAATTTCCAATCCAATGAAAATTCTAGGGATCTTTTCAGTAAGATATGTTGGAAGTTCCAGCTCCTACAAGGTTTCTTCCTTCCATAATAGCAATTGTACATTGCCTGCAGGAGTGTTCAAGGTGATTGTTTTCATGGATTCATTAAGTAAATATAACGATTCACTTATCCAAGGTCCACCAAAGATGACATCATACTCAAGGGAATCTAAGGTAACATGAAATGTAAATTCCATATCGCCATTGATTGTTTGAGTAGTGTATCTAAAGTAACCTGGAACTTTAATGTTTTGTTCATTGGTTCCTTTTGCAAGACTATTGCTTGTAGGGATGAGTTTAGGTTGTCCCAATGACACCTAAGTGTCTATTGTCATGATGTTATGACTTGCACTAGGGCTAATCAATGCACGTTTGTGCTAAACATCATTGCCTGTAGGGAAATCCAACCATACCATGATAGAATCTTCCAAAGGAACCATGGGAGTTTCGGTTATTGTTTTAGCTTCAGATTCTATGTATGTTTCATATTCTCATTCACTTTCATCCTTTGTTTGGGTCTCAGTTTTTTCAAGAGTACCCAATGTGTACATCGGCACTCTTGGTCCTCTGACAATTCTTAATGAGGGCTATTTGGAAACTTGTGAATTCTCACAGTCCTGTTTTATGGAGTTCCTTATGCCCTTGTATAACTCAGGTTGTGAGCCATTAAAGGTGCAAGTGCTGATGTGATGCTGGCTTTATCATGAGAGAAAAGCATTTCTTCGAATGAGGTTTTGAGAGACTTTTAATCTTGCAAGGGAATTTTTGAATTCCTCACGTGCTTTCTCAAGCCTATAGTTTGTACAGTCTATTTCAAATGACTCTTTTGTAGAGAGTATATCTTCCTCTCTCTTGAAAGGGAAAGTGGTACTCCTCTAGGTTTTGTATCTTGGTTGCTATTTTAGGTTTGGCATTATGAGGTTCAATCAACCGGTGACCCTGTAAGACATTCAACCAAGCTAAGCATGCTTTCTTGAGCTTGATTTTTGCATTTCGCATATGTCATGTGATCATTATTATCCAATTGGGGTGGTTCAGTGGGTTCTAGTTTCTTGATTGGTCTATGTGGTGCACTGAGCAAAAAGTAAGAACTTGTTTCATCCTCACTTAGTGATGTACTAGAACTTGTGTCATTCTCTGACTTTCTTTGGTTTGTTAGTTTTCCATTATGTTTACCCATGCGACGAGATCGAATTTTCTTTTGGGTTTTTGTATCCTGTGTCGTACATATGAGTGTTGAGGTTTGTGTGGTGGTCTTTGATGTGGATGCTTCTGCATCATGTATAGCTTTTGGATCTTTTGTGTTTATGTCCCTTTTTGGGTTTATGTCCTCTCTACAGACTCCTTTTTCCCGTCTTTTAATTCAACCTTGGTTTCGACAATTTGTTGTCCTTTGTTTTTCTTGGTTTTAGAAGGTTTTTCTCCTTCTTTTGGGTTCTTTTTTGAAGCATGTTCTTCTACCCATGTTGAGGTATTGTCTTTTGCATTCTTTTTGACTGTTTGTCATGCCTTGACTTGTAAACGTGTAAGCACATTCAATGGCACTGTGGACGATTGCCCGTTTTGTACAGTTAAGATGTTAAGAGTTGTATTTTGTGAGACAAGTTGCATTGATGCAACTCGTCTTGGGCAATCTTGGAACATGTGATCAATGCCACATCGTTCACACATTGGTCACAAGGTGTTAGTGACTATGGGCATGGGAGTATTCCAAACTGTGTAGCCTGCCACCTTGTGAGGTCCACGACAATAGAAACACGGAAGTGTCCGATTAACTACTTCCTAAGCAGTTTCTACCCTTTGGACAGTTTTTGTTTGGTGCATGGGAGATGAAGGTTTTGAGTCCATTGTGGATGAAGCGAGGCACTTTTTAGTATCATGGTCAAAGGTTTTACAATATATGCAGTATAGAAGAACAGGTGCCTTATATGCACAATGAGGATTGGGATGATTGTAATGATTACACTCAACACAAGGCATTTTTCTCCTCACTTTTAGAGGCATTAAGGATGTCTGGTTTTGAAGGTTTTCATCCTTTTTTAGAGACGGCTCTAAGGTTTTAAGCAAGGCTACATAAAATTCTGGGAAGGCTAGTTCCGAGATTGATCTTTCTTTTGCCATTGCTTCACTTGGTTTAGATGAGGAACACCTCGTAGCATGATCATCTTCTAGCATGTTGTCATCTGAACGTATTGCTTCTTTACAACATTGATCGAATGTTTTCGGATTGGTTACAATGATTAAGTTGTGTAAGCTGTTATTCTTTAAGCCAATCATGAAACATCTCTTCAATTGAACATCGTTTAATTTTTCCCATGACTCACAACGTAGTCCAAGAGTTTTATCCTAAGGATAAAATCTTTAATGGATTCATTTGGTTGACCCTCAATTGAATAGAGTTCTGCTGCACTCCACCAATTACCTTGTCTAGAAAAGCCATGTATAAAGGCCGATTTCAAGGTTTTGAAGTTGGTCTTAATCGGCGGCATCAATGCGATGAACCATCGACTAGCTTTTCCCTCTAAGCATAATTTCAATGCATGTATCTTAGTGGGGCAGTTGGGATTTCCAAAGGCTTCACATCTCTGTTCAAACATTTGAATGAATTGAACAAGGTTTGTTGTTTCGGCATTTTTACCCATAATTTTGGAAATTTGTATTGCCATATTTCTGTATGAATCACTCAGGCCGTATGTGAGTGCTCTTGTTGGAAGAGACTCAGTGAGTCCTTGGGCCACCCCCCTTCCTAGACTAGTTAGTATGTCCAAGGTGTGGGCATCCAGGAAAGGGTTGGTACTTATAGGACTTGCGAGAATGTTAGGCAAGGGACCAAAGCAGCCCGGTGGGATCGAAGTCATAGGGGGTGTAAAACCCGATGACACGCTTGTTATAGACATGGCCAATGGCATGAGGAGGTGAATTTGTGGCATAGATCTCAATGGCTCGAAGATGTCAGCCACCATTGGGTTTAGTCATTGTGTGATCCCTGGCAATCCCTCAATCGTGGCCATGTCAGAGTGCCTAAAAGTTTATTAATGAGCAATCACAAAAAAAAATTTTGGGGGGTTTTTTTGGTTTTGGCTTTTTATACTTTCCCACAGCCCATTACAGCCTTAAGAGGCTTGGTGTACTCTTCGTTGGATCAAACGGGTGTCCGTTTACCCTAATTAGCTTAGGCGCTATACGCACGTGAACCTTATATTTTTCAGAAAAAGCGTATACTAGGAACTTCCCAGATGGAAGGGGAGGTCCTAAAACCTATTTTCCATCACTGTCTCAAGGCGAAATTTTTTTTTGAGAATTTTTTCCCTGTTTCGCAGCACGTTTTTTAGGGTGTTTCAACAAAAAAGAATTTTAAAAAACTTTGTATGAGGGAGTTGTAGTATTTTTGGAGTACTACAACTTTGTTTCCCTGAGTTGTTCGTGATTTTGTCGTTTAGATCCTTAATAAGTAGCCTAAATATGGCTCGTCGTCGTTTTCACGCTGGTTTTTTGTGATTTTTCGTGGTTTTTGGGCTATTTTTTGCCTTGCTTTCTGGGAAAAATTTTGAGGTTGCTGCTGGTTCGAGGCCAAAATGGTCGATTTTGACTTCGGATGATTGAGTCCAAAGTCGAAGAGCTCGATGTCAGCTTTCCGATGAGCCCTAGAGCGCCTTCATCGGATATATGGTTTAGGAGATACAGGCCTCCAAACAGGGGTGTTTTCTAGAGTTTCACGTCGATAGACCCCTTTTCACGTCGACGAACTTTACAAGTTTTATAAATTTTATTTTTTTTTCTCGCATAAAACCTAGTTCCGTGAAAGTACAGAAAAATGGTTCACGCCATGAATCGGACTCACGGAATATTAAATTCATTTTTTTGCGTGAAACTTAGGTGAAAGTACAGAAAATGGTTCACGCCGTGAACTGGTCCACTCCACAGAATATTAAATTTATTTATGTTTATTTTTTGTTTTTTCTTGCGTGAAACACTGAGTGTTTCATGCCGTAAACCGGACTCCATGAAATATTAAATTTAAAATTTATTATTATTATTGTTATTTTTCTCTCTCGCATGAAATCTTAGGCTTTCACGCCGCGAAACACTCAGTGTTTCACACTGTGAACCGGACTTTATGGAATATTAAATTTAATTTTTATTTATTTATTTATTTATTTATTATTATTTTCTCTCTCGCGTGAAATCTTAGGCTTTCATGCTGTGAAACACTCAGTGTTTCATGCTGTGAATCGGACTCCACGGAATATTAAATTTGATCTTTTTCTAGCGTGAAACCTTAGGCTTTCACGCCGTGAAACACTGAGTGTTTCACACTGTGAACTGGACTCCACGGAATATTAAATTTGAATTTTTTTTCTTTTTTTGGGAGCCTAGTGGGAAATAAGAATTTTCCTTTTTTGGGGGGGGGGGATATTTTTGAATTTAAAATGAAAGGGGTATGGGCATTTTCCCCAAAAAATAGTGGGAATCAAAAAAGTCAACCTTTTAATGACACCCCTTACACATAGATGACCCCTTACACCCTTCTCTTGCATTGTTTTTTGATGCAATGGATGCAAACTAAGCCTAATACAAACTATGTGCAAGCCCTAAGAACATGAAAAACCACAAAAACAACAACAAAAATAATAAATTAATCTAAAAATTAAGCAAAAAGCTTCTTTTCAAAAATAGAAAAGAGAGCTATTCTACACAAAATCTCACATAAATCACCATCAAATCCACATCTTTTTCATGGGAAACCATTAATCAAGATAATGGGCAATGGGTTATGTGTAGATTAGAGGCAAAACAATGGAAAAAGCCAAGGGATGGCTCCCCGTAGGCGGCGCCAAAAATGTTATGGCTCACCCTAACCCTCCTTGAAACACATCCAAAAAGAGATTACCTAGTGAACTGCAACTGTCATGAGGATCGTTCCAATGGGCGAGCTCGTAACCCTTGAGGTCTCCAAGCTCTACAACTTCTTGAGAAGTAATTCCACCGCGTCTCCACGAGCGTTGTCACACCGCCACGTTGCACTATGGTTCCTCGTCTCCCCCCTCACCTCACTTCACTCAAACACACTCACTAGCATGCATTAGGGAGAGAGATTAGCAAGAGGATTAGCAAAAGCAAGACTCAATTACACAATGGGAGAGTGTCTTGTATTATGAGAGAAATTCACTTATATACACATTGCCATAAGTGTTCACACTCACTTAAATTATGGCCGGCTGGGCACTTTAGGCTCATAAGGGGCCTAATGCTATTACAATGACTACTCTCATAATATATCCATGAAGTACATCACTTAGGACTTCATCCTAACTTGCTACCACATGCTCTTGAAGCGAGAATCGCCATAAATACTCCGTCACACCATTACGGGTGCCCGTCCAAGTTGTAGCTTTGGACACTATTGCTATGTAGTCATGGATCCTTGAACATCTATGCAATAAAATGTAATGGTGAGCTTGGGATGACCCTCTCTCTTTAGGGTGTATGATCCATAGAATTAGCATAATGCACCCATAGAATCAGCGTCCATTCCTCATATGAAGAGACATGAGTGGATCAATTCTTGAGTTTGGGATCAGCTCATAATTAACATCCATGAACCAACTCATACGCTCTTCCTTGGCTAGAATCTTAGCCTTAGGACAATTGTGACTTTTGTCTCCATCCTTGCTTTATAACATTCCTAGACCATATTTTTTCTTTATATGAGATCAAGGAGTGCATTACTTGCTAGCATTTATCTGGCCCCCATTATGAGGAGGAGAAGCCATTGGTGCACATATCTTTAGTGGGAACCCTAGCTTAGATGTTGGAAGGGGTCATAGTTATGACTGTTGATGGTTAGGAGATGATAAGGGGTAGAAGTGTTAGCTATGGTCCAAGGGCTTTGCTCCCAGCCCAAAAAGGTATAGGGGATATATATTCCCTAGAATATTCCCTCAAATACTAATTTCATCACAAATACATTAGCGGGCGGTGGTCGGTTGGGACACGTTATGGATACGCGGGCGGTGAGCCATGTTAATGCAGCATAGCCGCCCACATCTTGGACATGTCCACCACACTAACTACAGCACTATAAATGGACATAGTTGGCACAAACTAAGGCATCTAATGCTTGTGAGCATATATTCCCTATATTCTCAGTATGCCCTCCATCTAGAGTCTAACTATATTTCCATCTAAGCTCTACACTAGAGTGCACGATTGGACAGCACCATCATATTGTACCTATCTCTTGTTTGGTATAATCAGAATGATGTATCTCTTTCTGCTATGCCATATTCTTACATTACTCTCTTATAAGATACAATCCCTACCAAGTCCCTACCCATGGCTTGGTCAAATAGTTTTTAGTCGTTTATTGTCACTATTTAGTTATGTAAACAAGATAACACTATTGTAACTATTTAGTAATGTAAACAAGATAACACCTAATGAATGTTACTAGATTTATTCACAAATGATCTATGTGAATTGAGGCCATCATAGATTTTGTTTATCAAGATCAATTCACACACGTATGGAGCTTTTTCATTGTTTGCTAATCAAACTTGTTGCCATTCAACAAGTAGCATTGTGTTTTAATCAATTGGCATATCTACCCCTAACGCATTCCAATAATAATCTTTATCTATCAAGTTCTAATCAAACTTGGTGCCATTCAACAAGTGGCATTTTGTTTTAATAAATTGGCACATCATATCCCTAATGCATTCCAGTAATAATCTTTAGCTATTGAGTGCATTTTATCTTTCACCCAAACTCGTTCCCTTTGTTGGATAAATCTAGCCAACCACATAAGTTGTTCCTTATCTCTACCCTCAATCCTACATAAGTTGGTTATTCTTAGCATTACCTTTGCATTACATTCTTATTAATTTTGTTTATTACTATATGCTCCCCCTTCAATGCATCTTCTTGTGCATTAAGTTCTATAGTGCCTTTTGAGAAACCTCTTTATTTTTAGTCATGGGCAGCTTCTCCAAATGTCCTAACGGTTCTTCTATTTTTCTTCCTTTTTTCAAATAAGTTTAAAGAGTTTTTTGTCCACACTTGAGCATATTTCATTTCTTGTGGTGGATTCCATGGGCATACTCCTACCTTCCATTTCTATTTCACAACCCTCTTCATCCTCCAATAGACTATCAAAATAGGCCATCTCATCGTCTTCTTAATCATCCCTACATGGAAACTCACTTGGTATATTCTTAGCACATTCCAAAGTGGATCTTTTTATCTTTGAACTACACTTGAGTAAGCGTCCAAAAAAATGTTGCCTTTTAATACGCCATCTAGGCATGTTTTCTTATTCTACTTTTGTTGCCTTTGTTGGGGACCGCGATGGATTGGGTAACCTTACTTGGCAAGACTTGGATGTTTCCTTTTTGGCACAACCCTTGATCGTCATTGCAATACTTTTTTAGATTGTTTTTGGCACCGACTCATGGCACCTCCTTGACCTCTTCCTTACCTTGCGTTTGGTTCTATAAGCAAATTGAATTATGAATCTACAAGTCTTTGAATTTTCTTTTAGCTCATCCATTTTCTTACATGTAAACATCGTTTGTTGCTTGGAGTTCATGATAATCTAGCCTTTGCTAGGTGTTTTGCCACTTCCAACATAGCTTCAACAATCATTTTAAGGTCCTCCACACTCATCACACACAACCCTCTTCATCCTCCTATAGACTATCAAAATAGGCCATCTCATCCTCTTCTTTATTATCCCTACATGGAAACTCACTTCGTATCTTCTTAGCACATTCCTGAATGGATCTTTTTATATTTGCACTACACTTGAGAAAGCGTCCCAAAAATGTTATGCCTTGTAATATGCTTTCTACGCATTCGATACCTTCTTGTCCAATTTTTGTTGCCTTTGTTGGGGATCGTGAGGGTGGATTGGGTTCCTGTTTGGCACAACCATTGGTTGTCATTGTAAAACTTTTTTAGATTTTTTTTTGGCATCTACTCTTGGCACCTCATTGACCTCTTCCTTACCTTGCCTTTGGTTCCATAAGCACATTGAATTATGAATCTACAGGTCTAAATTTGCTTTTAGCTCATCTATTTTCTTCCATTATCATTTGTTGCTTGGAGTTCATGATAATCTAGCCTTTGCTAACTGTTTTCCACTTCCAACATAGCATTTAAGGTCCTCCATATTCATCACACATAACCTGATTTTTTACTTAAGTTTACCCATGTGAATGTAACCCTTTTAACTCCATGCAAAGCGATGCTTATATTGTGCTTTACTAAATGTGAACATAGCTTGGGTGGCCCTTGTGTGACATTCCTACTAGCTTTTAGGGTATATGACCTCACCTCCTTCCCATGGGCATCCCTTTCTTTTCTTCCCCTTGATAATCTAGTCCTTTCCTTTGAAGTGCAAGTGAAGTGGTTCTTGACTTTCAACAACGATAGGAACCATTTTAGCTTGTGTGAACCACCTTTTACCCCATGTTAATTGCCATTAATGAGTGGCCTTTCCCTTTTCCTTATGCAACATTATCATGTGAAGTGACTCCTTGCATTCACACATGTCCAAATCATGTCTCTCTTTTTACAAGTAAAATTGTAAGTCCCTTTTGAAGCCTAGGGGAGCACCTTTCAAGGATTTTTCCCCTTTCTTTAGTCACAACGCATGGGAGCTTGCCCTTTACTCTTCACATGGCCCCAATTCCCCTTTAGTGCTAATGTGAATAGGCCTTAAGAAACCCATAGAATATCCATTTTCATTTCATTTCATTGCATTATGATCTTAGATTTTTTAGTGTAGGTTTTTTGAAATATCATTATGCCTTTTCTTTTTACATGAGGTCCACACATTGCCTAGCTGACTTGAATGCATCAATACACACTATAGTATTATTGAGGGTTGATGTAACATCCTTGTACTACTAAATGTCCCATATGTGACCATGCATGGAGACCAAGTCATATACCTTTGACAGATAATTCCAATGAGTTTATGGATATGCCATACCTTTAGATTAGGCCACTAGGGTACATTACTAATTGAGTCATGGAGGAGTTATCACCCAACCACATATACAAATGGGTCACTAGGGTACATTACTAATTGAGTCATAGATAAGCTATCACCCAACCACATATACAAATGGACTAGTATGCCTCTCCCAATGAGCCATCATAATACTAACAAAATCCCTCCCCCCTCCAAGGTATACATGCATGCTTGCACCATCCCAATGTGGTGTTGCAAATGTCCCAATTAGAGTTGTATCTTGCTTGGTACCAACTCCCTTAAAAGTCCCACATGCGTGATCGCATGTGTGTGCTAGACTATCATTGTAAAGGCAGATACCTTTTGCATGCTCGTTCGCCGAGTGGTCATGCCCAAGTGTTGTGTCCCTTCTACACTAGCTATTGTCAATCGTTTCTCCTCATGCTTGTCTCTGGTGCCTTGGTATTATTGCCTTGTTGTTGATCACTATGCATGCCTCATTACTATTGACAAAGATGATTCCCACTCCATCTTTTATGTGCTTGGGCTTTTGTTAGATGTATTCTTGCTATAAAATACTACGATTGTGCCTTGATTGGGTTACCTCTTTTCTATGTGAGGTAGCCTTGCCACATTGTGTAGAACCTTGTGTTGGATGCCTTATTGGCCGTGTGGAGGAGCAATCCTTGCTCTACCATGTCACTTTAGCTTCATTTTTCCTCTTTTCCACCCTATTCATGGTGGCTACCTCTTGCTTCATGTGCCACCAACTATAAATCTTGCCTTCTCTTTAACTTGCTAAAACTTCTCTTTAAGGTGCTCCCCTCCCTAGCAAGAGTTACCTCATTCCTCCCTCATTCTCACAACTTTGATTCTGTGCAATCGCCATAGGTCATTCCATTTTCTTCAGTCCATTTCAAGCCATAAAGTTTACCTTTGTTCTTCCTTTTGACTATTCCCACTCTTAATCTTTACTTCCACTCTCCTTGTTATTGAACATTGTTTTTTAGCCTTGCAACTTTCCTTTCTTCCTTTGTGTCTTACTCTGTTTTCTTGGAGGATTCTATTCCCACTCTTGATCTTTACTTCCACTCTCCTTATTATTGAACATTATTTTTTAGGCCCTTTCTTCATTTGTGTCTTACTTTGTTTTCTTGGAGGATTCTATGCCACCATTTGGCTCTTACTCTTCTTGTTGCAAGGCCATCACTTTTTGGCACTTCCTTAGTGAGCTTATTCTCATTTCAAGTAACATAAGACAATTTAAAACTACTTTCTTTCCATAGTTTCCAATGATTGTTCTTTGTTAGATTCCCATTGTGACCCACTGCTCATATACCCCTTTGGTAGTCTTCCTTAATGCATTAGTCTCCAACATTATAAACAAACATTTTCTACCAGTCTCCCTAACGTTTTCTATGAGTCCCCACTCCTTCATATACCCCTTCTTCCTTAATGCATCAGTCCCCAACATTATGAGCAAACATTTTCTATCTTTGGTAATGCCAACAAATACCTTCTCTCTTTATTATCTTCGTGTCCTTGAAGCTTAAAGTTTTGATGAAAAACTCCATTAGGCTTTGAGAAATAGCTAGGATATCCAAAAGAGAGGGTTGCTCTCTCCTCCCAAAAGAGAGGCTTGCTCTCTCCTCCTAAACACACCAATGTAGATTGTGATTTTTGACATCCAATGATCACTCCATTGCACTAGAAATGAAGTGACGCTCAATTCCAAAACAAAGCTACAAATTACACCATTCAACTCTAATAGCACCATTATACCTCATAATACTAAGATAAGATGATCATAATGTTAAGCATTCATAGTAATGATTACTTGTAATTAAAACCCAAGAAATCACTTGAATTCTACTAATATAATCAAATGTTAAGAATACATAGTAAGGATAACATGTGATTGAAACCCAAGAAATCACCTGAACCTCTACGCGAAGGGCTCTCTATTTTTGAATTCAATGGCAAAAACTCATCCCCTTCTTCCACTATCTTCAAATTGTTTTGAGTGAGGACAAAATCCCTTTTATATCCCTTTCCTTTATAGCATTATATGGTAGTGATGTTTGTGACCACACTTAGGACCACCGGGGTACTTTTTTCCTCACTAGGAGGTTTTTTTCTCCCGTGCGTATAAGACAAATTTAGGAATTTTGGGAATTATTCGAGTCCAATTTCTTATAGGATTGGTTGGAAACTCGGTATTTTTGTGGAGCTAACATCTATTTGTTGGTGCACTCTTTGTGCCAATAGATTATGTCTTGACACAACTATTTGGCGTATTTGTTTGTAGTTGTATAGATACATACGTCAATGCAACAATATTGGAAGGACAAGGGAAACATGACACTAAACTTAATTGAGATTATACAACACCTTTCATATGAAGAAGATAATGTTAAATACTATCTCCACTTTGAGACATTGAAGTAAAAACATGGGGTTTATTTAATTTGCCAAAAGAATTCTAAATATCATTATAAAAAGGAACCTTAGAAATGAGAGATCTCTAAAGGGTGTGGTGTTAGAAACAACAAAACAAAAAGTAAATCTCAATGTCAGTAACAATATGCTAAGTTTACGATTGATCCATAGATAAAAACCTATCTTAGACACTATATCAAGATTATAAATCATGATATATATGCTCAAATTTGAGGGACATTGAAGTAAATGCATGGGATGATAATGCCAAAGAACACTTGTTACATTCAATGAGATTGTTACATTCAAGTTTACAATTTATCCGAAGACAAAAACCCTTCGTCAAGATAATAATTGAGTACAAATTGTATCTCAAACATAGCGTTTTCTCATGTATTGCTCCAATACATACAAAGTTTCTCTATCATAAGCTGCTTCTTTTACTAAAGTGTTGCAAGTATACTCTCGTTTGTTCTTTGCATAAATCCAACCAAGTAACCACGCGCTGATTGTTGTCTCCAAAAAACTTTGAAGCTCCTCTATATTTGGATTCCACATCTTTGGAAAAATCAAGTAGGTTCCGGGCATATTCCACATTACATTGTAGAGGGTATCATAAAAAATTAGTGTGTTATTTCCATCAAGGTCATGAAAAATTCTCCATGCTACATCTAAGTTTTTGTGGTATACAAATCGATATCCAATAAGAAGATCCGTCTTTTGACATGCTGCATGCCCTGCTACGACCTTAAACTTTTGATGGTGTCGAGGAAAGCACAACTCAAGAATGCGTCGAGTCCTTTGTAGTCTATTAGTACTCCAGATCCATGCCTCAAACCATTGCATACAAAAATCAAGGAAAGTGAATGCATCTTTGCGAATCAAATGCCAAACACTTGTATTCTCTTCCACAAGATGCATATGTTTGGCCCAGTCTGGACATACATCACCATGTTGCATCTCAATGGTCTTAAGTAAAACACCATTGAGTTCAAGTATCAATACTCTTCTTTGTTTCCTTATTGTATCTGGGGGTGGTGGAACTCTTTTGCCTCTAGGTACATAAGTCACCAATTGAAAACAAAATGTTTGGTTAATGTACATTCAAAATTTTGAATAAATATATTATGTGCCAACAACATAAATTCATCCATGATATGGATGGTCTTAAACCTTCATAGACAAATGCTCCAATACCTCATTAGTTCAACAAAAAAAATAAAAGAGCGAGTATATTGTCAATGCTAAATTTCATCAAATTTATTGAATATGATGTATAAAAGATTTTCACTATTGAGATAATTGAGTCTATCCAAATTAAATTATTATGATATTCATAGCCTTACACCTCGATAAGGCAATATCGTCAATAAAAAATAATCGAATTGTAAATATTGACAAAAGAGATAATCAAATGACAGTAAGTTTGAAGGCATTTGATTTCTTGATAAAGATTTGGCTCGTACAATCCAAAAATTAAACCCATCTAAGCACATTGTTTTGGCCAAAGCCTAAGTCTATCTTATGGGCTTTTAGGTACAAAATGGCTCCAAACATTTTGCACCCAACAAGTCTTGATATTTGTGTAGATCCCATACTTCAAATTGCATGTTTAGACCTCAGAAATGGTTTCCTTCGACCTGCAGCAACAACTAGTATGGGTTAGGTTGGAATCTGATTATACTGTCACTCAATGTTTAATGAAACCAGACATTATCCTACCCATAAGCTCAAGTAAGCCTTTTGTAGCCTTGATATGTATGCTTTTGCTGCAACTCCACTTATGAGATGACCATGATCATATCCCAAGCGATAGCATAAGCAATAGCATGTTGATCACTCAAAATCCTTCTTTTGTAACACACTTTTAACAAGCTTAGCTGGTCTTTGGATAGTAATGGTACTCCAACTTTGGATGCCAACATTGCTAGATCCTTGCTTATAGATTCTACTTCTCTTTTTTCCCCTCTTGATTGGACATACTTTAGCTTATCACCATACAATGGTAAGTGTGAAGATGCAGAAGATGAGTTTTCCACTTCTTCTTGCAAAAATAGGGAGGTGAATTGGAGCCATTCTTCCAGTACATCTTGAAAATCGATAAATAAATTATGGCCATGTGTGATAGGAGATTGACCTAGCCAATTAAGCAAAATAATAGACCTAATGTCATTTGTATTATTTAGATTTAAAAGGTAGGGTAGAAGGTCATTGCACAGTACGTAGTCGTGCCCTCCTTGAAAACTTTCAGGGAAGAGACAGTTGTCTTTTGGATTAACACATCCCTTGAAAGGGCTATCATCAATAAGCAATGTATTCTTCTTATTGCAAATATCTTGGAACTGATTCCAAACCTTGAGTAAAGGTTTAAACATAGCCTCAACAGTAGGCTTATCTGGCCTATACACTTTTCAAAGATTATGGATATAACATTCTTCTTGTCCCCACACCATAAAGAAATGATATTTCTTATGTGCATACTGTTCAAGAGTGTTTACATAGGCACAAACATTCTTGTGTAGCATGGTGGACCAAATACCAACATGAAAGTACTGGCAAATCTCATCCAAAAATTCAAAACACTCGGGGCGAATAACAACTGTGGTGCGACCAATATCAATTCGAATACAATTTGTTTGTGGATGCCTCTTCTCTTCCTTGTTGAGTAAAACTCCATTAAGATCAAGTATAAGTGCATGTTTCTTTATGGTGATTGCACGAGGAATATTTTTTGCATACAATAGAGAAGAATGATAACACTTTAATGTGTTTACATACTTAACAATATTAAAACAAGTGATCCTATATTATCAATGAGAGCTAATTACAACAACACATCCACAAGTTTACTTTCGTTTCATGCTCCCATACTCATCTATGACGATGGCTCCTAGACTTGATTGCATTTCCCTATCAATTGGTGAAGATTGAAATACTAATCTATCTCCATCTCTCTCAAAAGAATATAAACTTCCTAGAGGCCTACTCTTTTGTGTATCGGAACGTAGCTCCTCAACACGTTGCTCTATTTCTTGCGTACTTAACTTGCGATTGTTAGAAGTAGCTATACCTGCAAAAACAACTCTCGCTGAGAAACATACTTTTTAACACACAAAATTGCTGAATAAATCATCTTAAATAACATCCTATTGAAAAAGATATACCTTTAGTTTTCTTGGCACCCTCTGCCACCACCACAGAGTCCTTGATTTCAACTATTCTCTCTTTATTCGTAGCATATGTAGCCTCATCAATTTTTTCAACACCCTCTGCCATAGAGTCCTTGATTTCAACTATTTTCCCTTTATTTGTAGCATATGTAGCCTCATCCATTTGTTCAACAATCTCTTCTTGTCTCTCCTTGGTTGTAGAAGTCTCTTGAAGCTCTTCATTAACTTTATCTTTATTCTCACTAACCTCAACATTAACTTGCAAATTAGGAATGTCCTTAGTCTCTTTAGTCCTATCACTTGAAGGCTTGAAGATGTTTGCAAAGCTGAATCATCGATGTGATCTACCTCCACCATGTTGTCTTCATTATTTCTAGCATTTAAATCATGAGAGTTTATCTCTCTAGTAGGGCTTTCATGATGATGTTCTAGTTGAGCAATGTTATCTTCGTCTTTCCCTTCTTTGTATATATCTGTAAGATTAAAATAAAATGCTATTACTTTTAGGATTTAGATAATACACCAAGGCTAATACAATACTAGTTATTTTTATATCTACACATATACTTTGTATCCAAACTTAGATTACTAAACTTCGACTGATGTACCATAATGAATTAGGAACCATAACATAAGAGTCAAACTTGAGTTTGAGCCTCACTTACAAGGGCAACGTAAAGATTGCTCAACTTGAGATTGTGCCTTGTGTTGGAAGACATCCCCAAGGTTGGACATAAGTGGAGGTATGGTTGAAACTTAAGTTTGAGCCTCACCGCTACACTAGGATATGGAGTAAGTGTAATTTCTTAATAGTAAGTGTGCATCATCATTTGTATTAGGCTCAAACTTAATTTTGAGCCTCACTGCTACACTAGGATATGGAGTAATTTCTTAATAGTAAGTGTGCATCATCATTTGTACTAGACGTTGGCATGAAATAAAGGATAAATAGAATAGAAATATTCACTTTAATAGAAAAATGTTAAAAGTGAATCCAAAAAAGCCAATGTATTAATCAAAAGACAAATAATTATTTCAACAAATCCACACTTTGAACAAAACCTATGCTAATATTAGTTGTTGATAAGCTCCTTTCAATGATCACCATTCATTGTACATTCATAATAAGCACTATCAATGCACTTTTCTACCTTTCTTTAGTTGAGAGCTTGATGGGCTATGAGCATGGAAAGCCTTGTTGACATCTGTATCCCCAATCTTCTCAACGGCCATAGCAACCCCAACATTTGTAGCTTCCATGGCTTTTGCAGAATCCAATATATCATCACCATTCCCACCTTCATCATCATTTTCATGCCTTCCAATATCTTCAAAATTGTCTTCGGCATCCTCATTGAATAGAGCATCATTCCCTTGGACCTCTTCATTCCTTTGCCCAGGATCTTCAAAGTCTATAGCATCCCCAACTTCTTTATCATCATCTGTGTCATTTTTGTTGTCAATATCATCACTTTCCTCTTCGTCCTCTGTACTTGGTGGGTCATCAATGTGAAGATTTTGAAGGTTCTCTTTTTCTGCATCATCTAGTGTTTGCTTTTTTGTGCCACCAATTGCACCACATCACTCTTGCAAGGACGGGTGACCATCTAAAAGAGCAGAGCACTTTGATTCTAATGCCATCGCTTCCAAATCATCTTTGAATAAAGCAATACATCGTCTCTTCTTTAGCAAGCTCTCCTCTAGCACAACTCCACCACAATATATCTCTACAACATAGCTCTGTTCAGGACAAAACCCTGTGATGAGACCATCAATAAAGCCTTTGTCGATGAATTCTCTATTTTGGCCACTAGATCCTGAGATGAATACATTTTTTGTGAGAACCTCATCAATGGCCTCAAACTTGTCAACCTTGCTGATGAAAAGAATAACAGTTGCAATCTCAACTGTTCCAGATGTCCAGGCATCATCTTTTTGTGTGTGGATCACGCCAAATTCATAGTGCACCTTTGTTGACTGGCTAGAAATCCCTTCGATAAGCATTCCAATGGTGATGAAATCAACAAAACACACAAGAATATATTCATATTGTGATTTTAGTGTGTTCAAAGCAAGTGCCATATTGTGATTTTAGTGTGTTCAAAGCAAGTGCCAACTTGGAGAAAAATTCTGACGAGAGCTGCTCCTTTGTACCATGTAGGTCCATGATTGCCAGTTGAAATGGTACATGCTCTTCACTACAGAAGGCTATAATCTTTGTCATATCAAAACCCACCCCCCTAATTTTCCAAGGAATAGACTCTTGTTGAGATACAATACCCATAGATGCTCTATATAGGTGATTCAGTAAAGTTACTACACTTTTTGGAAGTGAAAGATTTTTTTTTGAACGATTGAGAGCATCCCTAACAAAGGACTGGCTGTAGCTCCTCAATTGATTATACTCATACTCCCCTAGCTTATATGTCTCACACACCTGTTCCCAAGTCATCTTTTCCCTTGTCAGATCAAAATAGAAGGTGGTTATTGCATCTTTGAGAACTCGATCTATTTTTAGCTTCCAAGCCATCTCCTCCATATCCATTCTTTGATGGGTTTGCTTTCCCTTTTTAAGTAATATTCTCTTGTCAAGAAGTGATGTTTGAATGTCCAAAACTTCACTCTTCTGAAGGCCTAAAATGCACCTAAACAATGTTGGGCCTAGTTGGACTGTTCCTGGTGCCTGCTGAATTTGCCCACTCTTCAAAGTTGGAAGTCTGGGATTTTGATCAAGACCTTTAGTTTGAGTTTTGCCCTTTGTATTTGGTAGCAAGCCTTTTGCATAAAGCCTCATGATCTTAACCCAGTTCTGCCATACATCATCATCACATAGAAGCAAGTGCAAATCATTTTTGACAAAATTCTTATGTAGTGTGTGCTCCGTGGTCTCCACAAAGGCCTGCAAAGTTGCAAAGTAAGAAGTTAGCCCCCTCACTATAGATGTCACAAAATATTAGGAGAAATTATGCATCTATGGGTTTTAAATCATTTGGAGCTTATGCTCAAACTTGAGTTTGAGCTTTACTTGCAGTGCTAAACTAGTATATAATGGTGATGCTCGATCTTAGGTTTGAGCATCACCTCCGTATGCAAATCTAGCACTTGCAAGTGAGGCTCCAACTTAAGTTCGAGCCATAATTAGATATGCAAGTGCTACACCATCACAGAGAGGTGACGCTTGAAGTTCAATTTCAAACCAAATTATTAAGTATATGTAGTTTGAGAAGAAGCCTTACATGCATCTTTCTTATGCTACTGCTATACTTAAAACTATAGATCTATGAAGAAGTAAAGAAGAAGTAATGTAGGTCTATGATTTACCAAGATATAGCAAAGAATCAAAAGAGTACCTTCCAAGACTCGTCCATCTTGGGTTGATTGACACCAGGCAAAGGTTTACTAGGACGACCGTTTGCATGCCATTGTGCTCGAGCTTGTAGAAGTTGATTGAGGAATGGCTCCTTTTGCATTGACTTTGCAACAGATAAATTCGCATCCTTGGAAATGTCACGAGAAATCTTGGGCGGGCAATTTACAATTATCTTTGATCTCCTGAACCTAAATTGCTGATGCAGTGGAGGGGTCACTTTAGCCATATTTAGAGCTTGCAAGGTTTTTGCAGCACTAATGGAGTGTTGACCAGAGATAATCCAATATTCAACTTTATGAATATCTTCTTTTGCGAGTTTATCAAGGGGTTGTTTTGTAGCACGATTACAGGGCATCAAAATTGCAAGTATCTCCTCTTGCTTTGGGTCCTCAATAAAGTCTTGGGTCAAAATACGAACCCAATCCTTATTTAACCTTCTATACACATAGTTTGAAGGAGCAGGATAACATTTCATCACATCAATGCTGAAGACCTCATTTAGACCAAAGGGATAATATCCCTTCTTTATTTCTAATGAGATAATTGCTTTGCTGCCCTTGTTTAGAGTCTCAACCTCCATTAGCTCGTCATCGGACGCATCTATCTCCTTTGAACCACTTGCTGGTTTTGTCCCTTGCCTCTTTAAAGAGATTTCTTGAACCTTTGTAGAGTGCTTTGCCTTTCTCTTCTTTGCAAGTGCTTGCTCCTCTTCTTGCACCTGAGATCCTGCCATGTCTTCAGCTGCTATTGTGCTTACATTAAGGACTTTTATTTTGTCACCCTCCTTTTTATGTTTTGAAGAAGTTGCACCAGCATTTGTAGATGCTTCAAGTGCACTCTTCACTATGGCCCTGCCTTTTTTCTCCACAATTTTCCTAACTTGAGTGGTTGTTGTCTCCTTTTCAGGTATGGACTTTTTTCGTGAATCCAAAGCCTTCTTTGCATGCCTCACTGCTTTCACTAGGTCCTCCACATTATCCACCCCTGAGTCTTCTTGATTGGAAAAGTCAATGATCTTCAATCCTAACTTTACAATAGAATTGTCCTTTCCTAGTTTACTGCCAGTCATGTCTGCTGGGTGAAAAGTTTTCAATGATAAGCAAAACTTATTTGCTTTTGTAGTTTCTCCTTCTAGCAATACAGTGCATGTGAAGCATAGGTTTGCTCTTGCATCCACATCATCCTTAACGCCTACCACAATCCCCATATCTCCATATGATGTATCACCTTGAGACAAAAACAAATGGAGGACTCCTTTGAAGTTTGCACTAGCATCGTAGCTATCCACAAACCATTTTACTCCTTCTTTGTTACTCAATTTGAAGGTTTTATCCACCTTAATTCTAGGAGTGACACTTTTAGCTTGAGTTGTTGTTTCGAGAGCATCCAGAGTAAAGATTGGTGCACCATGTGGTTGCGAGGTAGCGGGCGCTCTGCTAGCTTCCATTCCTGTGAAGCAAAAAAAAAGTTTCAAAACCTTAGAAAAAAATGGATTTAAATGCTACATATCAAATCAAAACCTATCAAACTTAAGAAACTTAATGCATGCTACAAAAAGTTTTCTTGAATAGCAAGAGCCTCACTTGCATTTACTTAATCTATACAGAAGCTCGACTTAAGCTGGAGCCTAGATCCAAGTTGTGCACTTATATGCTAGGGGTACACTAGCATAGAGAGATAAGGCTCGAACTCAAGTTTGAGCCTTAAGGCGAAGTTCCATGTATGGGAGACTTGAACTTAAGTTGGAGTCTTAAGAGGCCAGAGTACACTAGCATGGAGAACAAAGGCTCAATCTGAAGTTCGAGCCTTAAGGCCAGTGTACACTAGCATCGAGAGCCAAGGCTCCAACTCAAGTTCGAGCCTTAAGGCCGGTGTACACTAGCATGGAGAACAAAGGCTCCAACTCAAGTTCGAGCCTTAAGGCCGAGGTGCACTAGCATGGAGAGCAAAGGCTCAAACTTAAGTTCAAGCCTTAAGGGGCCGGGGTGCATTAGCATGGAGAGCAAAGGCTCAATCTGAAGTTCGAGCCTTAAGGGACCGGGATGCACTAGCATGGAGAGCAAAGGCTCAAACTGGAGTTCGAGCCTTAAGGAGCCGGGGTGCACTAGCATGGAGATCAAAGGCTCAATCTGAAGTTCGAGCCTTAAGGGACCGGGATGCACTAACATGGAGAGCAAAGGCTCAAACTGGAGTTCAAGCCTTAAGGGACCAAGGGATCGGGATGCACTAGCATGGAGAGCAAAGGCTCAATTTGAAGTTCGAGCCTTAAGGGGCCGGGGTGCACTAGCATGGAGAGCAAAGGCTCAAACTCAAGTTCGAGCCTTAAGGCCAGAGTACACTAGCATGGAGAACAAAGGCTCAATCTGAAGTTCGAGCCTTAAGGCCAGTGTACACTAGCATTGAGAGCCAAGGCTCCAACTCAAGTTCGAGCCTTAAAGCCGCCGGTGTACACTAGCATGGAGAACAAAGGCTCCAACTCAAGTTCGAGCTTTAAGGCCCCGGTGTACACTAGCATGGAGAGCAAAGGCTCAAACTCAAGTTCGAGCCTTAAGACCAGAGTACACTAGCATGGAGAACAAAGGCTCCAACTCAAGTTCGAGCCTTAAGGCCGGTGTACACTAGCATGGAGAACGAAGGCTCAATCTGAAGTTCGAGCCTTAAGGCCGAGATACACTAGCATGGAGAGCAAAAGCTCAAACTTAAGTTCGAGCCTTAAGGGGCCGGGGTGCACTAGCATGGAGAGCAAAGGCTCAATCTGAAGTTCGAGCCTTAAGGGATCGGGATGCACTAGCATGGAGAGCAAAGGCTCGAACTGGAGTTCGAGCCTTAAGGGGCCCGGGTGCACTAGCATGGAGAGCAAAGGCTCAAACTCAAGTTCAAGCCTTAAGACCAGAGTACACTAGCATGGAGAACAAAGGCTCAATCTAAAGTTCGAGCCTTAAGGGACCAGGATGCACTAGCATGGAGAGCAAAGGCTCAAACTGGAGTTCGAGTCTTAAGGGGCCGCGGTGCACTAGCATGGAGAGCAAAGGCTCAAACTCAAGTTCGAGCCTTAAGACCAGAGTACACTAGCATGGAGAACAAAGGCTCCAACTCAAGTTCGAGCCTTAAGGCCCGGTGTACACTCGCATGGAGAACGAAGGCTCAATCTGAAGTCCGAGCCTTAAGGCCGAGATGCACTAGCATGGAGAGCAAAGGCTCAAACTTAAGTTCGAGCCTTAAGGGACCGGGGTGCACTAGCATGGAGAGCAAAGGCTCAATCTGAAGTTCGAGCCTTAAGGGACCGGGATGCACTAGCATGGAGAGCAAAGGCTCAAACTGGAGTTCGAGCCTTAAGGCACCGGGGTACACTAGCATGGAGAGCAAAGGCTCAAACTCAAGTTCGAGCCTTAAGACCAGAGTACACTAGCATGGAGAACAAAGGCTCAATCTGAAGTTCGAGCCTTAAGGGACCGGGATGCACTAGCATGGAGAGCAAGGGCTCAAACTGGAGTTCGAGCCTTAAGGGGCCGGGGTGCACTAGCATGGAGAGCAAAGTCTCAAACTCAAGTTTGAGCCTTAAGACCAGAGTACACTAGCATGGAGAACAAAGGCTCAATCTGAAGTTTGAGCCTTAAGGCCAGTGTACACTAGCATCGAGAGCCAAGGCTCCAACTCAAGTTCGAGCCTTAAGGCCGGTGTACACTAGATTGGAGAACAAAGGCTCCAACTCAAGTTCGAGCCTAAAGGCCGGTGTACACTAGCATCGAGAGCCAAGGCTCCAACTCAAGTTCGAGCCTTACGGCGGCTGGCGAGAGCCAAGGCTCCAACTCAAGTTCGAGCCTTAAGGCCGGTGTACACTAGATTGGAGAACAAAGGCTCCAACTCAAGTTTGAGCCTTAAGGCCAGTGTACACTAGCATCGAGAGCCAAGGCTCCAACTCAAGTTCGAGCCTTAAGGCCGGTGTACACTAGATTGGAGAACAAAGGCTCCAACTCAAGTTTGAGCCTTAAGGCTGGTGTACACTAGCATCGAGAGCCAAGGCTCCAACTCAAGTTCGAGCCTTAAGGTTGGCGAGAGCCAAGGCTCCAACTCAAGTTCGAGCCTTAAGGCCGGTGTACACTAGATTGGAGAACAAAGGCTCCAACTCAAGTTCGAGCCTTAAGGTCGGTGTACACTAGCATCGAGAGCCAAGGCTCCAACTCAAGTTCAAGCCTTAAGGCTGGCAGGGTACACTAGCATGGAGAGCAAAGGCTCAAACTCAAGTTCGAGCCTTAAGGCTGGCGGGGTACACTAGCATGGAGAGCAAAGGCTCAAACTCAAGTTCGAGCCTTAAGATCGGTGCACTAACATGGACGGATGCTTGAAGTATCCGAGGAAAAGAAACTGTTAGAAACGCAGGGTTGCAGAGACACAGGAAGCCTCCAAGATCCAAGATTATCGTGCACAAAGAACAACTGCTTGAAACGCAAGGCTGCAGAGACACAGGAAGCGGAGATTATTGTTGTGAGAGATTTGCTCCAGGGTGCGCTTGAAACGCAAGGCTGCAGAGGGTGCGCTTGAAATGCAGGGCTGCAGAGACACAGGATATTGTTGCGAGAGATTTGCTCCAGGGTGCGCAAGTTTTTGTTTGGGCGAAATGCGAGATCGGTCGTTTCTTCTTTTTGCGAGGGAAGGCGAAGGCGATTTTTTTTTGATCGGTGAGGGAAGGCGAAGGTGATTTTTTTTTGATCGGTGAAAGAAGGCGAAATTTTTTTTAGGGTCGGCGGGGAATTTCGGGGTGCGGGCAGAATTCCGTTGGGGGGAATTTCGAATTTGGGCAGCGGCCGTTGGGGGGAATTTTCGAATTTGAATTTCGAGGGGGGGGGATTTTTGAATTTGAATTTCGGGGGGGCGTGCGCCGGGAGAGGAGGAAGGGGGGGTTCTGCTATGCCGGGAGAGGAGGGAGGGGGTTGGTTGCGGTACGCGCCGACGGAGGAGGAAGGGGGTGGGGGCTGGTTACGCCGGGAGAGGAGGAAGGGGGTGGGGGCTGGTTGCGCCGGGAGAGGAGGAAGGGGGTGGGGGCTGGTGCGCCGGGAGAGGAAGGAAGGGGGGGCTGGTCGTCGGGAGAGGAGGAAGGGGGGGTTCTGCTGCGCCGGGAGAGGAAGGAAGGGGGGGCTCGTGCGCCGGGAGAGGAGGAAGGGGGGGTTCTGCTGCATCGGGAGAAGGGGGGCTGGTCGCCGGGAGAGGAGGAAGGGGGTGGGGGCTAGTTGCGCTGGAAAGGAGGGAGGGGGCTGGTGCGCCGGGAGAGGAGGAAGGGGGGGCTGGCTGCACCGACGCCGGGAGAGGAGGACGTCGACAGAGGAGCGTCGGGACGACCCGGCAGAAAATCGGGTTTCGGTTTCATTCCCCAAGCCCAAGCCCAGGCCCAGGTCCCAGGTCCCAGGTCTTTTGATAATAGTTACTTTCACTTTTGGTTATATACTCATCTTCACCCACACCCCACTTGTTCTATGGGATTAGGCTAGTTTCCCTCTCTATTCCTACTTACTTGTGTAATAGACAAGGCTCAAACTCAAGTACAAGCCTTGAGCTTGAGATTTCTTGTTTTCTTCCCTATTTTTCTCATACACCCAAATATACTTATAAAATATGCGATTAAAAATTCAACTAAAATCTATATAATACATAATGGCTCATTCCCCAAGCCCAAGCCCAAGCCCAGGCCCAAGCCCAGGCCCAGGTCCCAGGTCTTTTGATTATAGTTACTTTCACTTTTGGTTATATACCCATCTTCACCCATACCCCACTTGTTCTATTGGATTATCCTAGCTTCCCTCTCTATTCCTACTTACTTGTGTAATAGACAAGGCTTAAACTCAAGTTCGAGCCTTGAGCTTGACCTTGAGCTTGAGATTTCTTAGTTACTTTCACTTTTGGTTATATACTCATCTTCACCCACACCCCACTTGTTCTATTAGATTATCCTAGCTTCCCTCTCTATTCCTACTTGTGTAATAGACAAGGCTCAAACTCAAGTTCGAGCCTTGAGCTTGACCTTGACCTTGAGATTTCTTGTTTTCTTTCCTATTTTTTTCATACACCCAAATATACTTATAAACTATGCGATTAAAAATTCAACTAAAATCTATATAATGCACAATGGCTCATTTCCCAAGCCCAAGCCCAGGCCCAGGTCCTAGGTCTTTTGATTATAGTTACTTTCACTTTTGGTTATATACCCATCTTCACCTACACCCCACTTGTTCTATTGGATTATCCTAGCTTCCCTCTCTATTCCTACTTACTTGTGTAATAGACAAGGCTCAAACTCAAGTTCGAGCCTTGAGCTTGAGATTTCTTGTTTTCTTCTTTCTTTCCCCATACACCCAAATATACTTATGAACTATGCGATTAAAAATTCAACTAAAATCTATATAATGCACAATGGCTCAAACTTGAGTTTGAGTCTCACGAAGGAGAAGAGTCTCAAATCCAATGTCCATTTGCTCATTTCTATGTCACATTCTCTTCACTAGCATATCGTTTCTCTCTATTGCTCTCTCTTTGCCTTTGCTGCTGTTGTAACCACTCACCTTTGCCTTTTGTTGCTATGAAACATTGATGGCTAATTGACACCATATCTTGACTCAATATCCCAATGAAATGGTGTGGCCAGATGCAGAGGGTGATGAAGCCTACCTCTTGGGAAACTAGCATATACATGAGGTGAGGATTATCACTTCAATTGGGACCTCTTAATAGCAAACTAGCATATGAAGGTGAGGCTCAAACTTTGGTTGGAGCCTCCAAGCAAACTAGCATCTGTGGGTCAGGTTCAAACTTTACTTGCAGCTTCGTAGAAGCGAACTAGCATCCGCAGGTGAGGCTTTAACTTTTGTTGGAGGAGCCTACCATTCTAGCTAACATATGCAAGCTAATATATGATGCAAGTGAGGATGATAACTTTAACTGGAGCCTCCTAGCAAACTAACATATGATGGTGAGCCTCATGGAGCCTCCTACTAACAAGCTAGTATATGCAGGCAAAGTCTCAAGCTTTAGATGGAGCCTAGCCTCCTAGCAAATTAGCATTGATAGGTGAGATTCAAACTTTGGTTGGAGCCTGAACTCATGTTGACATTGAATTACATTTATAGTTTTGTGTACTACCGCAAAAACATTGCTTCAGTCTTTCTTATTGAGATTTTGATTTTCTTAGGGATTGCAGGGTCTAAAACAAGGTGCTTCAGTGTTTCTCATTGATGGTTCTGCAAGGAAGGCACGCGGGGTTATTCATTCCATTGATGCATCTCAATTGATGCATCTCAAACATGTGGTTTTCAATTCATTGGTGAGACATGTGCAGCTATACATGTTCAACAAAGCTTTGATGACACATTTCTCATTCCATTTGCCACAATGGATGCAAGAACAATGTCTCAAGCAGTTGGAAGCATCATCAAATGGCCATTGGTCAACCTTGTTATGGACAGAGACATTACTAATACCAAAGAGCATAATTTTACAGAACTTCTTTGGATTCACGTTGTGTTGTTTTTTTCATCTCATCATGTTTATGTTTCTCCTCTTTTTTGAGGTGAATGGCCCTTAAGGTGTTCTGCGTGGTTGGGCCATAGTAGTGTTTTAGTTTGCTACCATTGAAATAACCAGCCATCTTGACACCATCGAGAATTTCAATGCACACTATGCCTTGTGGGATTATTTCAATCATTAGGAAAGGTCCTAGCCCTCTATATTTGAGTTTCTTCTTGTGATTTTTAGTGTTGTATATGAGGACCATATCCCCCTCATTCATCTCCTTGTCCTTGAGCTGCTGGTCATCAAACCATTGCTTTTGCACCTTAGTTTTTTAGTGTTGTAGATGAGGACCATATCCCCCTTGTTCATCTCCTTGTCCTTGAGCTGTTGATCAAGAAGATCACTTTATAGATAGGGAGAGCTGGAAAGAGAAAAGTGTCATCCTCTGGGATGACAACAGATCTACAAAACTTGGCAATGGAGTAGTATTGCTGGTCCACCCATACGAGGCTATAAATTGTAGAGAACTAGGGGAGAGTAGCTTGGGTGTCATTATAGAAGGATCTTTGCATCCAAGTTCAACTTGTGTTTCAGGTTTGAATTTGGTTAGTTGGCCGATCAGGCAACTCACATTTGAGAATGGTGAACCATTAGTGAAGGACACAGAATCTTCTTCTATTGATGAGGGTATTCAAGACTCGGGGGGGTCACTCACAAAAAATGTAAATATCACGTGCGTTCAACATAAGCATATTTTAAATTTATGAAACTTACATAAATATATTTACATAAGGGTATGATTTAAAATTTTTTCAAAAAATTTTACAGATTCATAAAGAAAAGGGGATATTATACGGATAAAAAAATTCACAGATAAGGGATTTAAAATATAGGCCTTGAACGCACGCGATAGGGGTATTCTACATATAGTGACCCCCCCGAGATTCAAGATCACTTCATGCAAAAAAATATTGACAGCCTAAACAATTCAAGTGATGAAAAAGAGGATGATGATGTAGAGGGCAATGATGGCGATAGTTCTGATGACAAACACCATGATGCCATGATCACTGACTATGATATCATTGAAGGGACAAATAAGAAAAGGAGCTATGTCCATAGGGTAAGGGTAATGAAAAATTACGATAAAACCCATGGAGCTAGCAAAAAATGTGATGTTGCAAACATTCACAACGTCGCAACCATTGATTGTTGTGAGAACCAATGTTGTCAAATTGGAGATAGATCTAAAATCATGCAAGCTAGGGTACACTTTTGGGGACAGAGCTATAGTACACGATACACATTTGAACTAGATTGCATGGGCATGGCCTATAGACAAGGTCAAGATGACGAGTGCTTTGAGTTCACATTTGATGACGAGTGCTTTGAGTTCACATTTGATGGGAAGAAGGTTTGTAGTAAAGCATGGTATGTAATGCATGGCATCGGTAAGTCAACGTTCTATAGGCTCAGAAAGAAGTTCTTGAATGGTGCATGTAATGTCAGTCATGGCAACAGTGGGATAATACGGAAGGGCATGACACATGTTGAGATGGCAAAATCAATCATACAGGGCTTCATAGATAATAATGCCGATCAAATGCCACATAGGTCAAGGACAGCTATGCATGGAGCCCGCGAGACCCAACGTGTTCTACCAACAATGTACAAACAGGTGGACATATTGCGTGAAGTGAATGACACACTTGTCTCGTTCGAATACCGGCCACTGTCACAACCGTCATTCTCAAGATTGTGGAACACAGAGTTCAAGACAGTTAGTTTATCAAAAACCAGCACCTTCTCAAAATGCGACATTTGTACGGCAATCAAGGTCAAGTTGGAATCAACAAAAAATCAAGAGGAGCGTGCCAGATACATGGCACAAAGAAGGGCACACATGTTGAAACAAATGAGTTATAGAAATCTATACTATGCTTGGAGGAGCTCTTCCGAAATGAACCCAAACAGGTATTTGTGTATTATACATGATAAGATGGACCAGAGCAAGACTGCCATACAACAAATTAAACCAGTTCCTAAATCTCTCAATGGGGTTGAGAGGCTTCCAGTATCCTTAACAGGAATGCTCACTCATGGACATGGACAAATAGCTTATGGTCACTTTGCCTTGGGGTTATGGCCAAGTGATCCCAACAATTTCATCTCTCTCAAAATGTTTAAGAAACTTAGAAAGAGGAGAGCAACACATGTATGGTGACTTGAGCTCACAAAACTCAGATGCTGAACCATGAACAGATCTTTTTGATTGTGTTTTGTCTACTATGGCCCTGTATCAGCATATGGAAGTGCTGAAGGAGAGAAATGCATATTGCAAGCAGAGCATTGAGGATGTAGATGCAGAGACAGAAACAAATGTGGATATAGAGGGAAATTGTTCTTCACATATGCAGTCAGTCTTTCATACTAACACACATGTGCAAGATAGGGGCAATGGAAATGCCTCAAGTTTAATGCCATCAAATTCAAGGACATTTTTTAAGAGATTGCCAAGGACGTTGTTGTTGCAAATTGACAATTGTGGTTCTGAAAATAAGAACCGTTATGTATTTGCCTATCTATCCCTATTGGTTGCACGAGGAGTGTTTGACATGGTGCAGCTTGGTTTTCTTATGGTTGGTCATACTCATGAAGATATTGATGCATTGTTCAGTCGCTTCTCTGAGAAGTTGAGGAAACAAACCATTTTCACATTTCCACATTTGATGAAGATCTTTAATGAGTGTGTTAGCATGTATCCAGCACCCTTTCTCCTACAAAAGGTGGCAGACTTCAAGGGATGCTTACATGATGGAGCCGATAGCTTGATTGAACATTCAAAGCCATTGCAATTCAGGTTTTATATGAGTGATGGAATACCTTTGATGCAATACAAAGTACACCCCAAAAATGTTGATTGGTTACCAGAAAGCGGTATAGAGTTATGGAAGAGAAATGACCAGGGAGGACCCAAGCTTCCTGAAGGTTTTCCAAAAGTATTGCCACCCTTTGAGTATATTAAGGAAAATGAGAAGGTTGTGGAGGGCTTAAAAAAACATGTCAATTGGTGGAAAGAGCACTTGCAAGAGAAAGGAGACCAAAGTGATTATGCTAAGTGGATCAGTCCGGTCCTTGCCTATTGGGAGAATCTTATGCTAAACATGCAAACCCCTAGTGCAAGGGAAGACATTGGATTTTATGACTTTTGGCCAAGGAGTGTATGCGAAAAAGCTGAGCCTCTTAACCTTCAAGTGGAGGATAATGTAGATGAAGGGTTTGATGTAAATGAGGACCATTATTGTGGTCCAATGCACAACAAACCTGCTGAACAGTTCAACCCAACTCTTGATGTGTCTAAAGGAGATTTTGCGCTTGTACAACCTTGTGATGCAAATCACCCAATATGGTTGGGAGTGACAACAAGTGATGTTGATCAAAACAACAACTCAATAAACTACCTACAAGTTTAGATACAATATTGGGCACCAATTTCAAAGAAGAAGAATGCAAGTGATGTGGAGGTTTATAAGGATTGCTGGAACAAGTATTGGCGAGAGAACAAAAATGATCCTCAGCGCTGGGAAGATACTAGCTGCATCATTTGGGCATGGAAGCCCAAGGGTGGATGACTTCCAGAGAAAATCAAGATTCCAAAGGCTATAATACTGAAGGCCAAACAGAATCAATTGAATCAACATGTCAGTGCAGTTGAGCAAGAATGATTTGTTAGCATATGGGCAACTAGCTTCGTAATCTTTCAGCAATGTTGTATGAAGCTACCAAACTCATAGTTCAATCATTATTCAGATTGTAAGGCTTTCTTAAGCTTTTAGATTTATGGTTCACCCATTGTTCAAGAATTTTGATTCAATACAGATGGTGATCTTTTTAATTCTATCACCTAGACTTTCTTACAACTTAAAGTTACATTGAATATCCTTTCTTTGTTAAAGTTTCTGTGTTTGATGGTCAACTGGAGGCTATGTGATATAAACAAGCTTAATTCCTGGTGTGCATGTGTGTGTGTGTGTGTGCAGGCAAATTTACATCCCACCACCAACATCATATACACTTGTTACAAATGTACAATAGTATATAAATCATATCGCATTATTCAAATGCTTGTTGAGAACATCCAATAATAAATCTTGCATATCGTACAGTAAACATTGTATTAGATCTAACAAAGAATGCTTGTTGAGAACATCCAATAATAAATCTTGCATATCGCACAGTAAACATTGTATTGGATCTAACAAAGAATTGTCCCAAAATTATGCATATTTCCCAAAATTCCTAAATTTGAGCTGTATGTACTTTTTTCCTCACTAGGAGGTTTTTTTCTCCCGTGCTTCAAGGATCCATGACTACACTATTGCTTCAAGGATCACTGCATGGATTTCCAAGGCAGCTGAATGTCATTTAGTTTGATAGTTGAGATGACCCATTTTTGTCCCCAAATTGTGTGCATGAGTAAAAAACAAATCTATCATATAAATGTGATAGATGAGGCGTTGGAATGATACCACAAGAGCACATTGAATGAGGCATGATAACAAGAGATAAACCACCACTCAGGCACCACAAGAGCATATTGAGTGAGGAATGATAATAACAAGAGATAAACCACCACTCAGGCACCACAAGAGCACATTGAATGAGGCATGATTACAAGAGATAAACCACCACTTAGGCATGGAAAAATCAATTACAATAGCTAATTAATACATAACATGTTTGCTATTATTGTGTGGTTTTTTCATTAAACTTTTCTTGGTATGTAAGATATCCAATAGAGTGTATTAAGAATATGGAGCAATATTGTTAAGCCACGAGGTGCTCTCTTTAGGTCGGGCATTCACGGGTCCGTGGAATACCGATAAGAGGCACTCAAGAGCTTGTCTCTTACCCAAGACTTTGAGCAAAGGATAAAGAATAAAGAATATGCTAATCTAAGGGAAGAAATAGAAGAGAGGAAGACGATAGCAAGAGATAAAGGAAAAGAAAACAACACCATCACACTATGACACTCCCCCCACATCACACTCACCTCTCACTCACAAGCCTAAGCTCAAGTAAATAATGACATGGCAAAGAGATGAAAACAAAATCTCTCAAATGCAAGCCTCTCACACATGGGGAGTACTCTCAAGAGTGAGCAGATTACACCCAACATTCAACACCATAAGCTCTCCTAAGGGAAAAAGGAGGAGATGAAATCACTCAACTCACTAATCTAAGAAGGAACAAAAGAATGGATTTCATAACTTTGGATAGAGGGAAATGAGATCTTCCTCATCCATTCTTTTTATATATAGAAAAAGGTAAAACTATCCCATATGCACAATGCCACATAACGAGCATAGGCGAGTCCTAAAAAATATTCACATAAAGCTCAATGTTACCCAAGGATCCTATGACAAACAATATAGGATATGTGCACCAAAATGATATACATATACATGTGCTTGTGGGTGTGCATCATCATGTGGACAAGGTATGTAGTGCTAAGCCATGGTGTAGGGAAAGGGGTTAACATCCCCTCACTTCTAATACATAGCCAATCCCACGGATGTGTTCGAGTGAAACGGCAATGAGTATACAACTTCTAAAAATTTTATGATCGCTTCCCCTCATTATCCAAGTATCTAATATGGTATAAATTTCACTTTTTGACATTTAAACATTTATGTATACACATACTAATAATGTATACACAAAAATATATGAAAGTCCTTCTTTTAGCATTTAAAATATTTATGCATAAACATATATGCATCTAAACATCATTATAAATCTTAAAATAAAGTATTAAGCATGAGAGTTAACATCTTTACCATTAATCATCTACTTTATTTAGAAAGCATGGTTTAAAGAGATAACCATGAAATAACATGCTTCCAAGCATGTGGAAGAGAATAGAAGAAGGAGATTCATCCTTCATGGATGCATAACCAAAAAGAAAGATTATCTTCATTATAAACATGAGTATTAATCATAAATCATGACCATACGCATGAAATATTAGCATATAAACCAACTCCACATGGTTTAAGAGAAGAACCATGGATTAGAGAGCTTTCAAAACATATAGAAGAGAAAAGAAGATCTCCTAATGCTTAAGAAAGAGATTAATCATCTACTGAATCCATAAAACAAGATTTCAAGAAGAGAATCATGCATCTTCATGGTTTCAAAGCATGTAGAGGAGAAGAAGATAGTATAAGAATCATTGTTTAGGCTTACCCTTGGTGTGCTTGATTCTTTATCTTGCAAGGAGATGTGTAGTCCTCAAGGAAGAGGCTTGGCCACCAAGAGAAGAGGGTAGTCTTAAGAGAACCTTCAAGAGAGGGTTCACCTTCAAGAGAAGAGGTTAGATCACCAAGAGAGGATTAGCCTTCAAGAGAAGAGAGGTTTAGTGAAGCACCAAAGCTTCACAATGGAGAGGCAAGGAAATACACTAAAATGAAAATTACACTAGAGTAAAAATACACTAAGATGAAAATACAAAGGAATGGGGGTGCATTTATAGGTGAGGGAGGCCACCAACCAAACCCAACTAGGATCTAGAGGCTTCCAGCTTCAGTTTAATCCAATTTGGACAAGTTTTGGACTAGTTAAGCCCACTTTTTGATCTAGTTTGAAAGAGGAGAGATGAGAGATGAAATATGCTATGCTTTTGGAATAAAAAAATGGGGGATTGATGGGACTTCTAGGTGCCTCCTTGAAGCTCTCTTCCCACTCCCCCCCGAGGTGTCAAAATTCATATTTTTAAAGATTAAGCACCAGTACTAGTCAACTCTTCATCTTATGTGAAAATTTACTCATTTTTGGTGGATTTTCTTTTCTTCTTGCATTTTTCTTATTCAAACACTTGGATTAATCCCATAGACCCATTAGAACACTCTTTGGACCTTAATCCAAAATTTTCTAAAAATAGGTACCCTTGGGTTAAGGTTTCCAGTGCATATATTCAATTAAATTCTAATGCACATTGGAAAACTCTTTTTAAACTTCTGTTTCACGGGAATTCATCTTAAAATTAAAGGGTAACTTTGTATCCAAAAATATCTCAAAACTATATTACCTCTCACTAGAATATTTTCTCTGTCTAAGTCAATTTAAGAGAAAATGAACTATTTCAAAGATTAAAGTCAAGGGAAAGGTTTACAGTGATGTCTTAACCTTCTAGATACAGAAGAGGAAGAATCTTACATCCTCTCCCACTTGAAAAACATGATATGGCCTCATCTTGCAAAACTGGGGTAGTCTCGGCAAGAAAAATCATCTTCTTACTCCAAGAGCAGTACTTAAATTCCAAAAATCATTTTCATGACGAGAACTGATGATTTTTGACTTGATCATCAATGGTGACATAAATATGTCCATCCTCCTCATCCACTGCATCTGCCACCATGGCGGCTCTTATTGGGCTATTTGGGGTGGGACTCTTTCTCTTTGGTATTCCCAATTCTGGGAAGGGGTCCGAAGGTTACACTGTACTAAAATTGCTAGTTGGACCGGTACTCTTCTTTGGGGAGTTTCTCGACTCTGGTGAGGGGATCCCTGGTTATACTGAAAAGAGGAGGTGGGTCTGGATAATCCAAGTCCTTGACCTCTTTGGTTTCTGATCAAGAAAGGGGTTAGACAATCTTTAAGTTGATGCCCAAAACCTTGGCATCCATAACATCTATTCTGAACTCGATGATCTCCCCCCAGGAAAGGCTGACACTTCGAGAACTGCGTCATGGGAAAAAGATTTTCTTTCATTCCTAAAGCCACCCACACTGTGGGCCTGGCTAAACCCTTGCCGTCTCTTTGGGGGAGGGAGGTCCGATGCATTTTTTGAAGTCTGAAACCTCTTAAAAGACAAAGGCACTGTCTTGGTTGGAGTCTTGACTATACAAAAAACCTTCAAGAAATCCTTAGCTATCTATACCGCTTCTGCCATAGAGGCTGGCTTGGCATTCTTGACTAAGGTATCCAGTGGTTCATTCGTCTTCCGAATGAACTTATCCAAAAGCAACTCTTCGCGCTAAAAGGCAGGGCGTACTTACTTCAAGAGAACAGCGAAGGCCTGATGATATTGGTATAACCTTCTTGTGACAGATCCATGAATTCATTCATCTTTTCTTCCAGGAATCCAGGGGGACAGAATCTCTTTCGAAGATAACTTTTTTAGTTCTTCCCAAGTCTGGAGGTTCTGGTCCAAGTGATTTGTTTCACAATGGTTCCTCCAAGCTACCCTGGTTGTTCCAGTAATTTTTAGTCTAGCAAGGGTCATCTTGCTCCTGTCATTATACTCCATCGCATCTTCCATTACTTCAATCCAATCTTCAATTGCTACTCCCAAGTTTCCTCCTTCTCTTGAGAAGGGTTCTAGTTGGGAGTTGTGGAGAGCCTTGTGCTCATCATCACCAAGCTCTCCTCATCGAGTTGGGGGTTAACATTTCTACCATGATGACCTCGATCCATGATTCAATACGAAAATTCTTTGTCAAGTCCCTTTTTCCAACTTAACCAAGACGGTCACGTGAAAAGACCACTTTATTTATAATTCGAATCCAAAAGGAGTTAAACTTTAGATCCAACTGATTCTGGGGCTCCTTAAAGTTTGGTCAACGCTCTCAGAATCCTGGGATAAAGATCCTTTCTATAGGAAGAAATATACAGAACTCATTATATCAGAAAATAGATCATTCATATCCTTAACACAATAATGGTCCATCAGACTAGTAATTTCCAATTAACATCTGAATATTTCCCATGGGAATTTCAATTATACAGGTTCTCGATTTGTCATTCCACAATTGGGTCCACTGGGCCAAAGGTCAAGCTGCGAATAATCTGTCAGCACAATCCACTAATCTTATAGTGATCTGTTGAAAGTCTTGATCGTCTTCCAAGTTACTAACATGATCACTGGAATTCTCTCCATTCATCATCATCATGACTTAGTCAACTCTTCTACTTTCAATCGAAATTCAAAAATCATCATCCTTTAATCAGAATCCAAATCAATCCTTCAATTTTCAACCAGAATTCTAAAATCATATCAACCACAGTATTTCAAAAATGAAATCATCATCTGGATTTTTTTTTTCAACAGAGCATTTCTCCTTATAACTTTAAGGTCTTAGATCCACTCGCATATATTGTCAGTATAGAGCTGCAGTTATACCCAACAGTATATACGAGTTTTCATGGCCCTTGGTACTATAGGCAAATGCCATCATATCTAGGCCTCAAGCAAGGTCGGGGATTCCACACAAATGCGGTACTTCCATCTAAAAACCCAATTTCCAATTTATGAATTTTCATTCTGAATATCAACTCATACGAATTTCAACACACAATTACAATCTTTCACTGGTAATTCATAAATTTTTGACATTTCTTTCTTCTTGGTTTATCAACTTTAACCAAGTGCTCTAATACCAGATGTAAGACCCCTACCCTGTAGTTTAACTAAAAGACATGCAATGGAATAACGACTATGCAGGGTAGAGCGACTTACTCGGGAACTCGCCCACGAATGTTCGGGCAAGGGACTAGTCCAGTGGCTCTTCCAAAACAAAACCCCGAAAAACTTTACTCGCCCAGAAAGCATAGGCGGTTCCTCGCCCAGAAAGCATAGGCGGTTCCTCCAGGAAAATCTTCTAACAAAAATTTATCTAATGGGGTCAAGAGCCTTAACTATACTTTGTATTCCGACCGAACCATAATACAAGGAATTCAAGGCATTCAAGCCGTCTATTTAGACTCGGGAGAACATTCCCAACTTTATAGGTTTGGTCTCAATGCTCATCATTGAAGAAAAGAGTTTGGGTGAAGACTAGTCTTCACAAAACAAAGGCAGTTTGGAGCAAACTGAAGTGTATATGGATCAACCCCCACGAGGTTATGAAGATGTGGGTCACCCTGATTTTGTATGCAAGTTACGTAAAGCCTTATATGGCTTGAAACAGGCACTAAAAGCAAGGCATGATAAGATAGCACAATATCTTATCACCATTGGCTTTCATGTGGCAGATGCTGATCATTTACTCTATGTGTGGAAGAGTGATAAGGGCCTTGTGGTCATCATAATATATGGCTTGAAATAGGCACTAAAAGCATGGCATGATAAGATAGCACAATATCTTATCACCATTGGCTTTCATGTGGCAGATGCTGATCATTCACTCTATGTGTGGAAGAGTGATAAGGGCATTGTGGTCATCATAATATATGTGGATGACTTGATTATTGGGGGTGACAATGGAGAGGAAGTTGAGAGTGTGAAATGTCTTCTCAAGTAGAAATTGGACATGAAGGATTTGAGTGAGCTCAGATACTTTCTTGGCATTGAGGTTATTAGGACAGCTAAGGGCATATGGCTATCTCATAGAGGTAGTATGCATTGTTGTCCAATATAATATGGTATGGCTGGTTGTAAGCCAATTTCTATGCCATTAGATTCAAATGGCAAGTTGAGTACAGTTATAGGTGATATTTTGGAGAACCCCACTATGTACATGAAGATAGTGGGTAGCTTGATCTACATGATGATCACTAGGCCATATTTGAATTATACAATTGGATTGGAGAGTTAGTTTATGTAGGTTCCTTGAAAGCCACACTTGGATGGTGTGAGGTACACATTGCACTATGTGATGTCTACATTAGAGTATGGTCTCTTTTATGAGGCTAGTATGGAGTTGCAGGTGTTTGGATACACCGATGCAGATTGGGATGGTAGTATTATAAAGATAGGAGATCTACGAGTGGAATTATATTCTCCTTTGGGAGTGGTGCTATGACATGGAGTAGCAAGAAGCAGCCAACAGTTGCCTTGTCGATTACAGAGGTAGAGTATAGGCATGCTATAATGGCAGCATGTGAGGTAGCTTGGTTACGCAAGCTACTTGGTGATTTGGGGCTGCACATTGACAGACAGGTTGTCATCCTATTGTGACAACCTTAGTAGTATACAGTTGGTGAGGAACCCAGTTTTTAATGCGCGAACCAAACACATAGAGTTCCACTATCACTTCATCAGAGAGAGGGTCTTAGCTAGGAGACATTGATCTTGTGTATGTTAGCACAGACGATCGAGTAGCTAACATCTTCATGAAAGCATTGGGAGAAGAGAAGCTTTGCAGATTCCGTACTATGCTTGGAGTCCTAGAGATGGAGTTGAGCTTGAGGGGGAGTATTGATGTAAGACCCCTACTTTGTAGTTTAACTGAAAGACAGGCAGCGGAATAACGACTATGCAGGGTAGAGCGACTTACTCGGGGCCTTGCACACGAATGTCCAGATAAGGGACTAGTCCGGTGGCTCTTCCAAAACCGAACCCAAAAAAACTTTCCTCGCCTAGAAAGAATAGGCGATTCCTCTAGGAAAATCTTCTAATAACGGAAATTTATCTAACGGGGTCAAGAGCCTTAACTATCCTTTGTATTTTGACCAAACCCGTCGTGGGTCACATGGCCGAATCAAAGGAGGAACTTGCACTTGGTTCATAGAGATCAACGCTTTTTCCCCCTCAAGTGAGGCACATCTGTTGATTCTTTCCCATAGAACAAGAACTATCCCTTGATTTACTTCAACTATCGTAACTTGAACAGAATTGAACTTTATTGTAGGAATCCACCGATCCAGCTAACCCCAACCTACCCATGGGTTAGCCAACCACCCACCAACCACTGTATTGGTGGAATCCCTCTTTATAAAAATTTGGTTGTGTTTTGTCCCGGGTACCAGGGAAAAGAGTTTCCAAGCCCCCTAGCCGGCACTCATGTGAAAATTTTAAATAGACACACCACTTACGCACCTAAGATGAAATTGCCTTTTCTCAGATTCAATTATTTTCAAGACAGAATTGCAATAAAACCACAGTGTTTCCATCATAATCCTCAGTATTCTAGTTCCAGGGTCCAAGTTCCAACCTTTTCAATTTCCAACCATAAAATCCAAATTCCATTCATACCTTCCTTAGCGTACCTATGGTATCATCGGCAACCAGAGCGTCCACCACCTGGTCAACCCCTCTAGGTTCACCTAGTACTTCACTCAGGGGCTATTTCATGGTTCCTAACTCATAGTACCCAGGAGTATGATCTCTTTTATCCATAAAATCCATAAGGACTCTCCGTTGAAGACCAACTAGATCAACCAACGAGATCCAGTTTACCAAAAAGGAGCCATGGACTCATCCGTTGAAGATCAACAAGGTCAACCAGCTAAATCCATGCCTGTGTTTAGAAAACAACTCCAACTCAATGTTCCATTTCTTCCTAGAAGCATGCGTGGGTATCGTGGGTGACCCAAAGCCCGAGCATTGTATGGTCAGCACCCTCTAGGATCCTTCGTAGTAGACAGCAGGTGACCTAGTGCTTCACTCATAGGCCGCTTCCTTGGCCCCTCATCCACCGTACTGGAAGCTCACCGTTTTAACTGAACCGAGGTTGGTCAAGAGCTCGATCGACCTTGCCACACGAGACGTTCTTCTTTGACTCTTCGTCTGGTTGTTGCAACATTCTTAACCTAGGTCCATGACCTCTTTCTAGAAGATAGTCAAAATGCTTCCTCCAGCATTCTTGACATAAAACAATCTTTAAAAACAGGTTTCATATACAAATACATTTTTCAAGTAAGATTTCCATCTTTACACATCATTCCTCATCATTTCTCATCATTCCATATCATTTCACATTATTCCACATCATTCCACATCATTCCATGTCATTTCACATTATTTCACATCATTCCACATCATTCGACATTATTTCACATCCTTCAACATGATTCCACATGATTCCATGTCATTTCACATTATTTTACATCATTTCACATCATTCCATGTCATTTCACATTATTTCACATCATTCCACATTGCTCCACATTGCTCCACATTATTCAACCTTATTTCACATCATTCAACATCATTTCACATTATTTCACATCATTCCACTTTACTCCACATCATTCGACATTATTTCACATCATTCAACATCATTCCACATTAATTTACATCATTTCATGTCATTTATTTTGCATCATTTCACATCATTCCACATCACTCCATATCATTTGACATTATTTCACATCATTCAGCATCATTTCACATTAATTCACATCATTCCATATCATTCCATGTCATTTATTTTACATCATTCCACATCATTCCACATTTTATTCGGATTTCCACAAACAAGATGGTCTCTTTTCGCTTTGAGCGAATCATGTTTGATTATCAACTTTCCTTGATCTAGATATTAGAAATTTTATTCCACAATCAACCAAGTTAAGAGTACAGTTACTTTACTTTTCATACTCACAGAACTTTCTAAGTCTTGGCCATTACTTAGCTTAGTTAAAGACAACTTTTTTCTCGTCTTAATTCATTTAAGTCTGAATTTTAGTTCACTTTTGGATCCTTGATCCTTTTAAGAATTCCAGAATCCTTTCCCATGTAATGTTGGAATAAGTTAATCTCAAGTATTTACATTCATCCAACTAAGCATGTTTTTGGTCTTTTTCTGGGAAATTCTTTCCCTGACCAAGAGACGGAATATGGGTTGGATTAGAATCTTTATCAGGTTATTTCAGTCAGTCTCAACCAATTCTTTAATCATCGTAGAAAGCCTTTATGTAATTCCCTTGTCCATAAATCATTAAATCTGATTATGGTAGAATTCCTAATTTAACCAATAATTTTGGTAAGAGTTTCCACTCATCTTTTTTCCATTTAGAACGTACTTTAGATTCTATTTTTTGAGAATCTAGACGTGTACATAATTCCAAAAGTTAAATATATTCGTGATTCCTCTTTCTGATTAAAAATTTATCCATGTTTTCTCGATGCATTCCTATGAATATTTTCACATTGTTTTCTCAAATTTCCAAAAATAAAATATGCTCAATATTCCTCTTTTTGAATAAAATATTTATGCAAAGATTCACATAAATTTTTGGAAGCTTGTCTTCAAGAGAGGGTTCACCTTCAAGACAAGAGGCTAGACCACCAAGAGATGATTAGCCTCCAAGAGAAGAGAGGTTTAGTGAAGCACCAAAGCTTCACAATGGAGAGGCAAGGAAATACACTAAAATAAAAATAACACTAGAGTGAAAATACACTAAGATGAAAATACAAAGGAACGGGGGTGTATTTATAGGTGAGGAAGGCCACCAACCAAGCCTAACTGGGATCTAGAGGCTTCCAGCTACAATTTGATCCAATTTGGATAAGCTTTGGACTAGTTAAGCCCACTTTCTCATCTAGTTTGGAAGAGGAGAGATGAGAGATGAAATATCCCATGATTTTGAAATATTTTTGAATAAAAAAATGGGGGATTGATGGGACTTCTAGGTGCCTCCTTGAAGCTATCTTCCCACTCCCCTGAGGTGTCAAAATTCACATTTTTAAAGATTACCTACCAGTACTAGGTCAACTCTTCATCTTATGTGAAAATTTACTCATTTTTGGTGGATTTTCTTTTCTTTTTGCATTTTTCTTATTCAAACACTTGGATTAATCCTATAGGCCCATTAGAACACTCTTTGGACCTTAATCAAATTTTTTTTGAAAATAGGTACCCTTGGGTTAAGGTATCCAGTAGTGTACATATTCAAATAATTTCTAATGCACATTGAAAATTTCTTTTTAAACTTCATCTTAAAATTAAAGGGTAACTTTGTATCCAAATTTTTTTCAAAACTGTATTACCTCTCACTAGAACATTTTCTGTGTCTAAGTCAATTTAAGAGAAAATAAACTATTTCAAAGATTAAAGTCAAGGGAAAGGTGTACAGTGATGTCTTAACCTTCTAGATACAGAAAAGGTGTACAGTGATGTCTTAACCTTCTAGATACGGAAGAGGAGAATTCTTACAATTGAGATGTCAAGCTTAACATGAGCTGACACTTATGATAAGCCTGAGTGATTATTTTCACCACTTACATCACTGGTGTGCTTGGTAGGATGCTGAAATGATAGATCTTTACCAATGATTCTATAGCTAGACTACACCAGCTACTAGTCCATCATTGAGTTATGGCACACTTATCTTGCCATGTCACTCAGTGTGTTCACATTATGGACCACATGTACATAGTACTTTCATACTTATGTTGTATTTCCCTTATCTCTTTGGTAGAAATTTATTGTTGTTGTTGTTGTGAAGAACAAAATTTCAGCCTCTCATCTTGTGTGTTCTCTTCTAGGGTTTGTGTGAGTGTGGGTGCTTGCAAGAGCTCAAGCTCTCTTTCTCCCTACATCTTTTCAAAAGTGGTTCAAGGTAGGTGTTTGAGTAAAGGCCAATGCTAAATGGTAACCATGTGAAGTAGGGTCTATGGGGAACAGGGTGGAAAAGGTGAAGCTAAAGCCTTCAAATCTGATGTGGAATGGAAGGGATGAAAAGGATCCCCCTCGAAATATGTAACAAGGGTGAAGGTGGAAACCCCCTCAAAAGTCGATGTTGAGGTAAGAGTATCCACACAAGAGAATCTTGGATCTCACATATACATGCGGGTGCTCTCGTAAATGCAAGTGATGAGTGAGAACCATGCAACATGATTACATTAGATGATGGAACTAGAGCACATATCTTGAATGGTGGAAGGTAATCACACGAGTAAATGGTGTCCCCAAAAAAGACATGTCAATGGTAGAAAGATCCTCCTCAAGAAGAAATAGAGAGTGCTCAAATGCAATGCACAATGGTGAGGATATGTGCGGTAAGAAGGGCTTTTAGGGCTCAATATGTGCCGATATACAAGGATTGATGACGAGGCCATAAGGATAAATGTGGAGCTCTTTGGAGGGCCCTTATGCCACTCAAAGGCATAAGGAACAACCAAATATCGTGAGGTTTTGCTTAATTGCACTAAATGTGGAGCTCTTTGGAGGGCCCTTACGCCACTGAAAGGCATAGGGAACAACCAAACATCGTGAGGTTTTGCTCAATTGCACTCGAGAGCACAAACAACTCGATTGAGAAGCTAATTTACCATCACCAAATGCATAAAATTCAAATGGGGGTGTGTCACGTTGAATGCTGGTCTGGGATTCTCATGGTTGTCATCGTTTGCAGGAGCACCCAAGAGCTCCACTCCACCACCGTGGCCGCACTCTAATGGAAGCTCTACCCTCCTCTCACTCAATCTCTCTCTCTCATACATACACTGACACATAAACAATGAGCATATAACAACTCTAATTGGATTATGTAAGAGATTAGGCAAGAAGGCAGAGAATGGAGAAGAAGAGCACTCTATTAGCTGCATAAGAGAATGAATGGCGAGAATTACAAATTGACCCTTATCTTGGATGCAAGCATTCAAACCTTGGTTGGACATACTTAAAATATAGGTTCCTATCCAAGGCCACCTAGGCTTGTGCAAACACTAAATCTAAGCATGCAATCTCAAAAATTAATCTCGTGGCATAACTTTCATAGATAAGCAGTGATCGCATACGTAAAATATAAAATATTAGCATTTCTAATGCCAATGGCCAAATTAAGCGACGGTTGCACATGGAAAGCATTGACATTGGAGAGGTTTCCAATGAGGGTTACACCTTTTCATTGCTACCCACTTAATTACAGATTCCCTTTTACAGTCTCTTGCTAAGGGCTTGTTCCCGCACACATCCATTCACTTGCATATTTCAACACCTCCTCTCAAGTGAATCACTCTAGCACACCTGGACCCTATACCAAGTTTCCCCCTTACTTGGTAGCTCGTTGAGACCAGTGTCTCAAGTCCCTAGCTCATAGTCCTTGACACTCTCTCTCTATGTGTCCAAGGCTACTACAAGTGCCTGCGACCTTGACTAAAGTGCTCACACATACATCTACCACATGGCCTACATCATCGGTGGCTCAAAGGTGGTTTTACTCTATTGGGGCAGGTTACATTGGGTTGTGGGGTCTCTCTCTCTTTCTCTCTCAGAAAAGATGTCCTTACTCCTCTTCCTTAGAAGTCTCCATGAAATTTTCTGATGTTGATCCTTCTTCATTTGGTTTGCTGTAGTAGCAGTCTCTAGCCATATGTCTTGGCTTCCCACAGTTGTGGCAAACAAGTGAAGGCACTTCCTCCTCCCCTGCCGCTTCCTCGTCCTCGACCTCGTGCAAGACCTCCTCGGGTGTAGAATGCTTTCTCCTCTCCAGTTGTTGTTGGGTCCAACCCTTTCTTCTCTTTGACCTTGTTCTCTTGCTCTAGTAGAGCTTCTTCTACCTCATGCAGCTTCAAATCTGGTACATTCTTTAAGGTTTCCACAATGTTCTCATACTCTCCCTTGTCCACACTTTTTAGAAGCACTGCTAGTGCCTTGTTATCATCTACCTTCTTCCCAATGGCTTCCAGTTATTTCTTAATGCTTTTGTATTTGTTCAAGTGTGTGGTTAGAGGTTCACTTTCCTTCATGTCAAGTTTGTAGAATTGCATTAGTAGATTTATCTTTGAATTTTTTGCTTGAGTGCCAAATAATTTGTTAAGTTCATCCCATGCATCTTTAGCTTATTGTATCCCTACAATGTGGTGAATGATTTCATCATTTAAGCTAAGTGCAATGAGTCCTAATGTTTTCTCATTCCTACTCTTCCACTCATTCTCCCCAATATCCTCTAGACATTCATCTCTTCCCTCAACTAGCCCCCATAGATTTTTCCTCATGAGCAAATACATGGTCTTTGTTTGCCATGTATGAAATTGCTCCCCCCTTAAATTTAGCTATTTCTTGTGCAATGCTCATGACAATGTGAAGGGGGTCTTACCTCTTGATCCAATCCAAGATTCAAGGGCAGTGTCTACCCTTTTACAACTCAAATCTACTGTTAAATGATGATTACAAGAGATTTACAAGTATGAATCCACCCAAAATTACAAAAGCCAAGGGTAGCTAATTTTTGTATTGAATGATTGGGATACCAAACCATCTCCAAATTTCAATCTAAAGTGATAGAGATCTGTATCAAATACCCAATGGTAAATTTGAACCATTAATTGCACCAAAATGCAATGATTAGTGAAATAATCCCCTGTTTTGTGTACAAAAAATAGAGTGTACGGGGAGGCCATATCTGGTCCCTTAGAGTTCAAATGAGCTCAAATCCTTTCGAAGGCATCAATTGCAGTTATTCTAGTAGAGGATCAAGCTAAGAAATAAAATATTTGACCAAACATTGAATGCTTAATCTCTGTTTTACCAAAGTCACTTGCAGATTTGATGCAGAGCTTGATTCCACTTCTCCTTAAGGAATTTCAAGATTATCAGGTCATAGGCTTGTAGAGAACCCTTGAAAACCTCTGGGTCTAAGAGGAAATATCTTGATTCACCTTGCGTAAGTGTAGATCTACAAATCCCTTCAGAAAACTGGCGTTGGTAAAATTGTGAATTTCTACAGATTCGCGTGGTGGTTTGACAAGTTGATGCAATGGGCTAAAGCGTGGGGAGTCTAGCTAGGTGTGGCTAAAGTATTTTGATCCAATTTGATGGCTGGAGGGAGATCAAGCCCCTCCACCAGCCAGGGGTGTAGAGGTTTAGTTAAAAAGAACTAAAAAATGGATTAACTCCTCCTAATCATGATTAGCAAGGTAGTTATGCTTAAAAATTGACTGGATTCCTAGGCTATGGCTCTAATACCAAGTTGAAATGCAAGCAAAGTGATGAGCTATGGTGGATCAAATCCAAGAATCAATACGATTAGAAGGTGATTAAAAGATGATTAAGATGAGATTAGTACACAATTAACTAATAGCTTGATGTAGGCATGGATACTCAAAAACCAGCAATTTCTCATTGGACCAATGCCTCAATTTATAGGTTTTATATCCACAAGATGCCAAGCATCTATCCCACTGATTTCTCCTTGATTTGTGCCACCTCCCCTACATCTGGGGGGCACCTTTTCCTAGAATCTTTTCACACCCCTATATTCACTCATGCTACCCTTTATCCTCTCATCAGTAGATTCCTCTCACCTTTTCACTGCTACCCACTTAATTATAGACTCCTTTTTACAGTCTCTTGCTAAGGGCTTGTTCCCGCACACACCCATTCACTTGCATAATTCAACAAGACAAGCTCACAGTAGTAGACCCACAAGACTACATGCCTAAGAAAGACAAGTTCACATAAGAACCTTCTGCAGATTCTATGGACTATAGCCAATTCAATGGATGGAGCAAGAGCTACTATGTTCCACCAAGTGAAATATCCAATTCCTTGCCCCCAAGGCAAAGCTATCATAATTGCAGACCCACAAGGCCACATGCCCAAGAAAGACAAGCTGTCGTAGTAGTAGACCCACAAGACCACGAAAGACAAGTTCACATAAGAACCTAGTGCAGATTCTATGGACTAGCTAATTCAATGGATGGAGAAAAAGCTACTATGTTCCACCAAGGAGGTACAAAAGTTATGCTAACACACTCCCTATACATTAAGAGATTCATCAAAATATGCTTGGACCTACCCCATGGAGCATCAGGCTAGCAAAACAAAACGATCTTACACAATAGACCCCGAAGGACTAACTAACTAGCACCCTCTCTGACACACCATGATTCTGTAGAATCATGATCATGATTTTGCATAATCACGTCACATCACTTCTTCCCATAATCATGTTGGATGAATGAAATCAGTGCATCATGATCGAGTTTAAACTTATGTGCTCAGACCCTCACTGTCTTAACACCATGATTTTGGTAGAATCACGGCCATGATTCTCCAATCTCATAATCATGCCACAAAAATTGGGTTGAAACTTATCTTTTCTAAGCCTGGGGGTGTCATATGCTTGGAAATGAAAGAATAACATGTCTTTTAGCACTTTCACCCAACATGATTACATAGTAATCACGGTCATGATCATGCCCAAGATCAATTAGTTTGTGCCATGTGTTACATACATTAATCTACTAACCATCATGATCATGGACATGGATGACATGATCATGCCCAAGATCAATTAGTTTGTGCCATGTGTTACATACATTAATCTACTAACCATCATGATCCCCTTGTCCAATAGGAAATTTTTTCTATTCATTCTATTGTTTTCTATCTTTTTCAAATTCCTCACTTTCTTCTTCAAGCTTTTCACCTACATCTGCATCTCTATTATCTGCACATGTTTTCTCCACAAGCACCACCCACATCAAGTAGGACTCATGTTCCCTTCTTTGTCTCTTTTTTATTCTTGTTTTGTACTCTTCACAAAGTTGCTCGTAATAAGAGGTATACAATGTGACAAATTTAGTGGATACTTTCAAATTTGTATTGCTAAGGAGGACCAACGGAAACCACCTTTGTAACACCTTGGGGCACCTTTGCTTATAAGGTAATGACTTCCACTTCATCATTGAGAAAGGTTTTCATATGGGGAGAGGAGCATGAGGTTGCTTTTAAGGAAGCTAAGAAGTTGGTCTCCCAAGATCTAGTATTTATTAAGTCCTCCAAATTGGTTAGATGATTTCTATGTTAGTGTTAATGGTGGAGGTACACATGCTATTGGTATAACTCTTCTTCAAAAGGGAGAAAGGATATATATGCAACCTGTTTATTTTGCTAGTAGATAGTTTCTGATTCATGAGCTTCACTGCACACATATGTGGTGTTAAAATTCATGCCCCAATGCCAACCAATTGTTATGTTATTATACTCTTTATTTTATTAAGCTATTTTCTTCATCTCCATTCCAATGATGTCACCATTTATACATGGGTTGGTAAGGTTGATGGGAGTAATATTCTATAACTGAGATAGTAAGTTGTAGCCATTACTTTATCACTAGCCATATGCACAAATGTAACCTAAATGGCTTAGTGTTCTAGAGTGAAAGGCAAGTTATAGGCCATACTACATTTTTGCTCACACATTATTACTTAAAAGATAAAATTTATAAATACAAAAGTTAACCAACATCTTATTCCAAATTTTTATTTAGGTACAATGAAGTATGGCATCTCAATGGTACCTCGTTCTCATTGAGTGCTGATACATTTGGGTAGACATGCCATGATAAACATGTTCATAGGCACACCCTAGCAGTCCAAATCCTATGATAGGGAATTAAGTTCCAAAGATTCTAAGATTCCTATACATCTAATAATCAACTCTAAGAGTGAGTCATAGAGGTTCATAAAGTGTAACCCCTCTTAGGATGCCCAATTGTACAAGTATCATCGTGAGAGAAATTTTCTTTGATTACCTCTCATTATGGCTGATGAGGGCCATGATCCGTAACCTCAAGGACCATCTATGTCCAGTCTGTCGTAGTCGAAAAATAGATGTGCTTAAAGTGTTGCAACTTGTTTTGAGGAATGAACTAATAAAATAAGATGCTTGAAGGCAAATGTTAACATATCATCTTCTTTCAAAAGTCTAGGGACTTTTGATAAGTATGGCACAAGTGCACTGCCAATGTCATGTGGGCAATTGCTAAACCATCAACAAAAGCACACAAGAGCTCAACCAGGCAACCAATATACCATGGTGCTGCCTACAATGCACAATCACAGTCTGTCTTACCTCGTAAATGCTCAGATTCCTTGATCCTTGTATGAAGCATTGACGATGGAGCACACGCGAGAGCTTGACCTCGTATGAAGCATTGTCGATGGAGCACACGCAAGAGCTTGACCTTCGCATTGTCATTCGCACACAAGAGAAGATCCACCCTCCTTGTAGCTCAATCTATCACTCACACACACACACTCACACACACACAAACAAGCACACTAGAGCTCAAATCAGGAAAGGAAAGTGATGGACAAGAACAAGAGAGTAGAGAAGAAGAGCACTCAATTGCTTAGCATAAGAGAATATAAGAGAGAATTAGGGGTTGGGGTTACATTGTTTCTAGGTTTTACACCATTTATCCAAAGCTAAAAATTAGGTCCTAGGCCTCCTAGACTGCTTACACTAGTGTTAACCTTATAATCACTTGGTACCCTTAATTAAACTATCTCGTGGAGTGCCTTTCATATACAAGTGATGACCGTGCACATAAAATAATACATTACAATTGTTTAATGTGAATTCGACCTTCTTTTGCCCATGATCAAAAGAGCTAAAAATGATGGAGTAGCTAGCATCAACACAAGCTAAGAGTTCTCTAGTGAGGGTTAACATGGCCCCCCTTCTTAATGGCAAGGGTTAACATGCCTCCCTTCCTGATGGCAATGGTTAACATGCCTCCCTTCCTGATGGCAATGGTTAACATGCCCTTCTTCTTGATGTAGATTTTGTCCTTGGAATATGTTGATAAAGATAAGTTAATTCTGCATACAAGTTGGTGTTACATAATTGTGTTATGGATCTCATGGGAATGTGTCGGGAAGTCTGGCAAGGTTTGTATGACAACAACTAGTAAAGTGTTCTTGTTGAAAATATTATAACTTTAACAATGATATACTTAAACATGTAATTGTGAAACCTTGTTCGTGACTAGTCAAATTTTCCTAGTTATTACATGGATTAATATTAAAGTTGGTCCAAATTCTATCAAACTAAAACTTATCTAAGAATATGTTATGTCCTTAGTCTAAACACACTATCACTTATGTGAAACCATCTCAAGCTATAGTCTAGCCCTATGAGAAAAATAGATAAGTGATTGAATTATAAATCCCTTAAAAAATCTAAAATAAATAAGTAGTAAGGCACCATCCCACAGAGACCAAAGTAATGGCCCAGATACCTCGATTAAGAGTATCTAAGAACTGTTAGTACCTCCTGATTATGATGATGGTTTTTCTTTATCCATTTATTTACACATTTTTAGACACAAGGTCCCACTCCATGAAGGTCAAGGCTATGGCCCCAAGTCATCGACGACACTAGGAGCCAAAAGGCCTACTAAGATCTAACATGGAGATGGTTATCTTCTTGGTTCCCCCTTTTTTTTTGGATTTTTGGTTTTTATTTTTTATTTTTTGATTTTAAATAAAACTATCCTCACCTTTGCAACTCACCTAAAAGGCTATAGTCTAACTAGAAGACACATAAAGGAAGGTGCATACTCCTTTGGCATACCTTAAGGTTAGTCAAGGTAAAGATTAAACTAGGACCAATTCCAAGAGAGTGTTAATGGTAATCCAAATAATAACTAGAGAAAATTTGAACCAGTGATATGAAACATAAGTAGGCACTCAATTAGACACCAAAATAATAGTGACATGTGAGTATTGGTTTGAATGCACCTGATCGATCGTATGGTTTAGAATCAGATAGCCATAACTCATACACAGGGCTTGTCTTAGCTTCACAGGGCCATCCTCCTCCTCTCATGGGTTGTCTCTAATAGATACAACTCCTCAGGTGTATGGGGCAATGACCTAAGTGCATGTTAACTATAAAATGGCATGGGTACTATAGGTAAGTGAGATAAGTAGCTGTACTTATTTTTAAGTTATAAAGGCCATGATGTTATTGTGGGGTTTCTTCTACTAGGAACTAAGGGAGTCTCATCCCATAGCACCTAAATTAAGTTCCACAATGCTAGCATAAGTATCACGTTACGGGAGCATGTGATGCTCATAGGAAAGGCATGGTTCAATGGGGTGAAATTGTAAGCAAAATAAGTCAACAAAAGTAGTTCCACAACATCTCTCTCCTAAAGTAAGTTCTACAATGCTAGCATAAGTAGGACATTGCAAGATCATGTGATGCTCAAGCAGGCATGGTGTAATGGGGTGAAATTGCAAGCAAAATAAGTCAACAAAGGTAGTTCCACAACATTACTCTCCTAATGATGCATAAAAATATCATGAGTGGGTTTGGAAAGGGGGAATACTTAAATCCCTTTGATATTATTAGTCTACACAATTTGTGTCCAAAATAGGGACACCTGTATCAATCCATGATGAAAAGTACATGCTTAAGGCAAGCATAATGAAAGTAATATAGGACAGACTTAGATTTTCTCTCTCTCTCTCTCTCTCTCTCTCTCACTCTCTCTCTCTCTCCCCCCCCTTATTGTGCTCTTTCTCATCAATTTTTAGCCCATTGGGGTGGTTGGTTCTTGGAGGTTTTAACAATGTGGAGGGAAAAGAACTAGGAGGTTCTTTTGGCAAGGAGGTTTTAACAATGTGGAGGGAAAAGAACTAGGGGTTGGATAACCAATGGATGATGAGATGGAAGAGGTTTCTTTAGGTTTAGACGATGGTGGTGAGGTTTCCTCCTTGTAATTCTGAATGAGAGTAAGAGGTAGCGGTGAGTTTTATGTAGAGGACTAAGCAATGGGGTTGGAAATTCCCCCACAGAGACATGATCCATTAACCAATACACTTTGCATCTTTCTTTCGCCTATGATGACCAAGTATTAGTGGTTTCTTTAGTGTTCTTGCAAGCATAACCAAGAAGTATCCCACCAGGTTCTTATTATGACAATATATGTCACTTTGTAGTATTCCAAGTACCTTGGTATTCCTACCATTAATACCTTTTACTTTCAAATTCACTTTCAAAGAGGTATCTACAAGTCGAGGCTTCCCCAAAAATAGTTCCATCCATTAAAAGAGAGTAAATTGGTACTAGCTTCAGTGTATCAACAAGTAATGCATTTTAGAACACATTACCATAAGGGCTAGTCAATTTTGTAGGTGTTCGAAGAGGTGCTATGTGATCAGCAATCTCCCCTTCAATCTCTTTAACAAAGGCTTGTGTAGGTCTCAGGCTAGCTTCTCGTGATTTTTGATATAGGATTTTTCACTCTTTTACTTCTTGTGCCGATCTATCTTACTTGGGTGCTACATGTGGCTAGACGAATGGGTCCCATAAAATTAATTCCCCATTTCATAAAAGGTTCTAAAACTTTGATAGGGTGCAAAAGCATCATGTCCTTTTTTTTGTGGTTTGGCACATCATTGGCACTCATCACATTCTCAGAGAAAATAATGCACAATCCTTAAAAATCATGGGCCACCAATACCTAGATTGAAGAATATTTCTTGTTGTAATGTCAAATGTGAAGTGTCTGCAGAAGCTACCCCTTATTGGTGTGCTTGTTCTATGATGTATAAGTATTCATCCTCCTTGGGACATCATCTTAGTATATGTCATCCTTACCTCTTCTATAAAGGGTTTCAACAATCAATTATTGGTAAGGCTCTGCTTCTTTTAGCAAATTCTTGCTAGATCTTACCTTAACTTCTTTAGTTCTAGAAAACCATTAGCTATAAAGTTAATAATTTTCTCACTCCTTTTTGGTACATCTTCAACTTTGAACAATGTAGCATCAAGTAGATTATCATCTACTCCAATTGATGCTTCACCATTAGGTACACGAGATAGATGATCAGCCATGACATATTTTTTTTACCAAGTCTCACAACCACTATAAACTCAAATTAAAGAAGGATCAACCACCTTGTGGTTCTCCTTATGGAGCATGGTTTATCATCTACTCCAATTGGTGCTTCACCATTAGGTACATGAGATAGATGATTAGCCCACCATGATATTGTTTTTGCCAAGTCTCATATATTGTTTTTGCCAAGTCTCATAGCCACTATAAAATCAAATTCAAGAAGGATCAACCACTTGGTGATTATCCTTGTGGGGCATGGTTTATTAACAAGGCATAATAAGACTTAATGGCCAACATAGAAAATAAACTTATTAGATAATAGGTAATGCCAAAATTTCTTCATTGCATCATACACCATAACTCATCCTTCACGTTTTGTGGTGGTATAGTTATCTCAGCCTCATACAATTGTTAGCATGAGCAAAACTTACATGGTAGTCTAGTTTGTGTTCACCTGACTGAGCAAGGACACATCCAATAGCAAAGTTAGAAGCATCTATATGTACATGAAATATAATATTCTAGTTCAGCACTTGCAAGATTGGAGAGATAGCCAAATCTTGCTTAGCCATGTTGGCACTCTTCTGTCCAACTCAAATATAATGAGAAGCTTGTACAATGGATGAACAATCTCAGTATGGACCGTCTATAACCTACATGCCCTATAAACCTTTTGGTTCCCTTATAGTTTGAAGGTGGGGGGTAATTCTAAGATAATTTTTATCTTGCTCTCATTCGTGTTTCACCTTGCTATGAAGGACTAAGCTTTGTTCATTAGCGATATCAGTTTTAGCCTATTAACTCAGTGGTGGGAGGAGGCTGGAAATACATAGCTTTTTGTAATTCATCTCCCTAATTGTTAATAAACTTGGGATGTGCACCAAATGCACTGCCATTAGGTAGTAGGGCCGTCCTTTCTTGTAGCCTTTTATGATGATTGGCTGCATAACTCTTAGGTCTCCACCAGTTTTTGAGATATTCTCTATCTCTTTTAGAATGCTCGTTCCTTTCTTTAGATTGGGACTCAATGCCAATTTCATAGCTTCTAGTCTTTGTTTCAGTTTCACTTTCCAAGGTCTCTTTTGATATTGTCAGTTATGTTTTTTTCGTTGTTTTTCTATAGAGTTAGCGTCACTTTTGGTTTCCATTTTAGACTCATCACCACATGAGCTTGAATACACACATGGATTCAAGCTCATTATATCCAATCCCTTCAATATCAAAGAGTAGAACTTGAATCATTCGTAATTGTACAACCTTTGGGAGTTCTTCACCATTAGGTGTAACCCATGTAGACCATATGGCTTGTTTTTGAACATCCTTTGCACAGTGGGTCCTTTCCTACATTTCTCTATTCTCTACAAGTATAATAGTATTTCAATGGGATTGAATGGATGGTGGTGTCAGAACAATTTTTAAATAAGCCTCCATTAGCCATAAGATGTATGAGGCAAGATCAACCCTCATGATTGAATCGTCAACTTGGAGGCAATCATGGTTCTTACACTAGTCATGTACCATCTTGGCTTCTCTCATGAAAGGACATCCTAAGTGTTGAAATATACAAGTGAATAGGGTGTGTGTGTGGGAACAAGCCCTTAGCAAGAGGCTGTAAAAGAGAGTGTGTAAATGTGAGAGAAGATGTGAAAAGGTGAGAAGTATCTACTGGGAGAGAATAAAGGGTAGCATGAGGAGATTTAGGAGGTGTGGAGATATTCTGGGAAAAGTGAAGAGGTGGCGAGAATCAAGCAAAATAGGTGGAGAGAATCAAGGATGAGGTGTCCCCCCTAGATGTAAGGGAGGTGGCATAAATCAAGGAGCAGATCATGGATAAAACTGTATAAATTGAGCTTGTGCTAATGAAGATCTAGCTGGTTATTGTGTCAATCTCATGTCCACATTTTGCTTCTAATCACCATCTTTAATTGCTCTTTAATCTTGTATTAATCCTCACTTATGCCATCATGAAGTGGTTAATATTTGACCCACCATAGATCATTTCATTGCATTAGTGATGGTATTGTGACATGAAAAATTGATATCTTTCATTTTCAATTTTGTGCATATTTTGACGGTTTCTCAATGGTAATAAGGTGGAAGCTTGTCCAAGAAGATTGTGGCGCCCACAATGGAATAACGGCGTGGTGATGCGGCGGCTTGGCGGCTACCCCGATAACAGCATTCTATCTTCAAATATAATGGTTTTACTTGATTTAGGGTGCACACATTGTAAATGCCACAAGTATGCTTGATAAATACTTTGGTATGGTAGATAGGCTAGTGATGTGGAAAATAAAAGTGGGCCTTCATGCTCACATGGATTTTAATTGTATTATTAATATGGTATTCACCATAAGGCAACAAGTTGGGGAGTGTGGAAGGCATGTGGAGGAGTGTGTGTAGGTGCATAATTGGGAAAGATTCTTCTAGAATGCCTACATGGAAGAGGAGAATTCTGCCATGTGTAAGTGGGATCTCCACCTACACGCCACTTAGGCTTGGCCATTATCTCATCACACTCTCAAAGTAAAAAAGCCTTCAATTTAATAATCAATAGAAGACTTAGCCTAAGAGGACAATTTATGGTGACATCTACCCTTATGTCACTGAAGGGTTGAAGTTTTTTATGTTGTAATTTGTAACAATGGAAGAGAGGGTGATTCTCCACCTATAAAAGGAGCCCTCCTCTCCCTTTCAAATCAAGGAATGAGCCTCCTCAATTGAGCATTTTGTGTCATTGCCATTCTCTTCTCTTCAAACCCTTATTTCAAACACTCCCTTTACATGTGAATGTCTCATTTAGCATTAGCTCCTCATGCTTAGTCCAATTTTGGACCTCTTTGATTATTCATGATAAGTGGGATAAGGAGTTATTATCTTGGCGGGCCTGTGACTTCTCAAGGTAGCCCTTGCCTTATGGCCGCTCTCCTTTGGAGGTAGCAATGGTTTTAGCGGTAATGAGCATGTGGAAAAACTTTGGGGACCATAGGTAAATCTTTATGATTGTCTGCTGAGCAATGCTAACCCTTACCCTCTAGCTTAAATCATGAAGGAGATGAAAGGCAAGAGGCTATGTGAAAATTGAGGTTTCATGCAAAGAGAGAGAAGTGCAGTTTTTGTGGTCCAATACCCAAATTTCAACCGGTAATTACTCATCACTCGGGTGTTGGTTTCTTAAATTGATCATATGGCTAGGAAGCTCTTTCTATGCTCTTTCCACTCACGTAACTAATTTATTAATCCCTTACTTCATTGATGATTAGAATTTCTCCCAAAGTTGCTAATTTTTAGGCAAATTTTGGCAGTTTTATAGTCTTGTAGTAAAATGCTCATAACTTTTCGCTCGGTTGTCCGTTTTTGAAAGTTTTTATATGGGCACGAAGCTCTCTTCAAGATCTAAGCACCTATCTAATCATCTTTTGCAGAGCCTCTATGGATTTAAAACTTCAATTCTCTGTGTATCTCTGTTTTTATAGAATTTTGGCAGTTTTATAGTCTTGCAGTAAAATGCTCATAACTTTTCGCTCGGTTGCCCAATTTTGAAAGTTTTTATATAGGTGCAAAGCACTCTTTAAGCTCTACACATCTATATAATCCTCTCCTATATAGCCTTTATGGATTTAAAATTGCAATTCTCTGTGTATCTCTGTTTTTATAGCTTTTTGGCCATTCTTTCTTCTTAATCATGATTAATTCCTCCTAATCCCTTATCAAAAGGCAAACCCCATGTGTCTTATCCTCTTGTAAGTGATTGCCATATTCATTTTCTTTAATATGTTTCTTCCAAATCGCCCAATTCGAACGGATGAACCTTACCAATATTCCCCGTATGTTTCCGTTCACATAATCCTGATTCGGAAGATTTTCTTCCAACAAAGAATCACCCTTTTGTTTGGAGCTGCAAGACTGGCAGAAATTCTTGCTTCTCCAGAGCCTTTCATCTTTCCTTCCATGAATTATGATCTCACCTTCGATGTGTATATCTTTATCTTAATCTAGGGAGAGAAAGGGAGGTGAGGAGGCTATGAGGTTTCATACAAGTGTGTTTTGATTCTGAGAAGTGACTGAAGTCCAAACCCCAACTTCGTGTCACATCTTTTGGTGGAGATGACGGGCAGGTTTTACTTAGAATTATTCTATTTTAACCTCAAGGCCCCGCATGATTAAAGAAAAGTTATTTTGAAACAAGTAAATTTCCCTTGTTGCTACTCATCTTTTGGTGCAAGATGTTCAACATTTCGGTGTTCCAAGGATCGGAAGGAGAAGACCCGGGGAGTTATCTTCGAGAGTTTAACCGAGCATGCCGCTTGACGGGTTGGTCTATGAAGGAGAGGGCAAAAATACTTCCAGATTTCTTGGAGGGTGTGGCCTTAACTTGGCATGAGGCTTTGCCAGAGGAGTCCAAGAATGATTGGGAAAGGTTGACCAAAGCAATGAAGGAGAGATTTGGGACAGTGGAGTCGCCAAATGCTTTACTATTGCAATTGGATCAAATTTTCCAAAAGGAAGGAGAGTCAGTTTCTGCCTTTTCAGTGAGGTATGAAGTCTTATTCATCAAATATCAACAAGCTGCTTTACATGTTGTTGCTTCTTCTTCTTCACCTTCTATGGAAGATTCAAAGAGTTCTTTAGCAATGGAGCACCTTAAGATGAGCAAGTTTATTAGGGCTTTGGATCCCCGCTTGCATGGAAAAGTTCTTAGCAAAGATCCCACTAGTTTTAAAGAGGCCCTTCGTATTGCTTTGAAAAAGGAGGCCACTCTTCATATTGAGTCCACATTCCAATCTTCTCCAAGTGTGCCAACCCTACCACGAGTAGAGATAGCCTCAACATCTCAGGTACAAGCTCCATCCTTGGATCATAACATTGCATAACTTATGGTAGAATTTGCTGATTTGAAGTTACACTTAGTCAATGCAAGGCCACCTAGGGTTCCATGAGCTGAGGATAAACGTAGGGATAGAAGTAGTGTCACATGCTATGAATGTCAAGAGAAGGGGCACTATCGCACTGAGTGTCCAAAGTTGAGGAAAAGTGAGGATAAAAGTTTAGCACTTTTAGAGGAAATATGCTCAGAAGAAGAGGAAACATTGATGCCATTAATGGCAAAAAGGGGTCGTAAAACTAGAAGCCATGAAGAGGAAGAACAAGAAGATAAATCTGAAGAAGAGGAGAAAAATAAGAAGAAGAAGAAGTCATCTAGGAGAAAAATTGGACAATCTGACTTTCCTCTTGGACAAGGATCTCTTAGTTATGACCTCTTGACAGATCTTAGCGAGAAAACGGCACAAATCACATTTGGGCAGCTTTTGGCACTCTCTCCCAAGCTCAAAAAGGAATGGGGTAAGCTGGCTAGCACAAGGGAATCTAAGAAAAAGAAGAAGAGGGATAATGGGACTCCTATGGTTCAAAAAGTGGATATTGATGTAGGAGATTATGTGCCTGTGATTGATGTCATCATTGAGGGGCAAACAATTTCTAATGCATACATTGATGGAGGTGCATCAATCAATGTCATGAGTGAAAAAACAATGAAAGATGCTGATTTAAAGTTGTCTTCTACCAACTCTCCCTATCGCATCAAACTTGCTGATAATACTAGGGTGAAAACCTTAGGAATTGTCAGGAATTTGGGAGTGGATGTATGTGGTATTTCTGTGCCTACAACTTTTCAGGTCATTCCTACAAAGCCTGATGCTAGGGCTTACCCATTGATATTGGGTAGGCCATGGCTTCGCCAAGTGAAGGCAATTCAAAAGTGGGAGATAGGTGATCTTATTCTACAAGGTGAGAATAAGAAGGTCCACTACAACATCAAGAGTCATCACAAGAAAGTGGTAAGAGGTGAATCTTCAACTTCCGAAAGTTCAGAGTCAGAGTCATCCGATGAAGAAGAGACAAGTGGTAGCTCCGAGGATTCCATCTCAGAAGGAGAGGTGGAGGGAGTTGCATTTGGTCTTTCCCTAGGAAGGGATCGAGGGGATGCTGAAGACAATGGAGCCTTGGAAGGGAAAGCTTCTTCAACCATGTGCAAGAAAGGAGATGTGGACCTCACTAGTCTTCACCAACAAAATGAACTTCTTCTTGATGAGTCCATAGCAGGTACTGAAAGGGAGAATTACTTAAAAATGTTGGATGGATTTCCTAACCTTTTTGCAAACAGCTACTCACAATTACGCCAAGTTACCCTAGTAGAGCACAAGATTGATCTAAAGCCCCAAAGTAAGCCAGTGGTACAGCGGCTAAGGCGTTTGGGAGTAGTGCAAGCAGAGGTGCTTAAGAAGGAGGTAACTAATTTGCTTGAAGCTGGATTTATTTTTCCAGTAGAGAATTCAGAGTGGATTTCCCCAGTTGTAGTCACTCCCAAAAAGGGTGGAAAATGGCGTGTGTGTGTGGACTTTCGCCCTTTGAATGCATGCACAAAGAGGGATTATTATCCTCTACCCTTTCAGGATGAGATTTTGGATCAAGTTGCAGGTCATGAGTTGTATTCAGTGTGTGATGGATACTCTGGATACTTCCAAATCTGGATTTGTGAAGAAGATCAAAGGAAAACCTCATTTATCACCCCTTGGGGAGTGTATGCCTATAGGGTGATGCCATTTGGCTTGACCAATGCACCAGCAACTTTTCAATGCTTCATGAGTCAGGTATTTGCACCTTACTTGGGAAAGTTTATAAGGGTCTTTCTGGATGATTTTTGCATTTATTCAAGCCGCATGGATCACTTGGAAAAGTTGAGGTTGGCCTTGAAAAGCATTGATGATGCAAAAGGGTGTCTTAATCCTGGAAAATGCCGCTTGGCATGAAGGAAGGTGGTTCTCTTAGGACATGTTATCTCAGAAGAAGGCATAGAGATGGATCCTGAGAAGGTACAGGCAATTGTGGCCCTCCCACCACCTACCAATGTACGGGAGGTAAGGAGGATTTTGGGTAAAACAAAGTATTACCAATGCTTTGTTGACATGTTCTCTGAGAAGATGTATCCTATAAATCTGTTAACAAAGAAGAATGTTTCTTTCCCGATCAAATTCAATCTTTTTGTTTGCTCAAGGAATGCATGAGTCAAAGTCCAATTGTGCAGCCTCCTAGGTGGGGGGAGGACTTTTATGTGAACCCAAGTGTCTCATCACATTTAGTGGGTGCTATACTCTTGCAAAAGAGAGAGCAAGGGCGTATGCAACCAGTGTATTATGCAAGCCGACAACTCACTGATGCCGAGGAGAGGTATGGTGAAATGGAGAAGGTGGTTTGTCTCTTGTTTTTGCAGTAAAGAAGTTCAGGTCATACTTGTTACCTCGCCCTTTTTTCTTCCTCACATCTCAACCTTATTTACAATTCTTGGTCCGCAAGCCCAATCTTGCAGGAGGAAAGTTTGCAAAGTGGATTTGTGAGCTTCAAGAATTCTCTTTCACTTTTATTAGAGAAAACACCACTAGGGCCTCTCTTGCAGATTTGCTTACTAGCAGGAAGGAAGAGGAAGAAGGAACAGGAGCAAAGGAAGAGGTATATGAAGATTTGGAAACGCCACCAACTGCTTTCACTATGCATTTTGATGGAGCCTATAGCCCTTCCAGGCATTTTGATGGAGCCTATAGCCCTTCCAGGCAATGTGGGGCTGGGGGGATAGTTTTATTCGATCCAGAAGGAAAAGAGGTATGGACCAAGGGTAGGGAATTTCCAAAGGCTATATCAAATAATGTGGCTGAGTATAATGCATTAATTTGGGGATTAGAAGATTGCATAAAAGATGGAATTGAAGAGGTAGAGGTTAAAGGGGATTCACAATTGGTCATCCGATAAATGAAAGGAGAGTATAAGGCAAGGAGTCCTAATCTCCAAGAATTGTATAAAAGGGCAATGGAGTTGAAAGAAGCTTTTGAGTTTTGTAAATTTGTGCATGTTAACAGGAAGGATAATCAAAAGGCTGATGAATTGGCTACTAAAACCTTGGCTTCTTTCAAAGTAGCTACTCTTGCATTAATGGATACTGGTTGGCCTGAGCTCCAAGTGTTCAACACTATTTAGATACAGGATACTTCCCTCCTGGATTGAATCCTCAACAGAAGCAAAGGCTTACCAGGAAAGCTCATCCTTACACAATTCTAGGGGATGTTCTTTACAAGCAAGGTAAGGATAAGATTCTTAGGAGGGTGGTGAGCCTAGAGGAATCTAAAAGGATTATGGAATTATGTCATGAATGTTCAGGTCACTTTGCCTCAGCCAGCACAACTCGGAGGATCCTTAACACAGGGTATTATTGGCCTCGACTCAGCAAAGATGTCCATGAGTGGTGCAGAAGCTGTGAAGTATGCCAGGCATATGGGCATAAGCAATTGGTTCCCGGACCCTTAAACCCTATCCCAGCATATGGTCCATTTGAAAGGTGGGAATTAGATTTTGTGTGCCCACTTCCTCGTTCCTCACATGGGAAGTATTACATATTGGTGGCCACAGATTATGCAACAAGGTGGGCAGAAGCAATGGTCAATAATAAAGCAGTGGCTGTGGCATCCTTTCTCAGGGAATACATATGTGTCCGATTTGGATGTCCATTAGAAATCCTTACGGATGGGGGGAGGTCTTTCAGGAATGACTTGATTGAAGCTTTGGTGCAGAAATTAAAAATAAAGCATGCTATGTCAACTCCCTATTATCCCCAATGTAATGGTTTAGTAGAAAAAACTAATGGACTGCTTTGTGGATCTTTGTCTAAGCTAGTGGATACTATGAAGAGAAAGTGGGATGTGCATTTGCCAGAGGTCCTATGGGCCTATAGGACAACTCACAAACTCTCTCTTGGTTTCACACCTTTTCAGTTAGTTTATGGAATGGAGGCTATTTTGCCAATAGAATTGGAAATCACAAGCCTTCGCACATCTTTTGCACGCTTGATTAATGAAGAAGAAACACATGCCCAACGCTTAGCACAACTGGAGATCTTGGATGAGAGGTGACTTCAGGCACTTCAAAATTTGGAGGCTGCACAACAACGACGCAAGGCAAGGCATGACACTCTCACGAGGAAGAAGAAGAAGCCAGAACTCAAGCAAGGAAGCTTAGTGATGAGGTATGATGGTCGTGTGGAGAAACGGCTAGATAAGAAGCTTCTTCGACGCTGGGAAGGCCCCTTTAGGATAAAGCAAAAGTTCAAAAATAACACCTATCTCCTAGAGGATGCAAGTGGCCAGGAGGTTCTCGGACGTGCCAATGAGTACCGGCTAAAGATATTCTACCCTCGAGCACCATGGCCAGCAGACCCCCCAGGCAAGCATGGAGGATCTGCTGGGGGGGAAAGATGTGACATGAAAAATTGATATCTTTCATTTTCAATTTTGTGCATATTTTGATGGTTTCTCAATGGTAATAAGGAGGAAGCTTGTCCAAGAAGATTGCGGCGCCCACAATGGAATAACGGCGTGGTGATGCGGCGGCTTGGCGGCTACCCCGATAACAGCATTCTATCTTCAAATATAATGGTTTTACTTGATTTAGGGTGCACACATTGTAAATGCCACAAGTATGCTTGATAAATACTTTGGTATGGTAGATAGGCTAGTGATGTGGAAAATAAAAGTGGGCCTTCATGCTCACATGGATTTTAATTGTATTATTAATATGGTATTCACCATAAGGCAACAAGTTGGGGAGTGTGGAAGGCATGTGGAGGAGTGTGTGTAGGTACATAATTGGGAAAGATTCTTCTAGAATGCCTACATGGAAGAGGAGAATTCTGCCATGTGTAAGTGGGATCTCCACCTACACGTCACTTAGGCTTGGCCATTATCTCATCACACTCTTAAAGTCAAAAAGTCTTCAATTTAATAATCAATAGAAGACTTAGCCTAAGAGGACAATTGATGGTGACATCTACCCTTATGTCACTGAAGGGTTGAAGTTTTTTATGTTGTAATTTTTAACAATGGAAGAGAGGGTGATTCTCCACCTATAAAAGGAGCCCTCCTCTCCGTTTCAAATCAAGGAATGAGCCTCCTCAATTGAGCATTTTGTGTCATTGCCATTCTCTTCTCTTCAAACCCTTATTCCAAACACTCTCTTTACATGTGAATGTCTCATTTAGCATTAGCTCCTCATGCTTAGTTCAATTTTGGACCTCTTTGATGATTCATGATAAGTGGGATAAGGAGTTATTATCTTGGCGGGCCTGTGACTTCTCAAGGTAGCCCTTGCCTTATTGCCGCCCTCCTTTGGAGGTACCAATGGTTTTAGCGGTAATGAGCATGTGGAAAGACTTTGGGGAACATAGGTAAATCTTTACGATTGTCCGCTGAGCAATGTTAACCCTTACCCTCTAGCTTGAATCATGAAGGAGATGAAAGGCAAGAGGCTATGTGAAAATTGAGGTTTCATGCAAAGAGAGAGAAGTACAGTTTTTGTGGTCCAATACCCAAATTTCAACCGGTAATTACTCATCACTCAGGTGTTGGTTTCTTAAATTGATCATATGGCTAGGAAGCTCTTTCTATGCTCTTTCCACTCACGTAACTAATTTCTTAATCCCTTACTTCATTGATGATTAGAATTTCTCCCAAAGTTGTTAATTTTTAGGCGAATTTTAGCAGTTTTATAGTCTTGTAGTAAAATGCTCATAACTTTTCGCTCGGTTGTCCGTTTTTGAAAGTTTTTATACGGGCGCGAATCTCTCTTCAAGATCTACGCAGCTATCTAATCATCTCTTGCACAGCCTCTATGGATTTAAAACTGCAATTCTCTGTGTATCTCTGCTTTTATAGAATTTTGGCAGTTTTATAGTCTTGCAGTAAAATGCTCATAACTTTTCGCTCGGTTGCCCGTTTTTGAAAGTTTTTATATAGGCACGAAGCTCTCTTCAAGCTCTACGCATCTATATAATCCTCTCCTGTATAGCCTTTATGGATTTAAAACTGCAATTCTCTGTGTATCTCTATTTTTATAGCTTTTTGGCCATTCTTTCTTCTTAATCAGGATTAATTCCTCCTAATCCCTTATCAAAAGGCAAACCCCATGTGTCTTATCCTCTTGTAAGTGATTGCCATATTCATTTTCTTTAATATGTTTCGTCCAAATCGCCCAATTCGAACGGATGAACCTTACCAATATTCCCCGCATGTTTCCGTTCACATAATCCTGAGTCGGAAGATTTTCTTCCAACAAAGAATTGCCCTTTTGTTTGGAGCTGCAAGACTGGCAGAAATTCTTACTTCTCCGGAGCCTTTCATCTTTCCTTCCATGAATTATGATCTCACCTTCGATGTGTATATCTTTATCTTAATCTAGGGAGAGAAAGGGAGGTGAGGAGGCTGTGAGGTTTCATACAAGTGTGTTTTGATTCTGAGAAGTGACCGAAGTCCAAACCCCAACTTCGTGTCACAGTATCCATGTAAATTTTAACACTAAGATCATTTCATACATTTCAGGTTATTTGGAAAAGTCCATAACAATGAAAGTAATGTTTAAGCGCCTTAATCTTAAGATCTCACAATAACCTGATAGGTTTTGCGACTATTCCATCAACCATATTGACAATAATATCTATGACTTTAATACGCATCTTGGCCATCTTTTCTCAACATATTTTGGTAACTATGTTTACTCCTGTACCTCCTAGTACTACCATTAAATTATGATTCCCTTGGTAGGTGTGACTAGTGGTAGAAATACATTAGACTCATCACCTTCAAAATACTAGCCTAGTTTATTGAGTGGAATTTTAACCATGCATTAGACTCATCACCTTTAAAATACTGGCCTATTCTTTTGAGTGGAATTTTAATCATCATAGACTTTTTAGAGTTTTCTTCTTCCACTAGGGGTTTTTATTCGAGCATGAATCAAGGTGTCATTGCAATTAAACTATGAGATGAGCTCAAGGTTATTGTACTCTAATTGTCCCTTGAACCAATCAGGAATTAAACTATGAGTAGTGGATACCTCAGTCTCTTTTATGATGACACTTGTTACTTTGAATGTTTTGTGAGTCTAACAGGTATTAAGGTGCTAGGGTGTATAATGTTTGAGTCTCTAACTTGTTTGGGTTTGGGTTCTAATTTCTCATATGTCTTGATAACTAAATCATTGAGCTCTTAGACTTTCTCAATCTCCTTCTGAGAGGGTCAAGATAAGAACCTAGTTTTGCTTTGCATGATTTAGTTTCAAGAGCTCTGGTTTCCAAAAGTGTCTCATGTTTTGTTTCCTTGGTTTTGGTTTGTATGTCTTTGTGATATTCACAATTAGCTTGTGTATACAAGGAATCTAAGTCCTCAACTAGGTTCCTTAATTATGAAGACGAGTTCTTGTGGTGTTCCCAAGTTTTTTTCCCAATTCTTTACTTTCCCATTCTCAACCGACTTCTTGTGGTGTTCCCAAGTTTTTTTCCACTTCTCTTACTTTCCCATTCTCAACTGACTTCTTTCTCCTATGGCCCTTCTCTTTTTAGACCTAGCTAGAGAGATAATGGATTGTTGTTCAAGTACATATTGGTTTTGCGCTTGTAGCTAGGTGATAGCATTCAAGGGTATAAGATTAGGTTTTTTAAGGATTTACCTTTGCGTTTGTCACTCACTCCAATCATATTTAGTGGTGTAATAGTGATAGGTCCCATTTGTAGATTTGTTACCACAAGTTTATTGGGCTAGTCTTTAATCCAATGATCTATGCCACAATGATTACAAGTGGCATAGGTGGCATGTTTGAGGATGCAGCCAAGTTAAGTTAAGAAAACTTTACCGGGCATTCCAAGACTTAATGGGACCTTGGTAATGGTAACACTAAAGGGGCATCCTTTTTCTTGTATCATTGACTCCTCCCCTCCCATTAATTACATAATAGTTAGGGTGAAGTTTTGTGGGGTCATCAAAGAAGTGTGTGATGGGTTTGATGTCAACCTTGTACTCTTGGGGTAATTAGTACGATCTTCAAAGCTTACTTGATTAAGTGGTGTAACCCTTGGTGGTTGTGGTTGAGGTCCTAACACAAGTCTTAAAATCAGTGGAGGTAATGGTACATTGGGACACATTATTCAGGCTCTTAGTAGATACAAGTTATTGTGTGAGATGCTCAACAATGGCCTTATTTGTTATGGCAGGCATTAGGGCTAATGTTTGTGGTGGTGGTGGTGGTGGTGGTGTTGGAAAGGCTAGCTATGGTATGGTTATGTTAGTAATAGATAGGTTTGTCAATCTTGGGATTCATGACCATAGTGCCCACCATAGAAGCCATAGTTACCATTGTAACAAGCTCTTAGAATTGGACATTCGCTTGTGGTATGCCCTGGATGATGATAGATTGAACACCATTGAGATATGTCCTTAGATATGTGTGTATATTATTAGGAGCTTTGTTGGTCTTCATTTCCTCTTACGTAGAGCCTTTGAGAAATCAGTCGAGGTCATTCTTGCTAAAGTACTACCTTTAGCTATAGGTTTTGCAGTTGTGGTGCTATGATTGCTGATGGATACTAATGCAATAAAATTAGAATCTAAAGCTCTAACTCCCTTTATTATCGTATTATCCCCTAGCTAGATGACATTAGTTTGAATTCATCCCACGTGGTGATACCTCTAATGACCAAGCCATTATAGATGCCCTCATGTTTAAGCCCATGGATAAATCGATCAAGCAATTTATTATTTGAGAAGCGCTCATGTAGTGCACAATGAGAGATCAATTGCTTAAGTCGACTAATATAATCTGTCTCACTGACTCATCTTCTTCCCTCTTAGCTTTGTGTAGCTATGAGCCATGCTCCATAAGGCTCCTTTTTTATGCACAAAATGCTTTAGGAATCACCTTCTACGACCATAAAGCACCTAAATTAAGTTCCACAATGCTAGCATAAGTAACTGGTTTCCATTTTAGACTCATCACCACATGAGCTTGAATACACACGTGGATTCAAGCTCATTATTTGTTCATGTTCTTGTCGATCCTTGCTGAAAACAAGAATGTCATCAAAGAACACTATAACAAATCCTTGAAACTTAAGGAATATACGATTCATCATACGGCTGAAAGTAGCTGGAGCATTGGTCAAACCAAATGGCATAACCAAAAACTCATAATGACCAGTTTGGGTTCTAAAAGCTGTCTTGAAAATGTCAGATTGAGTCATACAGACTTGATGATACCCAGACTTTAGGTCAATCTTGCTAAAGACCTTTGATCCTCTAAGCTTATCCAGAAGATCATCTACCCTAGGAATAGGATATCTGTTCTTGACAGTAATCTTATTCAATACACGATAGTCTACACACATTCGGTAAGTTCCGTTCTTCTTCTTAACAAGAAGTACTGGAGCTCCAAAAGGTGAACTACTAGGTCGAATAAGGCCTCTCTCTAGCAAGTCTTCTATTTGGCTTTGGATTTCTCTTTGCTCTAAATTGTTGACTCTATAGGGAGCTTTACAAGGCGGGAAATTTCCAGGCAATAAGTCAATACTATGATCCTCACGCCTAGACTTAGGTAATCCTGGAGGCAGATCTTCCATGAAACAGTCATTAAATTTGGAGATAAAAGAATCAAACTTTGGTCTTTTGGTGGATGTGTCCAACTCAGCATCAAGCTGGTTAACCCATACCATATAAGTCTTGTCTCTTTTTCTTAGAGCTCTCTTTGCTTGAGTGTGACTCAACAAAGGACTCATTTCTCCTTTGATGACACTGGAGGATAATATTTTCATTGTCCTTCCTTAGAGAAATGCTATGAGTGTCATAGTCTATAATAGGATTGTATTTGTGTCTCCAAGGCATACCCAAAATTATATCTACCCCTTGTAAAGGTGCAACTAAGAAATCCCTCTTTTCTGTTAAAGGTTTGATGCATAAATCCAAATCTTTCACCACTTGCATGCAATTGTACTTTGTTCCAGTAAATGCTGCTTTGACTTTATAGTGCGTAGGTGAAGAATGAAGATTTAATGCTCTAAGTATCTTTTCAGAAATGAAATCATGTGTACTACCATCATCATGCAAAATAAGAACTTCATGTCCATTTATCGTTCCTTTTATTTTAAGCAAAGAATGAATATGAGGTTTACCTTCTTGTTCTGAGTAATCTGGATCGGAATTACCCTCTTGCTCGAATGATTCTTCTTCATTGTCGTCTTCTTCAATCATGTTGACTCGAGCTGCTGCTGCTGGTGTTGAATTCTTGGTACGCTCCGGACAATTCGGTGCTATGTGTCCTTCTTTGTGGCACTTGAAACATTTGATAGGAGATGTCTTCGGTTTGCCACCATTGACTTTCTTATTGGTACTCATGTTACCTTTAGCCTCGTCCTTGCCTTTGTCATAACCTGGTTTATACATCTTCTTTGAAGCATAAAAAGATTTAGTAAATGGTTTAGAAGAAGTACCCTCATATGCTTTAATCTCTTTGGGAAAACCATTTTTACGTTCTGAATTAGTTGCCAAAGATATTGCAGAAGATAGTGAATGAGGTCGAAACATATTCACATCGGCCCTAATGGTAGATCTAAGGCCCGATATGAACTTCCTTTTTTGGTCCTTCTCACTAACTCTATCCACAACCTGCACCTGTAATAAAGTATTCCATAACTTTTCTACATACTGTGACATAGTTTCCTTTTCCAATTGATGCAAAGTATCCCATTGGTGCCTAACTTTGGACTTGAATTGTGAGGATAAAAAGTGCTTTTTAACCAGCTGTTGAAATCTTTTCCAAGAATCTGGCTTGTCACGACCTTGTTTAATTACACTCCACCATAAAGCTGCACTGTCTACCATATGATTGACTGCACATTTAATCTTATCATTCTCTGAAAATTTTTCTCCAGAAAAATAGTCATCTAGTTGACTAAGCCAAGCTAAAATGACCCTAGCATCCTTCTTTCCATCATAATTTTGAAATGTGAAAGCTTTCCGACTAATCTTGGATTCTTTTTGTGACCTTTGTGCTTGCAATGTAGCATTTACAGCCCTTTGAATAGTGTCATCTTCGTCATCAAAAGATAGCGAAGAGTCACGCTTGCGTCTATGATTCGAGAGCTGTCTCTCCAATTCAATACGCTTCTCTCTTTCTTCTACAATTTGATGTTGTAAAGAAAGGAGTTGCTCTTGAATTGATGGCGAGATAGGCAAATCTGCCATAGTGCTTGTGCAATTGATGTAGATAAATAAAATTTTACTTTATTTGATGTAAATAAATAAAGCAAAAATGAGTACTTATCTTGTCTTTCTCCCGCAATTTGATCTTGGTTGAAGCTGAACAAGACGTTGTTCAATGGCTGAATTGAATTCTCGTCGCCTCAAACAAATCCCGAACGATTCCGCGTGATTCAAGAGTCTTGGGCTAGTCGAATTGTTGATGAAATAATTTTTCTGCACTTTGAAACCTGCTGAAACAGTCCTGTAAACCTTGCCCAAACTCTGTAATATTTTTCTGAAATTTTCAGAATTTTTCAAAAGTGATTTCGGAATTTTCTGGCCTTTTTTAGGCAATTTTGAAGCTTTTTAAAACCTGTAAATCACTTTTCTGCACCCAAAAATTTTCAGAATTGGAAAACCTTTGAATTTTTTCTCAAATTTGAAAATAGGGAAAAGTAGAGGTTCAAAAAGTGATGTGACTTGCATGGGGATTGGGAAAAGTAAGAGAAGGATTAGAGAGATGATTAAGCTTGATTAAGCTTGTGGTAATTAATTTTTTTTTCTTCTCTCCACGCTTTTGCGCCGGCAGGCTGCCGCCGTGCGCCTTCTTGTCCAAAAGATTGTTGAGATTTATAATATGGCTTTTACACAGATTTATCTCCCCCGTCCATTATAGATTTGCTCAACCTTGAAGCGTTTTGATTTCTGAGAGTTACCCGTGAGGTTTTTGGCTATGAGGATTTCATCCATACGGTCAGATTTTGATTTCACAGAGTATTTGGAAAAACCGCTTTTTGATAGAGAGGGATGGTTTTGCAGGGTGGTGAGTGGGTTTGAGAGTAGATCTAGTTTTGAATCTTTGACCTTTGGGTAAAGACCTGCAAAACACCCTTCTGTCCACTGGATAAATTCCTGCACTTTCTTGATTTTTGAGAAGTTGAAGCCCTTTCCTACCTTCTCCACAAATCTCCTAGCCCAAGCTCTGATACCACTGCAACCGGAATCTTATTCTAGGAATTGATTGTGGAAAGTAGAGAATTAATTCAATCATAAAAACCATTGCTTGTAAGCTTCAACTAAATCAAATCAATTGAACACTTAAACAAAAACACTTAGCTCCAAAAAGACCATATTGGGTGCAATCTTCCCCCCTCTTGTGCGTGGCCTCTCCCCACACAAGAGTATTTCTTTATTAGCTTTCTTTTTCACCAAAATTAGGCCATATCCCCCAAAATACAAGATGTGCTTTTTAGAGAGCACGGCACTCTTCTTTAACAAAAATAGAGTGTCAAATTGGGACTAGGGTAAAGCCATAGGCTTTAATAAATTCCACAAAAATAAATGTATCTTTCCTAAGGTTCAAAATGGAAAAATCATTTAATAAGATTACAAGCTACTATGCTTGCCAAAAATGAAATGTGATGATCCAAGACATTTCTTCCAAAGTAAACTCTTCAATTCCCATAGTCTTCATCACCTGAAAATATAAGCCCAATTAATTATTAAATTAATCCCACAAATATTAAACAGGCACAAATCATCACCAACTCATGACTACCAGGCATAAGTACCCCAGGAATCACCCTGCCATACAAACCTAACTGAAATAATCATAGGTGGCCACAAACATACGTCATATACCACACGTATTAATATTTATAGTGGTATCACCCACGATATTAACCTAGCCGGCATGACGCAAGAGTAATCTAGGCGTCCCCAAATTACTCAAGAGGGGATAAATAATATTTTTCTAGAGGACTTAAAATATATTCTCATGACACTCTATTCTCTACAAGTATAATAGTATTTCAATGGGATTGAATGGATGGTGGTGTCAGAACAATTTTTAAATAAGCCTCCATTAGCCATAAGATGTATGAGGCAAGATCAACCCTCATGATTGAATCGTCAACTTGGAGGCAGTCATGGTTCTTACACTAGTCATGTACCATCTTGGCTTCTCTCATGAAAGGACATCCTAAGTGTTGAAATATACAAGTGAATAGGGTGTGTGTGCGGGAACAAGCCCTTAGCAAGAGGTTGTAAAAGAGAGTGTGTAAATGTGAGAGAAGCTGTGAAAAGGTGAGAAGTATCTACTGGGAGAGAATAAAGGGTAGCATGAGGAGATTTAGGAGGTGTGGAGATATTCTGGGAAAAGTGAAGAGGTGGCGAGAATCAAGCAAAAGAGGTGGAGAGAATCAAGGATGAGGTGTCCCCCCCAGATGTAAGGGAGGTGGCATAAATCAAGGAGCAGATCATGGATAAAACTGTATAAATTGAGCTTGTGCTAATGAAGATCTAGCTGGTTATTGTGTCAATCTCATGTCCACATTTTGCTTCTAATCACCATCTTTAATTGCTCTTTAATCTTGTATTAATCCTCACTTATGCCATTATGAAGTGGTTAATATTTAACCCACCATAGATCATTTCATTGCATTAGTGATGGTATCCATGTAAATTTTAACACTAAGATCATTTCATTCATTTCAGGTTATTTGGAAAAGTCCATAACAATGAAAGTAATGTTTAAGCGCCTTAATCTTAAGATCTCACAATAACCTGATAGGTTTTGCGACTATTCCATCAGCCATATTGACAATAATATCTATGACTTTAGCACGCATCTTGGCCATCTTTTCTCAACATATTTTGGTAACTATGTTTACTCCTGTACCTCCTAGAACTACCATTAAATTATGATTCCCTTGGTAGGTGTGACTAGTGGTAGAAATACATTAGACTCATCACCTTCAAAATACTAGCCTAGTTTATTGAGTGGAATTTCAACCATGCATTAGACTCATCACCTTTAAAATACTGGCCTATTCTATTGAGTGGAATTTTAATCATCATAGACTTTTTAGAGTTTTCTTCTTCCACTAGGGGTTTTTATTCGAGCATGAATCAAGGTGTCATTGCATAATGGGGTCTTACCTTATGCATGTCTGCAAATGGTGGTAATCCTATGTTGAGTTATCCATTTAGAAGAGCTCTTATTGCTACAAACAACTTGGGATATCCACTCAACTCTGGTGGGTATATTGTGCTTTTCTCTGAAGCCATAAAATCTAACAGCTTAGGGATGTTTAGAGGTAAACCCATCACCCTCTTTCTATAAGAAGGTGTTGGTGAAACTAGAATATCCATCTCTGAGATGAGCTCAACGTTATCGTACTCTAATTGTCCCTTGAACCAATCAGGAATTAAACTATGAGATGAGCTCAAGGTTATTGTACTCTAAATGCCAAAACTTGCACTAGCTCACCCACTTTGTGAACACATATATATAAGGTTCCACCTTGTTTATGACTAAAATGATCAAGATCGGTAGTTAATGCCAAAGCTTGTATGGCTTCACCTGCTTTGCGAATGCACATATATAAAAGGTTAATCTACCTCATTTATGATAAAAAAACATCAACCACTAGTTTGAAAAGTTGGATCGTAATAGCTGTAGGGCTTTTAATTTGAGATTTGGATAGACTGCATCTTCAATGCATGGTATTCATTACATGATTATTATAACAACTATATACAATGTACCTCTCCATTTTCTTGAGTGGGTGGCATGTGTGGGGTATGTCTAAACAACATCTCCACTACTTAGAATATAATCGTCAAATATCCCAAAGGGTGGTACACCTTTGTGGTAAATCGTGTGCGTGTGTGTGTGTGTGTGTGTGTGTTTGTGACTACTGATGGTGCTTGTGCACGTATATCTCCAACAACCACAAAAAGAGATGCAAGACATAATAAAAAATATATATATATATATATTGGACAAATTACATATTTCTTTAAGTACATGCAAGGAAGGCATGGTTTAAATATCATTTTCCCCTGCTCAAAAATCACAAAGGAGGATTAAAAGAACCAAAAGTGATAAAATAATAGGAAGTTGTCTTTTATTCCTTCAACCTCCATTGCGGTTATTTTTGGATGACTAGTTTAGAAATGTATTACTTTCTCTCCACCATCAAGTTAACATAGACACATCACACCTACTTAGAGGGGACAAGTCCAACATCAATGAATATTTTTATGCCAAAAGATAGAATATGCACTATGTGTAAAGTAGTAAGATATTTAAAATTTAAGGAAACTATAGTTTAAAAAAATTGTGAACATTTTGGTATGTTTCTATGTTCAATTATTTTGGCTAGTTTGTGTTTTTGCTAGTTATAAAGAGAGAAAGTCTCCTTTGTTCATATTAATTAAAAGCATTAAAAGTTCAATTTAATATTGAAGTTTTTAAATAAATACTAGTAGAAAAGGGTTGATTTCTCTGTGTTTTTTTTATGATATTGTAAAAATATGATCAATTTAAATAAGTTTATTATGCATAAGAGATATGAGTACAAGAAATGTTTGGGATCATAACCTCCGCCTGCTAAACATTTTTTTGTGAACAAATTGGTTGTGAAACTGACGACACTTTTGTGAGGACTTCACTTGCTCATTTGTTTAAATGCTTTTGTCCAGCCTTTATTGTTACATATACAGTTATGTAGTCCTTTTATTGAGCCCGTGTTCCTTTGATCATGAACCACCAAAGGTGAAAAGAGCCATGCAAACTTGTACCACATGATTTTACTACACTTATGGGAATACCCACCCATATGTGAACTCAAAATGTGCATAATATGCATGTGTGGTAGGTGACTATTGAAGGTTCATGAATCCTCTCCATCATCATCATCACCATCCATGGCCCCCTCACAAGTCATAAGGTACCCATTATTAGGTCATCGTGATTCGCTAGCCTCTTGACTCCAATGTTCTTGTCTGACATTATCTTCCCATATATGAAAGGGATTCCAACTCCAAAATCCAATGCTTAAGGAATCACCCCCTCCACAAAAGCACACTTGAGCCCATGTAGATTGGGGTCATGGAGGATGTTTTTGGATGGAGATCATCGGTATACTAGCAAACATGCCAGCTTCCGTCAAGATTAGCCCATGGAGAAGCTAGCTTCATCATTATGCTTAATACTAGCCTGAAGCACACCCAATGACACTGTACTAGTTACATGATCAGCCTCATACATAGTGATAGTGACACACTGTACTACTACTCATTACATGATCAGCTTCATACACAAGTGATTATAGAAAGACTTTCTGAAATTTCAGTTTATATAGGTAAACAAATGAACTTTGAAGGTTTGAAACATTTTTAAGAGAGGCCGTATTTAGAAGGGAATAGGAGCCCTTCTTAATAAGACATTTTTCACATACCCCTTCCCTTCTATCTTAAAAGAAAATGTGGGGGCACTTTCAAAAACAGAGCCTAGAAATTTTAAAAGCTTTGATGAGACAGCAGGAGTACGTGGGCTGGCGGAGCAAAACGCTGATGGACATCGACTGATATGCTTTCTGTAGACTCATCACATCAAATGCTTTCTGTCTGAATAGACTTCTCACATCAAACGTGCATTCCTACTTACCAAGAGCCATCATCGTGTTTTACGACTGCAACATTATGAAAGTTTACACAGACCAAATCAAACTGGAGATGTAGTGATTAACGTGACGCAAGGCGTCCTCCCGCACTCTTTTTAAACTCCTGAAGGTTTACCAATTATATTATGAGGAGGGCATGCAAGTGTGTGTGTGTGTGTGTGTGTGTGTACTGGTACCCATTCTAAGCTAGGCCTTGCTTTGATCAGCATTATAAGGTGCGCCCCAATTTCATTCACAGGACTAGAAACCTCGCTCTAAATCTAGAAAGACTTCATCAAAAGCATGAAGCTTCTTTATCGTGACGCTCGTATCCTTTGGGTTGTGACGCTATTATTGAGTTTACTTGTAATCACCAACTCAATTTCTCAAGACCCGAGTCCATTAAGCAATCATGAGTCGAACATGAAAGCTGCTAGAGGTTTGGCGCCATTGCCTGTGTGTTAATGTGCTCTTATTTATACTTGCTGTTGATTTGTATTGACAGCGGACAGTATTTGCAGGCACAGAAGAGATTAGAGGAGAAGTGCATGATTTTGGGTCAGATTATGATATTTATAAGGACCCTGGCTGGCGAGCTCAAACCAAGATCAAGAATGCTCAATATAATGGTACGCCAAAAAGCGTCACCTCGCATTTGAGAAGGTGGTCTCCGAAGGCGACAAGAGTGAGTAATTGATTGAGTTATCCCCTAGACCTAAACTTTGATATATATCACGAATTAATTGATTTTGATGGGCTGATCAATTCTAGCTTGTGTGGATAAACAGAGTCAAAGAAACAAAGGTCGAAAGCTGGCGAGCACTTCGTCTTCGAAAGCTGCTTTGGAGCGTTCTCTTGTAGACTACGTGGACTATCCTGCAGCCAGAACTCACCCGCCCACTAAACCAGCTTCTCGCAAATAGCTGTGTCACTGCGAAATATGGGTAGCGCGGCCATGAATAATCTTCTAGAGCCTGTCGCCGCTTTTAGGGCTCACATGACCATGAATAATCTTCTCTATGGTCTATGGTCTGATTCTATGCGTACTGGGATTCGTTCTCATATTTTTTTTGGTATGTTAATTAATGTGCGTGAGTGTGTGATGCGTAGCCGTCAGAAATAAACTCTGTTTCTAGCCTTTTTTAAAAAAACCACCTTCAAAGCTCAACTCTGGTTTTTATTGAAAACATGCATAAGTTAATGGGTTTTATAACTAGATTTTCCAAATTTTGAATCTTTTAATTTAAGGCCATAAAAAATCACAACCGTTTTTTTTCTCAATTTGAGCCATGAAAATTATACTAGAGTACGTTTAAAAAAAATTAAAATTTACTACCTTGGTAGGCCTTACTTGTTGTTAAAAGAAAGGAGAATTGGATTTTTAGCCTAATGTTCTAAATTCCAAAAACAAGAAAAATAATCTTGGTTGAGACTCAATGGGCTCCTTGGACAAATAGTCATGGTTCCCAAAACAAGAAAAATATTTTTGCCTCAGTTCATCATGGACTTCTAAGACAAAGGTGCCTTAATTTAATATCTTAATGGTCGGATGTGGTTTAAACATGGTGGGAGTTTTGTTGGTCTTTTGTGACGATTATGTATGTTTTGGTATAGTTGCTTTGGGCATCCATGCAGTAACTTTACTCTATATCCTTAATATGATGATGATGCCAAAATCATTGATTTGCTGCATCGTCTCTCTTTATCATGGTTGCTTCACCTTAGACAAATCACATGTAAAAAATGCATGATCCAAGTTTTATTATAATCATAGAATTTATTAATAGTCTCTTGATGATTACTTTTTTTTTTGAGTTGTCCTCTTAAATTTTGATGGTTGGCAGAGCTATTGTGATTTAAATGACTATATATGAGTTGCCACTCAATGGTTTGGGAGTACTTGGGATTATGGTATTGTTTTCACTATGTGTCATCATGCATGGATTGTAGGCTATGCTATGAGTGGAAGTGTTTTCAACTTTCATTTATGTCTATCTAATTAGAAAAAAAAAATTACCCTTGTTTTCAAATGGATGAGAAGCAAAGAAAGGGTTAAATTAGAGATTCTCTGATTGAATTATTAGCCTAATGGTTTTAAATTTCTTCTTTTGTGAATCCTTATTACCTTTGGTTTGTTTCATTTATATTATATGGAGGTGTGCGTGTTTTGTGTGCAGCTTCATATTTTTTATTTCAAACATATTTTTTTAAAATGGTAGTAGATGTTTCATGTTCTCCAACATATTTTTAATCTAAGGACAAAATCAAGTCTCTAAAACTTTAGTTTTTCTAGTACAATTTACCTATATTTTTTCTTTTCTATGTTATTGGGAGGTCTCTTCAAAAGAACATCTTTTGATAAGTGGGGGTTCAATTCCCTGAGGCGTAACTTTATTTCTCTAGGCATTTGTTTAAAAAATTAAAAAGATATATTTAATAAATTGAGATGGTTTTCTTCTTTAATATATAAACAAACTTTTCTATGTTGATAGTAGGGTTCGATTCCCTGAGGCTTAGCTTTTATTTTGTAGGCATTCGTTTGACAATTTTTAAAGGGATAATTAATTGAGATGGTTTTCCTGTTTATATAGACAAACTTTTTTCTATATATAAGTATACTCTATTACTTCTATACCATTATGCGAGATGCTATATGTTTGTATCGTTTATTACTATGACACATTTTTAGCATCATAGTTCACCTTTTCAAAGCCTTTGCGCGAGTGAACCTTGTGAGTGATAGAAGATAAAATGGATATTGAAGAGCATTTCTTGTTACTAGGTGGGCTAGCCACCTCTCCAACCAGAACTCACCCCCCATTAAATATGTCTCTAGATACTCTTCACATAGCTTTGGATCTATCATCTCTAGCAGCTTATCCACGTACATGTCTAATAACATCTTCATTCTCCAACTTATCCTTCACTTCTGGAGTCTCCAAGAATAGCAGGCACTCGGGCAAGTGGTTGAACTTTACCTTTTGTTGTTTTTGTTGTTGTTTTTGTGAATGAAAATAGCTAGCCTCATTAGCCTAGATTAGCCTAAGAAACATGGATTAAGCAAAGATTAGCAAAGATGAAAGAGATTAGCCTGCGAGTAGGAAAAGAAAGGGTAATTTACATTAGGAAAGTGATAATCAAAGCTAGCCCCCAATTATGGCCTGTGTGGGTGGGTATATATACATGACCACCCCTTTCACACAATGATAAATATTATCCATGGTCATGGTCTAATGGCCTTGGGACCAATATTCATATGAGAACATTCACTTTGTTACAAACCATCCCCACCCAAGAAGTTTTTTTTAAAACCATTGGTATGTACAACCACAATCCAAAATGGATGATAATGGACTCATGTTGAACTTCAAGCTCATGCTCACACCTTGTATGGGAAGCCAAAAATTGCATACATATGGCTGTTAACTATCCAAAAAGCCCTCAAAACAAGCCATAACAACCACCCCCTAATGGCGTAATAGCATTGCGTAGCTTCCAAACGTTATGCATCCAAATACTAAGGGTATAAGGCTATCCACAATGAATTTACATAAATTTCTAGCAAGCTAATTCATTGTTCTCGACCTTCCTTGGACTTCTAAAACGCATCCATCAACCCTTGAAACCCTTCTTATATAGAGGCAAGTTTTCAAGAAGATTCTTTCTTAGGTAGTCCTCGCCATTTGACCAAAATTTCTTCTGGCACATACTCAATCATGCTCCTCATTCATAGGAAGCTCACTTGTGAGTATCAAACTTAAATCTTTGTTATGTGTGCTCCTACTATTATCGAAAACATGTGCCACCCATTCCATATATGGATGCCCTCAATCTTAATTATATTTCCATCTTTGCAACCGGCATAGACATCAGTTAAGATATTGAATAAGGTATCCTTTTCATGATGAACACACATAGGATACTTCACTCTTCTTTGATCCACACAGATGAAAAGGAAATTAACTTCCATTCTTTACATCTTCCACTTCACTTCTGTTCGATCCACCTGGGTTAAAAGGAAATCCATTAACCCCATGTGCAATTCAATAAACGTACACATGATCTTCTTCAAGCATAGGTATTATGGCCATCCAATGAATTACCATCATAGACCTCCCATGAGTCATCTACATTTATATTTAGATCAACACCATAGATGTCCTTATAGGCATTGTAACCCATCTTCATGACCATAATACACATTGACCTCTTGAGAGTCAGCATCATGAAGATTACTTTAATAGGTATCCTCTTCAACAAGAAAATTCTTGTCATCATAAGCATTAGTATTCCCATAATCATTCTCATCAAGAGAATTATGCAATTTTTCTTCATTAACCTCATCTAGAATTGCATTCTCATGGTTATCCACTGGTTCATTTTCAGTCACCAACTCACATATAGACATATCTTAACATTCCTCATTGGCATCACCATCATCACTTCAAGAATCTTCATGGAAGTAATGGTCTTCAATGAAAGACTTGGATTGGATTGAACTGCTTGTAGATTGCCCACTAAAAGATACTTGGTAGGCATTCTCAACACATTTGTTTCACTTCGATCATCACTTGCATTAGTTTGGGGTATTTGGTTCAAACTACCCATAATCTTTCCAAACATTAGTAGACTATTTTTCTCATTCTGATGCATCTTCTGAAGCAATTAGCTCATAGTCCTTTGTTGATCAAGATACATCTTCTCAATCACTTCCATGACCCCTTGAGTCTGAATGGAACCTTGTGGTATATGTGACCCTTGATGCATGTCAACGTTAGTTTGCACAAGCTCTTGAGTATCTTCCCTTGCATCTTGCTTTACTTCTAAAGCAACACCCTCATGCTTAACCACTTTCTTGGAAGTGCCCTTGGACGTCTTTTATTTTGATGCCATTATGAAAATGGTCAATTTCTAGTTAAATATGATCCCAAACTTTGATTTGCAAGCTCTTTAGCTCTATAGAGAGGTAATGATGTGTAGAATCCCCATGTATGATCACTTTGACCGTGGTTAATAAACAAGTACTCTCTATTTTGACTTTTTTAAAAATTGAATCGGTGAGTAATTTGCAACTTCGACCAAGCAAATGGAGTCCTCTTCTTGATGTCTTTAGCTTTTCAGAATGCGGAAAGAATGCACTATCCAACTATGATTATCCAACTATGATATCAAAGTTGATTCACTCCACAAACCCTAATTTCTACAAAAACAGGGTATCCAATAGGAAATTGGACGTAGCGGATAGCTTGGGTGTCTGATTGGCAAGGTTAGGGTTCAATGGGAAGTTTAAGGTATGGGAAACATATAACCGTATGTTCACTTTGGCAATATATGGTGCTGTTTTGGACTTGCCACACTTTGACCTACTATTTGCAAGATCTTCTTGTTGAACAAGCAATTGTTATCAGAATTGAGTGATTAATAGCTTGAATTGTAGCCCTTAGTACAAGATTTCAATCTATGTATCACCCTTCAAATCAGTCCCTTTGGTTATGGGCTAAATTAGGGTTTCAGGTTACAACCATGCAAGGATTACAAGAAAATTTGGGTAGCATGTCCTTTGGAATTTGGACCAAATCTCAAATGTCTCATGCACAATCGAATGGGAGAGAAATAGATTTACTGCTCTCTCTCCCATGATACCCCCTTCCCCCTCCCAATTCTTTTAAAAAACTAAGACATGCATGAAAAATACAACATTTACAACACATTATAAAAAAGGGTGTTAACAAGCGTACCTCGTCTAGTTGCAAAGAGTTAGGCTCAAAAAAGGTGAGACCTACAATATATAAAATAATAAAATGAGGTTTATGATTGCCATGCTAAGACTAATCCATAATGAGAGAGCTTGATAAAGGTATAGAGATTAATATTAACACAATGAAAGCAATAAGCTATGCATTGTGATAGACATAGTGCTCTCATTATGCATAGCTACCTATGCATGAGATCTATACATCAGGAGATCTATGCATAGAGGTTTCAAGCATAGCTCTCATATATAGGGAGATCTCTTTATGCATGCTCTCATTATACATAGATTTCATGAATAGAGATCTTTATGCTTACAACATAGTCTCAAGCATAAGCCTAAACTCTACATTGAGACTATGCAAACCCTAAATTACCCCAGAACCATCTAGGGGTGTAAACAAGAAAAACATAAATATTAAAAGAGCTTGCATTGGTAACTTACCTCAAGTGATTGAGATGGGTTGTGCTCAACAGAGGCAAGAACTACAATGTGAAACAAGAAAATACATAGATTAATATTAGCACAATGAGAGAAGATATACATTGAGCTATACATAGTGCTCTCATGAATAGAGCTTTGATTATCAATGGTTGTTCACTCACGGGAACACGGATTATGGAAGGAGGCCGGAAGCAATTAATTCGAGAGAGCAGGATTGTAGCCATGGGAACATAAAGACGCACATAATTTTTCCATATTTTTGTGCCGAAGTGCAATGTAAATCGTTTTAGGCCAATGTGGGTTCTAAATGAGAGTTCTAAGTGTATTAAGCAAGGTTCACTTATGGGGTTGTCCGCCCATGTGTGAAAGAGGCCTAGGGTTAGGGTTAGTGACATCTCTATAAAAGAGATGTTAGCTAAAGAAAGAGTACGTTTTTGGCCATTCTCATAAGCTATTGAGTGAAGCTCTTGAGCTCTCAAGCTATGGCAACTCTCTGACTCTCTCTCTATTGTACTCTAATGAGCATCAAGCTCCAATGAGTATAGTTCCACTTCATTCTCTTAATCTATTTTAGCATCATTGAAGTAGATTAATCTATGATTAGTTGAATGCTTCTTTCTTTCTCTTGTGTATGCTACATGCTTGTAGTGTGTGTGTATGTAGTCTCCATTGATGCAAGCTCTTGCCCACTTCATTGGCAATGAGTTATTCATGGATAGACTCTCTCTATGAGCTTGTGGGTTTGTGAATGTTACATTCTATGCTTGCTTAAGCTTGTGGGTTAGTAGATGCACGCTTATGGATTTGCTGGCATTAGGGAAAGCTAAGATTTAATCAATGTTTGAATGGGATTAAGAGATTGCCATGCATTGCTTGTTCTCTTGATTAGTGTAGTGGGTTTAAGGGATTGAGAGATTGATTGAGGTGTTGAATGGTTGAATCGTCAAGTGGTGGTTCGTGTATGTGAGCTCTCCCGCAACAAGGGATAAGCCTTCATGCACTAATCGGGTTGAGTCCTCGGATTGACATTGTGTTTCTCAACACATTTGTTGATTGGTAGTACTCTATGAGCACTATATTGCACGGTAGAGAGAACCGCTCAACAATGGCGCCGCTGCCGGGGAACGAGTGCCTACATTAGTTGAGCACCATACACACACTACCAAACTGTTGGATAGGAGAGCAGGCTTTGGGACTAACTTTGGTACTTATTTAAGACTAATCTGTTGTTAAATTCTCTTTGATTGTCTTGTAATTTGAGTGCGATTGGCTAGCTACGCTTCTCCCTTGAGGTCAGGACAAGGATCCAACACACGGGAAGGATTGGAGGTAGGCGCTAAACCTGTCAATTTCAATTTGTGTGCAAAAGAGAGAGGCCTGTTTTGCATTTCTGTCATTCTGTTTGAGGATAATTTTTGCTGTCTGAGGTTAATTTTTACAGTTTCAATTTTCCGCATGTTCGTTTTATTTTCTGTTCTTAGCTTAGTTTAGTTTTTTGCATCTTTAATTTTGTGCATTTTAGTTCTCTATTAAACCTGCACCTGTAGAGAAACTGAAATCTGTACACACACTTGAAGATTGAACATTTTGAATTCGCTGCAAATCTCACAGCTATGCACACGCATTGAATTCACTGCACACGCACTTCAAAAAAGGAAAAAAATAATAATAATAAAAGAAGGCAGCTGTGCGTGAACAGCGCACCGCGTAGAGAGACCCACACACCGCACCATAAAGACCGCCACCGCACCCGATAAGGGGGTGCCAAAAAAAAAGAAGGAGGGGACGCCAATGCAAGACCTACAAAACATAACATGAAAAGAAGTGACTAGTAACACATATTGTCTATACACATGTAAACTCTATGAATAGAGATAATATCTTATGCATATAAAAATAAATGCATAAGAAATATATAATGTATGCATAAGAGAGTATAAATATTCAAAAAGCTTATACTCTCCATCCATGCATAGCACTCCACATCAAAAAAGCTTTATGTATATAAACATGACGCATGAAGCCTTATGCATAAGGCTTGCATAAGCTTGAAAGCTCTATGCATAAAGCCTATGCATAGAGGTTATGCATAAATCTTGAAATAAGGCTATGCATAGAGCTTGCAAGCTTACGCAAGCTTTGTGCATAGGCTTTATGCACAGAGATTATAAGAAGGCTATGGATAGAGCTTGCAATAATCCTATGCAAGCTCTATGCGTAAGCTTCATGCAAGCTTGTAAGAAGACTATTCATAAGCTTGTTTGCAAGATCTATGTGTAAGCTTCATGCAAGCTTGTAAGAAGACTATTCATAAGCTTGTTTGCAAGATCTATACATAAAGCCTATGCATAGAGCTTATGCATAAAGCTTGCAAGAAGGCTAAGTATAGAGCTTGAAAGCTTATGCAAGCTCTATGCACAAAGATTATAAGAAGGCTATGGATAGAGCTTGCAATAATCCTAAGAAAGCTCTATGCATAAGCTTTATGCAAGCTTGTAAGAAGACTATTCATAATCTTGTTTGCAAGATCTATGCATAGAGCTTATGCATAAAGCTTGCAAGAAGGCTAAGTATAGAGCTTGAAAGCTTATGCAAGCTCTATGTATAGGCTTTATGCATAGAGATTTCAAGAAGCCTATGCATAAGCTTGCAAGAACCCTAAACCACACACCCGAGGATGTAATAAAACATTAAAAAAAGCATAAAAGAGGTCTTACCTCTTTTTTGTGAAGACGAAGGAGAGGATTGGTGAAAGACATGGGCGGACAACCCCATTGGCCACACGAGGGGTGTGTGTGTGTAAGGCCATTCTTCGGAATGGTGCTTATCGTGGGGCACATAGTCAGTAACGCGGCTGGTTTGTGTCCTATGGTAAGTATGGCACGCCGTAGTGGTACTAGTCGGTAACGCGGCAAGCATAGTGTATTGTTATGGCGATGTCACCTTCCCTTCCCTTTCCTTTGTCAAATGCGGGCATATGGTCGGTAACGCGGCAAGTGTATGTCCGTATCCTATTCGTATTCCCATAGATTCGGGTGGCATTTTGTCGTTAACACGGCAAGTTGGTGTCGTCTGCTAGTGCATATATTGTTTTTTGCATAATGCAGCATTTGATCGTTAACGCGGTCGGAAAAATGTCGTAAATTTGCTTGATGCGGCTTGTATTGTTTTTATTGTGTGTGATCCATGCGATACTTGGTTGGTAACGCGGCATGAGTATTTCATGGATCAAAGTTTACATCATATTGTCTTTAAGTTTAATTTCATGATGTTGTGACTCGTAAAAATGAATATCTCTCTCTCTCTCTCTCTTCCTCCCCCCCCCTCTCTCTCTCTCTCTGTCTGTCACGATAGGTGTGTAGATGAGGAGTTCTTTTTTTTCTCTTCAATTATACATAATTCCTAATAAATTACCTTTTCTCTCTCTATTTTCTTAAAATATAAAACAATACTAAACATTATTTTCCTCTCTTTAGGAACTCACAAAACTATTGAAAATGTCATCTAATGTTTCCTCTATCTGTCATGACTCTCTCTCTCTTCCTCCCCCCCTCTCTCTCTCTCTCATGATACACTTCACAACTCTCTCTCTCTCTCTCGGTACACTTCACAACTCTCTCTCTCTCTCTCTCTCTCTCTCTCTCATGATACACTTCACACCTCTCTCTCTCTCTCTCTCTCGATACACTTCACAACTCTCTCTCTCTCTCTCTCTCTCTCATGATACACTTCACAACTCTCTCTCTCTCTCTCTCTCTCTCTCTCTCTCTCTCTCTCTCTCTCTCTCTCTCTCTCTCTGTCACGATAGGTGTGTAGATGAGGAGTGCTTTTTTTTTCTCTTAAAATATACATAATCCCTAATAAATTACCTTTTCTCCCTCTATTTTCTTAAAATATAAAACAATACTAAACATTATTTTCCTCTCTTTAGGAACTCACAAAACTCTTAAAAATGTCATCTAATGTTTCCTCTCTCTCTATCTGTCACGACTCTCTCTCTCTTCCTCCCCTCTCTCTCTCTCTCATGATACACTTCACAACTCTCTCTCTCTCTCTCTCTCTCTCTCTCTCTCTCTCTCTCTCTCTCTGTGTCACGGTAGGTGTGTAGATGAGGAGTGCAACATGTATGCACTTTGATAAGTAATGATAAGTAATGATGCACTTATTGCGGTTGTCTCACGTTCGATAATGTATTGCATGATGTTGAGTTCAGTAATATTGTTTGATATTCCATTTTCGTTTGATCAATGATAAGTAATGATACACTTGTTGTGGTTGTCTCACGTTTGATGATGTATTGCATGATGTTGATTTCAGTAATATTATTTGATATTCCGTTTTTGTTTGATCATTGATAAGTAATGATACACTTGTTGCGGTTCTCTCACGTTCGATGATGTATTGCTTGATGTTGATTTCAGTAATGTTGTTCGATATTCCGTTTTTGTTGTGTTTAGTGATATTGGCTAGATTTACGAAGACGATCACCATGCTTTTTCTTGAAGAGCGTAAAATCGTTCTACGAGCAATTTGCATTGACGCAGTCATCGCAGTGTCACAATGTTCAGAAGACATCGTCAAAAAGATCAATGAGTCTGAGATACTCATGCGAGATCTATTAGAGCAGATATGGGAGGCAACGCTGAGTTGCTTGATAGACAAAAGATAGTAGACTTCATTCATCAACATATAACACAAACTATTTCGGGGAGCATGCATGTAACATGCAATGATCTTAGAGATGCTACCCCGCCTGAAGCTAATATGCATCATCTACAGTTATGGGACACTGTATGGAGCAAGCAAAGAGCCAAGAGCAAGCGCATGAAGGCGCTGGATGCAGAGTCACTCCCCAAAAGAGTGCGCATTACCCAGGACGTCACTGCAACATCCAGCCAGCCAGATGCGAGTGGGTGGGGTGCCATTAATCGCACAATCTACAATTCTATGTGCACACACCTTATTGGCATCCTGCACGAGGCTGTGTTCGAAGGGCGAACAATAGGCTCTGGTGTTTTTGGCACAGTAAAAGAGTATACAGTTAGAGGTATATCATTTTTGCCAGAGCACATTACTTTTTGCGGAAAGCACTACAAAGGAAAAGGCAGCGCTAAGTTTGAGAGCTTCCAGGTAGAGCAGGGCATGCAGGTTCTACACCCATCAATTGTCAGGTGTATTGCCTTCACAAAAGAATCTCCTTGGATCACTATTTTTCCATACTATAATGCCGCACCAATTTTCTTCCATGCTCTCTTCCAATGCTCACTGTCCACCATCATCATAGCACTCCCAGAAAAGTAAATCGCTTCAGCAAGGGCGAGTTGTGCATCATCGAGCCGACCTTGACGTAGGCTTTCTTGCAATGAAGTTTAATGCATGGGTATATTTCCTATGTCAAAGTTCCGCTTTGCAGGAAGATGCACTGGGTAGATTACTTTCTGGTTTGCACATTGACGTTCGGAGTACAAGCAGGAGATGTAGCCGGAGTTTAATGATTAGAACAATGGCGTTCTTGCTACCTTGATACATTAACGGTAGGAGTGTAATGTTTTCTTGAATCTTTCTTTGAATTTCTTCTCTTATGCATTTGGCCACTGCAGGTGCAGAGGGGTGGGTACATGACTTTTTCTTCGCTCCGCCTAGCTAAAAAGTGTTCTCTTAGTTGAGGCACCCCACCTGATTTTACTACGTGGCATAGCTTACACTCCCAATCTATGAATCGATCACCGACGTTAATTGCATATTGCCACTCTATCCCAGGTGCCTTTTTTTTCCTACTATTTGGAATTTGGACTCTATTGGAGGTATCACTGGATCCAACATTGTCCTCCATCTCAAATAACCTATTCAAGCAAGCATATAACAATGAATACACAAATGAAAAAATAACAGTCACTCACGTATTACAAAACATACATCAGCAGACACAACTACTTCGAAACTATCTTGACAAACACAAAAGATCATCACATAACACAAAACTACTTCGAAACTATCTTGCAAGGTCTGACTACAAAAACAATGCGGCTTGCAATCATAACTATGGACAAAACTCTCCATATATGAATGCTAACATTGAAAATAACAACTATGGTAATGCCCGCAATTAGAGTTTGTATGAAGGTCACGGCCGAAGTTGGGCAATGGGTAGAATGAGCATGTCAATTCTAAATCCTAGTGAGCCAGATATTGCGGTCAAAGCACATGCAGTAGATATGCACGTCATCCACTTTGATGCTTATGAGAACATACTAGTGGAGGTGAAAGGAGAAAATGTGCCAACACAATTAAGCTCCGTAGGACCAAGATTTGACATGCTCATTCTGTCTACCTTCTCAGAGATTGCACCCACAGTTCTACTGTCTAGACCAATTTGACGTCTCTACAGCTTCATCAAGCGTGATCTTTCATACACTCTGATTTCGGACATTACCATAGCTGTTGTTATTTCCAATGTCAGCATTCGTATATGGAGAATTTCATCCACAGTTCTAATATGTAGGGTAATTTGTACAATCAGTTTTTACAATGAGAAAGGATTTCATTAACGTGTTCACAAACTCAAAAGATCATCATATACGTAGTTTATTGTTTTAACTTTAGAAAATAAAGATATCCGTGACGATTCATGCTAAATGCAAAGGATGACTGAAAGTTTTTAAACCATGAATTATTTTATTTGGATACTTACATAACCATAAATATTAATCCTTGCTAAACCTTTAGCATCACGACAAGAGGAATGCATGAATGTGTGTTTTAAGATTAAGATACATATCATTGATAGCATGCATACAATGCACATTGCACCCCCAATGAAGGATGATCATCATATACGTAGTTTATTGTTTTAACTTTAGAAAATAAAGATATCCATGACGATTCATGCTAAATGCAAAGGATGACTGAAAGTTTTTAGACCATGAATTATTTTATTTGGATACTTACATAAGCATAAATATTAATCCTTGCTAAACCTTTAGCATCACGACAAGACAAATGCATAAATGTGTGTTCTAAGATTAAGATACATATAATTGATAGCATGCATATAATGCACATTGCACCCCCAATGAAGGATGCCTTTTGTACCCAATTAAGGATACTTTACACAATCAAAGATCTATTTTTGCCAAATACTCTAGTATAGGACAATAGACCTTCTCTAACATTCACAAAGAAAATCAAAGATCTATGCTTGCCCAATACTCTAGTATAGGACAATAGACCCTTGTCTACTCTAAACTATATCAAGTATCAAGAACCAATACAAGCCCCTAAGTAGGACTCTTGGCTCCATCAAACCATTCATAAATCAGAATGAGGTAGATTACCTACGTAGCTCAAATGCAAAGTTGAATGACTCCAACTTTGTCCCTAAATCTCCGCAAGTATTAGCTACGAACCACACCCTATCCCCAATTCAAAGAACTAAGGAAGAGTGGCTCAATAGCCTTAGGAGTGCCTACAAGGAAAGACGACAGCCCCTAAGATAAGGACATTCTTCCCAACAAGAGGACACTTCTAGCAACTCGAGAGCTCTACAAGTTCTTTGAGGAGAGATATCATGCCCCCAAAACAAGGACTATCTCCCCAAAAGTTGCATGATGGGTGTCGGGAAATGTTTATAAACATGACAGAACCCCGCCAGGTTTCTTTTGTTTTCCCAGCGGGCCCGCCAGGAAAACAAAAGAAACCCGGCGGGGTTACGGGACTAGTAGGTTTTGGCAGGTCATTGCTCAGGTCATGTGAATATACAATGTGATCACAAGTTTTAATATGTTAATAATAGGTTTTGTTAATGTGATCACGAAATTGTGAAGACGTTAATGAAATCCCTGGTGTGTAGTCTCCATTGATGCAAGCTCTTGCCCACTTCATTGGCAATGAGTTATTCATGGATACACTCTCTCTATGAGCTTGTGGGTTTGTGAATGTTACATTCTATGCTTGCTTAAGCTTGTGGGTTAGTAGATGCACGCTTATAGATTTGCTGGCATTAGGGAAAGCTAAGATTTAATCAATGTTCGAATGGGATTAAGAGATTGCCATGCATTGCTTGTTCTCTTGATTAGTGTAGTGGGTTTAAGGGATTAAGAGATTGATTGAGGTGTTGAATGGTTGAATCATCAAGTGGTGGTTTGTGTATGTGAGCTCTCCCGCAAGGGATAAGCCTTCATGGACTAATCGGGTCGAGTCCTTGGATTGACATTGTGTTTCTCAACACATTTGTTGATCGGTAGTACTCTATGAGCACTATATTGCACGGTAGAGAGAACCGCTCTACAATGGCACCACTGCCGGGGAAACGAGTGCCTACATTAGTTGAGCACCATACACACACTACCACTCTTTGTTAAGCTCCAATTGGTTGCAAAACTGTTGGATAGGAGAGCAGGCTTTGGGACTAACTTTGGTACTTATTTAAGACTAATCTGTTGTTAAATTCTCTTTAATTATCTTGCAATTTGTGTGCGATTGGCTAGCTACGCTTCTCCCTTGAGGTCAGGACAAGGATTCAACACATGGGAAGGATTGGAGATAGGCGCTAAACCTGCCAATTTCAATTTGTGTGCGAAAGAGAGAGGCCTGTTTTGCATTTTTGTCATTCTGTTTGAGGATAATTTTTACTGTTTGAGGTTAATTTTTACAGTTCCATTTTTTTGCTTGTTCGTTTTATTTTATGTTCTTAGCTTAGTTTAGTTTTCTGCATCTTTAATTTTGTGCATTTTAGTTCTCTGTTAAACCTGCACGTGTAGAGAAACTGAAATCTGTACACACACATGAAGATTGAACATTTCGAATTCGTTGCAAATCTCACAGTTGCACACGCATTGAGTTCACTGCACACGCACTTCAAAAAAGAAAAAAAAATAATAATAAAAGAAGGTGGCTGTGCGTGAACAGCGCACCGTGCGGAGAGACCCACACACCGCACCATAAAGACCGCCACCGCACCGGATAAGGGGGTGCAAAAAAAAGTCTGAAAAATTTTTCATTTTCTGTCGCAAAAAATTGGGAGGTTATCTAACTTTTCGAGAGGAGTTAGAAAACACCCATCATCGAAATTTTGGTCCCGGAACCATTTTTCCATAGTGAGTTCAGTATGGAAAACTGGTAAATTTTAGGCAATTTTTGATCCTGAAAAATACGCTAATTTTTTGACCTGATGTGTTCGAGGGGGTTCAAAATGGGTTCTGGCAAAGTTTGAGCCAACTTGAAAATTTTTGGATTTTTTTGAAAAAAAATAACCTTAAAATTTGACCTTATGCACTTGCGGTCGAGACGTCATATAGACACTGCCATAGGGTCTAGGGCACCTTCTAGAGTGCCTACGTAGGAAAGTGAGACCCAATCAGTAGGAAATTTGGCAGATATTGCTGAAACCTTTTTCGAATCCCAATCTGATACCCTTTCCAGGACAACTAGCTCATTGTCTATGGACAATCTAGAGCCGTCAAATAGTCATCCCTTAGCCCCAAATAGGACACCCACAAGATCTTTTAATCCATTTGAAGCCGACATCATGGGGTTACCACTCAATGTGAGACTTCAATATGTCTACACGAATGCTCAAGGAGCTGAGATCTTTAGGGATCCACAACAACGGTATCTCGTTAAGATTGCAGACTTTTTCTCAGAGCTTGATAGAGCACCTCTAGTCAATGACCAGGGTAACATGTACATGGGCGGAGATGGTATTCGCTACGAAGTCACCTATCATCCAGAGAATGTAGACAAATTAGGAGGACTCTCTAAAAGTGAGTTCCTAGACTTATCGAAGCGTTCCGGAGCAAGGGAGTCTAGAGATGATTGGCTCATTGAGCTAGACATGCCTGGACCATCCAATGCCCTGTCCTCAAAGCCATCCATAGATGATTTACTTTTTGTAGATCTAAATTTGGAAAGGGATAGGAAAGGCAAGAGCAAAATGGATCAGGGGACTGAGAACCAATGGGAGTTTGTACGACAAATTCTAGTGACAAAGGTCTTTCAGGATGACCCACTTCAAGAGGTCTATAAGGACTCTTTAGAAGGATATTATGCCACAACTAGATTTCCAGAGCTAGATCTTTCTCTAGCACTTGTGGTGGTAGTCGAGAAGCTTGCAGGATACAAGAACCGAATCGTTGATAAATGGGCCAATGAATACCGAACCTTAGATTGGAAGGAGATTGGACTCTTTAGAAGGATATTATGCCACAACTAGATTGCCAGAGCTAGATCTTTCTCTAGCACTTGTGGTGGTAGTCGAGAAGCTTGCAGGATACAAGAACCGAATCGTTGATAAATGGGCCAATGAATACCGAACCTTAGATTGGAAGGAGATTCGTGAGCTCACATGGAGAGGACAACCATTATTCATGGAAGTGTTCTCAACTAATACAGCTAAACCAGGAGAGACAGCCTTTCTTGGAGAAACTGTTGCTCCTTCCCTACTAGAGTTCACTAGAGAGGGACCCTCAACATCAAAGTGGACCACTGCAAGTAGCCCAACTCTAGCACCAAGATATTATCCTACACCAAAAGTGCGACCACACATCACACCACAACAACGTTTCTCTCACTATGACAATCAGAGGGGTAGGGGAGCCAAGTCGGTCTCCCATAAATGCACCTCCTGAAATGCGGGTAACAAGATCTTTGGAGAGGGTTGGTGAGGCAGGTAATAGGGGACCCACACCAATTTGGGATGCATATGGACCATCTTACCAAAGAGAGGAACCACTGAGAGGAACCACTGAGAGTGAGAGGCCGTAGGCCTGATGATGAGTATTCAAGACGAGTAAGGCCATCAACTCTTTAGAAACTGGTAAAGAAGTACGAAGGGTTGGGAGATCCATATGAACATGTAGCAGCATTTAGGCAAGCAGTTCGAGCTGACAAGCATACGTAAATTGAAGGATTTGGGCTCACTCTTGAGGAGGGAAAGGCCCTTGCTTGGTTTCAGGCACTAGAGGCTTCAGACAAATCTTCTTTACGAGTTTTGGAAGAGAGACTCATTGCTGCTTTTTCCTTGATGGGGATTCAGCATGACACTGTAGCAAACATCTACTCTTTCAAGCAAGGCGAGATTGAGAGTATTAGAGACTGTGTAAATAGGATGAAGCAGTACATTAATCGTTGCCCAGAAGATGAGAAGCCCACCCAGAGTCGATTAATTTCTCTCTTCTTAAAAGGACTCAAAAATTCAACACTGCACACACATCTCTATGCAAAGAAGCATACAAATTTCAATGAGTGTTGCCATGATGCTATGGATTTCACAGATAACTTCAAATTCCAAGATGGTACTGGCCCTGAGGTGCAACCTAGAGATCAGTGGGGTGATGACCAAAGTTCAGGGTCTAGCGCAATAGTAAATCTAAACCAGATAGCTAACCTAGTACTAAGGAGATTGGGACAAACCTATCGCCCAGCCACAACAACAGCAGCATAGCAAATGAGGAGTGTACTACCTACACAATTTTGGATCACTATGAGCACCTATATTGAGCAATTTCAAAATCAGAATTGTTTGCTTAACCTTCCCATAGAACCAATGCCATATTTTAGTGAGGAAGCACTCCTTCCTCTACCACCTTCTCGAGAGGTCGGCTTTTATACAGGGTTGTCCTTGCATCCTGAAGTGATTGATACCATCTTTCCAGCAGAAGTGGACATGGATCCACCACCAGTGCAAGGGTAAGCTCATCAACTCCACAATAAGATCAACAAGCCAGGACACTTTTCTCCCACTGGATTTTTTCCCTCGGATATATTCGGTGATTGGCACCAATAACAAATTTTATTCTTTTCTTTTCTTTTCTTGTTTGTTAATAAGACATTTTGCAGAGATCTCAGCTAAACAAGAGCATACAAACACACCCCAATAGTCCACCTACCGTGCACACAAATTAGGAAGGGGGGAGACATGCAATGCCTACAAAGAGCAAAGAGAAGGGAAGAGACATGCAATGCCTACAAAGAGCAAAGAGAAGCAATCTGCACATCAGCAATGCATCAAGACAAACGCACAACATCAACAACGAGCACTACAACAGGTGTATTCAAATCATAATCTTTTGTTCTTTATGTGATTTTCACTTTTACATATATTGTTTGCATGTTTACACACAGTTGGCTGGTTTAAGTTTTAAATTAGTTGTTACTATGTGGCGAGTGATTTCTAGATTCTTAGAGGACTTAGTAGAAGGTATTTCTATTTGAAGACGGTGTAAGACATATACCAACAGAGTATGCCAAGTTCTTATGCTTTAGAAGTATATTAGTTATCCCTAGTGGTAGCTACATCTTAGGTATGGGGGCTAGGTGCTACGATTAATAAAAAATTTACGAAACACATGCCCTAAAAAATATATAGAAGTGACTTGAGACATGACGTGTCTACGGCCATGTGGAATGTTTGGTAGGACCTTGGGTTGTTTTAGCACCTTGGGGCTGATGCCTTGGTTTCCATGGGGTGAACACTGACGTCTAAAAGATTAAGAAGAAGAGCTACAAGGACTCTATCACCTTGATAGATGCTGGTAGGACTCTTGGGTACATTATGGGCCCTCGAGACCGATGCCCTCATCTTCATGGGGTACTCCTTATGTCAATATGTCGCCCTTGAGATACTTAGCGGCCTTTAGATTCTCTTGGCAGAGGTCTCTTGGCCATTGCTTGGGTCTCATTAGGATGGAACCTTCTTCTTTATCAAGCTAAAAATAATAATTCTCTTTAATCTTCTGCTCTTTACACACACACATACACACAAAAAAAGAAGAAGAAGAAGAAGAAGAAGGAAAAAGAAAGAAAGAAAGGTCCAATCACCATGGCTTATATTTAGGAGTGGGTTGCCACTTAGGAATAACTTAAACACTTGTAGGACATTGAGACTGCAGTCATAACCTGTGGTGTATAAGCACACTTGCCTTTGCATAGCACTATCTACCACTTAGTCTCGATTTGACTAGTCTTTACTCGCTTCTTTTAGCACTCTTTAAAACTCTAATCGGCCTTTCACTTGCATGCTCACGTGTGAGATAGTCATTGCTGGTTTTTTTTTCAATAAAAGACTTTACTTGTCTTCCATTGTTTTTTGCATCTTTTGTTTCTACCGCGCCTGAGGACGTGCGTGATTTAGGAAGGGGAGAAAGTTCACTCATGGGAACACGGATTATGGAAGGAGGCCGGAAGCAATTAATTCGAGAGAGTGGGATTGTAGCCATGGGAACATAAAGACGCACATAATTTTTCCATATGTTTGTGTCGAAGTGCAATGTAAATCGTTTTAGGCCAATGTGGGTTCTAAATGAGAGTTCTAAGTGTATTAAGCAAGGTTCACTTATGGGGTTGTCCACCCATGTGTGAAAGAGGCCTAGGGTTAGGGTTAGTGACATCTCTATAAAAGAGATGTTAGCTAAAGAAAGAGTACATTTTTGGCCATTCTCATAAGCTATTGAGTGAAGCTCTTGAGCTCTCAAGCTATGGCAACTCTCTAACTCTCTCTCTATTGTACTCTAATGAGCATCAAGCTCCAATGAGTATAGTTCCACTTCATTCTCTTAATCTATTTTAGCATCATTGAAGTAGATTAATCTATGATTAGTTGAATGCTTCTTTCTTTCTCTTGTGTATGTTGCATGCTTGTAGTGTGTGTGTGTGTAGTCTCCATTGATGCAAGCTCTTGCCCACTTCATTGGCAATGAGTTATTCATGGATAGACTCTCTCTATGAGCTCAATGTAGGTTAGTAGATGCACGCTTATAGATTTGCTAGCATTAGGGAAAGCTAAGATTTAATCAATGTTTGAATGGGATTAAGAGATTGCCATGCATTGCTTGTTCTCTTGATTAGTGTAGTGGGTTTAAGGGATTGAGAGATTGATTGAGGTGCTAAATGGTTGAATCGTCAAGTGGTGGTTCATGTATGTGAGCTCTCCCACAAGGGATAAGCCTTCATGCACTAATCGGGTCGAGTCCTCGGATTGACATTGTGTTTCTCAACACATTTGTTGATCGGTAGTACTCTATGAGCACTATATTGCACGGTAGAGAGAACCGCTCATCAACAATGGCTCTCATGCCTAGTCTATTAAAAAATACACAAGTCCATAAGTTTGCAAGCCAAGAAACCGAAAAGACCACAAGTCCACAAGCCAACATTGAAGGCTTTCCATGCAAGCTGCTAGCAAGTCCACAAATTGAAAGGATTTCCTTGCATGCTGGAAAGACCACAAACCGAAAGGATTTCCCTACAAGCTAGCAAGTCCATAAGCTCGTACGTCCCATAAGCTTGCAATCCCTGATAAGTCACAAGAACCACAAGACCAAAAGTCCACAACCTCACAAGTCTATAAGTCATCAAGCTAGGAAGCCTATAAGCTAGCAAAAGGGCTATAAGTTTATGAGCCGTCAAGCTAGGATAACTATAAGCTAGAGCAATAGGAGTAAGTCCATATGTCCAAAATCCTGCAAGCCCTATCAGTTCATAAGCTCGTAAGTCCATAAGTTCATAAGCATGCAAGCCCGTAAGCCCATAAGTCCATAAGCCCGTAAGCTCGTAAGTCCATAAGCTCATAAGCATGCAAGCCCGTAAGTCCATAAGTCCATAAGCCCATAAGTACATAAGTCCTTACGTGGGAAAGTCCATAAGCCCACAAGGCCATAAGTACATAAGTCCATAAGTGGGAAAGTCCATAAGTCCATAAGCCCTTGCAAGACCATAAAGTGGAAAGTCTGCAAGTCTCTAAGCCCAAAAGTCAGTACATCAGAAACCCCACATAGGCTAGGACACCAAAAATCCCTTAAGTCCATTAACATGCATACCGATGGATTAGCAAGCCAAGAAGTCCACCAAGCCCTCAAGTCCATTAACATGCATACCGATGGATTAGCAAGCCCAGAAGTCCACAAGAGCACAAGTCTATAATCCTAGATGTTGTCAAGTCCATAAGACTGCAAGCTGGTAAATCAAAAAGCTTACAAGATGGTAAATCAAAAACCCTTCAAGATTGTAAAATGGAAAGATCACAAGTCTTTAAAGCCAAAAGCCAAAAAACTATCAAGTTGCACGTCTATAATCCTAGATGTCATCAAGTCCATAAGATTGTAAGTCGGTAAATCAAAAAGATTACAAGATGGTAAATAAAAAATCCTTCAGGATTGTAAAATGGAAAAATCGCAAGTCTTTAAACCCAAAAGACAAAAAACTAGCAAGTTGCAAGTCCACAAGCCCACAGGTTTAGAAGCCCACAAGCCCCCGCAAGCCTGCAAGGTCATAAGCCTATATGAAGCCCATGAGTTCACAAGCTAGCAAGTTCATAAGTCACAAAATCTACAATTCCATAAGCCAATGTCCACAAGTGCATTTAATGGAGAGCTCCATAGATTCATAGAGCTCAATATTCTCATAAAATATGATCCTTGCTAATAGCCTTTTTGAAGATGTTTGCACAATTCTATGTCATTGAGAAGTAGACCACCTTGACCTCCCTCAACATGATGATCTGGCACACAAAGTGATAATGAATCTCAATGCGCGAGCATGAAACATATCATTCTAAGAAATGGCCATGCAACTGTAGTTGTAATATTGCAATAGTGTAGGCTGCTTCTTTACTACTCCCATATCCTACAGAGTCCTCCTCAGCCCACAATGCCTCTCATGATACAAAGCATGCAACTTTATACTCAACTTCCATGATGAGAGTGTAATAATGGGTTGTTTCTTACTAATCTTAGAAATACATCTCAAAGAAAGAGAAAAATAATACTCAAATATTGAGAGTGCGTGGTGTCAGAATCACACATCCAATCTCAATCGCAAAGCCATTGAGGGTCTTATTGAGCATAGGTGATGCCATAGTTCTCAGTACCTTGTATATGCATCACAACACTTAGATACCCTCTTTCTAATGATGCTTATTGGAGAACTAACTCAAAACCAATAGAAAAATTGATGTCTGGTTTAGTATTACATAAGAAGATAAGACTACCAACCCGTTTCTTGTATAATGTCTCATCCATAAGGTCTAAGGTGTCTTTGTTGGACACAACTTCAAATAAACCTCCATTAGGGGTACCAACTTCCTTGAATTTAGTATAAGGTCTCATCCACAACTTCTAAGGTGTCTTTGATGGATAACTTCATATAAGCCTCCATTAGGGGCACCAATTGCTACCTCTTTTTCGTGATGTTGAAAGAGAGGATTAGAGGACCTAAAAAACCAACAAAAGGGTGAGCAAAAGATTAGTAATGCATACATACAAACCAAAAAAATATTAAGAAGATAAGTAATGCATACATACAAAAGATTAGTAATCAAATATTAAAAAAATATAATCTTATCCATAAGGCATAAAGCTTAAGCATAAGGCCTTAAGCATAAAGCATAAAACTTACGCATAAGGCTTATTCATAAAGCTTAAAGCATAAGAGATAAAGTTTATGCATAAAGCTTAAAAGAAAAGGCTTATGCATAAATCTTATGCATAGGCTTAAAGCGTGTGCATAAAGATTAAAGCATAAGGCTTATGCATAAAGCTTAATGCATAAGGCTTATGCATAAAGCATAAAGCTTAAGCATAAGGCCTAAAGTATAAAGCATAAAGCTTATGCATAAGGTTTATGCATAAAGCTTAAAGCATAAGGCATAAAGCTTATGCATAAGGCTTATGCATGGGCTTCCCGGGGGGTTCACCTAAAAGTATGTAAGTGTAGCACGTCAGTTCATCTAAGAGGGGTATTTAAATTCCAAAAAGTTACAGGTTTACATATACAGGAGGGGCTTTTTTATCCAATTTTGAAAAAAAGTTGTAAGTTTCTTAAGAAAGAGGGGTCATTTTATTAGCATGTGACATGTAAGTAGAGGGGGTTTTTTATTACCTCTTGAACGCACGTGATATGCAACATTTTTTAAAGGTGAACCCCCCGAGATGGGCTTAAAGTATAAGGCTTAAAGCATATGCATAAGGCTTATGCATAATGCTTATGCATAAAGCCTTAAGCATAAAGCATAAAGCTTATGCATAATGCTTATGCATAAAGCCTTAAGCATAAAGCATAAGGCTTATGCATAAAGCTTAAAGTATAAGGCATAAAGCTTAAAGCATAAGCTTTGTGCATGGGTTTAAAGCCTATGCATCAGGCTTATGGATAAAACTAAAGCATCAGGCTTATGCATAAAGCCTATGCATAAGACTTATGCATAAGGCATAAAGCTTAAGCATAAGGCCTTAAGCATAAGGCATAAAGCTTATGCATAAAGCTTAAAGCATAAGGCATAAAGCTTATGCATAAAGCTTAAAGCATAAGCCTTATGTGCATAAAGCTTATGCATAAGGCTTATGCATGGGCTTAAAGCATAACGCTTAAAGCATATGCATAAGGCATAAAGCTTAAGCATAAGGCCTTAAGCATAAAGTATAAAGCTTATGCATAAAGCTTAAAGCATAAGGCATGTCTTATGCATAAATCATAAAGCTTAAGCATGAGGCCTTATGCGTAAAGCATGAGGCCTTATGCATAAAGCATGCATGAGCATTATGCATTATGCATAATGCTTAAGCATAAGGCCTTAAGCATGAGGAATTATGCATAAAGCATGCACGAGCATTATGCATAAAGCTTATGGGTAAACCTACAAAGAAAAATCCCAACACCCAAGAGTGCAAACAACCTATGAATGGAGCGATAATAGTTTAAATAGCCTACTCCAATTATTAAAGAAGATGCTCCCAACAAACAATTTGATGCCCACAAAGAATAAGTCGAAAAATACTGTCCAAGCTTGGTATGGATTACACTCGAATTCATGCATGTCGGAATGATTGTGTACTATTCAAGGGTGCCTTTGCCAATGTCATGCAATGTCCAATTTGTGGAAAGGATCGTTACATGGTGCAAAAATTCCACCAAAAGGTATTGAGTCACTTTCCTATTATACCTCGCATTCAACATATTTTCCGGTGTCAATCCATTTTTGAGTTAATGACGTGGCATGTGAGCCATCTCTCAACCGATGGCATGATGAGGATTTCCACTGACTCACCAGCTTGGGCTCAAATTGAGAATGGATAATGAGAGTTCAAAGATGAGCCCCATAATTTACAGCTTGGATTGGGTATGTATAGGGTGAACCCATTTGGATTGAGGTCTACATCATGGTCCACATGGCCCATTGTTGTTTTGAATTATAATATTCCTCCATGGATGTCCATCAAGAAGGGTCATGTGATGCTTGCGCTTCTTGTGCTCGAGAAGCACAAGGTAAAGAATATGGATGCATAGTTTGATTCCTTGATTGATGAGCTCGGAAAATCATGGAGAGGCATAAGGGTGCATGATGTTTCTTGTCCAATTTCATGCCGCAATGCAATAGTCAAGGCTATGTTGACATGGACTATGCATGATTGCTTAGGCTATACAAAGTGCTCAGGTACGTCATACTCATAAATTGATTCTTATCTAAGCATGGACTATGCATGATTGCTTAGGCTATACAAAGTGCTCAGGTACGTCATACTCATAAATTGATTCTTATCTAAGCATGCACAAATGATTCATTTATAACTCTAATGTATTGTAATGTCTATTAACTTTCATTTCTTACATGCCATTTTTGTAGGTCTCCCAAGTGAAGGATATAATGCATGTCTAGTTTGTAGTCCATCACTTGTATCCAAACAAGCACATACACTGAAGAAAGTGGTGTATGATGAACATCATCAATTTCTTCCTCCAAACCACCCTAATTATGATCCATCAAAGGTTTCTCCGATTGTAATGAGAGATGCAGAGTGGAAAGCCATGTGGCATTTGCCTCCTACAATGCCATTGGAGCGAAGGTGGAGAGTGGGACGAGAGATGGAGGGTGACTCCCATCACAGCATCCATGGGCATGAAAAGGTACTCAATCTTCTATCCTCTACCATATTGGACAGAGTTAAGAATAAATCATCTTTTGTATCCAATGCACATTTTTAAGAATGTGACATCAATGATTTGGGACCATCTAATTGGTAAAAAAGACACCCATGCAATAAGGAATGACCTCAAGGATATCGAGATGCATGGAAAATGCATGGCCAAGGGTAGTCAATGACAATATGGTTTTACCAAAGACGCCATGGAGGTTCACAAGGAAAGAGAAAAAGAATGTCAAGAATAAAATTTTATCTTTTCGTACACCAACCGGTGTAAGGCACTCATTAAAGGGTGCATTTACAATAACAAAAAAGAAGGGTGAGTCAATTTTATGGTCTCAAATCACATGATTGACACAAGATGATGCAAGTACGTACATAACTCTATCTATTGTTTGGGCACTCCTTAGTTTATTTTGTGTAGACTTTATATTGATATTTTTTTTTAAAAATTGATTTCACTAGTTCATACTTCTAATATCAATTGGTGGGTGTGGAGAAGAGAAAACTCAAAATACCATCTATAAAAAGGTGGATTGGCAAGGTGAGTTCCAATCAAAACTATAGATTTGTGCTTTTGGTATAACATATAGTTTTGAAATTATCTATTCTTCTTTGATTTATCATTTCTTCCTTTGTTGAATAGGTGAATAATGTCAAAAGAGATTCATCTAGATTTTATTGAGAACGCTCAAGTTGAGTCAATTGAGGCTGTGTGTATGATTGAAGAAAGCATTTCAAGAAGCATACTCACAACTCAATTGCACCTTCTAGTATATTTGGTGGATGAGCTAGCTATATGTGGCATTGTTCTTAGCTGGCGTATGTTCTTTCTCGACGAACGCTTCATGAAAACCTTGAAGAGATTTGTGAGGCAAAGGAAAGGCCAAAAGGAAGCATGATAGAGGGATGGTTGGTGCAAGAATCACTCGTATACATCTCTAAATATTTAAAATAAATTGATTCATCTATGCCTAGATTCATGCATAACGATGAGGATGAACGAATGATGTAACAAGTGCCACATGGAAAAGGACACATTCGAGAGATGGATGAGTCCATGCATAAAAACGTCATTACATTTTATCTTCTTAACACTTATGTGATGGAAAAGTGGATTAAGAAATATAAAGATGCAAGAAAGATGAGGATAGAAGAGAGAAGAGTATTTAAGAGATTAACACGAAGACACATGGCATACCCACCCAACCTAAAGGCTCTTCCAAAGGATTAGAATATCGAATGGCTTAGAGATTCCCAAGAGCAAGCCAAAAGGACGGGAGAGGAGATTACAAGAGAATAATGAGAGTATGCAGCGGATGCGACTGCCATGTAAGTAAAGATGTTTTAATATTTACCTAACATATATTGTATTTTGCTAAGATATATAATGTTGAATTCTAAATTTCTTACACATAAAGTATATTAAAGATTTTTTATCGGGTTGCAGTATAAAGTTCATAGTGCAATGTGGTCAGAAGGTCAACATTTTTGCACTCAACGTGTGGACTCCAAGAGAATCACATATGATTGTGGTGTAATGGCAAGTTTCTACACCAAGAAAGTAGAGCTACTAGAAGAGATAAAGCAGAGAAACATGAATATTGTGAAACAATTCAAGACATCTTAGAGATTGGATTTAGAGCTTTCAAAGTGTTCATCTTTAATGTTAAGTGGTTCAAAGTGTTCATCTTTAATGTTAAGTGGTTCAAAGTGGTATATAGAGGTAGTCTGGGAATCGTCAAGAAGCATCCAAGTGGATTTTTTACAATTGACTCTGCTAAATTATGGTAAGATTCAAAAGACACATACGTTTTACCACAACATTGTGAACAAGTTTACACTTGATTTTCAATTTTGATGAATCTATAGAAAAAAAAGGTAGTGTATATATTTTCTTATAAATATTTTGTGGTTCTTCCTTTTAGGTTATGTTTAATCCGGATCAAAGAGACCCTAATTGGTGGTATGTAATACAAGTCACTCCTCGATCTAGACATTCACTACAAGGAAAAGCTGCATTTATAATCACATCTACAGACACGCATCTATATGTGCATCTATTGTGGCATCTATATATGCGTCTATAAGCGCGTCTATAATGATATAAATGCACATATAGATGCATATATAGATGCCAATATATACGCATAAATAGATGCCTTTATAGCCTCTATTATAAACGTGCTTATAGTCGCACGTATAGACACATAAATTGACGCACTATGGAATTTTAAAAAAAATCCAGAGAGCTGCCTGTGCAGATGTACAGCTACATTTTCTACATAGGCAGCTCTTTGGTTTAAGGTTTTGCTTACTTGTACATAGCCGCATATCAACATAAAAACTTAAATTAAAGATAGATATGCACAAAAAGATTTGTGAACACACTTTGAATATTGATTAAAGAAGATGACAAATTATATTTTATATCCAAAACTTTCTCCATACATGATCGTAGCCACATAAGGCTTGAATAAAAACATAGATACATAATGAAGATGAAAAATTTCATCTTATATCCAAGAAACTGTCCATACATGATGGTAGCCACATGAGGATTGAAAAAGAAACATAGTTGCATAAACCAAAACTATACATGAAGAAAAACTACAAGGAAAACTACTCGGAGGACTCATCACTCTCTGAGTCATCTTGTCCTCCTTCTTGTCCACCTTGTGCCTACACAAAGTGAAGATATATATAAATAAAAATAGAAAATATTATAAAGGTCGAAACATGGTTTGTAAATAATAATAAAAAGTATTACCTGCATTGGTGTTCTCCTTGCTCGATTGTATTGTTCATCGAAGATGATCCCTTCATCTCGTGAAGGTAATCCCATGTATCTCCTCTACTGTGGTGATGATGGTAGCCAATCTCTGCTAGGGTAGGATCTCTACCCACAATGTCACGCTACATCACAAGACAAACATTATAACACAACTCAAATAGAGAGAATACAAAGAAAAGACATGAAGTTACACTATATATATAAACTCTCTATTTGATGCACGACCTCCAAATCCGAAGTGTCACGATCCATATCTCTCCATTTGTATTTACCGCGCTTCTTTTTGTTGCTGGTTCACTACTCCTTCTAGGAACTACTTCTTGGCTTTTTTCGACTCGCCCTTATGAGCAGTAGATGGCTTGCCATGTCCATTTTGATCGGCATCTATTCGAGCTTTCTCCTCCTTTGCATGTCTTCTTACTAGAGACCTCCCATTCTTAAGTATGTCTTTGAATTTGTGTTGTGTCCTAAACCTTTGGTTGTGAGGATTAGGATACTTCTTGTGGACATCTTTAATGCAATCATCCACTAGGCTCTTCCATTGCTGCTTAAAATGTACAAAGCAGTCTTTATAGTATGCAAAAACTACTTGGTGCAAGTAGTTTACCACCTCCTTTCCATGAGAGTCATCAACTGTGCCGCCCACATCCGTGATATTATAATATGTTATATCACTATGATGTGGTGGTGACTCTGAAGAACCATCCCCACCCCCACAGCACTGCCCTAGGCACCCTCTATCTCCTCTACTTCCACTCTTAGTGCTAGTGCGGTGTGAGGTACAACCGCCACTATCTCCACGACTACCCTCCCTAATGTGACAACTGCCACTCTCATGAGAGCCATGATGACTGTGAGGTGTCACATCTCCCGAAGGTGCAGGTGTAGGAAATGCTGTAGCACTAACTGGGGCTAACAGATAAGGGGTGAATGTAAAGGTAGGTGAAGTGCCTAGCAAGGGTAAAGTGCCTAGCAAGAGACTTTGTTGGGCTGTGGTGGGTGGTGGATGTGATGGTAAAGGGGTGCCTGCTGCATAGGCTGCCAACTGCTTGGAGTTGGGAGTATAGCCGAAGATGCCCTCTACCTCCCTAGCAAACCGTCATGTTTTGAGACTCGATGAGAGCCTCAATCTGTGGGTTTGTGTGCGACAAGAGGACGAGGACCCGGACCATATCTATACAAACAAAGAAAATATTAAAAAAATATTATGAAATGAAAACTTCCCAGCTCTTTAAGCCCCGGGAATCATCTCATTAAGAAAGCATGATGTAAGCCATTATGCAAGCTAGGAATCATCTCATTCCTGGCACTATGCGTTATGCAAGCCGTTACGCAAGCCTTGCAGAAAGCATTATGCATAAAGCCTATGCATAAGGCCTTAAGCATGAGGCCTTATGCATAAAGCACTATGCATAAAGCCTTATGCATAAAGCACTATGCATAAGACCTTATACATAAAGCACTATGCATAAAGCTTATGCATAAAGCACTATTCATAAAGCACTATGCACGAGGCCTTATGCATAAAGATTATGCATAAAGCTATTCATAAAGCTTATGCATAAAGCTTTTGCATGAGGCCTTAAAGCTTAACATGAGACTTATGCATAAAGCTTAAAGCATAAGGTATAAAGCTTATGCATAAAGCTTATGCATCAGACATAAAGCTTAAGCATAAGGCCTTAAGCATAAAGCATAAATCTTATGCATAAGGCTTATGAATAAAGCTTAAAGCATAAGGCATAAAACTTAAGCATAAGGCCTTAAGCATAAATCATAAAGCATTATGCATAAAGCTAATTATGGGTAAACCTACAAAACAAATCCCCAGCACCCAAGGGTGCAATAATAATAAAGAAAAGAAAGGAAAGATATGAAAGAACTTACCTCTTTTTTGTGATGTTGAAAGAGAGGATTAGAGGACCTATAAAACCAACAAAAGGGTGAGTAAAAGATTAGTAATGCATACATACAAACCAAGAAAATATTAAGAAGATTAGTAATGTATATATACAAAAGCTTAGTAATCAAATATTAAAAAAATATAAGCTTATGCTGCATAAGGCATAAAGGTTAAGCATAAGGCCTTAAGCATAAGGCATAAAGGTTAAGCATAAGGCCTTAAGCATAAAGCATAAAACTTATGCATAAAGCTTATGCATAAAGCTTAAAGCATAAGGCATAAAGCTTATGTAGAAAGCTTAAAGCATAAGGCTTATGCATAAATCTTATGTATAGGCTTAAAGCGTATGCATAAAGCATATGCATAAAGCTTAGGCTTATGCATAAATCTTAAAGCATAAGGCATAAAGCATGCATAAATCTTAAAACATAAGGCTTATGCATGGGCTTAAAGCATATGCATAAGGCTTATGCATAAGGCATAAAGCTTAAAGTATAAGGCTTATGGATGTGGGCTTAAAGCATAAGGCTTATGCATAAAGCATAAAGCTTAAAGCATAAACCTTATGCATAAAGTATATGCATAAGGCTTATGCATGGGCTTAAAGTATAAAGCTTAAAGCATATGCATAAGGCATAAAGCGTAAGAATAAGGCCTTAAGCATAAAGCATAAAGCTTAAAGCATAAGGCATAAGGCTTATGCTGCATAAAGCATAAATCTTAAGCATAAGGCCTATGCACGAGCATTATGCATAAAGCATGCACGAGCATTATGCATAAAGCTTATGGGTAAACCTACAAAGAAAAACCCCACACCCAAGGGTGCAACAATAATAAAGGAAAGATATGAAAGCACTTACCTCTTTTTTGTGATGTTGAAAGAGAGGATTAGAGAACCTACAAAACCAACAAAAGGGTGAGCAAAAGATTAGTGATGCATATGTACAAACCAAGAAAATATTAAGAAGATTAGTAATGCATATATACAAAAGATTAAAAATCAAATATTAAGAAAATATAATAAACAAACTAAGAGGCCTACCTTGGTTATTTGTGATTTTGAGGTAAAAATCTGTAAAATAGTCCAAAAACAAAGTGAGCTATATAAACACTTGATTAGCTTAAGCACAAAAGAAAAATAGGGTTCAAGAAGAAGAGCAAGAGCAAGAGCAAGATTAGCAAAAAGAATAAGAAGAAAAGGAGCAAGAAGAAGAAGAAGAGAAAGAGACTCACCACAACCTTAAGGTATGTACCAAGGTAAACTCTTACTCTCCACAGTCCTTTGTAAAGCAGAGTTGTAGCCTAGTGTTGATGAAGCTTGAGAGGGTGACAGAGGCTTAAGAGGGTGAGAGAGGGTAAGAAGCTTGAGAGGGTGAGAGAGGATTAGAAATAGGGCGGGATGCTTTTTGGAAGAACTGCGTTTTGTCAAAATACTGGCAAACACTCTCGGGTTTAATTTTCAGTCTTTTTTGCCACAGTGCGCGTCTATTTTCGTGTCTAAAGATGCATCTATTGTGTAGAGTAGACGCGTTTATAGACGCACTTGTAGATGCATTTTTTAGATACGTGTATAGACGCGTTCATAGATGTGAAATTGAATAATTTTTAAACACACATAGAAAGATGAAAATTATTTATTCTTTTCAACTTACCTTTGAAGAAGACCATGCTTTAATAGAGAAAGAAAAAACAAGGGCAACAAAATGATATACGTTGAGCATTTCCAAAATGTCACAAGGTTCCTAGAGTTCCCCCCCCCCCCCCCTTTTTTTTTTGGTTTGGGTATAGGTATCCTGATCCTTCTTTGACTAGAAAACCAAAGGATTTTTTAGCGTTTCTTTTACCAACCATGCATGTAAATTCAAATTACTAGAATGGGAAAGTTTTTTTCCCTCTATTTGAGAGGCCAAATGTGGACCAACTACTAGTATGGTCAATGTGTCGGTACCTTAGGGATAACTTAGAATTAAAAGAAACCGTATCATAAAGCCAATAGACTCTCGACGAGTCGAATGACTTGTAAGTTACTTGTGTGCCCCAAAAAGTTTTGCTGGCTTTTCCGAGACGGCATGATGGAGATGGACTGGTATGCTTTCTGTCTGAATAGACTCCTCACATATATCAAACGTACATTTGTACTTACCAACAACATCATTTGCAACATTATGAGAAATTTTCACATACCAAATCAATCTCTAATCGAACAGTATGAAGCTTCTTTATCATATCGTCGTTAATATTCTTTTGGTTGTCACTGTATGGATCTTAATTGTAATCGCCAACTCGAACACATTAATCAAGGACACTAATGATGCACGTTTGCCAATGTCATTGCACGATTTTAAGTAAGGCCTAAACTATTATTTTGGCTGGATTATAGACACGTACTGAGAGCAAACGCTGTCTTCGTTTGATATTTCGTCTGCTGTTGATTTGCATTGACAAGCAGTGTTGCAGCAGGCATGACAAAAGACATTATTAGGGCAGAAGTGAACGATAATTTTGGAGCGATTAAGGACTCTGGTTTGGAGGCTGAAACGAAGACCCAGGATGTTCGTATCATGAGCAGGCAACATTTCAATTTCACAGCAGCAGAAGCTGGCCGGCGCGTTGGGGAAGTTCGACGACGTCGGCGCATAATTTGAGAAGGTCGAAGCCTCGGAAGGCATCAACAGACAGTGAGTTGATTTAAAACGTCCTATATTAAACTCATTCATTTTTCTAATGATTTGTTTAACACCAACACTCATCATGCAGATCAGTCCTAAAAATGAAAGCCGGAAGGCAAGCACTTCGTCTTCCGAAGGTTTGCCGGAGCGCTTTCTTGTGGACTACGTACTGCCAGAAGAACTCACCCCCCGACTCAACCTGCACGCGGATAGCTCAACCATATAAAATTATAGCTGTTTCACAGAGCTCAGGGTGATCGCTGTCCACGTTTTCAGGCCTGAGCTAGACCATAAAATAATCTTCTCTACGCTAGACTAATCTCAGCACCTCATGCATGGGACTTCAACACCTTACCACACGATTAGTTGATCATATCTCCTCGTTTGTGGATGTTATTTAGGACTCTGATTTCAGAGTTTGTGGACTGTGATTTCAGAGTTTGTGTCTAGTCAGTTGGTTTGTATGCTCTTTTTTTTGGGAAACATAATCATAATTATATTTATAAACTACCCAGATGCATATAGAACAATCTACTTTTTACAAAAGCCACTCATGTCCCATCAAAAGGTCTAGAACAACTCTTCACTATTAAGTAAACGATTGATCTGATCCCACCTCTCCTCCTCTCACACAAAAGATGAATGCTCCCAAGAAATGTCATACCCCAGCTGCTGCAAGCTAGCCAGCACAGCGGAGACTCAGTGGTGCACCCCTTGGGAGTCTGCTCCTCCATAAACTCTTTCTTGGTCCAAATCTTAATATCAGGCCTTTTTCTAATACGATTCTCTATCAAGGCATGGATATAAAGGGAAAGATTTGAAGGAGGGCTTGCCAAAGCTGGTTTGTATGTTCTCTTATACCACAAGAAGTGAATCCCTATATCGGCCTGTTTGTATGTTCTGTTACACCACAAGAAGTGAATCCCTATTATCTACTAGTAACTCATGTGTCACTTTAATAGCTATTTGTAGTTGTGTTAACTATTCCTCCTATTTAAATTGTTACTCATGCTATATAACAACTATTTGTAGATGCGTTGACTGTTTCTCCTATTCACATCGTTACACTGATGCATTCCCACTTCATCTGGGGGATGTCTAATGGATGTAACTTCCCAGGCATTTTTACTCTCTCAGCCTTGACTTTTTGACAGGTCAGACAACATTGACGTACATGATTAAGCACATCCTTTTTTAGACCAGGCCAAAAGAAGCTTTTCTTCACATACATCATGTAGGTTTTGATGAAACCTGGATGTCTTGCAATAAGGCTGTCATGGGCTTCATTCAAAATTTGACCCTTAGTTCCCTCATCATTGGGAATGCATAGCCTATGATTATAATACATAATTCCATCATCGAGGCTATACCCTTGAACTCGGTTACTCCTGTGGAGTTTTGCTTTCCTGCATAAGTAGGGTAGCAATAGGGCCAAAGAATCTATCCTGCATGATCTTCTCTCTTGCTTCAATAATCAAAGGATTTGACACTATAGTAATTGCAAACAAGGAGGCTTTTCTGCTGAGGGCATCTGCTACCACATTTTCTTTGCCTGGGCGGTACTTGATTTCAAAATCAAATTCCTGCAGGGTCTGCATCCACCGGTCTGCATCCACCTTCTTTGGCGCATGTTGAGATCCTTCTGAGTGAAGATCCACTTTAAGCTCTAATGATCTATCAAATCAAAGTGAATCTTTGACCCATTAGGTAATGTCTCCACAACTTCAGGGCATAAACTATTGAAAGTAGTTCCAAGTCGTGAGAGGATAGCATAATTCCTCTCATGCATTTTGAGTTTTTGGGATTCATAGGCCACTGCATTATGATAGTGAATGTCAGCTTGATTTTTGTGGAGCCAATCCATTCCAAGGATCCCATTGAAAACTCCGAAAGGTATAACTCTGAACTGACAGTCAGTCAAGGATTTAATATTCACGTGATCACAAGATTTTTTGTGATAATAACACATGTGAACAAGTTATTCACATGTTCTCATGTTACCGTTCACAAAATAACAGGTCACTTGCCATTTGGGAACCCCTTAAAAGCTTGGCTACACATGGGAATAAGCTATTCACATATTCTCATGTTACCATCTTCACATAATAGCAGGTCAGTGGCCACCTAAGAAGATTTTTTTATGCCCAACAAAGATAATTTTTTAGGCCCTTGTGAAAGCTTTGTGAATATAACATGTGATCACAAGATTTTTTGTGTTATTAACATATGTTATTAACATGTTCACATGTTTTCGTTTACGTCAGTGAAATCCCTGCAGTCAGTTAAATTTCCATCTAGATTGATCTGAATAAATATTATTTTGTTTATTTGTGTTGATGATTATTAAGTGGATCATCGATATGGTGATTGCAACGCATGTTTCTTCTATTCAATGGATGAATCGACATTGCAAAGAATTCTCTGAGTTTAAATACTATTTTCTCCTATTTTTTATGGTTTAAAATAAGCATTAATGGAAATTTTTACCAAAATACTACATATTTTATTGTGGATATTTTTGGTAGAATGAATTCCATGAATTTTTATAATTTTTAGGATTTTTTTCTAATTTTTTAGAGAATTTTAGAGCATTCCACAGATATTCTTTCGATTTTCTACCAAATATCTACTAGAATGCAGAGTGGGGTAGTCAATTGATGCATGGAATGCTCTCCCATGTGCGTGGGATCCTCTTCGCCTCTCAAATCCGAGTTTTTTTCCTATTTCTTCTCTCCCACATGTGAATGCCTCCTATTAGGTACAAATTGATTAAATTTGAATCATAATTAAACTTTAATTATGATTAAGATAATCTTAATTAAGTCTTTATCCTCTTTGATTAATGATTAACAGAGAAGAGAGAAGAGAACATAGGGTGGAGAGAGTTGATTTTTTTTGGAGAAAAGGGGAGGAGAGAGGAGAGAGGAGAGGATTCTATCCTCTCCATTTCTCATTCGCGCACGCGGCGGAAAGGGGGGGCGGCGAGCGGGGGGGGAGAAAAATTGCCACCCCCTTATTCGTTTTTTTTAATAACTTTGAAGGTTATATTTAAAAAGCTTTATTTTTTAATTAAAAAAGAGATTTCTTTTTTATAAAAAGCTTGAAAAAAAGAGGAGAAAATATAAAATTTGGGAAAAACAATCTTTGGATTTTTCTAAAATTTTCTCTTGGAGTCTCTTGGCTTTCCGCATTCCCGGGAAACCTTTTGGCTTTCTGAATTCCAGAAAATCTTTTCACCTTTCGGATTCTGGAAACTTTTGGCTACATAATAATAATGAGTATATGCATGGGAAAAAAAGCGTCGATCTCTATGATCCAAGTGCAAGTTTCTTCCTTGATCTCACCAAGTGACTTTAGGTTTGGTCAGATCAGTTTGGTCTGTAGTAATGACCTTGACTACGTTAGAGTAAAAATATCCTGGAGGAATCGCCCGTGCTTTCCGGGCAAGGGAAGTTTTTTCGGGTTCGGTTTTGGAAGATTAGTCTCCTGTCCGGATATCCATGGGGCGAGGCCCCGAGTGAGAGGACCCTGCACCGTGCAAGGAGTGCTACTTCCGCTGCTAGCACCCCCGAATCGGTTACGCGGAGGAGGAGGCAGGGATCTTTCACTTCGATGGTGATAAAACTTTACAAGTGTGTATATTTGGATCCCACCCCTCACTCTTACAAAGTATTGGTCTCACTCCCATACCACATTTGGTTACAATGTTGGAGTCAAAGGCCCAATTTTGAGGGGGCTCTCTAAGGCCATGACATGTTGAAAACTAGGCAGATGGCATGGACATTGCATCTAAATGTACTTCGATCAAAAAACTTTGCAACTATGTAAATGTGGAACTCACCCTCACTTTTGCAAAGTTTGATCATCACCATTGGAGCACATTTGGTTGCAATGTGTAAGCCAAAGGCCCAATTTTGAGGGGGCTCTCTAAGGCCACGACACATTGAAAACCAAGAAAATAGCATGCACATTGCAGCAGCCAAATGTGCTTTGATGGTGAACAAACTTTGGAAGTGTTTATATGTGGACCCCATCCTACTCTTGCAAAGTTTGGTCACCCCATCGGACACATTTAGTGGCAATGTGCATGCCATTTGCTTGGTTTTCAATGTGTTGTGGCCTTAGAGAGCACCCTCAAAATTGGGCCTTTGGCTTACATATTACAACCAAATGTGCTCCAATGGTGATGAAAATTTGTGTGAGCCAAAGACCCAATTCGGAGGAGGATGTCTAAGGCCATGAAACATTGAAAATCAGGCAAATGGAATGTTTATTGTATCTAAATGTGCTTTGATGGTGACCAAACTTTGCAAGTGTGTGTGTGTGTATCCCACCCTCATTCTTGAAAATTTTGGTTACCATCAAAGCACATTTGGGTTCAATGTGCGAGCCAAAAGGCCCAATTTCAAGGGGGCTTTCTAAGGCCACAACACATTGAAAATCAAGAAAATAATATGCACATTGCATCCAAATGTGATGTGATAGTGACCAACTTTGTGAGTGTATATATGGACCCCACCTCACTCTTGCAACATTTTGTCACCATTAGAGCACATTTGGTTGTAACGTGCATGCCAAATACCCAATTCGAGGGAGCTCTCTAAGGCCACAACACACTGAAAACCAAGAAAATGGCATGCCCATTACATCCAAATGCGCTCCGATGATGACCAAATTTTGTAAGTGTGTAAACATGGACCCACCCTCACTCTTGCAAAGTTTGATCTCACCAATAGAGCACATTTGATTGCAATGTGTGAGCCAAAGGCCCAATCTTGAGGGCGCTCCCTAAGGCTATGGCCCAATTTTGAGGGCGCTCCCTAAAGCTATGGCACATTGAAAACTAGACAAATGCCATTTGGATGCACATTGCAGTCAAATGTACTCTGATAATGACCAAACTTTGCAAGTTTGTATATGCAGACCCACCAATCCTAACCCTGATTGGATTAGCCTTATCCTCATTCTTCTGACTCCCAAAATGTGGCTAATGATTACTCGCATGTGGAAGAATACACCTTTCAAGCTAGGATGCTAGGGATTGCTAACATTCAAGTGAGTTTGGGACATCCCCACACTTCACAGTCAAATGATGAGCCCTTGGACTTCTTGAGAAACCTAGCTAAGGATCCATCTACCTTCGAACAAACCTTTGGGACTTTTAGGGATTCTACACCCTCAAATTGGACAAATTTGAGACCTAGAGCATGCATTAGAATGCGTATGGATGTTTCTTAACCAAGAATGGCCACCACCATATGTCAAACCAAGCCTTGTATGTGTTTCACATCATATACCCAGAAGTTTGTTAAACCTTGTGGCTCCTGTGTCACCAATGTCTCCTTTTAGACTAGCATTCCCTTCGAGAATATCCCTAAAAGTGCTAGCTTCTATGGAAGCTATGGATGGAGGTTTGAGGATAGGAATATTACCCATTGCTCATAGAACCTTCAGAATAACACTTGTCAAAATCTAGACAAGTTTAGAGACTAATGAACAAGCATGATGGGATACAAGATGCAAACCACCTATACATTTTTGAGAAAATGTGCAAAGGCATAGGTGTTTGTAATGAACCTACCCAAATCTTAGTTTTTGGCTTAACTTTAGATGGAGAAGTTGGATATTGGTTTGAAATCCAAGAGCCTCCTTAGAAGGCTATATATGTGCATGTATGTTGCTTTGAAAAATGTTTTTAGGGTGGAATGCGATTGGAGCCAAGTGCAGTCCCATCCACCACTAGCTAACCAATGCCAAACAACAAGATAGGAGTACATTCCACACATCAATAGATACTACTATTCTTGGTACTTAGTTAATGAGAAACCAAGATAATTATTTTTTATCTCATTGATTTTCAAGGGCATACTAGACCAAAATTTGCATAACTATCCTTACTTACAGAGGTAAATGACCTTTGAGTGTTGTATAGATGCCCTTGATTTTGATGACAATAAGTTTGGCACTAAAGGGTCTGAGAGATCAAAAGTTACATATTTGAAGCCTTTCTTAGCACATGTTCAAGAAGAAAAAATTAAATAAGGACTGAGGAAATGGCCGGTATTGTTGCTATGCTCAAACATATGCAGAACATGGCCACTAATGCTTTGCATATTTGCTCAAAAAGATGGAAGAAAATTTTAAAGTAATCCCTAGGGATCCTACAAATTACCCTAAGAGAGAGGGAACTTGGTGCCGCAATTATCAAGATAATTAAACTAGAAATGAGTGCTCGTATTATAGTAGAATACGGATCTAGTTTGGTGTGGCTATTATAGAAGATATACTAGTCATAATACTCAAAATTATCGGTATAATCTAGAATCATGGTATGCATGCTCCTACTTTATGCGCAATCACCAACATCTTGCACTCCCCTCTCCGCCTAGAGTGGATAGTTGAGACCCTACACCTCCTAACTACTATCAATCTCCTACCAAGAGGAATCATTAAATTTGATTAACACATATCCTCCCATTTTGGGACCTCAACCTACCACCCCCTGGTGTGGCACCCGTGAGGCAGTACCCATGAGGCATGCATATGGAAGTTGGACCTATCATTGAAGATGTCATCAACACTTGTATACCATAGCCTTAGCCTCTAAAAATACAATCTAAATGTCATTCCTATTTTTTGTCGTTTCTAGAACCTTATGTAGAATTTGTGAGAATGTTGTTGGGGATAACACTTGGCTCCCATTTACAAGATGACACCTATTAGAGCTTATGGCCGTGGGCAATGAATGAGATATAGGGCTTGAGAGATGAAGACTATATACCCTAGACAACCCTTAGCCTATTAAACTTGTGGAGAAGCACACCTCAAAATGGAGTGCCACTATTGATTCTCAACAGAAGCTAACAAAAACATCTCTACTTTGTTAAGGTGGTGTTTCAATTACGAGATAATGCACATTATTCAAGATTGCACTAACAAACCTCTTCTAGGAAGTGATCAAGGACCCACCACATAATTAAAAAAGCTAAGTGTTTTAAAGGAGAAGAGCTTACCAATCTTAATGGATGCAATGGTGCTCACATGAGCTAAAACCAAATCCAAGATTGAATGGACAAAGAGAGTGATGAAATCTTGCACACTTCCATGAAGAGATCCAAAGGACAAAAGAAACAAGAGAGGAAACAATGAAAGAAGTTGAAACCCTATACTAAATAAACAAGTAGGGCTTTTAAAAAAAGTCAATGTAATCATTGAAAGTGATGGACACAAAAATTATAGAGTCTTCTTCTTCATATTCAAAGGAGCACCTAGAGACAAGATTCTAGATATGGCTCAAAAGGCTTTAGTTGGAAGACACAAGTGTACTAAACGAATGAATGTTCTAAAGAAATTGAATTAGTAACCCAATCCCATTGACTAAAAAACCAAGTTTAAGATGCCCAAGAATTAATGAAAGAAACCTAGATCCCGATTAGAGCATCCTCAAGGTTAATTGAGCCGGATTCCTATAAATTTCTACCCAAAATAGTCCTTGATTCTATTATTGAAGGATCTAAGAAAAGAGTGTGATGTTTCCTAGAGAACCTTCCCTTGAAACCCAAAACTTAAATCCTTATCTTGTAACCAAGTAGGCTACCAAGATAAACAAATTTGAGTCTCTTGTTTGAGGCTAAATTTGAGTCTCTTGTTTGAGGCTAAATTTTGAGACTCAAAAAGACCCAGGACCCATGAAGGGGTATCTTTTGAATGCTTATCTTAAGAAACAAGGCAAGAATTATACCTCTCTTCCATCCATGAGAGCACAAGAGTCTAGATCTAATTCTTTAAAAAACCTTCCTTCCTATTTGGCCTCAAAAGGCACAATCACTTCAATCAACGAACCTATCTTTGGCCATCCTAAAAGGTGGAAAGATATGATAAGGATGAATACTATTCTTTATACCCCAATCACACTCATCTTAGAAGAATCCCTAATGAGATACCCTGATCTTTGTTTACACATGAAAGAATCGATGGATGCATGATTTGTTTCTAATCTTGATAATGAATCTAACAAAGAATGTGAAGAGAGCAATGAAATAGACAATCCTAGGAAGGTATATAACGATGTGCATGTAAACAAGTTGGGTAGATATTTTAAGGGAAAAGAGATCAATGCTACCCTACCATTCAGACTAGGATATATAACATCCATAATTATCATAAATGGTGGTGCAACAGTCAGCATAGTAATAAATAGATAATGGGAGAATTGGTAATCATTAACCCTTACCTCCACTAACCTAAAAATCAAGGTCACCAACAAAAATCGTACCTCATCCTTGGGCTCAATCAACAAGTTAGGCTCATGTAGACTGACCTTTGATCATGTCTTTATATCATGGAGTTAAAAAGACCTACAATGTATGATATGATCCTAGGAAGACCATTTATGAGACAATTCAGAATGGTCCATGACTGAGGAATTGATCATGTTTATTTGCACCAAAAAGAGTGACCATGAAGGTCGATCTCAAAATTGAAGTCACCACCTAGCTACAAAGAATCCTATAGATGCCTATAGAGGATGAAGACTCTATGACCACACTGACAAAAAGAAGCTAGAAGTGTTTGTTGTCTTTTTTAAAAAAGCACAATCCGATGATCTGTCATCTATGGAGCTGAACTTCAGTGCTAAAGATCTTCCCAAGCTTGGTGAAGACGAGAACTAGCTCCACATCCTATAGCAACAGTAAATACCATATCCAAGACTAGTAGTTCTTGTTTTTGTGATGTTGAAGGCAATGAAAACACTCCTATCATGACTATGGAATCTATTTGGAGTCCTTAGACCCCAATTAGACTGTACAAAGAATTTACAAACATCAAGGAAAAGCTAAGAATGACTAATCTTGGAAGTATCCAAGATTAGTCATGAGTTAATAGGCATCATGAAGGAATATGTGAAACCCTAGGGCTTCCCAAGCATCAAGGAAAAGCTGAGAATGACTAATCTTGGAAGTATCTAGATATATGATGATTAATGTCTTAGTTCGCGCATGTAATGTGCATCAATGGCTTGATAGAGAAGAAATTGCATCAAAGTGAATAGAAGGTAACTCTATCCCAACATGTGATGATGAAGGAGACCCTAATTTTTCTAAGAAATTTCAAAATTGCAAGAAAATGAAAGTTCCCATGAGATCCCCTACTCATGCAAAAATTGATCACATATTTGAATGTAGCCAAGCATGAAAGGAAAATTAACAAAGAGATTTCCATAAAATTTGATCAAGATTTAAAAAAAAAAAACCCTAATCTCAAGAGAATCCCCAAACTCGATGCAAGAGAAAATCATTCAAGAAAAAAATAGTAGAAGTTTATGAATAGATGCATCAATCAAGAGTTGTAAAGCAAGATTAAGGCAAGAAACTTATAAATCACTTCATTGAGGGAATTAATGTGAGAGGCCTTTTGAAAGAATCTCCAACCAAGAAGAAATTTCACTTTTTTAATAGCAATGGAAAGCTTGAGATATGGCCAAAAAAATATGCAGCAGTCTCGCCGTGGGAAGGAAAACGCAAAAATCACCAGTGAAAATGCAACAATCCCATGGAAATAATTGAAATGATGTACCTTATGTGATATCACAACCAAATCATTGCTAATATTGGAAGTAATCACCAAGATACTTTAGGCATAGCCGGCCATCTCACGTAGCAATGTGGAGGAGAGAAAGAACATGATCGGCCACCATTTGATGCCATTGATACGTCAAATCAAAGAAAATAACTTCCACAATTTGATTCCATGCTTCCAAGATGTGAGATTTGGCTTCCAATCCACCATGGGATCAAAAACATGAAGCAGGAGTTGGAGAAGGAGATGTGCAGGTTCACATCTTCAAGTTTTGCCCACCCTAGCCAAATTTTGGTCGAAATTGTGTCAATCATCAAAATTACTCTAGATTTGATGCAAATTTTCCCAAAATGACATCAAACCTTAGTCAAGATTTATGATCTCCATACCCATTAATCCATGTAAGATTATATTGAAGTATTTCATGCAATCTCACCATCTTCCATCTTCTTGATCAAGAAAATCAAGAGATTTTCAAGAAATTTCAAGAAAGTGGATCAAATGAAATGCTCTGATACCAATTAAAATGGAACACATAAAGTCCAATTCTAGAATCCATTTGATGAGCATCAAACACATATAAGAAATCCATGTAATTATGGCGAAAAGAGAATAAATCCACATGCACATGTAACAAAGAAGGTATGTGCATTAGGCCTAAGTGATTTAACCTCTCACCACCATGAGGATGGCTATCAAGATTGCCATGAACCCTAGACCATGAAAGGCCATCTCCATGAAAGGAGCCAAGAGTACATGAAAGTTTCCAAGATGTGAATGACCAAAAAGATCCCTACAATGAACTCAAGGCCCTATTTATAGCAGCCTTGTCCATGGTTCATTATTAACATATTTTGGACCTTGTTTTTGCTTCATTACGCTCGACGTGTTGAGCGTAGTTTGACAAGTTGCACTTCTAAGAAGAGAAAGCATAAGCACAACTTGAATTCCTCGGATGATGACCAGGAAGCAGAGGAAACTTCAGATGCAGACTCAGATTCAGATTTGGATGCAAATTCCAAGAGCTAGAACCAAAAGCAGCAGAGCCAAAAGTCGGATAATGAAGTTAATGAACAACTTTGGTATTGGCAATGCTAGGACTCGATCTAGATTTTGGTGTACCAAGTGCTCCAATCAGGGTCATACCAAGGAGTGTAAGCTGACCCCATATTGTGCAATTTGCACAAGCAACACACATAGCACAAAATCCTATCAGTACAACAATTGTATCATCCATAAGCCACAGGACCAAAAGGAAACCCAATGTTTCTGTCCAAGCAAGTGGTGCTTATCAATCCAAAAATGCTAATGCACCACTCTATCATTCTTATGGGTGCAAAAGATCTGGGGGAGTACTCGGAGGTAATTTTCATTGTTATTATTGTAAAGCCCCAGGTTATTGTAATTTTGAATGTCCACTCTAGAAGCAGGCAGAGGGGTCTACTTCTCAGGCTCTAGCAATTAATATGGTTCAGATTGAGCCTATTCCAGTGGAAGACAGTCCACCACTGGCTATACTGGTGGTGACACGTTCACAGAAGTCAATGATAAAGGAAAAGCATACTTTGCTGTGGGCAAAAGATAAACCCACTGATTGGGGGGACCAAAGCATGTCCAAGACCAAGTTGCCAAGTTAGTGAAAGAAGCATAAGGGGTGGTTTGGAATGATCAGTAGGTCTAGTCTCAAATTCGAGTGGTGTGCCAACTTTGCCATGTCAGAGAAGCATAGAAGGGAAAGTACGATTGCCGTTCCTTCGTCTAGAGATACTGACAAAGTCCAAAGTAAGAAGTAGTTATAGATGGCTCAAGAAGAATTCAACCTCCAAGAGAGGAGCTTACAAAGGATGAAGGAGGCTAGAAAGTGCCAGTATGCACTGTGGATGTGTGAAAGAAGTCAAGTTGAATGAAGGAGGCTAGAAAGTGCCAGTTTGCATAGTATGCAAGAAAACTATTCAAGTTGATGATACTTTGCCACAAAAGAGGCATGAATACAGTTCCAAGGAAGCAGAAAGCTTCAACCAGATGGGGGAGAAGACCCTAGAGATGATAAGTCAATCCAAGCAACAAGATACTATCTGGTAGTCTAGAAAGAAGAAAAAATCTGGAAGTGGAAAGATAATAGATTTTGAGTATGATCTCTGGGAGGATCTGAAAATAAGGAAGTTGGATATGATGCTGGATTAATTGCTGACTTTGGTACCCAATTACCGGACACAACTAATTTGGAAGATTATGGGAGAAGATGGCTTTGTAAAGGTTCCAACCACATTGATCCGTACTCCCAAAATCAAAGAGGATAAGCCTACTTTCAAAGTCCAGGCATCTGCGGATTGGAATGAAGCATTTTTAGAAGTCACAGTTCAGATACAGGGTAAGACCATCAAGGGTGTGGTTCTTGAGGGCGGATCTGGAGTAAAAATCATTACGGATAAAACCTACCAGAAACTGGGCATCCTGGAGAAAGAATTAGAAATGGCTCCATTTCTCAAATGGCAGATCAGTGAAGAGTGAAGCCACTTGGATTACTTTCAAAACTCTGAAATCCAGAAAGAAGGATGTGACTTTCGAGTTTCTTTCATTTTCTTGAAGATGGAGGGAGTGGTGAAATCGTACCCCATGTTGTTGAGTAGACCATGGTTGAGGTAAGCAAAAATTAAAGATAATTGGGCAACTCATCATATTACAATCTAGAACTGGAAGAAGAAAGTTTGTGTATAAGTGGCATCCTGTGATATATTACAAGAATCCATGCACCCAATTTGTGCTCAAGGATTGAACCAACTGGAAGGAGTTGATGTAAATGAAGAGGAATAAATCCTTAACAAAAATCCAGATTTAGTATCACTATTGGAAGTGGACGTGGATAAGATTTAGTACCATTGTTTTAATTGGACATGGATAAGATTTAGTACCATTGTTTGAAGTGGATGTGGATAAGATTGTTTCCCATTATAGTCCAACTTTGGATATGGTCCAATCTTCTGCATTGGAGAGCACTATCTTAGATGATGCAGGTGTATCGAAGGAAGTTCAAGCCCTCATCCAGGTAGAAGAAATTCATGAGAGAGAAAGAAAGCACAGCCCACAGGGTCACAACAGATGAGCTGGAAGACATGAATCTAGGCATGAGTACTAAGTTGGATGCACAATTTAAAGAAAAATTCCATAACTTATTAAAATCATGAATGTATTTCTTGGAGCTATAAAGATATGAAGGGACTTGATCCTCAGTTTTATCAACATCATATCAATGTTAAGAAGGATGTCGTTCCCGTCAACAAGGAAGAGTGGTATTGGATGAATCCAAATTATGCAACACAGGTTAAGGAGGAAATTGATAAGCTCTTGAAAGTAGGCTTCATATATTTGGTGAATAAGGACTTGGCTCTTGCGCTGATAGTTATTGTGCCAAAAAAGAATGAAAATCTCCTCGTTTGGGTGGGCTATCGAAAGCTCAATGCTCCAACAAAGATAGATCCTTTTTTCACTTGCGTTCACAGATTCAGTGTTAGATGTTGTCTCGCAGGCCATGAGATGTATTCTTTCTTGGATGGTTTCAGTGGATACAATCAAGCCCTGATAGCCCGAGATGATCGTGAAAAGATAGTTTTTATTATAGAATGGGGAGAATTTGCTTCCAATGACTCCGATTTGAGCGGAGATTATAGATTCGTGATCTACGCATCAAGAGCTTTCCATAGATATGTTACATGATATGGTTTTGTCCGCTAGATTTTAAATTCCATTTTCCCTCCAAAATTCAAATTCGAATAAAGTAGCCGTTTTGAAGCTTCTAATTAGAAAATGTTTCTTCTTAAGAGAAAAGGTTGGACTCCTTAAACTGCCAAATAAAAGGGCCCAAGAAGCCTTCCATTAAGGTCCTAATGAATCAATATGCTTAAATGGGATATTTCTCTTGTAAGTTACATCTTATCAATAAAAATTTAGGCAGAGCCTAAAGATTATGACCCTACCAAACTGACATCCCGTGCTCGACATACATGGATAAAGATCCGGTAGAGATGGCTCTTAACGCTCAAGTAAAGGCTAAGAAAAGACTTAAATTATTATGTACAAGTATCCAACAGCCTACTCGCATGGAATTTTATGGCCCACCCCTTGAATACTTGACACCCATCATCATAGAGGGTGAGGATTCCAAATCTTATGGTGTTGAGTGTACTACACCACTTACTTCATAGGGCCATCGGAGCAACCTTCACCCCATATCCTCCATTCACCTCATCTCTTCCTACACGTCCATTTCCACAAATGCACCCAAGAGCAAGTGGGATATCTCTGTAGATAAATAGAGAATTAGCACCATTAACCCATATTTTATCAGTACCCATTGGATCTTGTGTACGACCCTCCACTTATCAGTACCCATTGGATCTTGTGTACGACCCTCCACTTATCAGACTCATGTTACTCCACCGAGATTCATGCCACTATGCCCATAGGTAGCACCCTTCATACCACATGTTGCACCTCCTCCAACAAGGCTGGTGTGATTGGTATCAAACCCTAAGAGTTAAGGAGAATTTGAGGTTCATGGGTCTTAGAAGGTTATTCCTAAAGAATTTTGTGCATAAAAAAGGATCCTTATGGAGCATGGCTCACAGTTACACAAAGCTAAGAGGGAAGCAGATGAGTCAGAGAGATTTTATTAGTAGACTCAAGAAATTGAACTCTCATTGTGCACTACATGAGCGTTTCACAAATAATAAATTGCTTGATCTATTCATCCATGGGCTTAAACATCAGGGAATCTATAATGGCTTAGTCATTAGAGGTATCACCACATGGGATGAAGACAAAACCAATGCCATCTAGCTAGGGGATAATAGCATAATAAAGGGAGTCAGAGCTTTAGATTCTAATTTTATTACATTAGTAGCATCAGCAATCATAGCACCACAACTGCAAAACCTATAGCTAAAGGTAGTACTTTAGCAAGAATGACCTCATCTGACTTCTCAAAGTCTCTACGTAAGAGGAAATGAAGACTAATAAAGATCCTAATAATATACACACATACGTAAAGACATAGCTCATTGGTGTTCAATCTACCATCATGGTCATACCACAAGCCATAGCTCATTGGTGTTCAATCTACCATCAAGGTCATACCACAAGCCATAGCTCATTGGTGTTCAATCTACCATCAAGGTCATACCACAAGCGACGGTCCAATTCTAAGAGCACGTTACAATGGTAACGATGGCTTCTATGGGCACTATGGTCATGATTCCCAAGATTGTCAAACCTTTCTATTACTAACATAACGAGACCATAGCTAGCCTTGAAGCAGCACCACTACCACCACAAACATTATCCCTAATACCTATCACAACAAATAAGTCCATTGTTGAGCATCTTACACAATAAACTTGTATCTGAGAGCATGAATAATGTGTCCCAATGTACCATTACCTCCACCGATTTTAAGACCCATGTTAGGACCTCAGTCACAACAACAACCAAGGGCTACAACACTTAAGCAAGTAATCTTTGAAGAGTTTACTGATTACCAAGAGTACAAGGTTGACATCAAACCCATCACACACTTCTTTGAGGACCCCACAAAACTTCACCCTGACTATTATGTAGCTGATGGGAGGGGATGAGTTAATGATATAGGAAAAAGGATGCCCCTTTAGTGTTACCATTGCCAAGTTCCCATCAAGTTTCGGAATGCCCGGTAAAGTTTTCTTAACTTAACCTAGCTGCATCCTCAAACATGACACCTACGCCACTTGTAATCATTATAGCATAGATCACTGGATTAAAGATTGCCCCAATAAACTTGTGGGACCTATCATCATTACACCACTAAATATGATTGGAGTTAGTGAGAAATGCAAAGGTAAATCCTTAAAAAACCTAATCTTATACCCTTGAATGCTATCACCTAGCTACAAGCTAAAAACCAATATGTACTTGAATAATGATCCATTGTCTCGCTAGCTAGGTATAAAAAGAGAAGGGCCGTAGGAGAAAGAAGTTAGTTGAGAATGGGAAACTAAGAGAATTGGGAAAAAAAACTTGGGAACACCACAAGAACTAGTATTCATAAATTAAGGAACCTAGATGAGGACTCAAATTTCAAATTCCTTGTATACACAAGCTGATTCTGAATACTGCAAAGACATACAAACCAAAACCAACGAAACAAAAAATGGGACACTAAAGGACACCAAAGCTCTTGAAACTAAATCATGAAAAGCAAAACTGGGTTCTTATCCTGACCTTCTTGGAAGGAGATTGAGAAAGTCTAAGAGCTCAATGATTTAGTTATCAAGACATAGGAGAAATTAGAACGCAAACCCAAACAAGTTAGAGACTCAAACATTGTACGCCCTAAAACCTTAATACCTATTAGACTCACAAAACAATAAAAGTAACAAGTTCCATCATAAAAGAGACTGAAGTATCCACTACTCATATTTTAATTCCTATTTAATTCCTAATTGGTTCAAGGGACAATTAGAGTACGATAACCTTGAGATCATATCAGAGATGGATATTCTAGTTTCCCCAACACCTTCCTATGGAAAGGGGATGATGGGTTTACCTCTAAACATCCCTAAGCTATTAGATTTTATAGCTTCACAAATAAGCACATCATTGGAGGAAATAGAATTAGACTTGAAGAGGGTTGAGGCAGAGTGACAACTACGATTATTGAGCTTAAGAAAACAAGAGCTCAATACTCGATGAACGAGGGCAGAACAGAAGAAAATGGAGAATGTAAATCCATTTCAATCACGTGGCAAGGAACCAAAAATTTCTAAAAGTTCCACAAATAGCATGTGGATGGGCATGACTGAAGGAGAAATACCAACTCTAGAACCCATCAATGAAGAGTCAAGGGTGGAGAAAGGCCTTGATATGCAATATGAGGAGGATAATTTATCTAGGGAATCTACAGAAGATGAGGATCGCCATTATACAAGGGAAGATATACAAGAAATGATCAATAATCCCACATTCTTGTAGGGCATGGAGCTCTTAATCCAATAGAGGCGGGTTGGGGCCGCTAGTAATAATGAGCCAGCAAGCCATGAGGAGTTGGCTGGACCTAGCCATAGGCCTGAATTACATAGAAGAACGAACGCAAGAAGAGGGAGGAGTATCTCCTCAAAGACCAATTGTGGATCCAAATAATGCAGATCTTAACATGGTCATAAGAGTAGATTTGCTAAATATGGCTACAGAAATGGGCCAAGGAATGGTAAGGGAACTAGGCACTGCTCTAGAATCTAGACCATCCCAAATGAAGCCACGGATCATTTCCAAGCTTGTGCAAAAGTTCTCGGGGGATGGGGACCCGATCCAACATATTGAGATCTTTGAGTCAACCTGCAAAATGTGTGGTTTAGTGAGTGATGTGACCATGATCCATGCTTTTTTGCTAACCCTAGAAGGAAAGGATTACCAATGGTATCGAACCCTAAATCATCTAGAGGATAAAGTCCACTTCACTAGGCTTAAGAACGTGTTCATACCAAGCTTTTCTCAAAGTGGTGACAAATGGAGTCCTATGGCTCAGCTTCATAATATCAAACAAAAAGAAAATAAGTCCATGCGAGATTATGTATCTCAATTAAAAAACTTGAATTCAAGATGCAAGTTATGAGAGAGGCTAACCGATGATCAATTATTGCCTTGATTCTGAAGAGGAGTCCGAGATCATAAAATGCATGATTATCTAGTATTAGGCCAACCAGCTACCTTTGATGCATGTTGTAAGCTGGCAACAATAGAATATGAAGACAATATGCTTGAATTACCACAACCTGAAGATGCCAAGGTAGCTTCATTAGCAACAACATTGGGAGTCTCAAGTCACTCTAGGACACAAGAGCCCGGAGCAAGCAAGTTGGAAATATGACTGTGGACGAGCTCAATAATGCCATACTAGACTAATTAAAAGTCAAGGATGGGAGAGGACTCAGGGCATAGTCATCTCTCTACCCTCAAAGAGATATGGTTTGGTGCTCCCTTTGCAGATTGAATCACACCACTACCAAATTCCCTCAATTAAGAGTAAGGCAATTACTCTATTATGCTCATTATGTGAGATTAGGGAACCATGACACTTCCATGTGCACGTATCCGAGGGTCCAGCCTGTAGCATAACTGCCAGCACCCAGAGTGCTAGTAGCCTTACCATCACCCCCACTAGTGCAAACCTCTACGACTGCAGGGTGGCCAAACCCAACCTACTTACCAAGAGGGATGTTTCAGATATGCATGACACATCATCTTTTCTACCACCTGTTCCACCGCCCCCACAATATCCACAGGCTAAAATCAACCAAGTATTGATTGAGAAACCCTTGGATGAGGGGGAAGTCATGCGTGAGCTAGAAATCAATAATGATTATTACGAGGAGGCTGCAGAGATCACACAAAGTATTATGTCTTACAGAATAATACACCAGTGCCAGTGTTTCAAACCACGATACAATGGAAAGGCAAGAACATAAACACAACCATGAGAAGGGGACCAATACACTATCTTAGTTGCAGTGGAACTCATTGAATGGTAGATTGTCCTAATAAGAATGTGGTTCATGCGGCCAAGCTTAGCCACTGGCAGCACAACCTAATAAGAATGTGGTTCATGCGGCCAAGCTTAGCCACTGGCAGCACAACCTAATGACATGCCAATAGTTAATTGTGTTAAGTGTGAGGTTGATCATTTGATCAAAGACTGCCCATATCGGACCAGTGGTTCTACTTCCACTTCTAACCATGCCACTATTGGGACCATAAGCATGCAACCTGGGAATATCACGCCAAGAAAAACAAGTGGAAAAAGGGAAAAAGCTAGTTGTAAAACGTACTCATATGTACGTATTTTTGGGTCCATTTGACTCTTCAAATTTTAGCATCTATATCTAATGTTGAAACGTAGGAAATACTTAGAGGGCATAAAAGATTAAGTTTGGTCTCAAATTTAGTAATTTAGATATGTCGATTTTGGGACTTTAATGCATGTTTTGTGGTGTCATTTGTAAGCGATTTATATTCTATACTTAACCATGTTAGATAATGTATAAGAGGGTCATAGTGAGTAGTTTAGCCTAAAGGAAACTTGTATGGGGATTTACATAGTAAATATAACTGCAATGAGCACCTGAAATGCAGTCTGGATACCAAATTAACCCTTAAATTTTAGTAACGGACTCGCATGAGGGTGTAGATAACTTTATTTATCAGAGAGATGTATTAAAGAAAGTTAATATCATAGGACAAACAAAGTCCATGTTCAAATAATTGGGAGATTCCGCATGGGGTGGCCGGTACTCACGAAATGAATCCGACACCACTTTCGAGTGTTTTTTATTTATTTAAACATATCTTCTCTAATTTGTTTTGAGTTCATGTTTTTTAGAAGGGATTTTCTATCTTCAAAGATTTCGTGCATGATAATCTACTAATTCTCGTGGGCTATTCTTTTTTGGCTTCTTCCAAAGCCTTGAGGATTTATGTGTAGGATACAGAGAGAGAGAGATTTTGAGATTCAGGCTCACCATCCTTAGATAGGGAATGCCAGACAGAGAATGTAATTTATGCCCTCTAGGAGCCATTTGTTGATAGAACCTAGAGTGGACGAGATTGTTGGAATTAGGGTTAGGGTTTCAACAATGCACACACACAAGATAGAGAAGCTTGAGAGCACACAAACTCACTAGAATAGAATGAACAAATGTGTGCCAGATACAAAATATAAGTACACACCCCAAAATGAGTAGATAAGAGGGTGTACATACACATGGGGGAAAAAATGCCGCGGTGGTTCTAAGTGTGTTCACACACATCACTACCATATAATGCTACAAATCTCCCCTGGAGTGATGATGTGAACATGTACAGGGTATGGCCAATCAATCCTAAAAAGGCAGTAAGCCCAAAGCTTTACAAAAGGCTTTGAACTTTTCACGAGGAAGAGCCTTCATGAATAAATATTCCATGTTGTCATGTGTAGGCACATAGATCAAGCTGATCTCTACTGCAGAGAGTCTTTCCCTTACATAGTGGTAATGCACCTCAATGTGCCTAGTGTAAGCATGAAACACTGGGTTCCTCGCAACTACTAATGCGCTCTAGCTGTGTTAGTGAAAATGGTAGTGCTAACACCCAACTCAGTGCCATAAGACATTTGAGCCACATACACTCAAATGTAGTTGTAAAAGCTGCCTTGTACTCAGCTTCACAGCTGGAAGTGGCCACTATAGGCTGCTTCTTGTTGAGCCATAATATACATGAATCACCAAGGCAAAAGAAAAACCCACTAGTGGACACTCGAGTGTCATAACATCCAGCCCAATCTAAATCACTAAAAGCATGCAACTGTGACTCACCCCCCTTTGGATAAAATTATCCGAAATACTGAGTACCCTACAAATAGTAAAAAACCCACTTGACAACCTGCCAATGCTTCGTACCTGGGCTATGCATAAATCTGCTCAGCTGTGAGACTACATACTATATATGTGGCCTCCTATTGCATACATAAAGAAGGGATAATACATACTACATCAAAGACACCCCGTTGACTCCAACTGACTCTATTTTGAGTGTTTTGACCAAACTGGCCCAGCCAACCCAACTGGATTAGAATTCTTCTCCTCTGTGCCCATTGACCCTCTTAGGCCCTCAAAATACTCAAACCCCATCGGGACTCACCTCCCTACACTCACAGCTCTGACAATAGTGACACCCTTATGACTCTGGAATACCTTTTGCTTTCGTTCTACCTGGCTGCGCTGACTGCCAGACCTCACTCAAAAATTTCCTCTTTAGTTTTGCCTGATTGCTATGGACGGTAGGCTGACTGTCAAAAACTTGAGTCCTACTAGGCTTCAAACCATCCTAGTTGCCTCCCTTATGGCCTCCCATAGCTCTTAGTGTTGACACATAGACCACTAGCAATGCCCAATCCTATCTGATCGAATTTTGATTGGTTTTGATTATCAGCCTAGCCTTCACAAGTGTTTAATAAGACCAGACCAATACTTCAACAACCTTAGCTGACCTATCTTGACACACAGCTGACTAAGCTGCCTTTGTCAAAACCTTCTAACTCAAACACAAGAACACTGACACTAAACTGATTCAATATAGATCAACTCTTCAATCACAGTTGTTCTATAAAAAACAACATAGCTAAAACCAAGGCATAAGATTTTATCAATCTAACATAATTAAACCTTTTGTAAATATATAAAATCGAGCCAATATCAACACCTCTAAGATTTGGGGATTGCACATATAAGAGAGAACGCTAAGAGACCAAGGGACCTCCACACAATTATCCTAGAAAAACCATGTATCTTCAATTCCACAAGACCAACAACAATGATAAGAGCTACAGCTATACTGTGTAGGCTTCCACCAACAAATAGCACAGAGAATGATTGAATGAGACTTTCAACTGGTCCAAGTTTCAACAAAGTTGCAGCTTCAGAGATCCTAGGGAACCCATCACCTATACGAGACCCTCTACCCTATGCAACCTCTCCTCTCTGGGAAAACCCAATCTCCTCAAACAAAACCTACGTTGCCTTCTTCTCAAAACAGAGTAAAATGCAATGGCAATCTATCTCACAGCTTCTTCACCATCCCAAAAAATCCTCGGCTCTCTCACCTCTTATCTATTCTCTTCTTCTCCTTCTCGTAATCATGCACTTCTCTCTTACTCCTTCCATCACCCCCCAATTCCATGCATCTTCTTCTCCATTTCATCAACTACCCCCGACTCTAGCTATCCATGTTCAGTTCACAGCAGTAGCAGCAGGCAGCTGATAAAATGAGTTCACTTGATTAAGGTAGTTAAATGCATATTTGTGGGATACAGTTCAGAAAGCAAGAGATATAGACTCTACCATCTGGTCTCAAAGTGGATTTTGGTAAGTAGAGATGTTGTTTTTGTCAAAAACTTAGTTTAGCCCATGCTTTCATGCAAAAAACAGCATAATAATGTATGCTTAAAGAACATGTTTGATTCACTCCTACCTTTGTTTAATGGAACGCAGCCATATGTAGAGCAATTGAATGCTCAACCAAGTGCTGAAATTCAGCCTTTGTAGGTGCAAAATCAGCCTGCAAATCAGCCTTTTGATGAGGCAATCATTGAGGATGTAGTGGATAAGGAGAGAGCAGCCATAGAAGAATCTAGGCATATGCCAAAATGGTTTGTGCATACATTGAGGGATAGCAAGTTGGCAGCTCCTTTACGTTGCAAGCGGCCATGCAAGAGTCCTTATTCTCTAAGGTTCTACACACACACGATGATTTATTTTTATTTTTATTTTGGGTTGGAGTGAACACATCTATTGGACATAAAAAATCCTATCAACGTTTAAAAATAAGTTGTAAGATCGGTCATCATCCCATATATCTTTTACATGAAGTACTTAGAGTGGGCTACATAAAAATGAAGTACTTAGAGTGGGCTACATAAAAATGAGTTACATGAAGCGTAGCCACACTTAAAAATAATGTTAACTAGTTTAGTTAACATAACCCCCTCCCTAATTCAAATCCCTCCTCGGAGCTGGCTGCAAGTATAATCAATGGTAGTAGATGAAATATGTTTTGATGATGTCATACCCCAATTTGGGATGGGGGTATCGATGGAAGACTTTGTAGTAGTTGGTCTAGAATGCTATCTCCATCATGTTCTCAAAGGTCTATAGTCACCAAGCACGCATCCATTGGATGCGCTCATAGTATTTAAATAGCTGCTTTAAGGTAGGGCCTTTGTTCAGGTCAAAGGCAAGGCCTTGACTACCCTCTTGGTAGTTAACCCTTTCTGAAAAGACCTTCAGGAACGTGTTGAAAAATTTGAGAAAAATTTGATTGTTGCCACAATGGCGAGGTTGAAACCTAATCACACTAGGCGATGAAAGCATGCATCTTTGTTAGCATGGTGTCCTTGATGCATGGGATTTTATGGGACGTCCCGATGGTGTAATCCAAGGAGAGTTTATTAGAATTTAGGGTTCACTATTTGCTCTTGATGGAATAAGTCTATAAGGTTCCCCCCTTCCAAAATATGGGAAACACTTAAGATAGTCTAGTAAGTCTTAGCTTGGAGAAAATTTCCTACTCGTCGACACATTGACCATGTAAAGATTCAAGGATACGATTTGTAGGTAAGACCTAGTCCTATCCCGCAGGGGGAGCATGGTCTTCAAAAAGTCTAATTACCTATAGGGTAATTGATCATAATTTGGGCAACTACTAGTCTTGATTCCTAAAGACAACATTTTTTTCCTCATCCATGCAAGACACAGCCGCTGGCCTAGTCTCCTAGAATAGAGTTGCTCGAGAACCTCTAGCGTAGGGCATTCACTTAATTAGTTGGAAAACTACCCGACTAATTGGGTCAACCCGTCCGTAGGATGGTGCCGCATCAGGGCATTCCATCCTCCCACTTTCCACCCTAATCATGCGTCAATTTATTTTCTAATTAATCCTATGACATTGTTTGACATAAATAAACATGTTCCTTAATTAAGGCCCTTTCACAAGGTTCGTTATTAAAACAGCCTCTTTCCAGAGTACAATAATGCCAAAGACAAGATTTATTTTAAAAAAATTTATACAAGAATCAATTCCATACAAGCCAAATGGGCTCTCTTATTCTTTTCCTTTATACTGCCGATGATCTAGAATTTGGCCTTTCAGCCTCTACATGCTGGGCAAAACCCTACGGGACCATACATGTCATCGTCGGCCATTGGCGAAGGACTCAAGCTAGTTAGTTGTCCCCTCAGGCTCCGTCGCTCAATCCTCGCGCCCCTTAGAGGGATGTCTATGCACTAAGGTTGGCTAATTCACCGCACTAGCCTAGGCCCTCAGAACTAGGAAGTATCACAATTACTCACCTCAATCGACGAACCTCATTCTCCCAATGGTATGAGGCATACCAAGGGCGGGCGGACTCCGAGCCTTACTAACATCTCCGTCATCCGGCTACACAAGCATAAGAATGGGGCAATGTCAAGGCAGGGAGAAGTTATGCCTGTACCTTAATTTAACCAAGATAACAATCCATTTACTAAAATAAACCATAGGACTAGAATCCATGTTACCTTCTTAATAAAACAATCATTTTCACAAAGATTTTAGCATTTCAACTTGAGATTGCAATAAGACATTCTTTATCAAGGCATATGCTATTGTTTAAAAGAATACAAACTTTAACTAGTAAATCAGTCAAATAGATCACTATTATCACTTAATAGAGAAGCTAGAGCCATACCTCAACCCCTAAGAATGATATATAATTGAAAAACAAAATATATATATACCTTATAAAAATTTGTCATTTATCGTTGTCTCTTTGCTCGTTTTTAAAATAAGAGTTTTAGAACTTTATATATGAGAATAGAGAGTCTTCTAATACCTTCTCTTACGATTGAAATCATCCGATCATCCCCAAGCTTTATCTCCTCTTACTAGTACACTGACTTTTCTCTCTTTCGAAGGTCTATGGCAAAGTAGCCTTCTCTTGCAAGGTTACGGCATACTATTCTTTCTTTAAAAGAAAAGCTATGGAGTAGTGGCCTCTTCCTTATAAAGGTCATAGAAATCTAGCTTTCTTTTCCAAGAGATTAGATAAGAATGAAGGGATATATGCATCATCTCAAGGTCTAGAATCACCTTGTGGCTACTAGCTGCATTCTTATAGTTTCTCTGTGTAGATACCTTGACAAAACCATAACTCTCTGATACAAACTCAGAATATGGTAATATAATCAGTGAAAAGAACCGAAAGGCATCTGGTCTACAAGCCATCGTGGTAGAATATGCAAAAATGTCTGTATATAGCCGCAAGCGTGCCATCTTTAGAAACGCGTTGCTTTTTCATATTTTTAGCATGCATGGACTCTAATTATATAAAAGTACTCTAAATATGACCTCCTATCATCTAAATTCAAATTTCTATTTTTAGAGATACTTATCTCTTAATAGAACTATTCTTGTCTTCTTATTTCTTTTAGGATTTTTGGAGCTAATATTTTTATTCTAACACTTTCCTAATGTTTCTAGCCTTATTGTCTCACTCTTCTCTAAAAGTGCACTCTCTTTCCTTCTTGAAATCTATATTAAAAGAGACACATACATGGCTTGGGAGGGACCTTACAATCTCCCTTCGAGATGTCCTCATCTCGCGAGCTAGGGTAGTATCTAAGTAAATCCTCTTGTCTCTTCCAAAGTGGTGTCCCCACTAGTTAGAAATCTTCTTTTATCTAAACATTGTTCCTAAAGAGTCCCTTATTTCATGTGTTTGGCTTGTTTTGTTGTGCCCCCTTATTATTCTAAAGTTAGTTGGCCTTATTATTCTAAGTTCATGCATCCATATATGAATCTTTTTTTTAAAATCATAATCCTCCCGTACAAATTTCTTATTCTATATCCCTATGTAATATGTTACTTAACAAATTGTCATGGAAAAACGTAAGGGAATCGATCCTTTACGCAATCTAACCTATGATAGCAATTGCATAATCTTAGTATTGTCTTCTAGAATACCTCTATTCATCATGTACATTACTTCACATGAATCTTGCACCAATCCTCTTCTATTTACTCATAGAAATACTTGTTGAATTCGATTATCTTTAACCCTGCTATCCCTATTTCTTGACCTAATTTTGCTCTAGCTCATGATTCCTTATACCCAAGGGTGGGCTTGACGTTCCTCTTAAATTAGGGGACCTCTTCTTAATTGACATGGAAGGACTCATTTCCATCTCGAAACCTATAAAAAATTTTATCATAGTCTTTGGCTATAATTATGGCTTCTGAAATAGAGGATGGTTTTGCATTCTTAACGAGGTTATTCAATGGTAGATTAAGCTTCCAAATGAATCGATGGAAAAGAGTTACCTCATCCACCTCTGGAGCTAATCGGAGAAGTTTTAGCAAGATTTTGGTGTTATTCTTCTAGGGTCTTCCCTTCTTGGGTTAGCTCCAAAAATTCATTCATTTTATCCTCTCGAAATCCTAGAGGACAAAACCTTTCATCAAGGTGTACTTTCATGGCATCCCATAACCAATTCTAGTTCTAGTGGTTAGATTAACAATAGTGCTTCCAACTAATTTGGCATTTCTTATGATTTTTAGAGGAGCAAGGATGAACTTGCTTCTTTCATTGTATCCATGAAAAGTTCAAAACTATTAAATACTTATCATAGCACCACATCTGAATGAGTGTTGAGTGAAGAAGAAGAAGATTTTCAGCCTCTCACTTTGTGTGTTCTCTATTAGGGTTTTGTGAGTGTGTGTGTGCTTGCAAGAGCTCAAGATCTCTTCCCCCCTGTATCTTTTCATGGAATCAGAGGGGTGGTTGCAAGATCAGGGTGCCCAGTTTTGTCCACTCAAGCACCCTGTAAATAGTAAAAAAACAGGCATTTGTTTACCTTTAGTGGCTAATCTCTCCTAGTAAATGAAGGAATTTCGTTTCAAGTTCTTTTGTTAGAACATCATATTCAAAGTTGGAAATATAGTTGCATAATTTGATTAAGCATTAGATAGTCAAAAGTCCTCATTTTCTTAGGTACAAAGTCAATGTATACATCCTGTCCCAAATTTGAGCTGATTCCATAAAATGCTAATATCTTTTACATATAAACTCATATGAGATTCCCACTTTGTACCTTAGATCTTCACATAATATGGAGCTTAACTTGATTTTTTGAGAAAATTTTAAGATATTTATGTATTTTCTTTAAATATTTCAAGGTCTTTAAAGTGTTATAATATACGCCACTTTTTGTACCCACAATAGCTACCACTTAAAATCCTCAATCTTGTAGATCAAAAGAGTGGGTAGATACTGAGACATTAGTAGAATGTGGTGGTTAGTAAAAATTGTAAATCCAATGGTTGGATTTTTAATGATCTCTTTTTCAAAATTCTTCCAGACTATCAGAAGGCCTGCAAATATTAATAATCTAATTAGTAAAATTACATTTTTGATGTGAATCATCTAAAACCTATAGGGACTAGTGTACTTGTAATGGTGCATCTATGGAAAAATAAATTGGATCACTCTAAGTATGGAAAGATCATTTGTTTATCATTTCATCATATTTTAAATTAATTTTAATTAATTAGACTAATTTATATTAATTTAACTTATATTGGGTTAATTTTAGGGCAAGCATATTTTCTATTATTTGCTTGATCTCATTTTAAGAACCTTGCCCCCCAAAATTTGCTCTCCAAGCATTGTCCCAGTCTAGCAGAAACTGGATAAAACTGGACACCCTGATCTTGCAACAACCCAGAGCCTGATTCATGCTAAGGGCTGAGCTGCAAGCAAGAAAACCACAGGAAGTGGTACGAGGGTAAGAGCTTTAACTACTCTTCCCTATTTGTGTTGGTGACTACACCCTTGTCGGGAGCTCTACGGGAGGCATCAGCAAACGATCTCTGATTGAGGAGCTTTCTTCGTGGGAGTAAAGCTATAGGAAAATTATAAGGTTCTATTGGACAAAATTCTTGGGCCAAAAACACGTTTCGGGCGTGTCTGGACCTCCATTTTTCAGAAAGCAGGCAATTTCGAGCACTGCGAGTAAGTCATCGATTCTCTGTAAAACTCTATTTTAAGAACTGCAGGAAGACAGATTGGCTGTGCAGACACTCTGTGTGCTGCAAAGAGGTCAACAATTGCCATTGGATGTATGTATGCACATTGAGGTCACTGGTTGTGACATTTGAGTGTACTACAATACCACTGCAAAAAATATAACAGTTTGTGCAGGACAAACCAGAGTGCTGTTTCTGGTAAATTTGTGTATCTGGCAAGATGTCAAATGATGGCATAACCTAGATTGTTGCTGAGAAGCTTGATAAGAACAACTTCCATGCTTGGAGGTTTAGGTTGACGAATTTCCTGATGGGAAAGGGCTACTGGGACTATATAGAAGGTGAGCATGGAGAGGCACCGGAGATACCGGATATCAATCCGACTGCTCTGCAGATGTGAAAGTGTTCAAGGATTGGAACCAAGGAGCCAGAAAGGTTATGTATTGGCTCTCTATCAGTATACAGGACACAATGATTGGACACATACAGGATGCCAAGTCCCCCAAGGAGGCGGGGGACACCTTGGTAAAGCTCTATGAAACAAATACCAAGGCACGAAAGATACAGCTGAAGAATGAACTTCATACTATGGAGAAAAAGAGTATATCTGTGAATGACTATGCATTGAAGATAAAGGGTATTGTGGAATCCCTTGCATCTATTGGTGTCTCAGTAGATGATGATAATAAGGTGGAAGTCTGTCTACGTGGTCTCGGGCCACAATACCAAGGCATTCAAGACGTCTATTCAGACTCGAGAAAACATTCCCAATTTTAGAGATTTGGTGTCTATGCTGATTATAGAAGAGAAGAGCTTGGGTGAAGACCAACAGTCTTCACAAAACAAAAACAGTTTGGAGCAACAGGCCTTCTACATAAGTTCAGGAAGAGGAGGAGGTAGAGAAGGCCGTGGATGCGGTCAAGGAGATGGCCGAATAGGTAATCAAAATTATGGCCAGCAGAGCAGCAATAACAACAATCCCAGAATTCACAACAACAACAACATGCAGGTGGAAGAGGCCAATTCAGAGGCACGGGGAGTCAAAGAGGTCGTGGAAATTGGCAAAGGCAGTATAATGACACACGTGGATGCTTTTATTGTGGTAAGCTTGGACATGTACAGACAGAGTGTTATAAGAAGCAGGCTGACATGCAAAATGGGAAATTGCAGCAGAACAACTATGCATCCTCCAGCAGAAACAATGAGGATAATGAAAGGTTGTTTGTTATGCAGCATGTCGTTAATGCCATGTCTGAAAATGCTGAGGCAGCACATAAAGATGATGTATGGTACGTTGATTCAGGTGCTTCAAACCACATGACAAGTCATGGGGACTGGTTCAAGGAGATGAAAAACCTAGAAAGACCAGGTTTTGTGGAAACAGGGGACTGCTCATCCAATTGCCCATGTTGGAGATGTGCATTGTCTATGCAGGATGGCAAAGTGAAGTACCTTGCAGATGTACTTCATGTACCGAGCATAACAAAGAATTTGGTTTCAGTTGGCTAGATGATTGAGCAGGGTTTGCAGGTTTGGCTTAACCCTGATGGTGGTTGTTAGTTGAAGACTTTAAAGACAAGTGCAGGTTGGTTGCAAAAGGCAACAGAGTGGGCAGAATGTTTACGTTGAATGTAAACATGCCTGAAGTGAGTGCTGCGATGTTTGCAAATGGTTCAGAAATTGTTGTAGACACAGACATTTGGCATAAAAGAATTGGACTTTGAATGTGCAGAGAATGAACATTTTGCAGACTAAAGGAATTGTGACAGGGCTGCCAAAATTTAAAGTTGAAGGTATGCAAAGAATATGTGAAGTATGTCAATTTGGAAAGTAAACAAAGCATGTATTCCCACGTAACAAATATGTGAGCAAAAATGCACTAGATGTTGTGCATTCAGATATATGGGGTCCTACGAAGACCATGTCTATGGGAGGCTGCAAGTATTATGTGACATTTATTCACACAAGGAAAGTGTGGGTATACTTCATGAAGGAGAAGGGTGAGGTGTTCACTCACTTTCAGAATTTCAGAGTTATGGTTGAAAAGCAAACAGGGAAATATGTAAAGTGCCTAAGGTCAGATGGAGGGGGAGAGTACTTCTCCAATGAGTTCTCTGAATTTTTGAAGAAGAATGGTATTCAAAGACAGTTTACATGCAGATACACTCCGCAGCAAAATGGAGTTGCTGAGCGGAAAAATAGGCACATTGCTGAGATTGTGCGAGCATGGATGGAGGAGAAGAATATGCCGCATAGCTATTGGGCTGAGGCTGTTTCTACAGTAGTTTACATCATGAACAGGACTCCAACTATAGCCATACATGATGTAACTCCAGAGGTGAGATTTACTGGCAAAAAACCTGATTTGTCTCATCTGAAAGTCTTTGGATGCATTGCATATGTGCATGTGCCAGATGAACTGAGAACTAAGCTGGATCCAAAAGCTGAAAAATGTGTGTTTATTGGATATTCCCTTGAGCAAAAGGGATACAGGTGTTATAACCCTGCTACACGTGAGTTGAGGGTAAGCAGGGATGTTGTTTTTGATGAGATGAGTAGCTGGTATGCTGCTAAAAAAGAAGCTATTGGGGCTGATGTGAGTGGAAATGTGGTTGCACAGAATGCAAGTTAGCAATCACAGTCTTTGAGTGGACCAGGAGAGTCCTCATCTACTAGTGGTTTAGTTGATAGACCATGGAGTGGTAGGCTGCGTCATAATACCAGTCCTGCAAATGTGATTAGTACATCACATAAAGGAAAAGAGAAAGTGGTTGAGCCCCTTGGTATGCCTGACATTTCTGCAGGGCATTCTCATGTTGATGGAGAGTCTAGTGGCTCTCAGAGATGAGCCTTGATGAGGAGCTTGGGATACCAGAACACTTGGTGTAAAGAAGGCTATGGAAGCTATGAATGCAAAGCTGCAAAGATCTGGGAGAGTGAAGAATCATGTGCAGAGGTTTACTTATGATGGTTATGTGGCACATCACTATGCATATATGGCAAAGGTTGTGTAGGTTGTAGAGCCCACATGCATTGATGAGGCTGTTGGAAATGTGTGTTGGGAGAAAGCTATGGATGAGGAGATGGATGCACTACATGGAAATGAGACTTGGGATTTAGTGCAATTGCCTGAAGGCAAGAAAGCCATTGGATGCAAGTGGGTGTACAAAGTAAAACATAACAGTGATGGAAGCATAAACAGGTATAAGGCTAGATTGGTAGCAAAAGGGTATGCGCAGACATATGGCATTGATTATGAGGAAACTTTTAGCCTAGTTGCCAAGATGGCAACAGTGAGAGTTGTGATAGCAGTGGCTGCGACAAAGAAATGGTCTTTACATCAGATGGATGTAAAGAATGCATTCTTGCATGGGGATTTATAGGAAGAGGTGTATATGTTGCAGCCACCTACTGGTTATGAGGATGTGAGTCACCCCGAGCATGTTTGCAGGTTGAAGAAAGCCTTGTATGGCTTAAAACAAGCACCAAGAGCATGGTCTGACAAGATTTTTGAATATCTTGTCACTATTGGCTTTCATGTAGCCAATGCAGATTTCTCGCTGTATGTGAGACACGGTAATAGAGGGGTTGTGCTTGTTGTCATCTATGTAGATGACTTGATCATTACGAGGGACCATGATGCAGAGATCTTTGATGTAAAGATCTTGCTTAGGCAAAAGTTTGAGATGAAGGATCTGGGGGAGCTCAGATATTTCTTGGGCATTGAGGTGATTAGGTCACCACATGGTATTGGATTACTGCAGAGACAGTATGGCTTGGACATGTTGTCCAAGTATGGTATGACAGGCTGTAAGCCTATCTGAGTGCCATTGGATCAGAATGGCAAGTTGAGTGCAGATTCAGGAGAGATTTTGGAGGATCCTACTATGTATAGGCACATAGTAGTAGGAAGCTTGATCTACATGACAATCACGAGACTAGATTTGAGCTATGTTGTTGGGTTGGTGAGTCAGTTTATGCAGGTTCCACGGAAACCGCATTTGGATGCATTGAGATACTGAGGTATGTGAGGTCTACTCTGTATTGTGGACTATTTTATGAGATTGGGACAGAGATATGTGTACATGGGTACACAGATGCTGATTGGGCTGGTAGTATCTCAGATAGAAGATCTACTAGTGGTATGTGAGGTCTACTCTGTATTGTGGACTATTTTATGAGATTGGGACAGAGATATGTGTACATGGGTACACAGATGCTGATTGGGCTGGTAGTATCTCAGATAGAAGATCTACTAGTGGATTCATGTTTTCTTTGGGGAGTGCTACTGTGACTTGGAGCAGCAAGAAGCAGCCTACGGTTGCTCTATCTAGTATAGAGGCCGAGTACAAAGGAGCTGCTATGGCAGCATGTGAGGTAGCTTGGTTAAGAAAGCTACTTGCAGATTTGGGTCTATCAGTGGATAGACAAGTCATTTTCTGTGACAACATTAGCAGTATACAGTTGGCCAGGAACCCAGTTTTTCATGCTCGCACAAAGCATATAGAGGTTCACTATCATTTTGTCAGAAAGAAGGTCTTGGCAGGAGACCTTGACCTTGTTTATGTCAGCACACAGGATCAGGTAGCTGACATCTTCACCAAAGCATTGGGTACAGAGAAGCTCCGCAGATTCAGGGCTTCGCTTGGTGTACATGAGATGGAGTTGAGCTCGAGAGGGAGTGTTGAGATATCGAGCTCATCTAGTGAGGTGGTGGACACTGATGACTCGCTTGGGGGATAGGCCCCACACTTACACCACTGGCATGGTTGGTGAGATCATGGGTGATATGCGGCCAGTGGGATGACAGGCTATGTGAGAGCCATTCTAGAGACTGGCATAGTTATATCGCCAGCTCATTTAGTTAGGTTCACACTATAGAGAACTCTTGTATGTATTTGGTTGAATACCTTTTCATATTTGTGTACTCTTATCTTTGTATAGTGTGTGTTGAGTGTTGAGTGAAAAAGAAGAAGATTTTCAGCCTCTCACTTTGTGTGTTCTCTATTAGGGTTTTGTGAGTGTGTGTGTGCTTTGTAAGAGCTCAAGCTCTCTTCCCCCCTGCATCTTTTCATTATTTTTAACATAACCCTAACTTTAAAGGGGTGATTGTTAGGTATTTTGGAGTCTCTTTGTATCCAATCATGTACGTTTACCTTTGTTTATGTATGTGTGTGAATGCTAACTTATGTGAGTAAGTGAGTATGTGTGTCTGAACAACCTCTTATAGCCATTTTAGGTGTGAATGTGGTAATTAGTTTTAGTTGTGAATGTGATAAAGAAATTTTATGTGAGTATGTGAGTAAGTGAGTATGTGCGTGTGATCAACCTCTTATAGCCGTTTTAGGTGAGTATGTGAGTAAACAAGTATATTTTTGTGAACAACCACTTATAGCCATTTTAAGTGAGCATGTGTGTGTGATCAACCTCTTATAGCCATTTTAGGTGTGTATGTGAGTAAATGAGTGTGTGTGTGAGCAACCATTTTAGGTGTGTATGTGAGTAAATGAGTGCGTGTGTGTGAGCAACCATTTATAGCCATTTTATGTGTGTATGTGAGTAAATGAGTATGTGTGTGTGAGCAACCACTTATAGCCATTTTATGTGTGAAGGTGATAAGCAGTGATGTCATAGGCTATGGCATTTGTCATTTCTATAATGAGTGTGAATGTGTCAAAAGATAAGGCTTATGCCTATAAAAGCATTGTACTTTGAAGGTTTTACACAACACTAATATAAGAATTACATCATACCTTGGTGAGGATAATTGCATGCATCATTAGGAGTAAGCCATCAATGCCATACAAGATTATGCAAGAGTTACCGTAATAATTGAGGAGTTAGGACATCTTATTGAGCCTCAGGGAGCCGCACTTAATGTGACCTTCTTGTGATAATTATAAAGGGAAAATATCTAGTGGAATCATTCATCTTCTCTTACATAAGGATTGTTCTAGTCACACTAGGAGGTGACGAGATAGCCAAGCATCAAGGTATTGTGATATGAGGCCCCAAGTAAATCGCTTTATGCTTATGTGATTTATGATAGTAGATTATCATATAGATAGAGGGGTAGGGGTCTCACATTCCCTTTACTTACTTTAATTAAATATATTTTTTATAGTACATTATCATATAGATAGAGGGGTAGGGGTATCACATGCCCTTTACTTACTTTAATTAAATATATTTTTTATAGTACATTATCATATAGATAGAGGGGTAGGGGTATCACATGCCCTTTACTTACTTCAATTAAATATACTTGTATTGGACCCTATCTCAATCCCCAAGTTCCATACCATCTTAGCTTGCATCAACATAAGAAGGAAAACAACCTTGCAAACCTTTCCTTCTTCAACCAAGCCATCTCCTTCTTAACACCCTTATACTCACTTGAGTCAGTTGTTACCAATATCTCCCATAGCTCCATTGTTCATCTTTCCTTCTTCAACCAAGCCATCTCCTTCTTAACACCCTTATACTCACTTGAGTCAGTTGTTACCAATATCTCCCATAGCTCCATTGTTTGTTCATCTTTACAGCAGTGGAAGATCATTTCCTTGCTAGAACCTTCTCCTTCACAAAGTGATAATACACTTGGTCACTCTCTCGTGTTTCCATGGATAGGGATGTTATCATTTACTATGAAAACAAGAGCAAGTGACCAAGTGTACTATCACTTTGTGAAGGAGAAGATGATGTGGATTTGGTAAAGAGGGTATGGAGTTGAGCTCAAGGGAGAGTATTGAGATATCACATTTAATAGTGAAAATATGGGTGACACACTAGAATGAAACCTCCACACTTGTTCCATTAGCATGTTTGGTGAGATTATGGGTGATATTATACCAACAGGTTTACATGTTGTGTGATAATCACTTTGGTTCACTAGTTATGGCATAGTTATAGTGCTATCTCACGTAGTCAAGTTCACACTATGGACCAACCCTATATGTTTTAGTAGGAAAGTACTTTCCCTTATAGTATGCACTGTTATCTTCATGTTATGGTTGTAGAGAAGAGAAGATAATAGAATACAAGAAAATGTAGCCATCCATCTCACTTGTGTGCTTATCTACTTTTATGTGTGTGTGTTTGTATTTGCTTGCAAAGGATCTCACGCTCACCCTTTTCCTTGCATTCTTCTCATTCCACCACTAATTTAGCCCACTTAAGCACTCTCACCATTCTCTCTTACTTTTTAAATAAAGGGGTGCATACGCACACATCAATGCATGATCTAGCTACATTTCCAACACTCCTTTGAATTTTCCCTTACTCTGAGTCCCATATAAATTCTATATTTTTTTAATTTAAAAATTATCTATTTACATGTACAAAAGGCCTTATTTTTTTTAGAGGTTTATTCACAAAATAATAAGGTTCTTTAAATGATTAATTTTAGAATCAACTTTCTTACTGGCATTTCTCATTCTATTTTTATGAATGTTCTTAATTTTATTTTTGTTCTTCACTTTGAAATACATGAACATGAGAACTTTTGCTAAAATTTCCAAACTCAATCTCATAAAAATTTGACTCCATAAATTTCTCTTAATATTTTTTCACACAAAAAGGTTTTTAGCTTTGAATCCTTCTTCATAATCAAAATCTCCTTAAAATTCCAAATATTTACCTAGTACGCAAGAGTTCTAAGGGAGAGAACTTAAATTGTATGATAATTTTATTTACTTTAGTATGTTTGTTCTATACATAACCACAAACTATGTGTTGGTTTATCCCCCGTGCCTATGGAAAACATGGTTCCAAGCCTCTAAATTACAACTTCTTGAATTGAGATTAAACCTCTTCATCGAAAAGACTCGTTACCTTAGAGAAATTAAATGAGAAGAGATTGCATTCCCTATTTACAAGAATGATGGTTGAAAAACTACGGTGCAAGAAATAGGTTAGCCAACTAAAAGATAAAAACATGAAAGAATATGACATGCTCCTCACATATAGTGGTGACAAAAAACAAAAAGTTAAGTATAGATCCCTTCCATGTCATAGATATCACTCCTCAAGGAGCGATTAAAAAAGGAACCCTAGATGGGTTTGAGGTGAAAGGATACGTCAAAGGTGAAAGGACACGTTCGATATCTCATTAACAATAATTTGAAGGCTACCATCATTCTTATTCCATGGCTATGTTCCAACTATGAAGAACTCTTAGGAATATCAACAAGTGACACTACTACATGATAGCCTAATACCGGCGCTTATACCGATGTCATTAAACGGGGTCTAAAAAAGCCCCATCTCATCGGTATAAACCCCGGTATCTGCGCCGGAACCACGACGTCGATATAAGCGTCGGGTATTAATACCAGCGCTTATACCGGTGCCTATACCCGCGTGTATACCGGTGCAAATATCGGCGTTAATACCAGCAAATATACCAGCGTGTATACCGGCAGATATACCGACAGATAAACCGGCATATTTACCGACGTATATACCCGCGGCGAGTATACTGGCACATATACCGGGGAATATACTGACGCCATAGCAGAATTTTTTTTAAGACAGAATGGTGTTGCCTGGCTGTTGCCTGGCTGCAATCAACAGGACTCAACAGCAGTAAACAGACAGCACCATTCTGTCTTAAAAAAATTCTAGTGTGCAATCAACAGGACTCAACAGCAGTAAACAGACAGCACCATTCTGTCTAAAATAGAGCACAAAAGATAATTGTGCTCGTTTTTTTATTTTTCAGATAAACAAGAAATTAAACATTACTCGTGAATATTTTGATCATATACCAATAGTTTGAAGGTCTTACATTATGGTAATGCCTTCCAATTGATGGTCTCTCCTTCTTCTTCAAGCATCTCAAATAAGGCCAAAAGGCCATGTTTGTGAGCGTACTTCTCTTCTCGCCTACTTGGTGGGCGATTCATGGCCAACTCCTACATAAACGATTAACAATTACAACTTTTAGAAATCAACATTTAGCCCACATACATACATTTAGATAAACAAAATTGCTACAAATACTTACGAATTCATGGTGCATGGTTTCGTAACCACCACTCCCAAGATGAGAAGCCCCTACTGTTTGGAGTCTTGTCCTTGCCGCCTCTCTTTGTTGTTGAAACCTCTCTGGTATCTCTGTGAGCTCCTGAGCTATGGCTTCCCACTCCCTATCATCTAGCCAAGCAGGTTTCTCTTTCCCCTCTCTAAATGCATCCCTCGCCTCTGACCTACGATGCCCCATCAAAATGCGAGCTGTATATTGTATCCACTCATTAGAGACGACATTCATAGGGTCAGATGGCTGAAACTCTTGCTTTATCTTTGTATTTATGTATTTTTTCTTCTCCTTATCTTGCTGATCCCATAAAGTCATAACAGAGTTGTGAAACTGTATAGTGCACAGTTGTCAAATTCATGTCTTCATTGCCTTCCCTACACTATTCATTATAGGTGCCCCATCCCTAATTGTGTATATCTTGCTGTTGTCATGGTCTTGTGTACCCCAGGGAGTGGAAGGTGAACCTATAGGTGTGCTATCAACAGATGAGAGTGAAGGACGACGCTCACGTGGTGGTGGTGTCACAGCATCTGTGGCACTACCACCACAACAACCTCCCCCTGAAGACCTACTACGTGAGCGACGTCTATGTGAAGAGGTGGTAGATTGAGCTATAAGAGGAGTGGAAGGCTGTGTGGTATGAGGTGTGGGAGCTGCTGTCGTACCGGCGGGTGTGGGAACTGCCGTCGTGAAGCCAGATGTCCCTGCTTCAGAACCCCAATGAGCCATAGCTCTCTCCTCTAGAGTCATGGACGAGAAAAAACCATATAACTGCTGGGGACTCATGCCCTAAGGTGTAGGGTTAAATGAGAAATCAGGACTATAGTCGAGCAACGGTGAGTCATCACACCCATGGCCTGTTGGACAAAAAACCATATGACAAACTTGTGCAAAATGAAAATTACATGAAAGAACCATATGACAAACATTAACAATGATAAACAACAATGTTAAACCATATCACTTTGCACTTGCACTAGTGATTATGATGGTAAACATTAACAATGGTAAACAATGAAAGGACCATATGACAAACATTAACTTCCCTAAACAACAATGGTAAACCATATCACTTTGCACCTTCAATGTCATAAAATCATTACAAATATGTCATAAGTATTTGCATAATCATTAAGATACATCATTTTAAAAATCATTATCTATTCTATCATTCTCATTAAGATCAGTAGCCTCAAAGAGATCTATGTCTATGTACATTTTAGCATCCTCATCATTAAAAGTCCCTTGATGAAGGATGTCCTCATCATCTATGTCTTCTTCCTCATCAATAGGTTTTCCAGCTTCATTGGTTTGCACCTCTTCATTTGGATCTTGCTCTAGTTGCTCCTCTTCATTGTTGATATCGGCTTGTTCTTGTTGCTCCCCACCACCCTGTGAATCCACATCACCCTATTGTAGCTCTAATTCTTCACAAATTTGCTTACTGCGGGGGGCGACTTGAACCACAAATAGCCAGCGTGGATCTTTTGGATCCGCTTTAAAGACAACCTACTCACAATGCTCTGGGCGCACAAAAGTATCTTACTGATCGGTCCATACCTTTGTGGAGTCCACTTGGATGAGGCCACTCTTGTCTGTACGTACAGTTACATGTGGCCCATTTGTGATTACCTTGAACCACTTCACATCAAAGATAAACAACTCAAAGCTTCTAAAGCCAACCTTTAATATGTCTTGAATGGTTCCAAAGTAATCAAGCATTCCAGTAATTGTGTTATCATCACTTGCACTTGCACGACTTTCTTGAACAAACTGTGCTGTGACACCACAATCAAAGGTTGCTCTTCTTTGGTCTATTAGTTCTACTCAAAAATGACGTCCATGTGACCAAAACGCCCCATATTTGTGATACTACAAATAGCACATAAAGATTGTTGATGGACCATCTTTAAATGAGACATGTAGAGAAAAAAAAGAGACACATGTAGAGCTTAAACACTTACATGCAAATCGCATCCTTTTGTAAGCTCCTCCTCCTCCTCTGTTATAGTTAAACCAGCACGTTTGGCATCTAAAATTGTAGCTTCTAGCCATCTACCTGTGGGAAAGTCCGGAAGAGCTTGCATACCTTCTGGATATGGGAGATTTCTTGCATACCTTCTGGATATGGGAGATTTCTTGTAGTGCGATTCCTTCTGAAACTTAAACGATCTTGTACTCGCTATCGCTTGAGAGCTTCATATGTCTCAATCCACTTCTCCATGACATGAGAGTTCAAGATGCAAAATTTGTTGATTTTATCCATATAGATCTGAAGAACTTAAATATTTAGTGATGTAAACAAGGGACTCTTGTATCAGCCACCCTTCTGACATACTTCCCTCTGGGCAAGCCATTTGGCGAACAAATCCCTTTAATGTCTTCATAAACCTCTCCAAAAAGAACATCCATCTTGAATGGACTGTTCCAGCACAACTGCAACCTCATCTACAACATGAACTAGCAGATGCATCTGGATTGTTAATAAACTTGTAGGGAAAAACTTCTCTACCATGCAGAGTGCCTCTATGGAGTTTAAACGCACTGTCTCCAAAGTGTCTCTCTTTATCTCTTTTGAAGAAATCCAACGCACCAATGTGCTAATCTTATAGATAGTAGCTCTAATGTCTTCAGTGAGGCAATCCTTTATTGCTATGGGGAGCACAAATTATAGAAACTTGTGCCAATCATGACTCTTGAGGCCACTAAGATCATCATCCTTTGTAAATGCACTTTTCAAGCAATGCATACAACCTGTAGGAGTCCGAAACTCTGAAATTGTCCTCTTCACTTGTTGTTCCTTCATCTTACTAAAAACCCATGGGGCTCTTGGAAGTAGCACCTTTCCATTGGGTCTAGTGCGAGCCCACAACTCTTGCATGCAACCTATCTCTTCTAAGTCATCCCTTTTGCCTTTAGTCTCCTTTTTTCCTGTCATGGTCTTCCACAGAATGTCAGCTACATTCTTGAAAATATGCATCGGGTCAAGCAAATGGTTTATAAGGAGATCACCCCAATAGGGGAGTTGGTGAAAGATAGAGAGCCTCTTCATCCCAGGACATGCCAAGTTGCCACATTCCTCCCATTTGATCTTCCAATCGCTTGCCTTCAGTGCACTTGGAGGAGGTCTTCCTAGATTACCATCCTGCAATTCATGATTTTCTGGAAGATACCTAACATGTCCTTGGTAGACATTCTTTCGTAATGCTTTTGAGTATCTTGAATCAAGTCTAGGACCACATAGAGGACATGCATTATAACCCGATATAGACAAACCTGAGCATTCTCCATAGCCAGGCCAATCATGCATTGTCCACATGAGAATACCTTGCACAGTTGCAAGTCTTTGGCCACTCTGCTGCTTTGACATGTCCTTCACTTCAATTCCGTTCCACAAGGTGCGTAACTCATCAATAAGTGGTGCCAAATATACATCCATGTTCTTCACCTTGTACTTTCTTGGAACTATTAATGAGAGCAACAAATGACCTTTCTTTATTGCTAACCATAGCGGAAGATTATAATTCACAAGGCAAACAGGACATGTGCTCCATGAAGAGCTCCTTAAACCAAAAGGGTTTACACCATCCATTGCTAGGCCAAGACGGAGGTTACGAGGATCTTCCCTAAAAGCCCGCCATTTCTCTTCAATGTGTCTCCATGCGGGTGAATCAGCAAGCACACGCATCACTTCATCTGTGGATCGAGTTGTGGCATGCCATGTCATCAAGTTTGCTATAGATTTGCACCTGAACATGCTTTTTATTCTTGGGATGATTGGAAAGTGCCTAAGAACCTTTACTGGGATAGCTTCGCCCTGAACATCTTCTCTATATTTGTTAGAGCCACAATGGGGACATTCTTGCAAATGCTCATATTCATGGCAGAAGAGGCAACAATCATTGCGACAAGCATGAATATTATTGTAATCCATGCCTATGGATTTCAATAACTTCTTGGGATCTGCACGAGATGGAGGCATCTCGTTGCCGTATGGCAATATCTGGTCTTTCAAAAGCCTGCAACAAGTATGGCAATATCTGATCGTTACTATTAAGATTTAGTCAAATACAAGTTGAAAATTTATCATTTCAACATTAGGTGTAATCTCCAAAAATCCCTTACTTGAAGAGTTCAGTGACACTTGTATTAGACCATCCAAAAATTGACTGTAAATTTAGCATCGTAAGAGATGCATGCAATACAGATATCTTCACACCATTGTATAGTGGAAGGCGTGCAAGTTTACGCATGGCCTCTTCCTCTGGTTCATAATTTGACCGTTGAGAATGTCGTGGTTGATGATCTTCATGTTCATGCTCCTCGAAGAGAACTTCTTGTTACTCGATAAAGGCATCCAACATTTCCTCCATTCCCTGACCTTCTTCCATTCCCTCGGGTGTTGTTAATTGAGCTCCATCTGTCACTCCCTCCTTTGATATTGTCATCCTTTGTTGGGGACGAGAATTCATAGGCGCAATGTTATCAAGATGCGGCTGCACACTTGCTTGGTTGTACGATTGAAACCGTAAATTTTGTAAGCGCTCCATTGGAAATATGCCAGCATCATGAATATGCTGGTTGCAAATCCTTCGTTTTCGAAAGATTTGGTACTTGCATCGCATGCATGGACACGCTATTCTCTCTTCAAGATTGAGAGGCTCCATCTAGCAGGATAACATGTATATGTAGCTCATTAAATGCAAATCATTATGCATTACACAAAGCATTATGTAAACCATAAAATAGGGCTTCTTTTTCCCAGCCGAGGGAGATTTTAAAAATAACATTTAAAGCGTCAAACGGGCTTCTTTTCCCCAGCCGTTGAGGGAGATTTTAAAAATAACATTTAAAGCGTCAAACGGGCTTCTTTTCCCCAGCCGATTAAAAATAACTTTTAAAGCGTCAAACGGGCTTCTTTTCCCCAACCGTCGTTGAGGGAGATCAAGTATACATTAGCAATGTTTAGGCATATACATTAGCTTATGGATATGTGCTTTAGGCAATTACATTAGAGTATATACATATAGACATAGCGTTCACATGCATGTCTTAGACATTAGATTTCAAGTCGAAAAAGAGACCAAAACGCCTTGGGTATGCGCCAAAAAGAAAATCTCTCTCTCTCTCTCTCTCTCTCTCTCTCTCTCTCTCTCTTGCAAAGTGTGTGTGTGTGTGTGTGTAAAGACAAATAAGCACATACATTAATTTCTTATGCACTCACATATATGCTAATATTAGCATATATGTGCATAAAACAACAAGCTTGCATACTCAATTTCAATTAAAAATTATAAATTGAGAACAAATTAAAAACAACAAGCTTGCATACTCAATTTCTATTAAAAATTACAAATTGAGAACAAAAAGAGAAGTAATAGTAATAAAAAAACATAATTGGTAATATGCTTACCTCTCAAATGTGGATTGGATAGAGTGCGTGTTCGAAGCGATCTGCAAGCACACGTGGAAGAAACAAACCTACACACACATTGCATACATTAGTAATAGATTCACATACACAAGCTCTCTCACTCTCTACATCTCTCACAACACACACATACAAATCTTCTTTCCATACATAATTAAGAAGGTAAGAAGAAGGATGGAGAGAGGGGAATGAGATATACACACACATCACACATTTAACCTAATCTCCATTTACCCTAATCTCTCCACACACACACACACACACACACATAAGAAGATGAGGAGAGAGGGAGAGGCAAACCATCCAAGGAGAGAGAGAGAGAGGGAGATCTACACACACTTCACTAAGTCTCTCCACACACACACACACACACACACACACACACACAAACATAACAAGAGTGGGTTGAATGGAAGAAACGAACGCTTGAGGGAGATGGATGCATACCTTCTCTGGATGCAGTTCGACGCCACGCAAAACAAAGAACAATAGGTTCTCGGCTGTAAAAATCTTACGGGCGTCAGTATATCTGTCGGTATGTCCATCGGTATATGCATCGGTATATCCATCGGTATATCTGTCGGTATAAGCGTCGGTATACGAACTTTTTGAAAATTACCCGCCCAACTTTTCGCCTCCAAGTTTAGGACGTACATACTGATGTTTGACATTTGCGTCGGTGTTCTAACGTCGGTATGCCCTAAACCTCTAGTAGTGTGAGAGGGAAAAATTTTAAACTAGTTCTTGGATTAAATCCTTCTAGGTATAATATAGAAGGGTTATGTGTCCATAATGCCCCATGGTAGTAGTAGTTATATGTATCTTATACCACTTAGCCTTGCCTTGGGAGGCTCTTGTTATGGTGGTCACAATTTGCTCTGTTAAGTTTATTACATGGCTACGTTCCAACTATGAAGCACTCTTAGGAATATTCACAAGCGAGAGGGGAAATTTTTCAATTAGTCCTTGGATTAGGAACACTCACAAGTGAGAGGGGAAATTTCTCAAGGTAAACCAGTAATGTAAGGGTGAATGGTGAACCCATAATAATAAAAGGTGAAAACACTAAGGCTCAAAGGTGATGAACCAACAATAATCAAAGGTTCCATCGTGCTTGGGGGACTTCTCAATGGTGGGGATGGAACACAAAAATGATGGCCATGGATTATGTAATATGTAGCTTTGACTGCTTTCCAGGTATTATACGATTGAGAAGATGCACAAGTAATTTACAGTGCTACAATTTGGATTGCCCTAACTTGTCACGATGTTCAGTTGTGAATGAAACACACTGGTTGGGTAAGGCAAGAAAGGAGCCCCGGTGGGGGAGGTGAAGGATGAATTTGGATCATTATTATGTTCACATTGTCGTCTGCCCCACCAAAATGTGTGAAACAATGCCTTGAAGTTATGTATTACTGCAAATCTAGAGATCATGTGAATTGCAGTAGATGTGCTATTCACTTGGGTCACTCCATGACCATCCAATTATATACGGTTCATCTAAAGTACAAAAAAGGGTTGTTGAAGAAAATGTTATATCCCATGCAAGAGCCACTCGTTATGTGACACCAAAGCAGGTTGAGATTTTTGTGGCCCAAGACATGGTATTTGTAAGATTCCTCCCTCCAGCTTTTGAGGTGTACAAGTGTAAGAACCTCCCCCTCTGATCTTAAAATTATTCCACTCTCTAAAATAAAAGAAAGATTCTGTTTTACCCTATTTTGGCCTGGAGAGAGAAAATGTCTAGAGGTAATTCAAAATTGAGATATTTTTTAATATAAAAATCCTCTTAGTGTCTAAAACGGTTTCCCCTGAAACAGAAATTCAAAAAGAACTTTCCAATGTACAATTGGAATTAATTGAAAATAGGTAGAAAGGCCCTTAGCCTAAGGGTTTTGATTTTCAGATATTTTTGGATTATGGTCCAGTTAAGGTTCCCATCGGCCAATAGGATCAATCCAAGTGTAGGGAGGAGATAAATTGAAGAATAAAAGAAAACCCCCCCAAAAATGAGTAAATGCTCACATAAGATGAAGAGTGGACTAAAGACCAAAGAAAAGAATTAAAAACTAAGTTTTGACACCTCAATTTGGGGATCTCCCCTCATGAAGTAGGCACCATTTTCTCATCATTACCCCCAATTTTTAATCAATAAAATGAGATATTTTCATCTCTCCTCTCTCCTATTTCAAAACTAGATCCAAAAAGTAAGCTGAACTGACCCAAAAATGGTCAAAAATTGACCAAACTGATCTCGAAAATTCTAGAATCAGTTTGCTTGGTTAGAGGCTCACTTTTTCCTATAAATATTCTTATTAAATTTGATTTCTATGCATAGAAAGATGCATAATGGAATTTTTTATTACAAAAGTGTTCTCATTAAATTTGATTTCTATGCATAGAAAGATGCATAAAGAAAATTTTTTATTTATAAAAGTGTTATTCTTATTAAATTTGATTTCTATGCATAGAAAGATGCATAATGGAATTTTTTTTAATTACAAAAGTGTTATTCTCATTAAATTTGATTTCTATGCATAGAAAGATACATAAAGAAAATTTTTTATTATAAAAGTGTTATTCTTATTAAATTTGATTTCTATGCATAGAAAGATGCATAATGGAATTTTTTTATTACAAAATTGTTATTCTTAATAAATTTTATTTCTATGCATAGAAAGATGAATAAAGGATTTTTTTAATTATAAAAGTGTTATCCTTATTAAAATTGATTTCTATGCATAGAAAGATGCGTAATGGAATTTTTTTACTACAAAAGTGTTATTCTTATTAAATTTGATTTTTATGAATAAATAGATGCATAAAGAAATTATTTTTATTTTAAAAGTGTTATTCCTATTAAATTTGATTTTATGCATAAAAGGATTTTTTTAAAAGTGTTATTCCCATTGAAGTTGATTTTTATGCATAAATAGATGCATAAAGAATTTTTATATCAAAATTAGAATTCTCTTAAATTCTATGTTTAAATTCTATGATGAGTAATTAATAAATGAATAATTAAATATTTCTATCGTTTTATATTCACACGGATTGCAAAAAGAAAATTCAAAAAATCTATCAAGATCGAAATATTCATGTAAATGATTAAATTATTTCTCATTGGAATTCGTGACTAATTTAGAAATCAGTTAAGTGAATATTCAAAGAAATAAATTCAGTAAAATAGTACTGAACTATCAAACCTTTTCGAGAAAGATAGTTCAGGAAAAATCTTATCCGACTCGAACCTTGAATCAGACTATGACCAAGACCCACTCTTTCGCCAATTTCGAGGAAAGAAGGTGTGACCAGTTTAGAAAAATACACTCAAAACTTTGCCAAATCTGAAACTAAGTTTGAGACCCTTCAAATTGATCTGTGGATCAAGGTTATAGAATTCGAGGAATTCTAGTATGAAATTCAGAATTTCGATCAAGAAGTTTTTGGGGATACTGATTCAAGAAATACTCCTTGTATTCAAAAGAAAATCAAACTGAAAACTTGCATAGAAACCCTGTTTTCCTAAAGGACTGTCTTACGCCTGAATGCTGGAGGGAGCATTTGGTATATGTTTTTCTAAGGGAAGTTTGGTTGCAATCAGCTCTGCTGGCGGGGAGTGTTCAAAGGGTTGAAAAATGGTGTGCTTCCGGTACGATGGGTGAGGGCCGACAAAGCGGTCCCTCAGTGAATAGATGTGATGACATGTGAATCACATAGATGTAAACAAATTGATGAGATATCATGTCATGTGAATCGGGATGTAAATGAATGATATGGGATGTGAATGGATGATATGTGATGAAAATGGATGTGAATGTGTATGTGAAGAATGGATGTAAATGTGTATGTGAAGAATGGATGTGGATGTGTATGTGAAGAATGGATGTGGATGTGTATGTGAAAGAATGGATGTGGATGTGAATGTGAAAGAATGGACGTGGATGTGTATGTGAAAGAATGTGATGTGATGTAAAGAGATGTGATGTGGCATAAATATATGTGGATGTGAAGTGATATATATGAATGTATGGATAGATGTGGGTAGTCGTACATGTGAACAATTGCATGGATGTGGATGAATGAGATGAGATGTGTATGAATAGATGTGGGTAGTCGTACATGTGAACAATTGCATGGATGTGGATGAATGAGATGAGATGTGTATGAATGAGATATGATGTGGATAGATGTGATGTGATGTTATGTGAATAGAATGTATGTGATGGGATGGTGATGAGAATGAATGTGATGGATATAAACGAATGTGATGTGAATGGATGAGATGTGATGTGATGTGAATCGGGATGTGAATGAATGAGATGTGATGTGAAATGGATGTGATGTAAATTGTGATAGATGTGAATGGATGATACGTGATGTGAATGAATGTGATGTGAATGAATGATACGTGATGTGAATGAATGTGATGTGATGTGGATCAAGGTAGATATGAATGGATGAGATGTGAATGAATGTGATGTGATGAGATGTGGATATGGGTAGATGCAAGTGGATGAGATTTGATGAGGATAAATGAGAAAAGATGTGATGAGATGAAAATGATGTGATTGGATGAGAATGGGAATACATGTGATAGATGTGAATGGATGATACGTGATGTGAATGAATGTGATGTGAATGAATGATACGTGATGTGAATGAATGTGATGTGATGTGGATCAGGGTAGATATGAATGGATGAGATGTGAATGAATGTGATGTGATGAGATGTGGATATGGGTAGATGCAAGTGGATGAGATTTGATGAGGATAAATGAGAAAAGATGTGATGAGATGAAAATGATGTGATTGGATGAGAATGGGAATACATATGAAATGGATGTGGATTAAATAATGTGGATTGATGTGGAACAATGTGGAAAGATGAGAGTTCGTGTGATAGAAACTGTATTTATTGCCTGTTTTTAAATGACTGTTTTATGTCAATAATGCTGGGGAAGCATTTTGACCGTCTTGTGAATGAGGTCGTGGAGACCTAACTGTTAAAGTTGCAACAACTGTGAGATGGAGAGTCAACAAAGGACATCTCGCGTAGCAAGGTCAACCGAGGTCTTGACCAGCCTCGGTTTGATTTAAATGGTGAGCTTCTAGTACGGTAGATGAGGGACTAAAGAAGCAGCCTATGAGTGAAGCGGCCTATGAGTGAGCGGCCTATGAGTGAAGCGCTAGGTGACCTACAAAGGATCCTAGAGGGTGTTGACCATACGGTGCTCGGGCTCTGGGTCACCAAAGATACCCACACGTGCGTCGGGGAAGATATTGGGTCAAGGAGTAAGAGTTATTTTCTAAATTCGGGCATGGATCTGGTTGATTGACCTTGCTGGTCCTCAACAGATGAGTCCATGGCTCGTTTATATGGATCTGTTGGTTGATCTTGCTGATCTTCAACAGAGATTCCATTTTGATTTTTATAAGTGAATATATTGCCAGGTACTATGAGCTAGGAACTATCGAAAAGGCTCCTGAGAAGACAGGTGGTGAGTGTTCTGGTTGCCAATGATGATAGGTACACCGATGAATGAAAAATTAGAAATTAGGATTCAACCGGATATTTTGTAGGATTATGATCACTGATACTATAGTTTCATTTAAAGGTTGCTTAAAGACAACTGAATCTGTGAAAAAGGTAATTTAATATTGGGTGTGTAAGTGGTGTGACTAGTTGTAAGTTTGCATGAATATCCGGCTAGGGGGCCTGGGAACTCTTTTCCCTGGTACCCGACCGGGACAAAATCTAACCAAATTCTTAAATGGATCCCATCACTACAGTGGTTGGGCGGTTGGCTAACCCACGGGACTAGTTGGGGACTGATGGATCCCTAAAATGAGACTCAATCCTGTATGGTACGATAGATGATATAAATCCCAGATAAAAATTGTTCTATGGAAAAGAATCAATGGCTGTGCCTCTCAATGAGGAAAAAAGCGTTGGTCTCTATGGTCCAAGTGCAAGTCTTTTTCTTAATGTGACTATGGGACTTTCGGGTTCGGTCAGATCAGTTCGGTTAGTTAAGGCTCTTGACTACGTAAAATTATCCTAGAGGAATCACCCGTGCTTTCCGAGCGAGGAAAGTTTTTCTGGGTTCGGTTTTGGAAGAACCGAGGGATTAGTCTCTTGTCCGAATATACGTGGGTGAGGCCCTGAGTGAGGGACCCTGCCCCGCATAAGAAGTGCTACTTCTGCTACTAGCACCCCAGAATTCATTGCGCGGAGGGGACAGGGATCTTTCAGTATTGGATTTTTTACTTAAAGTATCATAGAATGCATGTGGTGACTTTAGTGACAAGGAGATGGCTGAACTATTGTAAGTGGTTACTCTATTGTTTGACAAGAAAAGAATTGAAAGATCCCTGCCCCCTCCGCGCAACGGATTCGGGGTGCTAGCAGCGAAAGTAGCACTCCTTGCGGGGCAAGATCCCCCACTCAGGGCCTCACCCAACGGATATCCGGACAAGAGACTAATCCCTTGGTTCTTCAAAAACCGAATCGAAAAAACTTCCCTCGCCCAGAAAGCACGGGCAATTCCTCTAAGATATTTTTACTCTAACGTAGTCAAGGTCATTACTGACCAAACTGATCCGACCAAACCTGTGAGTCTCTTGGTCAAATCAAGGAAGAAACTTGCACTTGGATCATAGAAACCAACGCTTTTTTCCCCATAGAGAGGCACAGCCATTGATTCTTTTTCCATAGAACAATTACTATCCGAGATTTACTTCATCTATCGTACTATAACAGAATTGAACCTCATTTTACAGATCCATCAATCCAGCCCATCCAGTCCCATGGGTTAGCCAACCGCCCAACCACTGTAGTGATGGGATCCAATTAAGAATTTGGTTAGGTTTTGTCCCGGGTACTAGGGAAAAGAGTTCCCAGGCCCCCTAGCTAGATATTCATGCAAATGTAATGTCAGTCATACCACTTACACACCCCCAATATGAAATTACCTTCTTCACAGATTTAGCTATCTTTAAAACAATCATTTAATGAAACCATAGTGTCGCTGATCATCATAACCCTCCAAAATATTCGGTTGAATCCTAATTTCAAATCATTCCTTCATCGGAGTATCTATGGCATCATTGGCAACCAGAACGCTCACCACCTATCCACTCAGGGGCCTTTTTGATAGTTCCTAGCTCATAGTACCCGACAATATATTCTCTTATAAAAATCAAGATGGAATCTCCATTGAAGATCAGCAAGATCAACCAACAGATCCATATAAAAAAGCCATGGACTCGTCAATCAACCAGATCCATGCCCGATTTCAGAAAACAACTCTTACTCCTTGTTCCAATATCTTCCCGACGCACGTGTAGGTATCTTCGGTGACCTAGAGCCCGAGCATCGTATGGTCAGCACCCTCTAGGATCCTTTGCAAGTCACCTAGCGCTTCACTCATAGGCCGCTTCCTTGGTCCCTCATCCACCGTACCGGAAGCTCACCATTTAAATCGAACCGAGGCTAGTCAAGACCTTGGCCGACCTTGCTATGCGAGACGTCTTCCGTTGACTCTCCATCAGCTGTTGCAACTTTATCAGTTAGGTCACCACGGCCTCATTCACAAGACGGTCAAAATGCTTCCCCAGCATTTTTGACATAAAACAGTCATTTAAAAACAGGTCATAAATACAGTTCCTATAATGAACTCTCGTCTTTCACATTGTTTCACATCTATCCACATTTCTTAATCCATATCCAATTCATATGTATACCCATTCTCATCCAATCACATCATTTTTTCCATCTCATCACATCTTTCCTCATTTATTCTCATCACATCTCATCCACTCGCATCAACCCATATTCACATCCCATCACACCTCATTCATTTCACATTTAACATCTTCTTCTTTAGACATTATAACCTGATGATAGCCTGACTTCAGGTCAATTTTAGAAAATATTTTGGCTCCTCTCATCCACACGTGGGCATCCACATGTGGGATAGGATATCTATTCTTGATAGTATTCTTATTTAAAGTTCAGTAGTATATGCACATGTGAAGCGTTCCATTCTTCTTTTGGACAAAAAGTATAGGTGCTCCGTATATTACAAACTACTAGGCCTAATAAGTTTCTTATCAAGTAGGACCTCAATCTAAGACTGTATTTCTTTTTACTCTATAAAATTTACTTTATAAGGAGCTATGGGTAGAGTTGATTTCTACAAATCCCATGACTTCTTTTATTCAAAAGAGGAATATTGAATATGATTCAATTGAGGAATTGAGAATGAATATGGAGATAGTTGTCGTCGAGAAAAAGAACCTTTAATTAGGCCAAGGAATTGGCAAAAATTTAGAAAAAAAGCCCCTTATCGGTATCAAACTAGAAAGAAATTAATTGGATTCCAATATGGTGGGAATTTCTCTTTCATCATAAAAAATTATCTCTACAAAAAGATAAATTTATCTATATTTTCTCTTAAAAATTAAATAAAAATCATCATTCATTCCTTTGCACTAGGAATTATACTTTCCTTATTTAAATATTTGAATTTCAATATGGTGGAAATTCCTCTTTCATCATAAAAATTTATCTATACAAAAAGATAAATTTAACTAAAATCTTTCATAAAATTTACATTATTTTAGCATTCTAATTTTTTTTCTCTAAATCATTAGAATACATGGATTTCCAATGTCATGGGGATTACTCTTTTAACATAAAAATAAATTACTAGAAATTTCTCTTTTTGCTAAATTTACTAATTATGCATAAACATAAAAATCAATTTCTCCATGATTACAATGAGAATCATTGTAATTAATCTAGGATGATAATTCCTAGAATATGGTAGGAATTCCTCTTTTCATATTATGAATGAAAATGTTTTATGTGTTTATTTTACATAAATTTTACCATAGCTCCGCTGCTATTATTGATAATTCTCAATTTAATTGAAAGAATGAAGTTTAATATTATTGATATGATTAGAATGACCACTAATTGGATCATTATCCAATTATGGATTGATTTATAATTTCTCTATGGAATAGATATCATAAAAGCATTAAAAAGCCATTATTTTTGCCTCCAATTAGACAAGCATAGAAATTACTTTTGGATTAGAGAAAAGCTTCATGAGAAGCTTCATTTGGATTGAGAATAGGTCATAGGAATGACCTTTCTTTGGGGAGGATAGAGAGAAATGCTTAAAAATCATTAAAATTAAGCATAAATAAAAATTTAGGTGTTTCTTTATTACAACTCATAAAAGAACTTCAATAGTAATCAAAAGCCATTCAAATTAAAGCTTCTCAAACTTGAGAAGAGTTGAGAAGAGAAGCATTTGGAGTTTTATTAAGAAAAAGATAATAATCCACACTTTACCTTCTAATTTACTTGATTCTTTGATCACAGTAGAGGCCTCCAACCAATCAATTGGTTTGGTATGTTGTAGAAGTCACCATGAAGAGAGACAGAAGCTCCAATCTCTTCAATTTTGTAGAGGTTTTTAGAGGATAATAGAAATTAAGCTTAGTTTAGAGTAATACCGGCATAGTTTAATTCACACATAATAATACAAAGGAATGAGGGTCTATTTATAGGAGAGGGAGGCCACTAACTGAGTCCAACTAAGTTCTAAAATTTTCCAGCTTTAGTTTGGCTGAATTTGGACAAGTTTGGCTCCCTTTTTGATTTGGTTTGATCTAGGAGAGAGGAGAGATAAAAATATCCTATTATTTTTGAGTTTTAAACTCATCCAAGCATGTGAAGTAGGCGCCTCCTTGAAGGTCTCCCTTTTCCTTACACATGTGTCAAAAATGAATGATTACTTCAAAATATCTCATTTTTTTATTAATACTTCATATTTTTAACTAATAAACCTAGTACTTGGTCAACTCTTCATTTTATGTGGGCATTTACTCATTTTTGGGTATTTTCTCTTATACTTTGGATTTATCTTGTCCCAACAATTGGATTAATCTTATTGGTCCATAGGAACCTTAATTGGATCATAATTAAAAAAATTCAAAAATCTGGATCCTTAGGCTAAGGTCTTCTGAATCAATTTTAATTAATTCCAATTGCACCTTGGAAAATCTATTTTGATTTTCTGTTTCAAGGAAACATTTTTTTGATATTTGAAGAATTTATTTATCCAAAAATATCCCAATTTTGATTTACCACTCTCTAGAACTTTTTTTATCTCACTAGGAAAAACAAAGAAAAATGATATTTTCTTGTTTTCAGAAACATAGAATGATTACAAGGGATTGAAGTAGAGGCTTATTTGATATTCAGGCTAAGGAGGAATCTTACATCCTCTCCCACTTGAAAAACACGAGATGTCCTCATCTTGCAAAGTGGGGGTAATCCTTTGCCAACTCTTCTTCTTTCTCCCAGGTGGCGTCTTCTAGAGGGAAGAACTTCCGCTTTACTAAGAATTCTCTGAGGACTCTGCTCCTGAGAATCTTCTCCCGAACGTCAAGGATTTCCTCAGGTTGAAGTACCATCTAGCCTTGAGTCGGAGAGATCAATTGCTCATCATCAAGCACGTGATTCGGGCTAGGTACATACTTCTTAAGCGAACTGCCATGGAATACATCATGTACCTTGAGATGGGGAGGCAGAAGAAGTTTGTAGGCTAGATCTCCCACTTTCTTTATGATAGCATACAGCCCACAGTATCTGGGAGAGAGCTTCTTGTACTTCCCTAAGGATAAGGAACTTCTTTTTGGTCGTACTCGAATGAAGACCATATTTGATTCTTCAAACTCTCTCTCTGATCTGTTTTTATCTGTATACTGCTTTTGCTTATCTTGGGCTGCATGTATATCTTTACAGATTGATTGCATCTACTGGTCCATGTCATCAAGCATTTGTCTGGATATTTCGACTCTGATCAATAGGTCAGACCAAGTCAACGGTGTCAGGCAATCTTGTCCATACAAAGCTTTCAAAGGACTCATCCCAATGCTCCGATGATAAGAAGCATTGCAAGCAAATTTGACCAGATGCAAATGACTTAACCACTTCTTGGGTTCCCTGCTGCAGCATGACTGAAGGATATCTTCAATTACTTGAGTCAACCTTTCTGTCTGGCCATCAGTTTTTGGGTGATAGGCTGTGCTGAGATCCAAGAAAGTTCCTACTGCTTCAAAGAACGCAGTCCAAAATTTTGGTGTGAATTTAGGATCTGTCACTTACTATCCTCCTGGGTAAACCATGCAATCTGAAGATCTCCTTAAGGAAAACTCTGGCAACATCCACTGCAAAGTATGTTTCTTTCACTTGAACCAGATGGGCAACTTTGGTTAGCCTTGTAACCTGATTGCACTGAAGGTAATCCAATGACAAAGTCCATACTGATGCATTCCCACTTCATTTGTGGAATGTCTAGAGGCTCCAATTTCCCTGGCATCTTGACTCTCTGTGCCTTGACTCTTTGGCACATCAAGCACTTCCTTACATGATCAAGTACATCCTTTTTGAGTCCTGGCCAAAAGAAGCTTTTCTTCACAGACATATAGGTTTTTATAAACCCTAGATGTCTAGCTATCAAGCTATCATGGGCTTCTCTCAGAATTCTTCCCGCTTATTCCCGCATCATTGGGGATACATAGCCGATTATTAAAATACATGAATCCTTCATCCAGTTTGTATCCAAAAACTCGACTCATTTCCTGAGGAGTCTTGCTTTCCTGCATCAGAAGGGTAGCAATAGGGGCAAAGAATTTGTCCTGCATGATTTTCTCCTTTGCTTCATTGATCAATGGATTTGACACCACTCTTATTGTTGCAAGCAAGGAGGCTTTTCTGCTGAGCGCATCTGCAACCACATTTTCTTTCCCCGACCGATACTTTATTTCAAAATCAAATTCCTGCAGGGTTTGCATCCATCTCCTTAGACGCATGTTGAGATCCCTTTGGGTGAAGATCCACTTCAGACTTTGATGATCTGTCATCAAGATGAATCTTTGTCCCAAAAGATAATGTCTCCACAACTTCAGAGCATACACTATTGAGAGTAACTCCAAGTCATGGAGGCATAATTCCTCTCAAAGAAGACAAATCACCAAAAATTATATATTATTAAATTTTTATTTTGATATCGTCCACGAGATCCTAAGACTTAAGAGGTTCGAAAAACAATCTCTTAAACAAGACAATGATCTTATTGGAGATGTATGACATATGACCAATAACATTTTTTTCTTTATCAGTTCGTCCATAACCAATCACATACAACAGGGAATTTTTCTCCAGAAAACATTTCTTTATTTTTATAAAAGTTACAATATGTACATACAGGAGCTCTGCTCCAGAATTCAAAATCTCCTTGGGAGATGCATAAGACGACGGTATGGGCCATACCCTGATACAAACATTCACTTACTGACAAGGGAGCTATTATCTTCTCCTTTTAGGAATAAAGCAACTAAGGAGTCTGTAGACTTGGCATGAAAGTCTAAAATTTCGAGGCGTTGAATGCTATAGAATGACACCATTTTCAGATTTAATAGGATCATTGCCAATGAGAGGTTCTGCCTCAGCATTGCACGCCGATCGCAAGAGGCATGGACATACTGCCCTGCAAACCACTTATGTTGATGTCTCTCCGTTGGGTCAGGAAAATATAAATCCTCGAAATGGCGTGCGAGTCTTGCTCGGCTTGTTTGAGTTAAAGCGGAAGGGATGAGATACTCAAAGGCGAACGCAGTCATGTCTTGTGACTGGGGGAGGTCGGGAATACCAGATAAGTATGGAACTTCCATCTATAAAAACAATTTCTTTGATTAAAAATTCTTCATTAAAGAAGCTTACGGAATGAAAATACATCTAGTTGTGAGGTCCCCGCCCGCTCGCTCCGAGGCTCCTACCAGACGGCAGAAGCGGCGTCGGCCTCCCGCGCAAGGGCGGGAGTCCTGCACACTTGGGGCCTCGCCCGCGGATATCCGGGACGAGAGCCTAGCCCAGGGGGCGGTCGAGACCGGCGGGCCCGGAAGACTCCCCTCGCCCAGAAGGCAAGGGCGATTCCACTAGGAAGGGGAAAAATCTTTTAACTAGGAGATTACTCTAACGAGTCAAGTCTTGACTAAGTTAAACTGATCTGACCAAACCTGAAGTCACATGGTCAGATCAGGAAGAGACTTGCACTTGGTCCATGGAATCACCGCTTTTTTCCTCATTTCCGAGGCACAGCCGATGATCCCCTCCCACAGAACAAGGTCTTCTTAGTATTTAAACTGATTAACGTAACTAATCGTATCTACTTGTTTCTCAGGAATCCTCCAATCCAGCCTAACCCCATCTGGCCCATGGGTTAGCCAACCACCCAACCACTGAATTGGTGGGATTTCTTTATAAAGATTTGATTGGGTTTTTGCTGCCCAGGTACCGAGGAAAAGAGTTCCCAGGCCCCCTAGCCGGCGATTCATGCAAAAATCAAATAGGCATACCACGTACACACCCAATATGAAATTGCCATTTATAATAGATTCGACTGGCTTTAAGACAATCCTTGAATAAATTCATAATATTTTCAATCATCATTTTCCAAAATTCCAAGTCCATTGTATTACAAAAGTGCATCCTATGAACTCTTCGTTGAAGACCAGGTGGCCAACCAACGAGATCTAGTATCAAATTTTTGTTCCCAAAACCTTTCCTTTTTGTCCATCAGATATCTTCCTTGATGTACGCCTGGGTGTCCTAGCAACCGCGAGCCCATGCATCTCCTGGTCAGAACTAGGATCCTCCTTAGGTGTCCTAGCACTTCACTCAAGGACCGCTTCGTCGGTCCTCAAGCACACCATTTTAACCGTACCGAGGCTGGTCAAGACCTCGGCAGGCTTTGCCGCGGGCGACGTCTCTTGACGACTCCCTGCCAGCTGTTCCAACAAACCTCCTCTTAGAAAAACATAAGCCAAATGCTTCCTTCAGCATTCTGGCGTAAAACAGTCCTTTGAATGAAAAACAGAGTTTCCAATGCAAGTGAGATTCCAGTTTGAGATCGGTTCCAAAGACCCTTTTTCCAATAATTCCCAGTTTCATAATGAGAGGATCCTTGATCTCTCATGAGAGTAATCTCCCCGTCAGTTTATCCATATGTCCAGCTAGATTCTTGGTAAGATTGGTCAGGGCAAAAACTAAATAAGTTCCGGTAGTCTTTTTTTTTTGGATTTAGTAACTGGAATTGATCACAAAGTTTTTGTCTGATTCAATTCGAGAAGAGAAGGACAATTAGGTTTACTGTCCAACCTCACATAGTCTAACTAAATTCATTCAGTTTAGTTCTACCAGGATTCCTTTCAACTAAACATTTAGTTTTTGGGTAAATATCCATTTAGTGATTTTACCAATTCAATTATCCAAGATATTCTTTTTCCCACATAAATTCTCAACCTTAATTCATAAGGTAGAATTATGATGGAAATTCATTTTTTGACATTAGAATTTAATTCAAATCCATCTTTTCTCAAATATCATGGAAATTCATCTTTTATCTAAAATATCAATACCTATTTTTTTGAATAAACTTGAAATCCTTCTTTTTCTCATTTCAATGAGTGCAATCCAATTATCATGGGAATTCCTCTTTTCCATAAATTAAATCTATTAAAATGCTTCTTAAAATTACATAAAAATAACCATTAATTCCTTTAAGCTAGAAATTCCACTTTTCTTATCTAGATATTTGAATTCCAATATAGTGGGAATTCCTCTTTTATCATTCAAACTTATCTATGCAAAAAGATAAATTTAACTAAATTTTTCTCTTAAAATTTAAATAAAAATCTTCATTAACTCCTTTGCACTAGTAATTACACTTTCTTCATTTAATTAATTGGATTCCAATATGGTGGGAATTCCTCTTTCATCATAAAAATTTATCTATACAAAAAGATAAATTTAACTATATTTTCTCTTAAAAATTAAATAAAAATATTTCTTTAATTCCTTTGCACTAGGAATTATACTTTCCTTATTTAAATATTTGAATTTCAATATGGTGGGAATTCCTCTTTCATCATAAAAATTTATCTATACAAAAAGATAAATTTAACTAAAATCTTTCATAAAATATACATTATTTTAGCATTCCAAATTTTTTTCTCTAAATCATTGGAACACATGGATTTCCAATGTCATGGGTATTACTCTTTAAACATAAAATTACTAGAAATTCCTCTTTTTCCTAAATTTACTAATTATGCATAAACATAAAAATCAATTTCTCCATGATTACAATGGGAATCATTCAATTAATCCAAGATGATAATTCCTAGAATATGGTAGGAATTTCTCTTTTCATATTATGAATGAAAATATTTTATGTGTTTATTTTACAAAATATTGCCATAGCTCCGCTTCTATTACTGATAATTCTCAATTTAATTGAAAGAATGAAGTTTAACATTATTGATATGATTAGAATGACCACTAATTGGATCATTATCCAATTATGGATTGATTCATAATTTCTCTATGAAATAAATATCATAAAAGCATTAAAAAGCTATTATTTTGGCCTCCAATTAGACAAGCATAGAAATTACTTTTGGATTAGAGAAAAGCTTCATGAGAAGCTTCATTTGGATTGAGAATAGGTCATAGGAATGACCTTTCTTTGGGGGGGATAGAGTGAAATGTCTAAAAACCATTAAAATTAAGCATAAATATAAATTTAGGGGTTTCTTTATTACAATTCATAAAAGAACCTCAATAGTAATCAAAAGCCATTCAAATTAAAGCTTCTCAAGCTTGAGAGGGGTTGAGAAGAGATGCATTTGGAGTTTTAATAAGAAAAAGACAATAATCCATACTTTACCTTCTAATTTACTTGATTCTTTGATCACAATAGAGGCCCCCAACCAATCAATTGGTTTGGTATGTTGTAGGAGTCACCAAGGAAGATTGAAGAGAGAGAGAAGCTCCAATCTCTTCAATTTTGTAGAGGTTTTTAGAGGATAATAGAAGTTAAGCTTAGTTTAGAGTAATATCGGCATAGTTTAATTCACAGATAATAATACAAAGGAATGAGGGTCTATTTATAAGAGAGGGAGGCCACTAACTGAGTCCAACTGAGTTCTAGAATTTTTCAGCTTCAATTTGGCTAAATTTGGACAAGTTTTGGACCAGTTTGGCTCCCTTTTTCATACACATTCACATCCATTCTTCACATACACATTCATATCCATTCTTTCACATACTCATCCACATCCTTTCTTTACATACACATCCACATCCACATCCATTCTTCACATACACATTCACATCCATTCTTCACATACACATTCACATCCATTCTTCACACACACATCCATATCCATTCTTTCACATACTCATCCACATCCTTTCTTCACATACACATCCACATCCATTCTTCATATACACATTCACATCCATTCATCACATACTCATTCACATCCATTCTTCACATACACATCCATATTCATTCTTTCACATACACATCCATTCTTTCACATACTCATCCACATCCTTTCTTCACATACACATCCACATCCATTCTTCACATACACATCTCAATCACTTACTATTCTCCTGGGTAGGCCATGCAATCTGAAGATTTTCTTGAGGAACACTCTGGCCACATCCACTGTAGTGTAGGTTTCTTTTACTGGAATCAGATGGGAAACTTTGGTTAGTCTGTCAACTACAGTCTACCACAAAGATCTAGTTGTAACCTAATTGTACTAAAGGTAAGTCCAGTAATAAAATCCATACTGATATATTCCCACTTCATCTAGGGGGGATGTCTAATGGATGTAGCTTCCCAGGCATTTTTACTCTCTTGGCTTTGACTTTCTGATATATCAAGCATTGACGTACATGACTAAGTACATCCTTTTTTAGTCTAGGGGCCAAAAGAAGCTTTTCTTTATAGACATGTAGGTCTTGATGAAACCTGGATGTCCTGCTATAAGGCTATCATGGGCTTCATTCAGAATTTGACCCTTAGTTCCCTCATCATTTTGAGAATGCATAGCCTGCTATTATAATACATAATTCCTTCATCCAGGCTGTACCCTTGAACTCGGTTCAACTCAAAACTGACGAAAGAGTTTGGTCATCGTTTAAGAAAAAAGATCGTCGTTTAGAAAAAAACTAAAATTCGCGTATAAGCTTGATTCGATGTCCGTTTGGATGCTGCAAAATCCTATACTAGGGTAAAATCATGCGTAAATTTTAAATTTGGACTCAAAATTTGAAGATTCTAAGTGGAAATGTCTCGTTTAATAAAATCACTGATTTTTACACCATAGATACTCATAAATTCATCTATTACAGGGACATTTCTTTATTAATGAAGATGGGCATGTTGCATCCTTCGACTCTTAAAGAAATTGAGATGTCCTCATCTCATCATGAATTGGGGATAGTCCTTTAAGATTGTAGCTTCATCTTTCCAAGTTCATCCACTTCAGGGTAATCTTTCCACTCTACTAAATGTTCTACAAGAGTTTGGAGTTGCCTTTCTCTAGAATCTATGATCCTACTAGGCTATAATTCAAGGACTCCTTGAGTAGGGATTACAACTTGGTCATCATCAAGAATATGATGGAGATTGGCTATATAAGGCTTTAACAAACTTACATGAAATACATTATGGACTTGGATATGGGCTGGGAGCTGGAGTTTATAGGCACTTTTACCTAGGCACTTGATAACTGTATAGGGACCACAATACCTTGGGCTGAGCTTCTTATATTTTCCAAGTGATAGAGAACTACGTTTGGGTCACACTCATAGAAGAACTTTGTCTCCTTCCTTGAAGATCCTTTCAGACCTCTTGGTGTCAGCATAATGCTTTTGCCGATCTTGAGTAGCTTTAATATCCTTTTGGATTGCCTTGGTCTGTTCCTCCATCTCTTCAAGCATTTTCCTAGATGCCTCAACTCTTATGGTCGGATCAGAGAATTTAGTTGAGACTAGCATTTTTGCCCATAGAGTGCTTTGAATGGTGACATTCCTATGCTCTGATGATAATATGTATTGTAGGCAAATTCTAGAGGAAGGTATTGAATCCATCTTCTAGGTTCTCATCCACAATATGCTCTCATAATGTCTTCAATTACCTGATTGACTCTCTCAGTCTGGCCATCAATCTCCGGATGATAAGCTGTGCTAAAGCAAAGTTGAGTGCCCAAGGCTTGAATTAAGGACTGCCAGAACTTGGAAGTGAAGTCAGAATTTACTATCCTCTTTGGGAGACCATGAAGTTTGAAGACTTCCTTAATGAATAATCAAGCAACATCAGAAGCTTTAAAGTTCTTCTTTGTTTGTATAAGATGAGCTACTTTGGTAAGTAAGTCCACTACTACCAGAATGGAGTCATATCCTCCTTGTAGAGTGGGGAGACTTGTGACAAAATCCATACTAATGTACTCCCACTTCATTTGGGGAATATCCAAGGGCTGAAGTCTCCCACGCATCTTAACCATTTTAGCTTTGATCCTTTGGCATGAGAGACATTGCTTCAATTCCTAAGGTGCATTAGAAATAAGTTATAATGTGCACAAAAGACCTTAGCCTAAGGGTCAAGATTTTCTAAAAATTTTGGATTAAGGTTCCTATGGACCAATAAGATTAATCCAAATGTAGGGAGGAGATAAATTGAAGAATAAAAGAAAAACCCCCCAAAAATAAGTAAATGCTCACATAAGATGAAGAGTGGAGAAAGGACCAAAGAAAAGTATTAAAAAACTGAATTTTGACACCTTAGAGTGGGGATCTCCCCTCATGAAGTAGGTGCCTTTTTTCTCATCATTATCCCCAATTCTTAATCAATAAAATGAGATATTTTCATCTCTCCTCTCTCCCGTTTCAAAACTAGATCCAAAAAGTAAGCTGAACTAACTCAAAAATGGTTAAAAATTGATCAAACTGATCTGGAAAATTCTAGAATCAGTTTGCTTGGTTAGAGGCTCACCTTTTTCCTATAAATAGAAGCCTCCCCCTTTATAAAAGCTTAATGGTGTTTATGCACTGTTACTCTACTCCTATCCTGAGCCATCTACATTGAATTTCTTAATAATTCAATTGTTGTTTTTGGCCTGATCCTCTCCAAAGTGAATTGGTGGCCACTCTCGCTTCAAACAAGAGTAGAACCATCAATCCCTCAAGCCAAAGGAGAGCTTACAAGCTCCATGTGAGCTAATTTTCTTACTTTTTTAATGAAAAATCTATGGTTTTCTTAATTTTTATGTTTTGTAAATGTTTGAATTAAATGCAAATGCTATGCCTTTGATAAAAAGGCCACCCCCTTCTCTTCTTTACATTTCAACCTTTCTCAATCCTAGAAAGATTAAATAAGGGATTTATTAAACTCGTCTTATTGTTTACTCTCTTGAATTAGAAAATTATGTAGATTAGAGTTCTATAAATCTAAGTTGAGTTAATTTAAGGTAAATAAAGAATGATAAAGATGAGCAATGGTCAGCCATACAAAGGATGTTATGGTAAAATTTTTCAAAATTTTATGAAAAAAGAAAGTTTATTTTTATGTTATTCCAAAAGATTAATTCCCACCATTTTTGCATCTAAAAGAAATATTCTAATTACTCCATGTATATATTCACCTATGAATATGCATGGATATCACTGATATTAATTATTAAAATTGATGTCTATACACATAGAAAGATGCATAAAAGAATTCTTTTAATTACAAAAGTGTTATTCTTCTTAAATTTCATTTCTATGCATAGAAATATGCATAATGGATTTTTTTAAATTATAAAAGTGTTATTCTTATTAAATTTGATTTTTATGCATAGAAAGATACATGTAGGAATTTTTTTATTTATTATAAAAGTGTTATTCTAATTAAATTTGATTTTTATGCATAGAAAGATGCATAAAGAAATTCTCTTTATTTTAAAAAGTGTTATTCCTATTAAATTTAATTTTATGCATAAAAGGATTTTTTTAAAAAGTGTGATTCCCATTGAAGTTGATTTTTAAGCATAAACAGATTCATAAAGAATTTTTATATCAAAATTAGAATTCTCTTAAATTCTATGTTTAAATTCTATGAGTAATTGATAAATGAATAATTAAATACTCTAACAGAGAAATTTCTATCGTTTTATATTCACACGGTTTATAAAAAGAAAATTCGAGAAATCTATCGAGATCAAAATATTCAGATAAATGATTAATTTATTCCTTATTGGAATTCGTAACTAATTTTAGAATTCACTTAAGTGTATATTCAAAGAAAGAAATTCGGTAAAATAGTAAATTATCAAACCTTTTTGAGAAAGATAGTTCAGGAAAAATCTTATCTGATTCGAACCTTGAATTAGACTATGACCAAGACCAAACTCTTTCGTCAGTTTTTCGAGGAAAGAAGATGTGACCTGTTTAGAAAAAGTACACTCAAAACTTTCGCTAAATAAGAGACTAAGTTTGAGACCCTTCGAATTGCTCTGTGGATCAAGGTTACAGAATTCGAGGAATTCTGGTATGAAATTCAAAATTTTGATCAAGAAGTTTTGGGGATATTGATTCAAGAAATACTCCTTGTATTCAAAAGAAAATCAAACTGAAAACTTGCATAGAAACCCTGTTTTCTTAAAGGACTGTCTTACGCTAGTATGGTGGATGGAGCATTTGGTATATAGTTTTCTAAGGGAAGTTCAGTTACAACAGCTGGGGCGAGGAGTGTTCAAAGATCAGCTCTTGCTGTGGAAAAGCCTCCCAGGTCTTGACCAGCCTTGGTATGGTTGAAAAATGGTGCGCTTCTAGTACAATGGACGAGGGCCGACGAAGCGGTCCCTGAGTGAAGTGCTAGGACACCTAAGGAGGATCCTAGAGGGTTCTGACCACGAAATGCACGGGCTTGCGGCACCTAGGACACCCATGCATATGTTATGTAAGATATGTATAATGGACGAAATGATTATTGTAATCTGTTACTAGATCTCATTGTTGCTGACCAGTGGTCTCAACGGAGAGTCCAGAGTGATACTGTTTTCTTTGAGAAACAAGGGATTGGATGGAATTTTTGAGTTATGACATCTGTAACCAATAATTGTTTGTCAATGGATTATTTTATAAGTTAAAGTTTTAAAGAGAAGTGTGTGCGTATCTGTATTCGAAAGCAAAAGTTAAGAAAGGCATTCAATTATGGGTGGGTGAGTAATTGTCTAGTTCTACCGATTCCAGTGGGGTTGGATGGTGGCTAATCCATGGGCCGCCCATGGGGTTAGGCTGGAATCAGTGGAGTCTTAATAATCAAATTGAAATAATAGGAATACACTTAGAATTTGAGTAATTAAATAAAAACCTGAAGAATTTCTCAAATGATTAAATCAACGGATGTGCCTGATTTGGGTTAGGAAAAAAGCGGTTATTTCTTCAAGCTAAGTCAGTGATAGTTTTTCTTCTATCTGGTTTAATCGGGTGGAATCGTCCCCATTTTTTCGAGCAAGGAAAATTTTCCCGGTTTCGGTTTCGGAATGACCACCAGATTAGTCTCGTTCGAGGGCAAGGCCTCGAGTGGAAAACCCTGCCCCACGCAAGAGGAAGCTACTTCCGCTGCTAGCAACCAAGAATCTGGCGCTCGGAGGGGGCAGAGGGATCTCACAATAAGGAAGAGATTTCATTGGGCAGTCTTGAAAAATGATGTCCTTTGGTACTTGAAGCAATGTCTCTCACAATAAGGAAGAGCTTTCATTGGGTAGTCTTGAAAAATGATGTCCTTCGGTACTTGAAGCAATGTCTCTCATGTGCCAAAGGATCAAAGTTGAAATGGTTAAGATGCCTAGGAAACTTCAGCCCTTGGATATTCCCCAAATGAAGTGGGAGTGCATTAGTATGGATTTTGTCACAAGTCTCCCCACTAGACAAGTAGGATATGACTCCATTCTGGTAGTAGTGGACTTACTTACCAAAGTAGCTCATCTTATACCAACAAAGAAGACCTCAAAACTTCTGATGCTGCTCGATTATTCATTAAGGAAGTCTTCAAACTTCATGGTCTCCCAAAGAGGATAGTAAATTCTGACTTCACTTCAGATTTAAGATTCCTCCCCCCAGCCCTCATAATGTCCAGTATCTTCCCCTGTAATTCATTCCCCTCTTCAGAAATATAAAGATCTTGTTTCTACCTGGAGAGAGAAAATATTCTAGAGACATAATATTCCGATTTTAAATATTTTTGGATAGAAAAATACCTCATCTTATTAAAATAAGTTCCCCTGAAAAAAAGCTCAAAAAGATTTTCAGAAGGTGCATTAGAAATTAAGTATAATCTTTTCAAGAGGCATTATCCTGGGGATGAAGATTTTTTCGAAATTTTAAATTAAGGTTCCTATGGACTAATAAGATTCATCCAAATGTAGGGAGGAGATAAATGAAGAAATAAAAGAAAAAGATTTTCAGAAGGTGCATTAGAAATTAAGTATAATCTGTTCAAGAGGCATTATCCTGGGGGTGAAGATTTTTTCAAAATTTTAAATTAAGGTTCCTATGGACCAATAAGATTCATCCAAATGTAGGGAGGAGATAAATGAAAATCCCCCAAAAATGAGTAAATACTCACATAAGATGAAGAGTTGACTAAGGACAAGGTTAATAGTTAAAAAAGAGAGATATTTAGGTGAAATGATGCATTTTTGACACCTCTGCATGGGGGAATTCCCCTCATGAAGAGGGCACCTATTTCACATGCTTGAATGAGTTTTAAACTCCCAAATAATGAGATATTTTCATCTCTCCTCTCTCCTGTTTCAACTAGATCCAAAAAGTGACCAAAATTGACCCAAAAATGGTCAAAAATTGACCAAATTGATCTGGAAAATTCTAGAATTAGTTGGCTTGGTTAGAGGCTCACTTTTTCCTATAAATAGAAGCCCTCCCCTTTGTTGAAACTTAATAGTGTTTTATGCACTGTTACTCTGCTCCTCCCAAGCCAAGAACTGTGAATTTAATAATTCACTAGTTTTTGACATTTCCCTCTTCCAAAGATTGGTGGCCACTCTTGTTACAAACAAGAGTTGAACCCTCAAACCATCACGCCAAAGGAAAGCTCCAAGAAATTATGTAAGTAGAGATTCTTGTATTTTTCTTTATTGATTTTATGTTTTTCTAATGTTTATGATTGTTTGAAGTGATAAATGGATGTTATGCCTTGATCGAAAGGCTTTTCCCCTCTCTCTTCTTAGAATCAATCCTCCTTTATCCTAGTTAAGTGAAAATTATTGGAATTAAACTTTTTATAATGTTTTCTCTTTTATAAGTGAATTTTGATTAGTATAGATTACTTTAAATCAATTAGAGTTAATTTTTAAGACAAAATTAAGTAGGAGAAATTGAAAAATGGTCAGTCATACAAAGGAGGTTATGGCAAAATTTTTGGAAATAGAAATTATCTTTTATTATGCTAAAAGAGTAATTCCTATCAATTCTATACTCTAAAAGTGTCATTTTCATGCATAGAAGATGCATATTGATTATTATTATTCTTATGCATAAAGGAATAATTTTCTTTTATTATGAAAGTGTTACTTTCATCAAAATAGATTTTTATGCATAAAGGAATATTTTCTTTTATTACTTTCATCAAAATAGATTTTTATGTATAAAGGAATAATTTTCTTTTATTATGAAAGTGTTACTTTCATCAAAATGGATTTTTAGGCATAAAAGATTATGTTTTTATTATAAAAGTGTTACTTTTATCATATTTGAATTTCATGCAAAGAGGTATGCATAAAAGAGTATTATTTTATTGTAAAAGTGTTACTCTTATCATATTTGATTTTCATGCATAGAGGTATGCATAAAAGATTATTATTTTATTGTAAAAGTGTTACTCTTATCATATTTGATTTTCATGCATAGAGGTATGCATAAAAGATTATTATTTTATTGTAAAAGTATTATTTTTATCATATTTGATTTTCATGCATAGAGGTATGTATAAAAGATTATTATTTTATTATAAAAGTGTTACTTTTATCATAATTGATTTTCATGCATAGAAGTATGCATAAAAGATTATTTTTTTATAAAAGTGTTACTTTCATCATAAATGATTTTATGCATAAATTAGATGCATAAAAGAAACTCTTTTATATTAAAAGAGTGATTTTCATCATAAATGATTTTATGCATAAATAGGATGCATAAGAAAAATTCTTTTATTCTAAAAGTGTAATTCCTACTAAATTAGATTTATGCATGGAAAGATGCATAAAGAAATCTATTTTTAGTTCAAAAGAGTTATTTTCGTCAATTTTGATTTTATGCATAGGAAGATGCATTAAAGATTTGATTTTCTATTCAAAAGTGTCATTCTCATTTAAAATGAATTTATGCATAGGAAGATGCATAAAAGATTGATTTTTATTTCGAAGTGTTAGTCTCCTTAAAATGGAATTTATGCATAAATAAATGCGTAAAGAAATTTTATATCAAAAATAAGAATTCTCTTGTATTCTATAAATAAATATGAGGATGTGAAACGAATCAAATAGATGAAAATGAACAAAGAATAGATGGAGATGTGTGAATGTGGATATGGATGTAGATATGGAATGTGGATGTGGATGTATGTGAATATGGATGTGTGAATGGGGATATGGATGTAGATATGGAATGTGGATGTGGATGTATGTGAATGTGAATGAGGATGTGGAATGAGGATATGGATGTATGGATGTGAATGTGAATGAGGATCTGGGATGTGAATAAATGATATGTGATGTGAATGAATCTAATGTGCTGAGATGGAAAATGATGTGATTGGATAGAATGAGTACACATATGAATGGAATGGGGAGTAAGTAATGTGGATTGATGAGGGATAATGTGGAAAGATGAGAGTTCATTATAGAAACTGTATTTGTAAACTGTTTGTAAATGATTGTTTTATGTCAAGAATGCTGGGGAAGCATTTTGACCGTCTTGTGATTAAGGTCGTGTTAAAGTTGCAACTGTTGATGGAGAGTCAATGGAGGACGTCTCGCGTAGCAAGGTCGGCCAAGGTCTTGAGCAGCCTCGGTTCGATTTAAATGGTGAGCTTCCGGTACGGTGGATGAGGGACCAAGGAAGCGGCCTATGAGTGAAGCGCTAGGTGACCTGCGAAGGATCCTAGAGGGTGCTGACCATACGGTGCTCGGGCTCTGGGTCGCCAAAGATACCCACACGTGCATCGTGGAAGATATTGGAATAAGGAGTAAGAGTTGTTTTTCTGAAACCGGGCATGGATCTAGTTGATTGACCTTGCTGGTCCTCAACGGATGATGAGTCCATGGCTCTTTTATATGGATTTGTTGGTTGATCTTGCTGATCTTCCACCGAGATTCCATTTTGTTATGTGAATATATTGCCGGTTACTATGAGCTAGGAACTATCGAAAAGGCCCCTGAGTGAACAGGTGGTGAGCGTTCTGGTTGCCAATGATGCCATAAGTACACCGATGAATGAATGATTAGAAATATGGATTCAACCAGAGATTTTGAGGATAGTGATCAATGACTTAATGGTTTCATTAAAGGATTGTTTTAAAGTTAGCTGATGCTGCTGAGAGAAAGGCAATTTCATATTGGGTGCGTAGGTGTGACTAGTTTTATGTTTGCATGAACTTCCGGCTAGGGGGCCTTGGAACTCTTTTCCTTGGTACCCGGGACAAAACCTAACCAAATTCCTTATTGGATCCCATCACTACAGTGGTTGGGCGGTTGGCTAACCCATGGGACTGGATGGGGTTAGGCTGGACTGATGGATCCGTAAATCGAGACTCAATTTCTGTTTAGTTCGATAGATGAAGTAAATCGTGGACAAAAATTGTTCTATGGAAAAAGGATCAATGGCTGTGCCTCTCGATGAGGAAAAACGCGTTGATCTCTATGATCTAAGTGTAATCTGTCCCTTGAATTTGACTATGGAACTTATGAGTTCAATCAGATCAGTTCAGTTAAGTAAGGATTTTGACTACGTTAGGGAAAAGCTATCCTGGTGGAATCGCCCGTGCTTTCCGGGCAAGTGAAGTTTTTCCAAGTTCGGTTTGGAAGAATCGAGGAGTTAGTCACCTGTCCGGATATCCGTGGGCGAGGCCCCGAGTGTGGGACCCTGCCCCACGCAAGATGTGCTACTTCCGCTGCTAGCATCCCGAATCCGTTGCGTGGTGGGGACAGGGATCTTACATCAAAGTTCTGGCAGTCCTTATTTCAAGCCTTGGGCACTCAACTTTGCTTTAGCACAGCTTATCATCTAGAGACCGATGGCCAGACTGAGAGAGTCAATCAGGTAATTGAAGACATTCTCAGAGCATATTGTGGATGGGAACCTAGAAGATGGATTCAATACCTTCCTCTGGTAGAATTTGCCTACAATACATCTTATCATCAGAGCATAAGAATGTCACCATTCAAAGCACTCTATGGGTAAGAATGCTTATCTCCTCTAAATTTCTTTGATCCAACCATAAGAGTTAAGGCATCTAGGAAAATGCTTGAAGAGATGGAGGAACAGACCAAGGCAATCCAAAAGGATATTAAAGCTGCTCAAGATCGATAAAAGCATTATGCTGACACCAAGAGGTCTGAAAGGATCTTCAAGGAAGGAGACAAAGTTCTTCTACTAGTGCGACCCAAACGTAGTTCTTTGTCACTTGGAAAATATAAGAAGCTCAGCCCAAGGTATTGTGGTCCCTATATAGTTATCAAGTGCCTAGGTAAAAGTGCCTATAAACTTCAGATCCCAGCCCATATCCAAGTCCACAATGTATTTCATGTAAGTTTGTTAAAGCCTTATATAGCCAATCTCGATCATATTCTTGATGATGACCAAGTTGTAATCCCTACTCAAGGAGTCCTTGAATTATAGCCTAGTCGGATCATAGATTCTAGAGAAAGGCAACTCCGAACTCTTGAATTATAGCCTAGTCGGATCATAGATCCTAGAGAAAGGCAACTCCGAACTCTTGTAGAACATCTAGTACAGCGGAAAGATTAAACTTGGAAAGATGAAGCTACAATCTTAAAGGACTATCCCCAATTCATGAAGAGATGAGGACATCTAAATTTCTTTAAGAGTCGAAGGATGACACATGCCCATCTTCATTAATAAAGAGATGTCCCTGTAATAGATGAATTTATGAGTTTCTATGGTGTAAAAATCAATAATTTTATTAAACGAGACATTTCCACTTAGAATCTTCAAATTTTGAGTCCAAATTTGGAATCTGCGCATGATTTTACCCTAGTATAAGATTTTGCAGTATCCAAAACGGACACCGGATCAAGCTTATAAGCAAATTTTAGTTTTTTTTAAACGACGACCTTTTTTTTAAAACGATGACCAAACTCTTTCGTTAGTTTTGAGCTGAACCGAGTTCAAAGGTACAGCCTGGATGAAGGAATTATGTATTATAATAGCAGGCTATGCATTCCCAATGATAAGGGAACTAAGGGTCAAATTCTGAATAAATCCCATAATAGCCTCATAGCATGACATCTAGGTTACATCAAGACCTACATGTTTGTAAAGAAAAGCTTCTTTTGGCCTAGACTAAAAAAGGATGTACTTAATCATGTATGTCAATGCCTGATATGTCAGAAAGTCAAAGCCGAGAGAGTAAAAATGCCTAGGAAGTTACATCCATTATACATCCCCTAGATGAAGTGGGAATGTATCAGTATGGATTTTATTATACTAGACTACCTTCAGTGCAATCAGGTTACAACTCCATCTTCGTGGTAGTTGGCAGACTAACCAAATTTGCCCATCTGATTCCAGTAAAAGAAACCTACACTAGAGTGGTTGTGGCTAGAGTGTTCCTCTAGGAAATCTTCAGATTGCATGGCCTACCCAGGAGAATAGGAAGTGATCGAGATCCCAAATTCACGTCAAGATTGTGGATTGCATTCTTCGAAGCAGTAGAAACTTTCTTGGATCTGAGCACAGCTTACCACCCCAAGACCAATGATCAAACAGAAAGGGTGAACCAAGTAATTGAGGATATACTTTGATCATGCTGTGGGCAGGGAACCCAAGAAGTGGCTAAGCTATCTGCACCTAGTCGAATTCGCCTACAATGCTTCTTATCACCGAAGTATCGGGATGAGCCCTTTCAAAGCTTTGGTATGGACAAGACTGCCTAACACCATTAACTTGGTCCGACCCATTGATTAGGGTTAAGATGTCTAGATAGATGCTTGATGACATGGAGCAACAGATGCAGTCAATCCGCAAGGATATAAAAGCTGCCTAGGATAGACAGAAGCAGTATGCAGATAAGAAGTGGTCAGATAAAAAATTCGAAGAAGCAGATATGGTCTTCATTCGAGTATGCCCCAAAAGAAGTTCCCTATCTCTAGGGAAGTACAAGAAGTTATCCCCCAGATACTGTGGGCCATATCTGATTACAAAGAAAGTAGGTGACTTAGCCCATGAACTTCTTCTGCCTCCTCATCTCAAAGTACATAATGTATTTCATGTCAGCCTACTTAAGAAGTATGTATCGAGCCCAAATCATGTGCTTAATGAACTCTTAACTTCTTCAACCCAAGGGCAGACGGAACTCCAACCTGAAGAAATCCTTGATATTCGAGAGAAGGTTCTCAGGAACAGAATTCTGAGAGAATTATTAGTCAAATGGAAGTTCTATCCTTTTGAAGATGCCACCTGAAGAAATCCTTGATATTCGAGAGAAGGTTCTCAGGAACAGAATTCTGAGAGAATTATTAGTCAAATGGAAGTTCTATCCTTTTGAAGATGCCACCTGGGAGAAAGAAGCCAAACTGATGCTACTGGATTACCCCCAGTTTACGAGCAGATGAGGATATCTCACATTTTTCAAGTGGGAGAGGATGTAACATTCCTCCCCAGCCCCTCAAGATGTCCAGTTTCTTCCCCTGTAATCAATCCCCTTTTTAGAATAATAAAAGATATTGTTTCTACCTGCGAGAAAATCTTCTAGAGAGAGATAATTCAATTTTTAGATATCTTTGGATAGAAAAATATCCCTACTTATTAAAATAAATTTTCCCGAAACAGAAGTTTAAAAAGAAAATCCTAAGGTGCATTAGAAATAAGTTATAATGTGCACAAAAGACCTTAGCCTAAGGGTCGATATTTTCTAAAAATTTTGGATTAAGGTTCCTATGGACCAATAAGATTAATCCAAATGTAGGGAGGAGATAAATTTAAGAATAAAAGAAAAACCCCCCAAAAATGAGTAAATGCTCACATAAGATGAAGAGTGGACTAAGGACCAAAGAAAAGTATTAAAAAACTGAATTTGACACCTCAGAGTGGGGATCTCCCCTCATGAAGTAGGAGCCTTTTTTCTCATCATTACCCCCGATTCTTAATCAATAAAATGAGATATTTCATCTCTCCTGTCTCTTGTTTCAAAACTAGATCCAAAAAGTAAGCTGAACTGACTCAAAAATGGTCAAAAATTGATCAAAGTGATCTGGAAAATTCTAGAGTCAGTTTGCTTGGTTAGAGGCTCACCCTTTTCCTATAAATAGAAGCCTCCCCCTTTGTAAAAGCTTAATGGTGTTTGTGCACTGTTACTCTACTCCTGTCCTGAGCCATCTACATTGAATTTCTTAATAATTCAATTGTTTTTGGCCTAATCCTCTCCAAAGTGAATTGGTGGCCACTCTTGCTTCAAACAAGAGTAGAACCCTCAATCCCTCAAGCCAAAGGAGAGCTTACAAGCTGCATGTAAGCTAATTTTCTAATTGTTTAATGAAAAATCTATGGTTTTCTTAATTTTTATGTTTTGCAAATGTTTGAATTAAATTCAAATGCTATGCCTTTGATAAAAAGGCCAACCCCTTCTCTTCCTTACATTCCAACCTTTCTCAATCCTAGAAAGATTAACTAAGGGATTAATCAAACTCTTCTTATTGTTTACTCTCTTGAATTTAGAAAATTATGTAGATTAGAGTTCTATAAATCTAAATTGAGTTAATTTAAGTTAAATAAAGAAAGATAAAAATGAGAAATGGTCAGCCATACAAAGGAGGTTATGGCAAAATTTTCTAGAATTTTATAAAAAAGAAAATTTATTTTTATGTTATTCCAAAAGAGTAATTCCCACCATTTTGCATCTAAAAGAAATGTTCTAATTACTCCATGTACATATTCACCCATGAATATACATGGATATCACTGATACTAATTATTAAAATTGATTTCTATGCATAGAAAGATGCATAAAGAATTTTTTTTAATTACAAAACTATTATTCTTATTAAATTTAATTTCTATGCATAGAAAGATGCATAATGGAATTTTTTTAAATTATAAAAGTGTTATTCTTATTAAATTTAATTTTTATGCATAGAAAGATACATAAAGGAAGTTTTTTTATTTATTATAATAGTGTTTTTCTTATTAAATTTAATTTTTATGCATAGAAAGATGTATAAAGAAATTCTTTTTATTTTAAAAAGTGTTATTCCTATTGAAATTGATTTTATGCATAAATAGATGCATAAAAGGATTTTTTTAAAAAGTGTTATTTCCATTGAAGTTGATTTTTATGCATAAACAGATGCATAAATTAGAATTCTCTTAAAATCTATGTTTAAATTCTATGAGTAATTGAATACTCTAAGAAATAAATTTCTATCGTTTTATATTCACACAGTTTGTAAAAAGAAAATTCAGGAAATCTATCAAGATCGAAATATTCAGATAAATGATTAATTTATTCCTCATTGGAATTCGTAACTTATTTTAGAATTCAATTAAGTGTATATTCAAAGAAAGAAATTCGGTAAAATAGTAACTCAATTATCAAATCTTTTCGAGAAAGATAGTTCAGAAAAAATCTTATCCGACGACTCGAACCTTGAATCAGACTATGACCAAGACCAAACTCTTTCGTGAGTTTCGAGAAAAGAAGATGTAACCAGTTTAGAAAAAATACACTCAAAACTTTTGCCAAATCAGAGACTAAGTTTGAGACCCTTCGAATTGCTCTATGGATCAAGGTTACAGAATTCGAGGAATTCTGGTATGAAATTCAAAATTCTGATCAAGAAGTTTTGGGGATACTGTTTCAAGAAATACTCCTTGTATTCAAAAGAAAATCAAACTGAAAACTTGCATAGAAACCCTATTTTCTTAAAGGACTGTCTTACGCCAGAATGCTATAGAGGGAGCATTTGGTATAGATTTTTCTAAGGGAAGTTCGGTTGGTGGGGAGTGTTCAAAGGATAGCTCTCGCGGCAAAGCTTGCCCAAGTCTTGACTAACCTCGGTATGGTTGAAAAATGGTGTGCTTCTGGTACGATGGACGAGGGCCGACGAGGCGGTCTCCCTGAGTGAAGTGCCAAGACACCTAAGGAGGATCTTGGAGGGTTCTGACCAGGCAATGCACGGGGTCGCGGTGCCTAGGACACCCATGCATATGTCGTGGAAGATATGTATGATGGACGAAATGATTATTGTAATCTGTTACTAGATCTTGTTTTATTACTGACCAGTGGTCTCAAACAAAGAGTCCAGAGTGATACTGTTTTTTTTTAGAAACAAGGGACTAGATGGAATTTTTGAGTTATGACATCTGTAACCAATAACTGTTTGTCAATGGATTGTTTTATAAGTTAAAGTTTTAAAGAGGAGTGTGTGTGTATCTGTATTCGAAAGCAAAAGTTAAGAAAGGCATTTAATTATGGGTGGGTGAGTAATTGTCTGGTTCTACCGATTCCAGTGGTGGTTGGGTGGTGCCTAACCCATGGGCCGTATGGGGTTATGCTGGAATCAGTGGTCTCTTAATATTTAAATTGAAATAATAGGAATATGCTTAGAATTCTATTAGTTAAATAAAAACCTGAAGAATTTCTCAAATGATTAGATCAACAGATGTGCCTACTTTCGGTTAGGAAAAAAGCGTTGATTTCTTCAAGCTAAGTCAGTGATAGTTTTCCTTCTATCTGGTTTAATCCGGTGAAGGATTGTTTAGTCTCTTGACCCCGTTAGAAAATTCATTAAGAAAATCAAAAAGGTGGAATCGTCCCCGTTTTTCGGGCAAGGAAAATTTTCTCGATTTCGGTTTCGGAATGACCACCAAATTAGTCTCATGTCCGGACATTCGAGGGCGAGGCCCCGAGTGGGAAACCCTGCCCCGCGCAAGAGGAAGCTACTCCCACTCTGCGGAGGGGGCAGAGGGATCTCAAAATAAGGAGGAGCTTTCATTAGGCAGTCTTGAAAAATGGTCCTTCGGTACTCTAAAAAACTTAATTATCTCTCTAGAATATTTTCTCTCTCTAGGAGGCCAAAACAAATAGAAACAATATCTTTTATTATTCTGAAAAGGGGATTGATTACAGGGGAAGAAACTGGACATCTTGAGGGGCTGGGGATGAATCTTACATCCTCTCCCACTTGAAAAACATGAGATGTCCTCATCTCGCAGACTGGGGGTAATCCAGCATTAGTTCGGCTTCTTTCTCCCAGGTGGCATCTTCAAAAGGATAGAACTTCCATTTGACTAATAATTCTCTCAGAATTCTATTCCTGAGAACCTTCTCTCGAACATCAAGGATTTCTTCAGGTTGGAGTTCCATCTGCCCTTGGGTTGAAGAAGTTAAGAGTTCATCACATTAAGCACATGATTCAGATACTTCTTAAGTAGGCTGACATAGAATACATTATGTACTTTGAGATGAGGAGGCAGAAGAAGTTCATAGGCTAAGTCACCTACTTTCTTTGTAATCAGATATGGCCCACAGTATCTGGGGGATAACTTCTTGTACTTCCCAAGAGATAGAGAACTTCTTTTGGGGCGTACTCGAATGAAGACCATATTTGCTTCTTCGAATTTTCTATCTGACCTCTTCTTATCGGCATACTGCTTCTGTCTATATCCTAGGCAGCTTTTATATCCTTGCAGATTGACTGCATCTGCTGCTCCATGTCATCAAGCATCTATCAGGACATCTCAACCCTAATCAATGGGTCGGACCAAGTTAATGGTGTTAGGCAGTCTTGTCCATACAAAGCAAAGGGTTCATCCTGATACTTTGGTGATAAGAAGCATTGTAGGCAAATTTGCGACTAGGTGCAGATAGCTTAGCCATTTCTTGGGTTCCCTGCCCTGCCACAGCATGACCGAAGTATATCTCCGATTACTTGGTTCACCCTTTCTGTTTGACCATCGATCTCAAGGGTGGTAAGCTGTGCTGAGATCCAAGAAAGTTCCTACTGCTTCGAAGAATGCAATCCAGAATCTTGACATGAATTTAGGATCTCGATCACTTTCTATTCTCCTGGGTAGGCCATGCAATCTAAAGATTTCCTTGAGAAACACTCTGGCCACATCCACTGCAGTGTAGGTTTCTTTTACTGTAATCAGATGTGCAACCTGATTGCACTGAAGGTAGTCTAGCAATGAAATCCATACTGATACTATAACATCCCTGTCCCCACTGCGCAACAGATTCGGGGTGCTAGCAGTGGAAGTAGCACATCTTACACAGGGCTCTTGCACAGGGCAGGGTCCCACACTCGGGGCCTCGCCCCACGGATATCCGGACAGGTGACTAATTCCTCGATTCTTCCAAACTGAACTCGAAAAAACTTCTCTTGCCCGAAAAGCACGGGCGATTCCACCAGGATAACTTTTCCCTAACGTAGTCAAAAGCCTTAACGAAACTGAGTTCATCTGATCGAACCCGTAAGTCCCATAGTCAGATCAGGGAAAAAGACTGTACTTGGATCATAGAGACCAACGCTTTTTTCCTCATTGAGAGGCACAGCCGTTGATTCTTTTCCATAGAACAATTTTTGTCTGGGATTTACTTCATCTATCGAACTAAACAGAAATTGAGTCTCGATTTACGGATCCATCAGTCCAGCCAGTCCCATGGGTTAGCCAACCGCCCAACCACTGTAGTGATGGGATCCAATTAGGAATTTGGTTAGGTTTTGTCTCGGGTACCAGGGAAAAGAGTTCCCAGGCCCCCTAGCCGGATGTTCATCGCAAACATCAAACTAGTCACACCACTTACACACCCAATATGAAATTGCCTTTTTCTCAGCATCAGCTATGTTTAAAACAATCCTTTAATGAAATCATCGTACAACTAATCACAATCCTCCAAAATATCCGGTTGAATCTTAATTTTCCAATCATTCCTTCATCGGAGTATCTATGGCATCATTGGCAACCAGAACGCTCACCACCTGTCCACTCAGGGGCCTTTTCAATAGTTCCTAGCTCATAGAACCCGGCAATATAATCACTCAGGGGCCTTTTCAATAGTTCCTAGCTCATAGTACCCGGCAATATAATCACTTATAAAATCAAGATGGAATCTGTGTTGAAGATCAGCAAGATCAACCACAGATCCATATAAAAGAGCCATGGACTCATCCATTGAGGACCAGCAAGGTCAATCAACCAGATCCATGCCCGGTTTCAGAAAACAACTCTTACTCCTTGTTCTAATATCTTCCACGACGCACGATGGGTATCTTCGGCGACCCAGAGCCCGAGCACCATATGGTCAGCACCCTCTAGGATCCTTCGCAGGTCACCTAGCGCTTCACTCATAGGCCGCTTCCTTGGTCCCTCATCCACCGTACCGGAAGCTCACCATTTAAATCGAGCCTAGGCTGGTCAAGACCTCGGCCGACCATGCTACGCGAGACGTCCTCCGTTGACTCTTCGTCAACTGTTGCAACTTTATCAGCACGACCTTAATCACAAGACGGTCAAAATGCTTCCCCAGCATCCTTAACATAAAACAATCATTTACAAACAGGTCACAAATACAGTTTCTATAATGAACTCTCATCTTTCCACATCAGTCCACATTACTTAATCCACATTCCATTCATATGTGTACTCATTCTCATCCAATCACATCATTTTCCATCTCATCACATCAGATTCATTCACATCATATATCATTTATTCACATCCCAAATCACATGTCATCACATCTCATCCATTTACTCATATCGACGTCACAGCATTTCACATACACATTCGCATTCATTATTCCACATACACATCCATATTCGTACATCCACATCCAGATATCCACTTCCACATTCGCATTCATACGTACATATCCATATCCACATCTATACATCCACATCCACATCTACATTCATACATCCACATCCACATTCACATTCATACATCCGCATTCATACATCCACATTCATATATACATATCCATATCCGCATTCATACATCTACATTCATACATCCGCATTCATACATACATATCCATATCCACATCCACATCCACATCCATACATCCACTTCCACATCCGCATTCATACATACATATCCATATCCACATCTATACATCCACATCCACATTCATACATCCACATCCACATTCACATTCATACATACATATCCATATCCACATCCATACATCCACATCCACATCCACATCCATACATCCACATCTGCATCTACATTCATACATCCACACATCCAATTTCATTTATCTGATTCATATCACTTCCATCCATCCATTTACATCTATCTGATTTCTATCACATCTCATCACATCTATTTATAGAATGTAAGAGAATTCTAATTTTTTGATAATAAAGATTCTTTACACATCTAATTAGGCATAAAGAAAACTTTAATAGGAATAACACTTTTATAAAAATCCTTTTATGCATCTATTTAGGCATAAATTCAATTTTAAGGAAAATAACACTTTCGAGTTAAAAATAAACATGTATAAATTCCATTTTAATGAGAATAACACCTTCAAAATAAAAATAAATCTTTTATGCATCTTCCCATGCATAAATTTAATTTAAATGAGAATGACACTTTTGAATTAAAAATCAATCTTTTATGCATCTTCCTATGCATAAGATCAAAATTGATGAAAATAACTCTTTTGAAATAAAAATAGATTTCTTTATGCATCATTCCATGTAAAAAATAAAATTAATGAAAATAACTCTTTTGAAATAAAAATAGATTTCTTTATGCATCTTTCTATGCATAAAATCAAAATTGATGAAAATAACTCTTTTGAACTAAAAATAGATTTCTTTATGCATCTTTCTATGCATAAAATCAAAATTGATGAGAATAACTCTTTTGGGTTAAAATAAATTCTTTATGCATCTTTCCATGCATAAATCCAATTTAGTAGGAATTAGACTTTTAGAATAAAAGAATTTCTCTTATGCATCCTATTTATGCATAAAATCATTTATGATGAAAATCACACTTTGAATATAAAAAAATATCTTGTATGCATAAAATCATTTATGATAAAAATCACTCTTTTAATATAAAAGAATTTCTTTTATGTATCTAATTTATGCATAAAATCATTTACGATGAAAATAGCACTTTTAATATAAAAAAGTCTTTTATGCATATGTTTATGCATACAATCATTTATGAGGAAAATCACTCTTTTAATATAAAAGAATTTCTTTTATGCATCTATTTATGCATAAAATCCTTTATGATGAAAATCACACTTTTAATATAAAAAAGTCTTTTATGCACCCAATTATGCATAGAATTCAATAATGATAAAAGTAACACTTTTAAAATAAAAAAATAATCTTTTATGCATACTTTTATGCATGAAAATCAAATATGATAAAATTAACACTTTTACAAAAAAAATAAATTTCTTTTATGCATCCTCTTATGCATAAAAATCAATAATGATAAAAGTAACACTTTTATAATTAAAAAATAATCTTTCATGCATATTTTTATGCATGAAAATCAAATATGATAAAAGTAACACTTTTATAATAAAAATAAATTTCTTTTATGCATCCTCTTATGCATAAAAATCAATAATGATAAAAGTAACACTTTTATAATAAAAAAAATAATCTTTTATGCATACTTTTATGCATGAAAATCAAATATGATAAAAGTAACACTTTTATAATAAAAATAAATTTCTTTTATGCATCCTCTTATGCATAAAATCCATAATGATAAAAGTAACACTTTTATAATTAAAAAAATAATCTTTTATGCATACTTTTATGCATGAAAATCAAATATGATAAAAGTAACACTTTTATAATAAAAATAAATTTCTTTTATGCATCCTCTTATGCATAAAATCCATAATGATAAAAGTAACACTTTTATAATTAAAAAAATAATCTTTTATGCATACTTTTATGCATGAAAATCAAATATGATAAAAGTAACACTTTTATAATAAAAAAAAATTCTTTTATGCATCCTCTTATGCATAAAAATCAATAATGATAAAAGTAACACTTCTATAATAAAAAAATAATCTTTTATGCATACTTTTATGCATGAAAATCAAATATGATAAAAGTAACACTTTTATAGTAAAACTAAATTTTTTTTATGCATCCTCTTATGCATAAAAATCAATAATGATAAAAGTAACACTTTTATTATAAAAAAATAATCTTTTATGCATATTTTTATGCATGAAAATCAAATATGATAAAAGTAACACTTTTATAAAAAAATTATCAATAAGTATCTTTCATAGAATTTAATTCTATTGAAAATCATTCTTTCATAAAAATTAATCAATATGCATCTTTTTATGCATGAATGAAATTGACACTTTTAGAATACTCTAACGATGGGGATTACTCTTTTTGATTAATAAAAGATGAAATTTATTTCATAATTTTTCAAAAAATTTTACCATAACCTCCTTTGTATAGCTAACCATTTTTCAATTTTTAACTTACTAAAATTAATTAGAAGTTTACCAAGAGTATTTAAATCATTCTAATGTAAACAATCAAAGAGAAACATTATGAAAAACTTTATTTTATTCATTAATCATTCATCTAGGATAAAGAATGGTTGTATTTACTAGAGAAGAGAGGGGAATGCCTTTTTGCAATGAGGCATAACATCATTTTTAATTTAGAGAGGACAAAAATCATAAAGAACCATAAAAACCATAAAAAACCATAAAATGAATGGAAAAGAGAAGAATCTCCAACTTACATAGATAATTTGAGAGCTTTCCTTTGGCTTGATGGTTTGAGGGTTCTACTCTTATTTGAAAACAAGAGTGGCCACCAATCTTTTGGAAGAGGGAAGGTCAAAAACTAATGAATTATGAGTAAATTCATTGTTTTTGGCACTTGGGAGAGGCAGGGTAACAGTGCAAAAATACTATTAAGCTTCAACAAATGGTAAGGCTTCTATTTATAGGAAAAAGTGAGCCCCTAACCAAGCAAATTGATTCTAGAATTTTCTAGATCAGTTTGGTCAATTTTTGAACATTTTTAGATCAGTTTAGCTCACTTTTGGATCTAGTTGAAACAGGAGAGAGGAGAGATAAAAATATCTCATTATTTGCGAGTTTAAAACTCTCCCACACATGTGAAATAGGCGCCTCCTTCATGAGAGGAATTCCCCCATACCGAGGTGTCAAAAATGCATCATTTCACCTAAATATCTCTCTTTTTTAACTATTAACCTTGTCCTTACATCTTATGTGAGTATTTACTCATTTTGGGGGGGTTTTTCTTTTATTTCTTCATTTATCTCCTCCCTACATTTGGATGAATCTTATTGGTCCATAGGAACCTTAATTTAAATTTTCGAAAAAATCTTGACCCTCAGGATAATGCCTCTTGAACAGATTATACTTGATTTCTAATGCACCTTCTGAAAATCTTTTTGAACTTCTGTTTCAGGGGAACTTATTTTAATAAGATGAGATATTTTTCTATCCAAAAATATTTAAAAATTGAATTACCACTCTCTAGAAGATTTTCTCTCTCTAGGCCAAAACTGGTAGAAACAAGATCTTTTATATTTCTAAGGAGGGATTTGATTACAAGGGAAGATATTGGACATCCTGAGAGGCTAGGGAGGAATCTTACATTCTACCCCACTTAAAAAACGCGAGATGTCCTCATCTCGCAGGTGGAGTATGATCTCTTTCATCTTCTTCTTCTTCTTCAATCACTTCCAATGTTGCTGCCTTCTTGGAAGTGGATGGCCGATTTGGGAACAACTCTCTTTGACTTCCCCTATTCTGAGGTGGAGGTCTTGCATTACTTTGGGTTGAAACTGCAGGTTGGATAGAGGGTCTACCTTTGGGATTTCCTTGATTTTGGCGGATAGAACCGTGATTACTCTCGAAGGAAGGGGCTAGAGTCTAGAATCTTGATCCTGCACTGAAAACCTTGATCCAAAAGGAGTTGGGCAATCCATGCTACGATGTCCAAATCCTTGACAGTTATAGCATTTCACTCTCTTGTTCAAGGGTGAAACTTTTGAAGTTGAAATCCAGGGAATTGAGTTTTCGGAAAAGGACATTTCTTCCATTCTGGAACTTCCCATATCCTGGGTTTGACCCTGATATCTCTTCGGCGGACGGAGGAAGGTTGGAATCACCTTCTGGGAATAAAACCTTTTGAAAGGTGATGGTACTGGCTTTGGCGGGACTTTGACATCAAAGGCTTTGGCGAAATCCTTTGCCATTCTTACTGCTTTGGCCATTGAGATAGGTTTAGCATTCTTGACTGGCCATCAACTACTCTTCATCCAATTAAGGAGAATATTTAAGGAGAAGGGCAAAAGCATGATGGTACTCTTCAATTGTTTGATTTTCCTGCTTTAGTTCCAAGAACTCATTCATCTTAGTTTCAAGAAAGCCTGGGGGACAAAACCTCTTTCTAAGGTAAGCCTTGAGATCGGTCCAAGTTTGGGTATTTCAATCGAGATGGTTTGTCTCGCAGTGGTTTCTCCATGCCACTCTAGCTGTCTCCACTATCTTCAGCCTTGCAAGAGCCATTTTGCTCCTCTCATTGTACCCAGTGACATCGAAGTATTCTTCCATTGATTCGATCCACCTCTCCACAGCCTCGCCCAAGTTTTCCCCTTCACCCTTGAAAGGTACAGGCTGCGAACTATGAAGAGTTTTACGAACATCCAGGTCGAGCTCTTCTTCATCGAGTTGTGGGTTAACATTTCTACCACGACGACCTCGATCCATGTTCCTATCAATACGGAAATTCTTGTTAAGTCTCTTTATTTATGATTCAATCCGATTTTTGATTCAACTGATTCCGGGGTTCTTGGCTCTCCACAGAGTCAAGGGATAAAGATACTCATATAGAATGTATTATTAGTTAACAATTCATTCAGAATTATCTCATTCATATCTTTAACACAATAATGGTCCATCAGACTGAATTCTTCTATCTAAACAATCCTCCATGGGGATTTTAATTTTTCAAATTTTTAATTTATCATCCCTTAACTATAAGGCTATCATGGGCTTCATTCAAAATTTGACCCTTAATTCCCTCATCATTGGGAATGCATAGCCTGCTATTATAATACATAATTCCTTCAATCCCTTGACTTCTTTCAATGTCTTTAGTTCAGGCCAATCTATGACTGCTTGGACTTTTGCGGACTCTGGAGGAGAAATTCCATCTTTGGATTAACATGGTCGACAGAGAAAGTGCATTTACAAAGAGTTGATGCTTCCTTAGAATCTCAAGAACTTTACGGACGTGAGCTTCATGGTTAGCTGCATTCTTTGAGTAAATCAGAATATCATCAAAGAAAACAAGAACAAAATCATCCAAGTATTCTCTGAGAATGTCCTGCATTAGTTTATTTTCTATTTTCTAACGAGGTCAAGAGACTAAACTATCCTTCACTTGATTAAACCACATAGAAGGAAAATTATCACTGACTTAGCTTGAAGAAATCAATGCTTTTTTCCTAATCGAAGTCAGGCCTAGCCATTGATCTAATCATTTGAGAAATTCTTCAGGTTTTTTTTAACTAATCGAATTCTAAGCGTATTCCTATTATTTCAATTTAATTATTGAAACTCCACTGATTCCAGCCTACCCTGTCCAGCCCATGGGTTAGCCACCACCCAACCACACTGGAATCGGTAGAACCAGACAATTACTCACCCACCCATAATTGAATGCCTTTCTTAACTTTTGCTTTCGAATACATACACGCACACACTCCTCTTTAAAACTTTAACTTATAAAACAATCCCTTGATAAACAGTTATTCGTTACAGATGTCATAACTCAAAAATTCCATTCAGTCCCTTGTTTCTAAAAAAAAACAGTATCACTCTGGACTCTCCGTTGAGACTACTAGTCAGCAAACGAGATCTAGTAATAGATTACAATAATCATTTCGTCCATCATACATATCTTTCATGACATACGCATGGGTGTCCTAGGCACCGCTAGCCCGTGCATCGCCTAGTCATAGCACCCTCCAAGATCCTTCTTAGGTGTCCTGGCACTTCACTCAAGGTCTGTTTCGTCGGCCCTTGTCCATCGTACCGGAAGCGCACCATTTTTCAACCATACTGAGGCTGGTCAAGACCTGAGTAGGCTTTGCCGGGCGAGAGCTGTCCCTTTGAACACTCCCCGCCGCCAGCTATTGCAACCGCACTTCTTGATTGGAATTTTAAATTTCATACCAAAATTCCTCAAATTCTGTAACCTTGATCCACATATCAATTCAAAGGGTCTCAAACTTAGTCTCAGATTTGGAGGAAGTTTTGAGTGTCTTTTTTCTAAACTGGTCACATCTTTCCTTGAAACTGACGAAAGAGTTTGGTCTTGGTCATTGGTCTTGGTCATAGTCTTATTCAAGGTTTGAGTCGGATAAGATTTTTCCTTAACTATCTTTCTCGAAAAGGTTTGCTCGAAAAGGTTTGATAATTCAAGTACTATTTTACCGAATTTCTTTCTTTGAATATACACTTAACTGAATTCTAAAATTAGTTACGAATTCCAATGAAGAATAAACTAATCATTTATCTGAATATTTTGATCTCGATAGATTTCTTGAATTTTCTTTTTACAAACCGTGTGAATATAAAATGATAGAAATTTCTCTCTTGGAGCATTTAATTATTCATTTATCAATTACTCATAGAATTTAAGAGAACTCTAATTTTGATATAAAAATTCTTTATGCATCTATTTATGCATAAAAATCAACTTCGATGGGAATAACACTTTTTTTAAAAATCCTTTTATGCATCTATTTATGCATAAAATCAATTTTAATTGGAATAACACTTTATAAAATAAAGAGAATTTCTTCATTCATCTTTCTATGCATAAAAATCAAATTTAATAAGAATAACACTTTTATAATTAAAGAAAATTCCTTTATGCATCTTTCTATGCATAAAAATCAAATTTAATAAGAATAACACTTTTATAATTTAAAAAAATTCCATTATGCATCTTTCTATGCATAGAAATTAAATTTAATAAGAATAACACTTTTGTAATTTAAAAAAATCCTTTATGCATCTTTCTATGCATAGAAATCAATTTTAATAATTAATATCAGTGATATCCATGCATATTCATAGGTGAATATGTACATGGAGTAATTAGAATATTTCTTTTAGATGTAAAAATGGTGGGAATTACTCTTTTGGAATAACATAAAAATAAACTTTCTTTTTCATAAAATTCTAGAAAATTTTGCCATAACCTCCTTTGTATGGCTGACCATTTCTCATTTTTATCATTCTTTATTTTCCCACTTCATCTAGGGGATGTCTAATGGATGTAACTTCCCAGGCATTTTTACTCTCTCCGCTTTGACTTTCTGACATATCAGGCACTGACGTACATGATTAAGTACATCCTTTTTTAGTCCAGGCCAAAAGAGGCTTTTCTTTACAGACATGTAGGTCTTAATGAAACCTGGATATCCTGCTATAAGGCTATCATGAGCTTCATTCAGAATTTGACCCTTAATTCCTTCATCCAAGCTGTACCCTTCAACTGGTTCAACTACTGAGGAGTTTTTCTTTCCTGCATAAGTAGGGTAGCAATAGGGCCAAAGAATCTATCCTGCATGATCTTCTCTCTTGCTTCATTAATCAAAGGATTTGACACCACTGTGATTGCAAGCAAGAAGGCTTTTCTGTTGAGGGCATCTACTACCACACTTTCTTTGCCTGGGCGGTACTTGATTTCAAAATCAAATTCCTGTAGGGTCTGCATCCACCTTCTTTGGCGCATGTTGAGATCCTTCTGAGTGAAGATCCACTTTAAGCTCTGATGATCTATCATCAAAGTGAATCTTTGACCCAGTAGGTAATGTCTCCACAACTTCAAGGCATAGACTACTGAAAGTAGCTCCAGGCCGTGGGGAGAGCATAATTTCTCTTATGCGTTCTAAGTTTTCGGGATTCATAGGCCACTGCATGACCTTCCTGCACGAGCGCACCTCCCGGGGAAAAACCACTGGCATCAGTAAAAATAACTACCTCAAAGGGTAGAGGGAAATTTGGCAACTTCAGAACGAGATTGGTTACCAAGGCGGTCTTTAGCTTATCAAAAACGCTCTGACACCTGGCAGACCATTGAAACGGGGTATTCTTCTTGAGAAGATTAGTCAGGGGGGAAGCTATGAGAGAATACTTGGGTATAAAAATTCTATACCAACCAATTAATCCCAAGAATCCCCCAACTTCTTTCACTATCTTTGGTTCAGGCCAATCTATGACTGCTTGGACTTTTGCAAAATCTGTAAAAATTCTATCTTTGGATACCAAAAATCCTAAGTATTGAACATGGTCGACAGAGAAAGTGCATTTGCTCTTTTTTGCAAAGAGTTGGTGCTTCCTTAGAATCTCAAGAACTTTACAGATATGAGCTTCATGGTCAGCTGCATTCTTTGAGTAAATTAGAATATCATCAAAGAAAACAAGAACAAAATCATCCAAGTATTCTCTGTGAATGTTCTACATTAGGCAATTGAATGTAGCTGGGGCATTTGTCAATCCAAACGGCATGACAATAAATTCATAGTGCCCATAGTGAGTATTGATCTTTCTTTGGGATATCTTGATCATTAATCCTGATCTGGTAATACCCTGATTTGAGATCTATCTTTGTGAAGATCTAGGCTCCATTTAGCCTGTCCAAAAGCTCATCAATTCGATAGGATACTTATTCTTAACTGCAAGCTGATTGAGACCTCTATAATCCACAAAGAGTCTTAACGTTCCATCCTTCTTTTTCTGAAAGAGAACTGGCACTTCCCACGGTGAAACAGTGGGTCTTACAAACCCTTGTTCTAACAGTTACCTAAGCTGTTCCTTGAGTTCAATGGCTTCAGGGGGGGACTGGCATTTTGTACATGTGTTGGGCTACTGACTGAGCTTTGGGGGTCAATTCTATCTCATGATCTACTTTTTGAATCAGAGGCATCTCAGTTAGCTCTACTGGGAATAAATCATCAGACTCACTTAACCATTCTGGTTCTTTAGCCTTTAACTTTGTGTCTACCGGATTCATTCTGACAACATAAATGAGCTGCTTCTTTCTAAGTCCTTTCAGTAACCTAGAAGCTTTTACTAATTGCAGATCTAGGGATCCAGAAATTCCAGTTCCTTAAACTTTGTTCCCGTGAAGGTCACGGAAGGAAATGGTTCCATTGTGATAGTGAATGTCAGCTTGATTTTTGTGGAGCCAATCCATTCCAAGGATTCTGTCGAAAACTCCCAAAGGTAAGACTCTGAACTGGCAGTCAGTTACATTCCCATCTAGATTAAACTGAATATGATCTGTCTCATGGTGAATGAAAAGAATCTTCCCACTGGCCAATTCAACTTGCATAGGTTTCCCTGATTTCTGTTCTAAGACTAGCTTACGCAAGCATCCTGGGAAAATAAATGACTGAGTACTGCCTGAATCAATCAAAAGCTCAAATAGCTTACCCTTATACTCAAGTGGAGCATGGATGACAGAGAATTAATGATTTGGCCCTTGGTTTTCAATTGCGGCATAAATCTGACCTCTTTCCTCTTCCACTTCTTCTACTATTGTAACTGCTCTGGCTACTGTAGATTGGGGCGGAACTCTTTCTCTTTGGTTACCCCAGTTTTGGAAGGGAGTTATGAGATTACTCTGAACAGAGGTAGATGGCTGAGTTGGAATCCTCCTGGAATTGCCTTGATCTTGGCGAGATGGTTGACTGATACGAAGGGGCTGGTCTCGACACTCTGGATCCTTGACTTCCCTGTCCTCTTGACATGGCAGGAGTCGGGCAGTCTTTAAGCTGGTGACCAAAACCCTAAAACCCAAAACACCTATTCTCACTTCTAAGCTCATCCCTCTGAATCCTTGAAAAAGGTGGGGCTCTTGAGAAAGTGTTCTACGGGAAGGGTCTTCCTTCACTTTTGAATCTCCAAGCATCTTGATTCTGATTAGGGCCTTGCTGCCTCTTTGGGGGTGGAAAGTTTGAAGCACTTCCCGAGGTTTGGAACCTTTTAAAGTGTGAGGGTGCAGGCTTCGGCGGGACCCGAGAACAACAAATGCTTTGGCAAAGTCCTTTGCCATTCTGACAGCTTCATTCATTGAGACTGGTTTGGCATTTTTCACTAAAGTGTCCAATGGCTCGTTCATCCCTCGAATGAATCTGGCCATCAACTACTCTTCATCCCTCGAATGAATCTGGCCATGAGCTGCTCTTCATCCAAAAGTGGAGAATATTTGAGGATAAGGGCAAATGCCTGATGGTATTCTTCAATTGTCTGGCTATCCTGCTTCAGTTCCAAGAACTCATTCATTTTGGTTTCCAGGAAGCCCGGAGGACAGAACCTCTTTTTGAGGTAAGCTTTAAGATTTGACCAACGTCTGGGTATTCGATCGAGAAGGTTTGTCTCACAATGGTTCCTCCATGCTTCCCTGGCCGTTTCCACAATTTTCAATTTGGCGAGAGACATCTTGCTCCTCTCGTTATAACCGGTTACATCAAAATACTCTTCCATTGCCTCGATCCATTTTTCCACTACTTCTCCTAACTGTTCCCCTTCACCCTAAAGGGACCAGGTTGGGATCCGTGCTGGGCTTTATGAACGTCCGGATCTAACTCTTCATCATCGGTAAGAGGATTTGGCTGCCTATTACAGCCCGCATGCCTCTCATGATTCTAACAAAATGATATTTTTGTCAATTTAACTTTGTCATCAGATTTATGACTATTTAATTTTTTAGATTTATTTCCTAAACAAATAAATATTCCATCATAATTCTTAAAAACAAGATTCACTCTAATAATTTTATTAACCAATATTCACAACCACGAAAACAATTTGGAATCTTTTGCAAAACATCATTTATTATCAAAAGTTTTTGATATATACATAGAGCATCGCGGCTCCAAAAGTCACCGCCTCAATCGCGTACGCATAAAAACGCGATACTACGATGGAGAAATGCTATGATATACACGATTCATCACTGATAATGGTGCTACAATTCTTCTCCTAGGAATAAAGCAGCTAAGAAGTCTAAAAATACGGCAAGAAACTCTAAAATTCCGAGGTGAATGATTATAGAGTTGTACATAATGGACAACTCCTAGCCTTATCAAGATCATGGCTAGCGAGATATTCTGTTTGTCTCTATCGTTGATTGGTATTGACGCGAATACTTAGTCCTCCAGAGAACCACATGTACTGAGGTCGCTCTACTGTATAGATCCTCAAAGTGACGAGCGAGTCTCACTCTGCTTTCTCGGGTTGTAGCGGAGTTGATGAGATTTTCGAAGGCAAAGGCGATCATATCCTGACTCTGGGAGGGAGAGTCCAGGAATGCTAGACAGATTTGGGGTATCCATTTGAAAATCCAATTCAATTTATGAAGTTCATTTCAAACATAATCTTAAGAAGTGAAAACATTATTTCCCATATTTATTTTAAAATTTTAGGCAATTTTTGTTGCAGTTTTGTAAGTTTACAACAGTGCTTTGATACCAGCTGTGAGATCCCTCTACCCCCTCCATGCCACCGGATTCCCGGTTCTTAGCAGCGGAAGTAGCGTCTTCTTGCACGGGGAAGGGTTTCCCACTCGGGGCCTCACCCTTGAATGTCCGGACACGAGACTAATCTGGTGGTCATTCCGAAACCGAAACCAGGAAAATTTTCCTTGCCCGAAAAACGGGGACGATTCCACCTTTTTTATTTTCTTAACAAATTTTCTAAAACGGGGTCAAGAGACTAAACTATCCTTCACCTGATTAAACCATATAGAAGGAAAACTATCACTGACTTAGCGAGGACTTAGCTTGAAGAAATTAATGCTTTTTTCCTAACCGAAATCAGGCACAGCTGTTGATCTAATCATTTGAGAAATTCTTCAAGTTTGTATTTAACTACTCGAATTCTATGCGTATTTTTCTATTATTTTAATTTAATTATTAAAACTCCACTGATTCCAGCATAACCCCATCTGGCCCATGGGTTAGCCACACCACCCAACCACCCACTGGAATCGGTAGAACTAGACAATTACTCAACCACCCATAATTGAATGCCTTTCTTAACTTTTTCTTTCGAATACAGATACGCACACACTCCTCTTTAAAACTTTAACTTATAAAACAATCCATTGACAAAGAGTTATTGGTTACAGATGTCATAACTCAAAAAATCCATCCAGTCCCTTGTTTCTCAAAAAAAATAGTATCACTCTAGACTCTCCATTGAGACCACTGGTCAGTAACACAAGAACCAGTAACAAATTAAAAAAATCATTTCATCCATCATACATATCTTCCACGACATACGCATGGGTGTCCTAGGCACCGCGAGCCCATGCATCGCCTAGTCAGAACCCTCCAGGATCCTCCTTAGGTGTCTTGGCACTTCACTCAATGGGACAGCTTTGTCGGCCCTCGTCCATCGTATCGGAAGCGCACCATTTTTCAACCATATCGAGGTTGGCCAAGACCTAGGCAGGCTTTGCCCCGCGAGAGCTGTCCTTTGAACACTCCCCAACCGACCTTCCCTTAGAAACACATATACCAAATGCTCCCTCTAGCATTCTGGGGTAAGACAGTCCTTTAATAAAACAGGGTTTCTATGCAAGTTTTTAGTTTGATTTTCTTTTGAATATAAGGAGTATTTCTTGAATCAGTATCCCCAAAACTTCTTGACCGGAATTTGCAATTTCATACCAGAATTCCTCGAATTCTGTAACTTTGATCCACACATCAATTCGAAGGGTCTCAAACTTAGTCTCATATTTGGCGGAAGTTTTGAGTGTATTTTTTCTAAACTAATCACATCTTCTTTCCTCAAAACTGACGAAAGAATTTGGTCTTAATCATAGTCTAATTCAAGGTTCGAGCCGAATAAGATTTTTCCTGAACTATCTTTCTCAAAAAGGTTTGATAATTCAGTTACTATTTGACCGAATTTCTTTCTTTGAATATACACTTAATTGAATTCTAAAATTAGTTACGAATTCCAATGAGGAATAAATTAATCATTTATCTGAATATTTTGATCTTGATAGATTTTCTAAATTTTCTTTTTACAAATCGTGTGAATATAAAACAATAGAAATTTCTGTCTTAGAGTATTTAATTATTCATTTATCAATTACTCATAGAATTTAAACATAAAATTTAAGAAAATTATAATTTTGATATAAAAATTCTTTATGCATCTGTTTATGCATAAAAATCAACTTCAATGGGAATAACACTTCTTTAAAAAATCCTTGTATGCATCTATTTATGCATAAAATCAATTTTAATAGGAAAAACACTTTTTAAAATAAAGAGAATTTCTTTATGCATCTTTCTATGCAAAAAAATCAAATTTAAAAGAATAACACTTTTATAATTAAAGAAAATTCCTTTATGCATCTTTCTATGCATAAAAATCAAATTTAATAAGAATAACACTTTTATAATTTAAAAAAATTCCATTATGCATCTTTCTATGCATAGAAATTAAATTTAATAAGAATAACACTTTTGTAATTTAAAAAAAATCCTTTATGCATCTTTCTATGCATAGAAATCAATTTTAATAATTAATATCAGTGATATCCATGCATATTCATAGGTGAATATGTACATGGAATAATTAGAATATTTCTTTTAGATGCAAAAATGGTGGGAATTATTCTTTTAGAATAACATAAAAACAAACTTTCTTTTTCATAAAATTTTGGAAAATTTTGCCCTAACCTCCTTTGTATGGCTGACCATTTCTCATTTTTATCATTCTTTATTTAACTTAAATTAACTCAATTTAGATTTATAGAACTCTAATCTACATAATTTTCTAAATTCAAGAGAGTAAACAATAAGAAGAGTTTAATTAATCCCTTAGTTAATCTCTCTAGGATTGAGAAAGGTTGGAATGTAAAGAAGAGAAGGGGGTGGCCTTTTTATCAAAGGCATAGCATTGAATTTAATTCAAACATGTGCAAAACATAAAAATTAAGAAAACCATATTTTTTTCATTAAACAAGTAAGAAAATTAGCTTACATGGAGCTTGTAAGCTCTCCTTTGGCTTGAGGGATTGACTTGTTTGAAGCAAGAGTGGCCACCACTTCACTTTGGAGAGGATAAGGCTAAAAACAGTTGAATTATTAAGAAATTCAATGTAGATGGCTCAAGACAGGAGTAGAGTAACAGTGCATAAACACCATTAAGCTTTTACAAAGGGAGAGGATTCTATTTATAGGAAAAAGGTGAGCCTCTAACCAAGCAAACTGATTCTACAACTTTCCAGATTTGTTTGGTAAATTTTTGATCATTCTTGGGTCAGTTCAGCTTACTTTTTGGATCTAGTTTTGAAACACGAGAGAGGAGAGATGAAAATATCTCATTTTATTGATTAAGAATTGGGGGTAATGATGAGAAAAAAGGTGCCTACTTCATGTGGGGAGATCCCCACTCTAAGGTGTCAAAATTCAGTTTTTAATTATTTTCTTTGGTCCTTAGTCCACTCTTCATCTTATGTGAGCATTTACTCATTTTTGGAGGGATTTTCTTTTATTCTTCAATTTATCTCCTCCCTACATTTGGAGTAATCTTATTGGTCCATAGGAACCTTAATCCAAAATTTTGAAAAAATCTTGACCCTTAGGCTAAGGTCTTTTGTGCACATTATAATTTATTTCTAATGCACCTTAGGAATTTCTTTTTAAACTTCTATTTCGGGGGAATTTATTTTAATAAGAAGGGATATTTTTCCATCCAAAGATATCTAAAAAGTGAATTACCTCTCTCTAGTCCAAAACAGGTAGAAATAAGATCTTTTATTATTCTGAAAAGGGGATTGATTACAGGGGAAGAATCTAGACATCTTGAGGGGTTGGGGAGGAATCTTACACTTATGGCATTTAATTTTTTCACATATCCTGGGTGCCCTGCAGCAGCAGCAGGACTATCATGAGCTTCATGGAGGATTAGTTTCTTTAAAGCAGGATCCTTAGGGATACATAGCCTATGATTGAATTGAAGTAGAGGCTTCCTTCATGAGTGGAGTATCCCTTGATTAGATTCTTGTCCTTCTCTAAATTTCCCCCTTCTTCTACTAACTTCACCATCCTTTGATAATCTGGATCATGAGATGAGACTTCTTTCACCTTGACCGATATGGGATCATTTGGCATCAAAATTGCACTTAAGAAAGTTTTGCGGCTAAGTGCATTTGCTACCTTATTATCTTTCCAAGCGAAAAATTTGATGTCAAAGTCATATTCTTAGAGAATCTCAATCTATCTCCTTTGTCGCATGTTGAGGTTAGGCTAGGTGAAGATCCACTTCAAAATTTTGTGGTTAGTTACAAGCTAGAATTTGCCCCCCAAGAGATAATGTCTCCATAATTTGAGGCAATGAACAATTGCTAAGAGCTCCAAATCATGGGTGGCATAATTTGCTTCACACTATTTTGCAATCCTTCTTAAGAAGATCCGTCAAGGGTGCAGCTACCAGGGCATAATCCTTGATGAAAATCCTATATCATCCTGTGATTCCCAAAAACCCATGAACTTCACGAATTGATTTAGGGGGTGGCCACTAAGTATAGCTTTGACCTTGGCGGGATCTACTGAGATACCATCTTCGGAGACGATGAGTCCAAGATACTCAATTTGATGAGAGTAAAGAAGGTACATTTTCTCTTCTTAGCATAGAGATTGTGTTTGCGCAGCAATTGCAAAACCCTACGTACATGCTCCTCATGCTCTTCCATTGACTTGGAGTAGACTAAAATGTCATCAAAAAAGACAAGCACAAATTCATCCAAGTAAGGACGGAATATATCTTGCATTAGGCAGTTGAAGGGTGCAGGAGCATTGGTTAACCCGAATGACATTACAGTAAACTCATAGTGGCCGTAAACGGGTATTGAAGGTTGTCTTGGGTATATCTACTTCCTTGCCTCTGATCTGAATAGTAACCAGACCTTGAATCTATTTTTGAGAAAACTTTGGCCCCATGAAGCCTGTCAAGAAGCGTAATGGATCATAATTTGGACAACTACTAATCTTGATTCCTAGAGACAACGCTATTTTCCTCATCCATGCAAGGCACAGCCACCCCCACTGGCCTAGTCTTCTAGAATAGAGTTTCCCGAGAACCTATTTATCTAGAGTAGGGCTTTCACTTAATATATTGGAAAGCTACCCGACTAATCAGGTCCATCCATCCGTAGGATGGGCATTCCATCTTCCCACTTTCCACCCTCCTCACGCATCAATTTGTTTTCTAATTAATCCTACCACACTGTTTGACATAAATAAACATGTTCCTTAATTAAGGCCCTTTTCACAAGGTTCGTTAAAACAGCCTCTTTCCACAGTACAATAATGCCAAAGATAAGATTTATAAAAAAACAGTGTATACAATAATCAATTCCATACAAGCCAAACTGGCTCTCTTATTCTTTTCCTTTATACTGCCGATGATCTAGAATTCAGCCTTCCAGCCTCTACATGCTGGGCAAAACCCTACTGAACCATACACCTCGTCATCACCGGCCGCTCGAGGACTCAAGCTGGCTTGTTGCCCCCTCAGGCTCCATCGCTCGATCCTCCCGCCCTCAGAGGGATGTCACGCGCTAGGGTGGGCTTATTCACTGCAATAGCCTAGGCCCTCAAAACTAGACAGCATCACAATCACTCGCCTCAATCGGTGAACCTCATTCTCTCAATGGTATGAGGGATACCATGGGTCGATCTCCCGGGCTTTGCTAACGACGCCGCCCGACTATACAAGAACAAAAATGGAGTTAGCGTCGAAGCCAGGACAAAACAAAATACTTGTACTCTTTCTCTTAAGGATAGCAATTTCAATACAAACCATTGATTACAAAATACAACATCACTTCAAATAGTAGCTTCAGAGAATTTCTAACATTTTTTCAAAGGAAAAGATACGCATCTTCTTTCTTGCTCTATTGACATTAATATTAAAGAAAAACTCTTTTTAAATGATAACCAAACTAACCTGACCACCGTTTCCTTGTGGAGCTTACAATAGGAGGGTTGGAGCCGCATTAGGAGCATCTTCTCTAATCTATTGTTGTGTGCTTCTCTCGAGGAGACATTTTGGCATTTCCTAGATGGGGCCATCTTTATTAGCACCTTGTAGTGCTTGACGTCGTGTTTGCAGTACTTCAGTCGAATCTCGATTCCGAGATCGTTTGCTCACTCTAAGAGTAGAAAATTGCAGCGTGTGAACCTCCTCTAGGCTCAAAAACCTCTTGCTAAAGTCTACGTAGATGGGGGGGAGAAGAGTTAAGGACAACCTCTCCTCACAAGGGTGGGGTGATTGAGAATGGGCTTATCTAAGAGTAGGCTGATTAAGGGGTGCTGAGAGGAAGGCTGCAAGGCTGTAGGTATACTGCAGCAAGTACAGTATGCAGGTGTAGAAGGGTGGTACGGACTAGCTGTACGACCTTGTGCAAGGTGTACTCTACGCAAAGGGGTGCTAGCCATGGAGTACCCCGAGGTTTATATAGCTGCAATGTGTAGGTGTGGGTACTGAGCAAAGTATGGTGTACCGTCAAAGTGTACCGATCAGTGGTCTGCATGGGCCTGGGGAAAGGTACGGTGGTGGTGCGCAAGCAAAGGTGTGGTACGCATGTACCCTTTTGGTCAGAGGCAACCTGGATGTCCATGTGGTGATACGTGTGGACCATACAGTGGGTGGTCGGCCTTTGGTCCTTACGCGGCCATTGTGTGGGTGCCCTGGTGAGTGTGTACGGTACTTTCTGGGGCACGGTCCCCAAATTTGGGACGTCGGCCTCGATTTGCGTGTCGGACCGCCCCAGGGGGGGCAATATGTTTTTTTTGATAAAAATGTTAAGGATGTGATGTTCGTTTGGTCATTGGGGTGCATACCATCCGTCAATCGGACGACCGGCCATTTTTAAAAATGGCTTCGGTCATTTTTTTAAATGAAAAATAACTAAAATTTGCGTATAAGCTTGATCCGGTGTCCGTTTTGGATGTTGTCAAATCTTATATTAGGGTAAAACCGCACGCAAATTCTCAAAATTTGAAGATTCTAAGTGGAAATGTCTCGTTTAATAAAATCACTGATTTTAATACCACAAAAACTCATAAACTGATCTATTACAGAGACATTTCTTTATTAATGAAGATGGGCATGTTACAAGAAACAAATTTATAAAATAGATAAATATTAATATAATGATACTTCAATGTAAGCCATTGGATTAACCAACATGTCAAAATTAATAATTTTGCACTCATAAACTAAATTAACAAGAGATTGAACTTTATTATTAACTCTTTGCTAGAGTCCCGGGCAATCTCCAAACCAACAAAACTTACAGCTTCAAAACCTATAAAGAGCAAAGAGATAAATTTCAGATATTATCAATATATTACATTATCAAAATTATCAATAAAATAGAAAATAAAAAACTTACCATTTAAATATTAGCAAACTTTGAATAAAAAAGAGAGAAAATTTCTTATTACCTTTTCCTGAGTGTTACAAGACACTGAGCGAACATAACTAAGCAAGCCCCAAACTTGAGTGACTATAAAAACCTATAGTGCTCTTGGTGATGGATCCATCCGCACATCCAAACCACTAGGTCTTGTAATAGATTTTGAATATATTAACACGTATTGTCATTTTTAAGACTTCTCAACTCAACATGTAGTCATAAAAGTCAAATCACAAAATATATTTAGAGCACTTAAATGATTACAAAAATAGACGAAATAACAAAGGATTCTTCACCCTACAACCATGTGATTTTTAAGCATTGATTCATATTGATAGTCTATCAATACATATGCGAGAGCCATGAACCAAATAGAAACCAAATGGAAGTCAAAGTGTACATGTCATGACATCAATGAGAGCAAGAGTATTCATCAAAGAGGATGGTCGTAAGTACACTATCTAACCCTCCTCACACTCATTATCCATAAAAAATCACGTTGCTTGATGACGTGCTCATGACACCCTTTCGTACTTCTTGTCAGCAAAACCATTCTTTGAGCTGTAGCAGCCTCCGTAGAGGGCAATACACTATAATGAAAACAAAAGCACACGTGTCAACAATACAAAGCCTACATTGAATGCCAAAGGGTTAAGGGTATATTGTTAATTCCATTTCAACCGAACAACCAAAGAGAGAGTGAAAAGAAAAGAGTATTAGAAATCGAAGGAATCAGGGGGACGCAACTTTCTAGAAGAAATAAGTGGTGGGGTTGAAGAAGTACATGATTTAGTTTTTTTTTAATGTGTGGCTGGCTAGAGAGCACCAGAGAGAAGAGAGCGAGAGAGTGGCTATAGTGGAGAGACTTCTTGTATGTCAATTTGTTTTGTTGAAGATTGCAAGCTGAAAGTTATGCATATTTTTTATGATTGCAGATTAAAGAGAAATACAGTGTGGATGATTTGGTTGGGTCAGAGCAGAGGGTGTGCTGATGACCAGAGGATCAGCTAGGATATAGTTGCCCTAGGATCTCTGTGTGCAGCATCTATGTTAGAGACTTGGCTCAGTCCAATACCCGCTTAACTGTAGCTACTTTTTATCAGATGAAGACTATTTTGAGTGGGCTTGAGAAAGATATGTTGTTTGTGACAGTGAATTACGTGACGTTTGAAGTAGTTTCTGAAGATGATGCTTTAAAGTGTTGTCGTTTTGGGGTCTACCTGTAGAGGATCCCTATGATGTTTGTGGTGTTATCTTCTTGTTTGTTTTGGCCCATGTCTCAGGGATGTTGAGACACTAATGTGTTGTTATCTTTTGAAAGACGTCAGAGAGTTTGGATTGTATTTGTTATATGAGTGGATGCAAAGTGTTTGTATTTGATGTTTTAGTTATGGTGAATGGGTTGCTTTGATTGAGTTCATGGAGATGGAACACCTGTGTATGTGAGTCTGATGTCTGGGGAGCTAGTGCTAAGTCAGAGCTAACTCAGTCAACATCAGCTGAGAAGATATGGAGTCAAATAAGGTTAGCTAAGAATCAAGTACAATTAGCTGAGAAGATATGGAGTCAAATAAGGTTAACTGAGAATCAAGTACAATCGGCTAAAAGTATAGAGGGATAAGATAGATTTACTTGAGTTGAAGAGAAGTGGCTTTGTGTTAGGTATGACTATCCATTAGGGGGCATTTGAACATATTTTGGGCCTTTTACTAATGTGATTAGCAACGGACCAATAGGAATAGAGGATTGTGTACATTTGGTCTCCTTTTAATATAGGGAGGGAGACTAGGCTGTAGGGAGGGGGACTAGGCTTTCAGTACTAAAAATTACACTTGTTCCTTTAAAAAGTAGGGGGTCTAGGGTAGGTATGGTCCCACTATTTTCATGGCTCAAAAAATCCTTAAAATTTTGAAATTTTCTAGATCCCCTCAAAACTCACTTTTCCCCCCAAAAACCCATCTCAAATTTTATTGTAGTCAAAAATTTCATTTTTAAGTCTGCTTTCCCTTTCTCTTCTATCTCTATCTCATTTGCCCAACCCTAATGAAACCATCAAAGCCTAAAACCCTAAACTTTCTCCTCCATATTAATCTCCCTCCCTTCTCAGAGCTCCATCTCTTTCATCTTCAAGGCTCATGTAAAACCCTAGTCTCTGCACATCATCTTTGATCTCTTTCCTTTTTACTCTAACCTTAACCTTTCTACTCTAGCTTCCAAGAAAATATGGCCACACCAAGAAGACCAAAAGACAAGATTGAGGAGATATCCCTGCATAACAAGAAGGATGATGATGGTGCTTGGGTGGGAGAGGCATTTTGTAAGAGATCTTGGGTTAGCCTGCTGCAAATTAGGCCTCATTGAGTTGGACGGCAAAATGTACTGGAGCATTATTGGAAAGGTCGCTTACAAGGCTTCAAGAAGGCAAGCAATAGAAAACTAGTGGCCATGGTACAACATGTTTACACAGCACGAGATATCCATCTTCGCTAACAAACTTGATTTCCATGCAATTGTAAGTATCGCGAGTCGAAAGGGGCATGTGGACAGAGATGTTTCAATCTAAGTCAACTTGTTTCTTGTTTGCACATATTTTTCCTTCAAACATGGTAGAGGAGCAGCCATTGGAAAGCCTTACCGGCGGAACATTTCAAGCATTGCATGCACATTGGTGAGACAATGTTTTCTTGTAAAACAAGTGCAGAAGTTCTTAAGGAAAAGGTCTTCTTTTACCGGCACTCCTATCTGGTGTCAAAGCAGGATGGTGGGTTTGGCAAGATACAGATAATCACATCTCCACCCCTATCTTCTGTAGAATGGCCAATTCCAGATGCTTGGACTGTAATGGTCATGAAATCAAAGATGCTTTGTGATATACAAGGGTCTTTGAAGTTTGCAAGATCTATGGGTCTTAGTTGGGTATGCCCAATACATCTTTTTGCCAAGATGTTCGATCAATTTTGTTTCTCACAAACACCTACCATGTTTGTGTGCACAAGAAGGTATTAGGTGATGACATGGTAGCCTTGCTTGTAGACCATTAGAGGACTGTAGAAGGGATACATAAGGATGACACATTCAAGTGCAATATAGTAGAATCTAGTGTCTCATTTTGATATCTCAAAGCTCGTGCCACACTATACATACGCTTCTATTATGAGTGGTGGATGAAAAAGAATACACCTCAATATCAAGGGAGGTGAGGATATTAGCAGAGCACAATTCAAGGTAAACAATAGGAAGATTCAAAAACGACTAGAGCCAAAGACCTTGGTAGATCCCAATTGGGATGTTGATGGTACATTGCTCAGTTAATGGGGATTTTGAATTTTATGAATTTTGAAGCTACTTCAAGTATGTTAATTTTTTCAAAGTCCTTGCCCTCAAAAAACTGTTCTAAGCAATGAATTTTTGTCTTGTAACAGCTATGAATTTAGAATTCTTGTTAGATTTTTATATTAAAGTTATAATATAGCTCAACAAATTTACTCTAAAGCTATCTTGTATGTGCACATTAATGGTCAGCTCAGTGTAGATACTAGGGTTCCTATTCCAAAATGGTTTAGTGGCACACAAATTTACAGCACATGGTTTTTTTATGTCGATGGTTTTGGAGTCCATCCAAAATAGTATATAAAGATCAACTTGTCCTAAGGGAATTGAGAACATAATATCTTACAACTTGTTGGATGCAAGTTCTTCTAATGAGTGGACTATTCCTAGCAAGGTTGCTAGGCTAGCTATTTCAGTTGTTTCTTCTAGTGATGACTCCTATTTCTCTGTTGGGGATACACATGATCAACCTATCCAGATATCTAAAAGCTTCAAGAAAGACCTTGAAGATGTAGACAAACTGATAGATGAAGTCAAAGACGTGCATCAAAGAATTCTTTAGATAAACAACCCAGAGAAGGAGACTGAGGAAAAATCTGTCATGCAAAATTAGATAGGTCTTGTATCGAGGGACTTAGGCCCAATAGAAGTCATTGTAAGAGTTGTACTGAACTGTTGTGTCTTAGCAATGACTAATGTGATGAAAAATTTTTACATGGACATGTGTCTACAAAGTACTCATAACAATTTTGAAGCAAACGTCTTTAAAATTCAGTTTTAACCAAATATAAGTTATGAGAATAAAAATTCTCAACAATATATTTATTATGGCAAAGCACAGTACTCATAAAATACAAACAATGAGTAGGGCTCAATAAAAAATACAAACAATGAGTAGGGCTCAATAAAAATACAAAATGTTTATACAAAAATGAGCCAAACTCGATAAAAATACAGAATCTTTACAACACTTTGGCTCTGGACATATACAAAATACCTCTAAGCGGTTTCGGGCTCTGTAGCCTTAGCCTTAGCCTTGGCCTCCTCCTTCGGCTCTGTCTCCTTGGATGTTGGCACCCTACCTACCTTGTCCTTGCCCTTGCCTGCAAATGGAAGCTTCCTCTTTGCCTTGCTCTTACTTCCCTTCTCAAGGACTCCTTGTTTAAAGTTGAAAAGGTTCATAGGAGAACGAAACGGCATCTTTTTTCTCTTCTTTGATGCACTAGTGCTGCTAGCAGCTGGTGGAAGTGCTGAGTCAAGGTCATCAGGCCTAATTGCATTGTTGAGAATAATGCTTATTGCCTTTGCCCGCACACTCCACAACTAGAACTCGTCTGAGCAAACAAACTGCAAAATAACATAAAAGTCAATACAGAATCTTCACAACACTTTGGCTCTGGACATATACAAAATACCTCTAAGCGGTTTTGGGCTCTGTAGGCTCAGCCTTGGCCTCCTCAGTCTTGGGCTCCTCAACCTTGGCCTCCTCCTTTGGCTCTGTCTCCTTTGATGTTGGCACCTTGCTTGCCTTGTCCTTGCCCTTGCCTACAAATGGAAGCTTCCTCTTTGCCTTGCTCTTGCTTCCCTTATCAAGGACTCCTTGTTTAAAGTTGAAATGCTTCATAGGAGAATGAAATGGCATCTTTTTTCTCTTCTTTGATGCAGTAGTGCTACCAGCAAACTGGTGGAAGTGCTGAGTCAAGGTCATCAGGCCTAATTGCATTGTTGAGGATAATGCTTATTGCCTTTGCCTGCACACTCTGCACAACCAGAACTCGTTTGAGCAAACAGACTGCAAAACAACATAAAAGTCAATTAGAATAATGTAGGATCTCTCATGAAATGAACATGGAGAAATTATATTACAATGACACAAGAAACTTACACGGCTGTCAAAATTAGTGTATGTAAGATTCCTCCCCATCCCCTCAAGATGTCCAATTTCTTCCCCTGTAATCAATCCCCTTTTCATAATAATAAAAGATCTTATTTCTACTTGTTTTGGCCTAGAAAGAGAAAATGTTCTAGACAGAGATAATTCAGTTTTTAGATATCTTTGGATGGAAAAATATCTTTTCTTATTAAAATAAATTCCCCCGAAACAAAAGTTTAAAAAGAAATTCCTAAGGTGCATTAGAAATAAATTATAATCTGCACAAAAGACCTTAGCCTAAGGGTCCATATTTTTTGAAAATTTTGGATTAAGGTTCTTATATGGACCAATAAGATTAATCCAAATGTAGGGAGGAGATCAATTGAAGAATTAAAAAAAACCCCCCCAAAATTGAGTAAATGCTCACAAGATGAAGAGTGGACTAAGGACCAAAGAAAAGATTTAAAAAACTGAATTTTGACACCTCAGAGTGGCAATCTCCCCTCATGAAGTAGGAACCTTTTTCTCATCATCACCCCCCAATTTTAAATCAATTAAATGAGATATTTCATCTCTCTTCTCTCCTATTTCAAAACTAGATCCAAAAAGTAAGCTGAACTGACCCAAAAATGGTCAAAATTTGACCAAACTGATTTGGAAAATTCTAGAATCAGTTTGCTTGGTTAGAGGCTCACTTTTTCCTATAAATAGAATCCTCTCCCTTTGTAAAAGCTTAATGGTGTTTATGCACTGTTACTCTACTCCTACCCTGAGCCATCTACATTGAAGTTCTTGATAATTCAATTGTTTTTGGCCTAATCCTCTCCAAAGTGAATTGGTGGCCACTCTTGCTTCAAACAAGAGTAGAACCCTCAAGCCAATCCCTCAAGCCAAAGGAAAGCTTACAAGCTCCATGTAAGCTAATTTTTCTAACTTGTTTAATTTCTTAAATCTATGGTTTTCTTGATTTTCATGTTTTACTGTTGATTGAATTAAATTCAAATGCAATGCCTTTGAGGAAAAGGCCACCCCCTTCTCTTCTTTACTGTTGATTGAATTAAATTCAAATGCAATGCCTTTGAGGAAAAGGCCGCCCCCTTCTCTTCTTTACATTCCAGCCTTTCTTAATCCTAGAAAGATTAACTAAAAGATTGAAATATCCCTGCCCCCTCCACGCAACAAATTGGAGGGTGCTAGCAGCGGAAGTAACACTTCTTGCACGGGCCAGGATCCTTCACTCGTGAGGCCTCACCCACGGATATCCGGTCAAGAGACTAATCCCTTGGTTCTTCAAAAACCGAACCCGAAAAAACTTCCCCCTACCGAAAAGCATGGGCGATTCCTCCAGGATATTTGTACTCTAACGTAGTCAGGGTCATTACTGACCACACTGATCCAACCGAACTTGTAAGTCACTTAGTCAAATCAAGGAAGAAACTTGTACTTGGATCATAGAAACCATTGCTTTTTTCCCCATCAAGAGGCACAACCGTTGATTCTTTTTCCATAGAACAATTACTATCTGGGATTTACTTCATCTATCGTACTATAACAGAATTGAATCTCATTTTACGGATCTATCAGTCCAGCCTAACCCATCTAGTCCCATGGGTTAGCCAACCACACCCAACCACTATAGTGATGGGATCCAATTCGGAATTTGGTTAGGTTTTGTCTCAGGTACCAGGGAAAAGAGTTCCCAGGCCCCCTCACATCCCATACACCTCTTATCACATCCATTCACATTCTATCACATCCCATACACATCTTATCACATCCATTTTCATTATATCGCATCCCGTTTACATCTTATCACATCCCATACACATCTTATCGCATCCTATTTTCACCTTATCTCATCCATTCCCATTTAATAGCTTTTTCTAGGTTGATCTCGATAATGGGACTTTTTCTAAATTTCTACCAATTGCTGCTTGGCCTAATTAAAGGTTCTTTTTCTCGATGACTATTTCCATATTCATTCTCAATTTCTCAAATGAATTATATTCAATATTCCTCTTTTGAATAAAAGGATTCATGCGATTTACAAAAATCAATTCTACCCATGTTTCCACTTTTGATAATTAATCATAAATTGAATTATACTAAAAATTCCTCTTCTTCTCATTTAATTTCTCGGATCTCAAATACCATGGGAATTCCTCTTTTTTCATTTAATTAATTGCATTCCAATGTCATGGGTATTCCTCTTTTATCATCAAATATTTCTCATAAAGTAATTTCATTTAAAATAAAATACCCATTAATTCAATATGCTAGGAATTTCTCTTTTCCCATCTAAATGATGGAATTCCAATTGTCATAGGAATTCCTCTTTTAACATTTAAATATTTCTCATAGATAAAATAAGTTTATCTAAATTTCATCTTTGAATTTAATTAAAATACTCATTAATTCCAATATGCTAGGAAATACACTTTCCTCATTTAAATAGTTGAATTCCAATATGGTGGGAATTCCTCTTTCATCATTTAAACTTATCTATGTAAAAAGATAAATTTAACTAAATTTTCTCTTAAAATTTAAATAAAAATCTCCATTAATTTCTTTACACTAGGAATTACACTTTCCTCACTTAAATATTTGAATTCCAATATGGTCTCTTTCATCATTTAAACTTATCTATTTAAAAAGATAAATTTAACTAAATTTTCTCTTAAAATTTAAATAAAAATCTCCATTAACTCCTTTACACTAGGAATTACACTTTCCTCATTTAAATATTTGAATTCCAATATGGTGGGAATTCCTCTTTCCTCATTTAAATGTTTGAATTCCAATATGGTGGGAATTCCTCTTTCATCATTTAAACTTATCTATGTAAAAAGATAAATTTAATTAAATTTTCTCTTAAAATTTAAAAAAAATCTCCATTAATCTCTTTACACTAGGAATTACACTTTTCTCATTTAAATATTTAAATTCCAATATGGTGGGAATTCCTCTTTCATCATTTAAACTTATCTATGTAAAAAGATAAATTTAACTAAATTTTCTCTTGAAATTTAAATAAAAATCTCCATTAATTTCTTTACACTAGGAATTACACTTTTCTCATTTAAATATTTGAGTTCCAATATGGTGGAAATTCCTTTTTCATTATTTAAACTTATCTATGCAAAAAGATAAATTTAACTAAAATCCTTCTTTAATTTTTAAGTAAAATATACATTATTTTAGCATCCCAATTTTTCTCTTACTTCATTGGAATACATGGATTTCCATTGTCATGGGGATTACTCTTTTAACATAAAAATGGATTACTAGAAATTTCTCTTTTTTCTAATTAACTATTTTTACATAAACATAAAAATTAATTTTTTTCATGATTATAATGATAATCATTCAATTAATCTAAGATAATTAATCCTAGAATATGTTAGGAAGTCCTCTTTTCATATTATGAATGAAAATGATTTATGTGTTAATTTTTCAAAAATTTTACCATAGCTCCGCTGCTATTACTGATAATTCTCAATAATTTGAAAGCATAAAGTTTAGTAATATCCCTATGATTAGAATAACCATTAATTGGATCAATATCCAATTATGGACTTGATTCTTATTTTTTTTATAAATTAAATAGCATAAAAGCATTAAAAAGCCACTTATTTGGCCTTTAATTTGACAAGCATAGAAATTACTTTTAGATTAGAGAATTACTTCATGAGAAGATTCATTTGAATATAGAATAGGTCATAGGAATGACCATTCTTTGGGGGGGAGAGAGACATGCTTTAAAAAATATTTAATTTAAGCATAAATGAAAATTTATGTGTTTTATCATTACAATTCCATTAAAGAACTTCAATTGTATTCAAAATCCATTCAATTGAATGCTTCTCAAGCTTGAGAGGGGTTGAGAAGAGAGAAACATTTAGAAATTAAAGAAAAAAGACCATAAACCACAATTTACCTCCTAGATTGCTTGATTCTTTGATCAAAGTAGAGGCCCCCAACCAATCAATTGGTTTGGTATGTTGATGAAGTCTCCAAGGAAGATTGAAGAGAGAGAGAAGCTCCAATCTCTTCAATTTGTAGAGGATTTTTAGATGATAATAGAAAATATCATTATTTCAGTATAATATTGGCATGGTATAGTTCTCATATTTTTACAAAGGGCTAAGGATCTATTTATAGGTGAGGGAGTCCTCTAACCAAGTCCAACTAGTTTCTAGAATTTTCCAGGTTCAGTTTAGCTTAATTTCGACAAGATTTGAACCTAGTTTGACACCCTTTTAATTTGGTTTGATCCAGGAGAGAGGAGAGATAAAAATATCACAATATTTTTGAGTTTAAAACTCCACCACACATGTGAAATAGGGGCCTCCTTGAAGATCTCCCTTCTCCTACTAAGGTGTCAAAATTGAATCATTATACCAAAAATATCTCATTTTTAGTAATATTCATAGTTTTTTACTAATAAACCTTGTCCTTAGTCAACTCTTCATCTTATGTGAGTATTTACTCATTTTTGGGGGTTTTTCTTTTAATTCTTCAATTTATCTCCTCCCTACATTTGGATTAATCTTATTGATCCATAGGAACCTTAATTGGACCATAATGCAAAAACTTCTGAAAATCTAGACCCTTAGACTAAGGTCCTTTTTACCTATTTTCAATTAATTCCAATTGCACATTGGAAAGTTCTTTTTGAATTTTTGTTTCAGGGGAAACCATTTTAGACACTAGGAAGATTTTTGTTGGAATTAGGGTTGCAGGAATGCACACACAACTTCAAGAAGATGAGGAAGCTTGAGCACAACACAGTAGTGTATTATGAGTGCCAAAAATGAAAGATAACAAGCCCTAGAAGATAATGGGCGTATATACAATGCACGGGGGAAAAAACCTCCTAGTGAGGGAAAAAGTGCCCCGGCGGTCCTAAGTGTGTTCACACACATCACTACTATAATATGGTAACAAATCCCCCCTGGAGTGATGCGGTGAACAAGAGCTAGCACTCATGTATAGGGAAGTGTCTAGCTATGTGGACGAATCCACAAAAGGGAGTAAGCCCAAAGCTTTGCGAAAAGCTTCGAACTTCTCACGAGGCAGAGCCTTTGTGAAAAGGTCTGCAAGGTTATCCTGTGTTGGCACATAAGCCAAACTGATCTCTCCTGCAGAGAGTCTCTCCCTGACATAATGATAGTGCACCTCAATGTGCTTCGTACGAGCATGGAACACTGGGTTCCGCGCAACTGCCAATGCGCTCTGACTGTCAGTGAAGATGGTGGTGGCAGATGGCTGCCCAACACCCAAATCAGCCATAAGGCGTCTGAGCCACACACACTCAACCGTAGCTGTGAAAGCTGCCCTGTACTCAGCTTCACAACTAGAAGTGGCCACAGTAGGCTGCTTCTTGCTCAACCATGATATGCATGAGCTTCCAAGCATGAAGCAAAAACCACTCGTGGACACGCGTGTGTCATAACAACCAGCCCAGTCAGAATCTGAAAAAGCATGTAAATCTGGCGGCAATGATCCCCCCTTGGGATAAAACAACCCAAGATGCCGAGTACCACTCAAATAGCGAAAGATACGCTTCACTGCCTGCCAATGCTTAATGCCTGGGCTATGCATAAATCTGCTCACCTGTGAGACTGCAAACTGAATGTCTGGCCTCGTAATGCATACATAAATGAGGCAACCAACAGCTGTCTGATAGAGTGTGACATCAAAGTGATCTCCAGCATCATGAAGACTCAACTTCAAACCTGTCTCCATTGGAGTAGCAATAGGCTTGCAGTCTTCAAGGCCAAATCTCCGCAGCAATGTTTCAATATACTTTGTCTGACACAAAGCAATACCTCCATCACACTGCTTAAATTGTATCCCCAAATAATGATGCAAATGCCCCAAATCTGACATCTCAAAAGAGGCATTCAAATCAGCCTTAAAATCAGCAATATGACTCTCATTTGGTCCTGTGAGCAGCATGTCATCGACATAGAGAGCAATGATTAGATGTACACCATCCACACGTTTAGCATACAAAGTGCTTTCTGTTGGACTATTCTGAAACCCATGTGCAGTCAAATATGCATGTATTTTTTCATACCAAGCTCGTGGAGCTTGCTTTAAACCATATAAAGCCTTTTTTAACCTGCACACTTTGTTTTCCTGCCCTCTTTGAACAAAACCACGAGGCTGCGATACATACACCTCCTCATGCAAATCTCCATTTAAGAACGCAGTCTTTATGTCCAGCTGATGTACATTCCAACCATTATGAGCTGCTAATGCACAGATGCTACGAACAGTGGTCATACGACATGTGGGAGCAAAAGTCTCATCAAAATCAATGCCCTTCTCTTGAGCATAACCTTTTGCAACAAGCCTAGCCTTATGGCGATCCACTGTGCCATCAGGCTTACGCTTCAATTTGTATACCCACTTAGTGCCAATGGCCTTCTTGCCAGGAGGCAAGTCACATAAAGACCATGTACCATTCTTCATAATAGCATCGTATTCTGCTTGCATAGCAGCCATCCAATTTTCTGAACTTTGTGCCTCATCAAATGAAACAGGCTCACTTTCATCGCACATACTAGAAACAGCCAATGCATAACAATCTGACGCATAAGAGGCACCATGAGAGCCAGAACGAGTGCGACTAGACAAAGGGGCATCCAACTTGCTGTCACGCAAAGTCTGCACCAGCCATCTAGGCATGTTCCTAGAGCCCTCAATCTCTTGTCTCTCATCCTCAAGTGCATCATGCACATCTGCATCAGATATAGGCTGATCTGTGCCATCATTTAAAACCTGCATAGGCTGAAAAACTGCCTCATGAGGTATTGCACTTGACTGTGCACCACTGAAAAGAGGCAACAATGTATCATAGACATCACGTGAGCTGATATCTGTCTCCTTAGTACATGAAACCAAGGGCTGAACTGCATCTTCCACAAATACAACATCACGGCTAACCAAAATGCGCTTTGTCTGTGGATGATACAAACGATAGCCTTTGCTCTCAGCACTATATCCAACAAAAATACATTTGACAGCTTTGTCATCCAATTTTCTGCGATGTTGCACAGGCACTAATGCATATGCCAGGCAACCAAAAACACGTAAATGGCCAACAGATGGCTTGCGACCATGCCAAGCCTCATATGGAGTGACAACCTGTAATGCTTTGGTGGGACACCTGTTTAGTACATAAGTGGCACACATGACAGCCTCAAGCCAAAAACCATGTGGTAGACTTTGACTCTTAACCATACATCTTGCCATTTCCATGAGAGACCTGTTTTTTCTCTCAGCCACACCATTTTGCTGTGGTGTATACGGCACTGTACATTGGTGTTTTATCCCACGCTCAGCCAGAAATGCATTAAATTCTGAAGACATATACTCCCCCCCTCGATCTGAACGGAGGGTGCCCATCTTACTTTCTGACACATTTTCAGCCATAACCAAAAACTGTTTGAAGCACAAAAACACTTCGGACTTTGCCTTCAAAGGATATACCCATGCATGCCTGGTAAAATCATCAATGAAAGTCACGAAGTAAAGGTAGTTTCCAAATGATGGAGTTTGCATGGGACCATAAACATCACTGTGAACAAGCTGTAATCTGCGTTCAGCTCTCACTGATCCATCTTTGGGAAAGGAAGTACGCTGCATTTTACCCAATATGCAGCCCTCACAAACATGCTTGACAGGTGCCTCAAGCTTAGGCAAAGAAGACACCATTTCAGATTTCTGCAGGCGCAGCAAACTTGCAAAATTCAGATGACCAAAACGTGCATGCCACAGTTTTGCATTTGAAATAGCCTGCGTATCCATAATAGCACATGCTGAATCCTCTACACATTTGCCATCCATATTGAGCTTATACAGCCCTCGACATAGTGAACCAGATGCTACAATGATGTCACCACAAGAGAGATCATGAACAGTACATCTGTCATCCACAAATTTTACAACCAAACCTGTTTTGGCAAATGCGGAAACTGACAGCAAATTCTTTTTGATCCCTGGCACATACAATGCATCAAAAAGTGTAAAGGTGTTGCCATTTGCAACATTCAGCACAATCTGTCCAACTCCTTTAACGGGATAAGAGGAGTTATTGGCACAAGTGACAGTATTCCCTGTGGGAGCAGACTCAAGGAAAGTGAATAAACTGCGCTGTGAGGTGATATGCTTAGTGGCACCACTGTCAAAGTACCATACATCTGAATCTACTGCAGACATACATGTGTCATGCAAAGATGGGTCATAACTGCACTGCGCATTGAATGCCCATTCTGTATCTAGCACAACATTAGCAGATTCATTGTTAGAAGGAGAGGCATCTGCAACAGCCATACCAGCCTCTTTCTTCTTAGCCTCTTTCGCAGCCAGCTTAGGACACGCTTTGATGACATGATCATTTCCCTTACAGTACTTGCAAAATGTCTTCTGTTTGTCACCCTTCTTCTCATCTTTGTCTTCCTTCTTTGATTGCGCAGCATTTGCAGATTTCTGCTTACTAGAAGAAAAGCCAGCTTTACCTTTCCCGCTTCTCTGACTAGCAACAAAAGCTTGATCTGCGACACGCATAATATTCCTGTTTTGCCTTGACTGGTCTTCTTGCAGCAAAACAGAAACTAACTCCTCAAATGATAAGGCATTGGGATTGCCTTTCATCATCAAGCGAAGAGTGGAAGCAAAACCCTGATAAGAATCTGGTAGACCATTCAAAACAGTCTGCACAAGTGAACTGTCTGACAGGATTTCATCTGCAGAAATGAGCTGCTCTTTGAAATCCTTGATCTTTGTCAAAAAGCTATCCATAGAATCACCTTCATTCATATGCTCACTCTCCAACTGTTTTCGGAGATAAGCAACACGAGCCTCATTTCTTGCCTGATACAATGTGGCAAGTACATCCCAAGCATCCTTAGAAGTCCTGCAAGAGCGAATATGTGGGATAATGGTACGTTTGACAGACAGCGCAATCAAGGCATGAGCCTGCGCATCTCTACCATCCCAACGAATCTGCTCTGCTGAAAGTGGTGGTTCTCGAACAGCTGCTACAGCACTTGTGCCTGCACCATCATCAACAGTACCTGTTTCTGATGTGTTTGCAGCATTCCCAGCCACAATAGGACGTGCATCAATACCCTGCACAATGTTCCATAACCCCTTTGCTACCAATACATGTCGCATCATATATGCCCACAATGGATAGTTGGTGCCATCCAACTTATCCTCAGCAGCCAACATGCGGAATACATCATTGTTGTCAGCCATGGCCAATGACTGTACTACTAGATGTAAATGCTGTCTGCAAGAGGAAAACCTGTATAAAATCGACCTGTGCTATGTAGCACAGCCCAAAACAGACGAATGGGCTATTGTCCTGCAGATTTCAATCTTGACAGAAAATCTGCACAGTAGGACGATTTTGCCTGCGCAGTACTTGGAATGCAAAAACGGAGGGCGAAATGACCTCAGATCAAAATTCTGAAATGACCGAGCCCTACGGGCTCACCCACGGCATATACTAACCTGCAGTCGCTCGTGAAACCTCGTCGCAATCGGAGGAGATGAAGCGGCAGGTGCCGGTGATGCTGCCCGGGAGGAGGAAGCCTGCTCTGATACCAATTGTTGGAATTAGGGTTGCAGGAATGCACACACAACTTCAAGAAGATGAGGAAGCTTGAGCACAACACAGTAGTGTATTATGAGTGCCAAAAATGAAAGATAACAAGGCCTAGAAGATAATGGGCGTATATACAATGCACGGGGGAAAAAACCTCCTAGTGAGGGAAAAAGTGCCCCGGCGGTCCTAAGTGTGTTCACACACATCACTACTATAATATGGTAACAATTTTTATATCCAAAAATATCTCAATTTTGGACTACCTCCCTCTAGACATTTTCTCTCTCTAGGTCAAAAACAGCAAAAAATAAAATCTTTCTTTTATTTCAAAGAGGAATAATTACAAGATCAGAAGGGGAGGTTCTTACACCTATACACCTATACACCTCAAAAGCTAGAGGGAGGAATCTTACAAAGATTAATTAAACTTTTCTTATTGTTTACTCTCTTGAATTTTGAAAATTATGTAGATTAGAGTCCTATACATCTAATTTGGGTTAATTTAAGTCAATTAAAGAATGATAAAAATGAGAAATGGTCAGCCATACAAAGGAGGTTATGGTAAAATTTTCGAGAATTTTGTGGAAAAGAAAGTTTGTTTTTATGTTATTCCAAAAGAGTAATTCCCACCATTTTTGCATCTAAAAGAAATATTCTAATTACTCCATGTACATATTCACCTATGAATATGAATGGATATCACTGACATTGATTATTAAAATTTAATTTCTATGCATAGAAAGATGCATAATGGAAATTTTTTTATTATAAAGTGTTATTTTCATTAAATTTACTTTCTATGCATAGAAAGATGCATAATGGAAATTTTTTATTATAAAAGTGTTATTCTCATTAAATTTAATTTCTATGCTTAGAAAGATGTATAATGGAAATTTTTTTATTATAAAAGTGTTATTCTCATTAAATTTAATTTCTATGCATAGAAAGATGCATAATGGAAATTTTTATTATAAAAGTGTTATTCTCATTAAATTTAATTTCTATGCATAGAAAGATGCATAATGGAAATTTTTATTATAAAAGTGTTATTTTTATTACATTTAATTTCTATGCAGAGAAAGATGCATAATGGAAAATTTTTCATTATAAAAGTGTTATTCTCATTAAATTTAATTTCTATGCATAGAAAGATGCATAAAGAAAAAATTTTATTATAAAAGTGTTATTTTCATTAAATTTAATTTCTATGCATAGAAAGATGCATAATGGAATTTTTTTATTATAAAAGTGTTATTTTAATTAAATTTAATTTCTATGCATAGAAAGATGCATATTGGAAATTTTTTTATTATAAAAGTGTTATTCTCATGAAATTTAATTTTTATGCATAGAAAGATGCATAAAGGAAATTTTTATTATAAAAGTGTTATTCTTGTAAAAATTGATTTTTATGCATGAATAGATGCATTAAGAAATTCTGTTTATTTTAAAAGTGTTATTCCTATTAAAATTGATTTTTTTGCATAAAAGGATTTTTTTTAAGTGTTATTCCCATTGAAGTTGATTTTTATGCATAAAGAATTTTCGTATCAAAATTAGAAATCTCTTAAATTCTATGAGAAATTGATAAATGAATAATTAAATACTCTAAGAGAGAAATTTCTATCGTTTTATACTCACATGGATTGTAAAAAGAAAATTCAAGAAATCTATTGAGATCGAAATATTCACCTAAATGATTATTTTATTCCTCATTGGAATTCGTAACTAATTTGGAAATCAGTTAAGTGAATATTCAAAGAAAGAAATTCAGTTAAATAGTAACTGAATTATCAAACCTTTTCGAGAAAGATAGTTCAGGAAAAATCTTATCAGACTCGAACCTTGAATCAGACTATGACCAAGACCAAACTCTTTCGTCAGTTTCAAGGAAAGAAGAAGTGACCAGTCTAGAAAAATACCCTCAAAACTCCCACCAAATCTGAAACTAAGTTTGAGACCCTTCAAATTAATCTGTGGATCAAGGTTACAGAATTCGAGGAATTCTGGTATGAATTTAGAATTCCGTTCAAGAAGTTTTGGGGATACTGATTCAAGATATACTCATTGTATTCAAAAGAAAATCAAACTGAAAACTTGCATAGAAACCCTGTTTTCTTAAAGGACTAAGAATGCTGGAGAGAGCATTTGGTATATGTTTTTCTAAGGGAAGTTTGGTTGCAACACCTGGCGGGGAGTGTTCAAAGAGGACAACTCACGCGGCAAAGCCTACCCAGGTCTTGACTAGCCTCGGTACGGTTAAAATGGTGAGCTTTCGGTATGATGGACGAGGATCGAGACGAAGCGGTCCCTGAGTGAAGTGCCAAGATACCTAAGGAGGATCTTGGAGGGTTATGACTAGGCGATGCATGGGATCGCGATGCCTAGGACACCCATGCGTATGCTGTGGAAGATATGTATGATGGACAAAATAATTATTGTAATCTGTTACTAGATCTCGTTGTTTGCTAACCAGCTGGTCTCAATGGAGAGTCCAGAGTGATACTAATTTTTTTTTAGAAACAAGGGACTAGATGAAAATTTTGAGTTATGACATCTGTAACCAATAATTGTTTATTAATGGATTGTTTTATAAGTTAAAGTTTTAAAGAGGAGTGTGTGCGTATCTGTAGTATTTGAAAGCAAAAGTTAAGAAAGGCATTCAATTATGGGTAGGTGAGTAATTGTCTGGTTCTACCAATTCCAATGGTTGGGTGGTGGCTAACCCATGGGCCGGATGGGGTTAGGCTCGAATCAGTGGAGTATTAATAATGAAATTGAAATAATAGGAATATGCTTAGAATTAGACTAGTTAAATAAAAACCTGAAGACTTTCTCAAATGATTAGATCAACGGTTGCTGTGCCTGATTTTGGTTAGGAAAAAAGCGTTGATTTCTTCAAGTTAAGTCTGTAATAGTTTTTCTTCTATCTGGTTTAATCAGATGAAGGATAGTTTAGTTCTCTTGACCTCGTTAGTAAGAAAATCCAAAAGGGAGAATCGTCCCCGTTTTTCGAGCAAGGAAAATTTTCTCGGTTTTGGTTTCGGAATGACCACCATATTAGTCTCGTGTCCGAACATTCGTGGACGAGGCCCCGAGTGGGAAACCCTGCCCCGCGCAGGAGGAAGCTACTTCCGCTGCTAACAACCGGGAATCCGATGCACGGAGGGGCAGAGGGGTCTCATAGTGTACTTGGAAAGGAGTAACTTCCAGACATTTGCGACTACGTGCCAACCACAAGAGTGCGAATCCTTTTGTATAGGAACAGGTTGGTTGAGAAATTTCCACTCTATATCCTTTTTCAATTCAGGACAGAGAGTTTCAATCAATGTAACCACCCTCTTACATGCCCTACAGTCAATGAATGATATAAAGTAAGAATGACTTACAATCAACAATTAGGAAGCAAGAAGGAAATGATATAAAGTATAATGACTTACAATTTAGACTGTCCATGCATTCCGAAAAGGCTATTCATAAAAATTGTCCGGCATTTCACCACATTAATTAAACAAGCAGACCATTAACCTTTGAAATTGAGAAAGTAAACAAAAAATATAAGAAACCTAACACAGGCAACTAATAATTTAAATTCCATAAACAACTTAAAATCCAAAGAAAATACATACTTCTCTACATATGGAAGCACAACAAAACAGGTACCCAGACTAACTCCCTAGAAACAAGGAGCACGGTCCTCTTCAGACCTCGACGGGTCAATTAGGATAGTTGATACTAAAGGATCACAAATATATACTTGCTTTGTCTGGTCTGGCAGCAAAAGCTCTTTCAAGAGTGCCCCTGCAGATTGAATTTAAAACATTAGGAAAGGGAAAAAGAAATCAAAATAAGGAAGCATTAAAAAAAAAGGCAAAGAGTACACACCTTAAACAAGTAAGCACAATACTGTTCATTGATCTCCCTATTCTTTTAACGAGCATATAAACATCCGTTGGAGCCATATGGAGGTACTCCTCATGTACGAGACATTGCATATGATCTGACCAGGCACCGCCTTAGGTCTGTCATTATTCTCTATCTCCAACTCCAGAAGATTTTCTGCCAATTCATCCCTAACCACATTCTCTTATAAAACTATCTCCTTTCCCTTCAAATCCGCCCCCTTTACCAGCCTCTTCGAACTTTGTGGACCTTGTGTTGTCACCTCTTCAATCACCACCTTGTCGGCAGCCCTCTTCCTCTTCAAAGTAAGAGGAATGGAGAGGATTTCTACTACCTTCCTATCCCTGAATGGCAGAGGTTGCATGAACTTATCATACCTATACCTAACTCTGCTTACTACTATCATGTTCTTGTCCATTAGTGTGACCCTCCTGGCATGGGCAGCACAAATGTTACTATCATTCAATAATTCTATAAGAAAGTCCTCGCATGACTCTTGAAGACATGCAATGGCAGTACTCTACCATTTAAGGTAACCTTTCATCTTTATTCTGTCGCTAATGGATCTGACAATCCTCAAGAAAGGAGCTTTGGGGATGAGGAGATTCACAGCCACCTACGCCTTCCTTATCTCTACAAACATTTTCCTTTGCCTCTGCAAAGAGACCGAGGCCTTTGAAATATTCTTGCTGGTGCTAGGTTTGACCTCAGGGAGCACAGGTTTGCTTGCAAGGTCCTTTGGAACGTCTACTACTGAAAGATCTAGAACCGGCGCTAGATGTGGTGCTAGCATTGAAACTCTCCTGGTAGTTTTATGCGGGCCATGGCAGTACTAGAAAAGAGAAGGCAGAATTAGTAACCAAAAATCAGTCTCGACAACCATCCACCGTGATATGGTGAATCCAAATGTGGACCAATATAAATATCATGCAGTAAATGAAACAATAATGTGGCAATAAAATTAACCCAAACTGTCCACAGAGCGATATGATGATTCCAAAAGTTGGAGAATGGCCATATTGCGCGGTGAACAAAACAATATAAAGTTGGAGAATGGCCATATCGTGCGGTGAATGAAACAATGTGGACCAATATAAATATCACGCGGTGAACAAAACAATAATGTGGCAATAAAATTAACCCAAACCGCCCACAGAGAAATATGACGATTTCAAAAGTTAGAGAATGGCCATATCGTGCCATGAACAAAGAGAGTGAAATACAAGGTGAAGAGAGCGAAAAACCTACAAGGGATGGGATACAGGTTCTGGTATGGAAGGATTGAGCTGTTTGGCGAGCTGTAGGAGCAAAGCGTGGAGAAATGCAATGGAAAAAAAGCGAGGAAAAAAAAAGACTGGAAAAAAAAGCATGGAAAAAAGAAAATTTCCTCCTTTTTATAGAGCAAAATGCAATCATGACGTCGAGAGCATCATCCCTACACGTGGCAATTCATGAATGAACGATGAGTAAGCCCTACCACACATGGCATTCGATCCTAAATCATGTGATGTCAGCCCTATTATTTGACATATATAAAGATATCTTTTGATAATTTCCATACCGTGCACGGGGCCACGGTGCGAGTGTTTTTTTTCTGTGCTTTTCTCTATGCTTCAAAATTTCTCACCTTCCATACCGTCAACGGTGCGAGTATGGCCCATACCGTCCATGGTGCAATAGCTGCATTCGCCCTCCTTTGCTTTCCCCTTATCGCACAGTGAACAGTTTCCAACCTAATCACAGTAGCAATGGAGGTTAAGAGTTCTCACTTGTACAATGCTGCAGATGATGTGGATGATTTATTGCTGGAGGCGTTTACGGATGAGCCTAGCACCACAAAGCATCTCTTTGATTTGCTGAGGAGGCCTGGGCAGGAGAAATCCCTTTCCCATGTAGACCCTATGTTCAACGTTCCTTTCAGTATGGAGGATATTATCAAGGACATGGCAAGGACATCACTGGAGGGAGAGTGGACATAGTTTTGCAGGATGGTCGGTGGAGGAACTATCTCGAAAAGGGTCAATTACGTATGTCCACATGTCAAGCTTTGCAGCAGTCACCTCATCTTAGAATGTATATCATAGCAAGTACTCCAAGGATGCATAGATTCCACTCCTTACACTGCAAGCCCTATCTAGGTATACAAGGTATGCATTTATACCTTATAATATACATAAAGTCATGCTTATAGAGAAGTGTGCTGCCATCCATATCTTTGGATACGGCCTTGGTTTTTTGCCTTCTCGAGCAGGTTATTTCCTATGTTATTCAAGCTATGCCCTAGGTGCAGGAGTGGAGGATGTAAAGTCACTCAAGGGCTATAGTCGTAAGAGGTTTTTGCGTTAAAGAGGGAAAATGCCAGGGGAGCAAGAAGATAAGAGACTCAAGAGCAATTAGCTCTTTTTGTTGTAAATATTTTCACTATAAATCTTCAATATAAGGGGGAATGGTGCAATTATTTTTTATTTTCAAGTCAAAAAGCTTTACAACTTTCTTCTAAATGTTGTCTACTTCCTAAGTCAAAAATGTTTACAACTTTATTCAAAATACTTTCAACTTCAAAGTGCTCTTTCTACTTCCAAATTCTTTGTATGCATCTTCATGAAGATCTCCATGCTGCATGATGTACTGGTCCTGTGCTAGCTTTCCACTTTAGTGATCTTCTCTGTTTGGCATTATTTTGTGCTGCCCTTGCTAGATTACTCATATGTTCCCTTTCCATGGATAATTTTTGCCCAAAAGTGTATCTGCAAAACCAGTTAACATCTCCTAGAGGTAATTTACGAGTCTTCCCTCCTCCATGCCGGGTGTTTTTAAAATATACTCCTCTAGCTCGATCGTGAGATTTCTTCATTCCTTGTGTGCTCCACATGTCCAGAGAACCATACCCATTCATGAAGTATGCACCATGAGCATAATCTCTGTGACACGAGAAAATGGTCAAACACACGCATGAATGCATGCAGTGTATAGAAGTGTACATTCTTCATGGAATTATAGGATTCCATTCTGGGTCTCTCAAATGCCTATTTGGCACAGCTAGCATGTTGGCAAACAAGACACCTCCAACCCAATTGCAAGCATCATCGTCCATGGGGTCATGCTCAATATCTTGATTCTCACAAGCAGCCTTTTCATTCCCGACTTTTTGTTTTCCCTCACCATTCTCATGCATCACGAACAAGGATTTGGGGTGTTATCACCTTCTGAACACCCAAGCAAGCACTTTATTATCTTCAAGTCACCCCCCAAATGCCAATCTACTGTATAAGTACCCTTGCCCTCTACCTCAAGTTTTTTTCCCTGAATCTGTGCTTTGATGACAGTGGTAATCCAGGGTATCCTATCAAACATCCAAGCGAGAAATTCATGTGTCTCCTTTAGTACTTCAAATGCCCCAAGCCACCATATCTCTTTCTTAGATTGGACACTATATGAGGGAAATTCTATCTTGCAAATCCTCTCCCTATCAGCAGGAGTTTTGTTGATCTTAGTATTCCCCTCAAATGTGTCTTCACTGAGAAAAGACGATAACTCTGAACTTTTTGCATATGCCATAGCCTCTTTCATGAGTGTGATACTCATTCACTCGATCCTCTTTCCTTTCACAATCTGACACTCATCCATTTTCAACACAAAGCTAACTTTGTCACCTTGCATGACAAATAAGCTTTGATTTTTCATAGACTTTTTCAACTAGTTTGCACAAGAGATCAAAGTTACTTACAATTATTAGGTAATCCATAGAATAAGATCATAACTTTTTGAAGATGTTGTAGATCAACAAATATATTGTTGAACTCATTTTAAGGAACCACAATATTACCATTGTTACCTCGCTTTTTCTCCCAAGCTCTAATGGTCAGCACATCATTGACGCAGTAGTACTCTCCAATCTTACGTTGCACATCTTCATTGCATGTCCTCTTGCTAATCTTAATCTTCTTGGGGCAGGAAAAATATTTTGTGTGATGCCTTGTTTGCAAAGTGTATCTTGCAGTAATTGATGGAGAGCCTGGTATCCTTTTGTGCTTATGCCCACTTCATCGCATGCATTCTAAACTTCTTCAATGCCTAAAATGTTAGTTATATCTTTCATTATCTAATTTTCAAGTATCTATCGTACCTTCTTGTAACGTGGATCTCGAACTATGGAAAGAATGTCATGTTTTCTCACGCAACTACGTAACATATCTCCAATATCTTGAGGACCATTATCACCACACGCATCTTTAAGAAAGGTCCTATAATGAACTAACAAAGATTACTTATAGCAGCAATATTATATAATGAATTAACAGTTAATGAAAAAAATCAAACAATAGATACACTCTAATAAGAATAACTTATAACCAAAAAGATGAATAGAAAACAAACCTTGTTGCATTAATTCTTCGCTTGAGAGCACCACCACCAATTGCAAGTATCTAAATGTTGTTCATTGTCCTCTTTCTCTCTCTAGCTCTCATGGGTGTGCTCTTCATACGCGAGATTGTATCCTGTAACTTTAGGATTTGGTCCTCTTTCTCTTTGACCTCTGTCTATAGCTGTAAAATATTATTCTGTGCAATTTTGAGAGCTTGTTGCACACTACTCAAAGTGACTTGCAAGCTATGAATTTGTGAGTTTAGAAATTCAACCTTCCATGCATCACATATACTTAAGCGTTTGCAATATCCAAGGAGCCCATTCTCACCCTCTCCAACAAAATGAATGAATGAGGGTAGGTCTATGAAAGGTGGAGAGAAATTTGAAGAAGGATCATTAGGATATAAATACCCATCAACCCAAAGACTCACATTACAATGACCCTGCTGTCTTCTTTCTTGCTTCTCCTGTGCATTTAGACGTTCTTTTCTAATAGGTGCATTTTCATTGAAGATGTGAATATGCAAGTCTACCTTCCTCACTCGTGATGAATTTGAGGTGTTTGTTATTTATGTGAGTGCCATAGTAGACACAATGGAAGATGGTAGGTAGCTTGGATCCCAAAGAGATTGAAAGAGAGACCTACTGCAATGAGAGAAGGGCTTGGGAGGGGGAGAGAGAGAGAGAGAGAGAGAGAGAGAGAGAGAGAGAATCTTTTAGTTGTTGAGTCGGACAAAGAGAGGAGATGTGATAGTAATCAATGAAGAAAATGGTTTTTAGGTGGGTTTGCTATAAAATATAAGTTTTAAATTACTAGCCTATCGGAAAATTTAAATTTAAATTAAACTTTTTATGATTTATGCATTTAAAAGTGAAAAAATAAAAAAAATATAAGTTTTCCTTGTCTTTTAATGACTGTTGATTTAGAATTTGTGGGAACTTCAAAAATGCAATGAAAGTTTATTAAACAAGATTATCTTTTAATGACTGTTGATATGGAGTTTAGAGGGAACTTTGAAAACGCAATGAAAGTGAATTAAATGTGATTGAAAGTTATTTTGAGACAATTATTTTGAATTTTAAGAAAAAATATTTTTGGGGCCCCTATATGGATGAGATTGATGATGTTTCGAGAGTTTTGGTGGCTAGAAAGAGAATCCTAGAGTGAAAATCCTAGAGAGGGAAAACTAGAGAGATCCCCTACTTTTAGGGCCAAAAGTAGGCTTCATTATGACTTTGTCTCCTTAAACCTCAAAAAAATTAGTCTTAATTCCTTAAAATTAGGGATTCTTACAAGGCCCTTATTATGCCCTCTAATGCAGAGGACTATCCGCAATCAGACAGACAGGTTGGTGGATTGAATGGTGAGTTGTGAGTCACCTCCACTCAATTGAGAGTCCATAGGGTTAGATACCTGTGAGATTTGAGCATTGTGAGTATCTAAGAGTGTCAGAGGACACAAAGGAGAGGAAGTATGATCTAGCTAAATCAGTTGAGTCAAATCATTCAGATTAGTCAGATGTGAGTCGCAGCCAGTAGTAGTAGAGAGTCTTTAGTGTGATATCTCTTTTGAGATTAGAGCAGCCTGAGAGTCAAATGTGAGTCCGCTACAACCAATAGAGAGAGTCTTTAGTGTAATATCTCTTTGAGATTAGAGCAGCCTGAGAGTCAGAGAAGAGTCAGAGAACACATGAGAGAAAGTTTATGATTTAGTTGAGATAGCTGGACTGGTTGGTTATGTTTCAGTCATCTGAGTCAGTTTTAGTCGGATTCAGTCAGACATGTGTCAGGAGAAGGTCAACAGAAGATCAACAAAGTGTTTAGTGAGTTTCTGGGATTGATGCTAGAGGATAATACAAGAGCCATGAGGACTTGTATCGGATTGAGGTCACAACGTCAGTCTTTTGAAATTAGTTGTGTGTTAGTTGGGAAGGATTCAGGTCAGCAAATTATTAGAGAAGGTCAACTGGGCTATATAGGTGGAAGATTAGAGGTGTTGGAGGTGAGATCTAACTTGGAGGATAGCTGTAGGAGTCAACCGAGTAAAATTGGAGGAGTGGGAGAGAAAACACCTTACTTATGTTCCTTGCAAACACATGTACTTTGTGTTCGTGCAGGTGCTCAATTTACATGCACGCACTCATTCCTTCATGTATCAGGTTGCTTTGTCTAAGGTGGAGCTATTCCAAGCCTTATCATGACACAGGTCTCACACTATGCCGCCTTGACAATATGTCTTTATGCTGGATTTGGCTTCATATGAGTCCAACTTTGTGGTGTTGGCTTCATATGAGTCCAACTTTGTGGTGTTGGATGGAAGTAAGTTTTGGGTTTTGGGGGCTGTTTGTACGTGATTTGGTCCTTTGAAATCCTCGTATATTGTTTATGAAAATAGTGTTTTGAGGGCGAATAAACCTTTTTTTTGAGGTGTTCCATAGCAGTGAATTTTATTTTTTCCAATGAATCTCACGCTAATATGCAACTATAAAAAATTACTTTTGTGAGGACTCGGGAGGAATATGAAGGCAAGTGAGAGTTTTATTGTAGTTTTGGATGTATGTTTATTTGTTTGATGGTGTAGTGTTCCATTTTTGGATGTATGTTTATTTGTTTGATGGTGTAGTGTTCTATTTTTGACATGCAACTGAGATATATTTCTAGCTTGCAGGTCAAGGAGGGTGATAATGAAGCCAAAGAGAAGATATTTTTGTTTGCTTTCTTGATGGAAAGTTGAGCTCCTCTGGCTTCTTGTATTGATGTAGAGGTAGCTGATGGGAAGGAAAATACTTGTAAGGCTAGCATGGAAAATGTATATTTTGATATCATCATTGGCAAATTCGTTTGCTAGATTTTTTGCGCTCGCACTCAGAGATGCTTTCTGCTTGGTTTTGAAAAACTATAAAACCAACACCAAAGATTTTGAATTAATTTCCATAGTACAACAACAACATATAGGAGAGGATGCAAACTATAAACTTTTCCCCCCCCAAAAAAAACAAGAGAAGAAGGACTAATTTTATGAATACCATGAGAAATTAGCTTTATCTTATTGAGATTCTATTCAATAAGCTTTATCTTATTGAGATTCTATTCAAAGGAGAACAATTTTACCAGAACATGTACATACTAAAGAGAAACCTATTTGTAAATTTTTTCCTAAAAGAACAGAGAAGAAAGACTACCTTTAAGAATGCCATGAGAAATCAATAATATCTTAAAGATATTATGTTCAAATGAGATAAAATTTTACAATAAGAAAGACATATTAGAGAGGACGCTTTTACAATATTTTTTTATGAAAAACCAAGCAAGGAAGCATGAAATATGATAAAATCGAATTCTATAGAGAAAAAAAGGAGGGAAAGTGAAGATGGGGCAAAATCAAAGCATGAAAAGTGGAAGAGGGAAAGCATTGATTGAGAAGGAACATTCACTACTTTGACATTATAATATTTAATTGTGAGGACCATAAGGAACATTTGACATTTCCTTAGTTTTTTAATATTTGATCCCAATATTATATTCCACTAGCTTGATCTTGTAAGATTTGGTGGCAGAATATTTAAAAAGATCTATGTTACATGGATCTGGAATCCCAGCTCTCTCATTGGCTAGCCCATTCTTTTTTTAATATTTTCTTAGAGGACCCTTTTGTGAGTCCATATTTTTCCTGATGCATGTAATACTCTGCCAACATATACACCTTTGCACCAACCAAATACCATGTGATGTCTTGATAACTTCAATGCCTTGAAAGAATCTCAGCTCTCCCAAATCTTTTGTCAAACTGGCTACTTAATGCTACCTTCATATTTGCAATATCATTCCCACAATCACTTGTGTGACTAGCAAGCCATCCACATTAATGACAATGACCACCATGCCATGCTCTATCTTCTTCACATATAGTGAAGAATCTAAAATTCCACATGGAAACCAATGCTTATGAGAGATAACTACTAATCCTATCACTCCATGCTTATGGTTCTTGCTTCAGCCCATATAATGCTTCCTTTAATTTGCATACATATGTGGGAATGTTTGGGTGTGCATAACCCTCTGGCTATTCCATAAACATTTTCTTTTGCAATTCTCCATTCAAGAATGCATTCTTAACATCCATTTGATGTAACTCACAACACTTTAAACACTTTATTTTGTAATTCTCCATTTAATAATGCATTCTTAACATCCATTTGATGTAACTCCCAACCTTTAAACGCATATGAAATCATAGATCTTACTATAGCCATTTTAGCCACTAGGCTAAATTTCTTATCATTATCAAGACCATGTGTTTATACATAACCTTTAGCGACTAAACTTGCCTTATATCTTTCCATAGATCCATATGACTTGTATTTGACTTTGAAAACCCATTTACAATCCAATCACATTCTTTCCTTTTGGTAACTTAACCAAATCCCATGTATCATTATGTGCCAAAGCATCCATCTCCTCATCCATAGCTTTGTCCCATGCTTCTTTGCCAATAGCCTCATCAAAACAAGAAGGCTCCAAATGCTTATTAACCATAGATGTCATATATGCATAATGTGAATCTTTGTACCAGATATGTCACCCTTTGTACCCTCGTTATAGTGGTGGTGGCTGTGGGTCACTATACAAGCTCCTTGCTCTAGCATGTGGTGGTACATACTTGTCATTCCTTACACAAGGAGTTCTTATCCATTGGGATTCCCAACTCATCATCTAGACTCTCTAAACTAGATGAGTCATCATAGTATAAATGAGTAAGAAAGATATTGTATTTTTTGTCAATGTGATAGAGACTCAATGATTATGCATACAAAGGATGCACAAAATTTTTGAGGATTGGGACACCTTGGTGAAGATGTGTAGAGAAGAGGTATAATATAAACAATCAAGCTCAAAAGATGCAGTGAAAGTAGCTAAAGTAGGAGTTGCATATTCCCTTTCTCATAGATATATATATATATATATGCCAACATTAAGAGAGAGAGAGAGAGAGAGAGAGAGAGAAAGAGAAAGAGAGAGAGAGAGAGAGAGAGAGAGAGAGAGAGAGAGAGAGAACATGTCAACATTACATCCTCTAAATTGAGGTTGTTGCTACCAAGTGAAAATAAAACAAGTTCATTCACATACAACTTCCAAATACAACTCTTCAGACAGAACTATTTTTCAGTCTTATTATGCAAGATACTAATAAGTATTACACAATCTTGTTTACTTCCATGGTCTTGGGTTGACCTTTGGGGTGAAAGCACAAAGTAAGAGAACAATGTTTGTTCCCTTTTGCACTTCCTCAAGCAAGAGATGCTCAGACGCATCATCAATAATAAGACCATGGGCTTGCTATATTGCAAATTAAGCCCACCACTTTGGTTTTCACTTGAGAATTATCATCATCACTACCATGAAGTGGTAAGGATGGGAGACCTTTCCATGCTTGTGCACCATCTGCAGTTTTTTTTTGCTTAACCTCTGCATTGGTGGCATTCCTTGCGATACACCCATTAATAACTTCAATTCTAACATTTGATGAGTCCATCACAAGCAATCTATAGGAGGGATGTGGGTGGTGTACTCTACTAACAATGCTTAGCTAAATGGTAATTGACAAAGTGCTATGGATCTTGTCTCTATATTTATAGGAGTGGGAGAGGTGCATAAAGAGATATTCCTTGTAATTTTCTGGAAAAGAAACAAACATCTTTATTCTTTTTTATCGACAATAATAAAGGCTTATTTCTCATTTGGTAGTGGACATTAATAACATCTTTCCATTTTTTTGGGGAAGAATGAGTATGGTATATTTTCTTTTTCTACAAGTAATTTTAGAAAATCTTTCTTGCCTACTTAAAGGCTTCATATGATTAATGGCCCACGATGCTTCTCTCTCTCCCTCATTCTTCCCCTCTCATTTTCATATGATTTCTAAACATTTAATGCTTGTAACGCAATTACATACATCACTAGAAGACCACGATTACCATGCATTTGTCATATCTATAGTGCATTCATCATAAAGAGAAATCTTACATCTATATCTTTCCCCTGTAAGCCAACTCCCATGCTTGCTCTTTGCTAGGTTTTTTCTTGGGGTATTTGGACCATCATTACTTCTCTCTACTGTTGTTATGACACTACCCCAATGTGTTCCCACTAACTCAACCAAGAGTCCATTGAACATTCCTATCGATGACATGACCATTGTGCCACCATTGACATATTAATCGAGCCTCTACTGATGCAGCTTCACTGGTTGTTAGGCTCACCCTAACATGTCGTGGGAAGTTGCCAAGCTCGAGCTATGCTTAAGAGCTCCACCACTATAGCCACTTGTTACCGTAATCCTCTTGCACTTGTTCACACCCCGAGGTGGTTGCTAATCCTACAGATGGTGCAACCTCTCTTGTGAAGATTGTTTGGGATCTCCACAATGCGGTAGACAATCACGGTGATAGTCTAATCACTTAAGCAAGAGGGAACATGAGATTAGTGCTAATCACACCCAAATCCTAATCCTAAGCACACCACACGTGCTAGATTAGAGTTGTAAGAGAGAGGGAGAGAGAACACTCCACTTCTATTGCATAAATGGAAGAATGAGTTACAAGCAAGAGAAAATAGCTTTTATAGTTTCACACCTTTTCCCACTAGACCACCCGAGAGTAAGTGACTTGAGGCCCCCAAAACATAGTTACAAGGATTTTTTCTACGGTTTGGTCAACTGATTGTGAGATCCTCTTGTCTGTCCTTCGTCTGTCCTTCAAAGCTCAATACTTGGGAGTGTGTTTAGGGCTTTTACCTCATCAAAATGATGGGATTACAATAAAGTGCGAGTGCCCATTACATAAGTGTGCAGATGTGATTGTCATAGGAATGTGTTAACCATGTGTGGTTAACATACTCCCCTTCCTAAACTTGATCACTTCCTCATAATTGGTAAGAGGTTGTCGAGGTGGCACACTGGGAAGTGTCACACTTGGTTGGTTCTCTTGTCTCTCTATAAATGAGAGGGGGTGGGGGGGTTAGTAAGATGGAAAGAAGTTAGTGGAGTACTGGTGATCAAGTATCCATCTGGTCGTATGGGCTCTGATGAATTTGTTTTCTTTTATAGGCCTAGTTGTTCTCTTTGTTTTGCTTTTGTTGTTTTTCTTGTATGGGCCTAGTTGTATGGGCTCTCATGAATTTGCTTTCTTGTATGGGCCTAGTTGTACTCTTTACTTTGTTATTGTTGTTTTTCTTTTTTGTTGCCTTTGTGGCTTCGACATCCTCACGAGAGGAGTCAAAGTAATTGAATGAGTAGACTAGCATGGAATACTCAATGACTGGTATCCAAGTGGTAGGTGGTGGTGTTAAATGAGGGGTTAGTAAAGCAAGTGGTGAGGGGGAAATTCTGGAGGGAGAGGGAGGTAACTCGCTTGAAAATTGCTTGCGCTCTGAGATGATGTATTTTGATGGCAATGTAAATGTACCTATAGCATCTTCATAAAGACACCTTAATGGGTATCTTGGGGATCCCGTGGGTGCTGATTGATTAGGGGTCAGTTTTTGTCTTTATCTTTGAGTGGTTTGCCTTCTTCTATCATTGTAGCTCATGGGACTGGGATCCTATGTTGATGAGAGTGATAGTTGACATCGAGGATCCATAGGGCTAGTAGCTTTTAAGTATGGAAGTAGAGGTTACATTGGATTATTTGGTCGGGGTGATTAAGAAGTTCTAGGTGATGTGTCACATCATTGACCAGGCTTGCACCCTCCATGGTCCCCCCATCCAAAGATGTACCTGGATGGCTATCGACGATGAAGCTTTGTGCGTTGTGTACACATATGATAGAGCCCAATGAGAATTGTAGGTGTTGTGTATGGGCGAGGGTAAAAGGTGTGCCCGTGGTCATAATCACCTAGACATTCCTAATCACCTAGAGACTCTCTATTTTTTTTTTGTTCCTCCTTGTGGCTTACATGTATTTATTGGTCAGCACCCCAAAAGAGGGTTTTGTACTGATTAGCCCATTTGGTGAGATTTTTAAGCTTACCCTTGAGGTTTGAGTGGCTATATAAGCTTGGACATTTGTGGCACGACCCCTTGGTTTGGTGATGAAGTCAAAGGGCAAGGTGGGGCTTTGTGGATGAGGCTCTTTTAGTTGAAAGGACTGGGAAAATTAAGTGTTTGAGTGCCCATGGTGGTTGGTGTGTTTGCAAGACCATATGATTTAGTTGATAAAGAGGGTATTTGCTTCCTCCTTGGTTTCCAAACCATCTGCATTGATTGGATAAGTACTAGCTTGGTTTGTGTGGTTTGGGCCAACTTTTGAGGGTTATTCTATGGGATCCTAATGATGGAGTTGCTATCATGGAAGCCTTGGGCTTCTAAGAGATGTTCGGTCTCCCATCATCATTGTCGAGTGATGAGGGCATGTGGTTGGGGAGGCTTCTTGGTTTTTGGTCAATGGGGCTTTGATCTATGAGTAGGCCATCGATGCTGAGGACAAGCTTTCAGTTGTGGCTTTGGGAGCCACAAGTGTGTCTTGCCTTCATGGAAGCCTTGAGCTTTGAGCAAGTTGGTAGGCACCCATTGTTGTTGTTGGCTTCGCTATGATTGGGGTTGCCTTACCTTTGGCTGTTGGGACATTTGTCATAGCTTCTTGGGGAGTTATTGTGGTGGATGAGCACAGGCTACATTCTTGGGTAGCCAAAGGCGAGTGTTGCCTTCTTAGTAGCCTTATGCTCTTAGTAGGCAGTTGGGGACTAGCCAACATTGAAGTTTTGGCTTAGGATTGGTTTTTGATGGCTTGGTTTGATTTTTCCTCTTGTGTTTCTGACATGATCATTTTGGGCGAGAGCTCCATGTAGCCATCGTAGAATCCTTAAGCTGCAAGAAGATTCTTGGGCACCCACCATTTATTTTCATCATAATGGAAAGAGATTGGAGCTTGCGGTGCAAGTGGTCGAGGATGTAGATTTGACAGTGATTGTCAACGAACGAGGCTTGATTGTCGGTGTTGAATGGTGTTGATAGTTCCCTTTTGACCAGCTTTGGTGAGGCACGGCATGTGGTAATAGGGGAGACTATCGATGATGATAAGGATGGGACTTGAATGTGAAGGGCAATCTAGGGTGTGATTGTGTGTATGCTTTCCTTTGTGGACACAAGAGGACTATGGATGTGTTGCCATTAACATCCATGGTGCCGTTTCTTCTCGCCAATTGATGTGGCAGTGAGTGGCATCAATCCATTCTTTTACCATGATAATCTAGCCTTAGAGTGAGTTCTCTTGCATCTATGACATGAAATTTGCACTTTAACTGGTTATTTTTTATAGATATTTAGGAATGAAATACCCAATATTCATTAGACGTGTTTCATGTGAAATTTGAATTGTAAGTAATTTCAGGTGTAAGTGTGGGTTTTCCAAGAGTTTTTGCATGCCTCCAAGAATATGAGATTGGTGTGGACCATAGGATATATGTGGGCTTGCCATCATTTTAGTTTATGATGAGTTGGGAGTTTAATCCATATTCTTGGTGGGTTTAGGCTTGGTGGTAGTTCGGGGGCAGTGGAAGACTTAACAGTCTTTGTGGGTGAGAGAGTAACCATTGTGGACATAGCTGGTGCGGGCATACGGTTGGAATGGTGCATTCCTCGTCTCTCAGAGGATCATCGTTACCTTGCCCTTGGGAAGCTTGAGGGTAGCTGTGTTGTCATTTGAGTTGATTGTACATGGGATGTTCTGGACCCAACTCCCTTGGTGACTGCTTCTTTGGTCACACCTGTTGGAACCACATAAAACTTACAAGCCAATGGGTTAGAGACAGTATGTACTATTTTTTGTCTAAAAGACCCAAGGCTTTGTATACATTGTCCACTAGGCAGTTGAATTTTGCCATGAGCACTATGAAGAGATGGTTTGCCTAGGGAGACCCATGTTTCCCATGGCAAAAGATTATGGCTACCTATGGGAGACAGTAAGGCACACTTTCTTTGCATATCTCTGCCAAAGGGGAAATATAACCATACCCTAAGGGATACGGTTTTGTGTTGGGGAGTTGCGCTTACACTCAAGGTGTTAAAGCGAGGCAAAGGCCTTGTAGGGGTCATGAAGGTATTAGATAGTTGAGACCACAAATTGCATTTCGAGTTTGCGATCTAGGAGTGCATTAAGTGTAGCTAGGATTTTCATCGAGTCTTGGTCGGCCTTGTCATGATTGATAGAAGCAACTCTGGATGGCTCCTGCGTGTCATAAAGGATTTGATAACAAGCTTTGCAAACAAGGAGATCGTTAGTCCTGGCTATGGTCACAATCTTCAGCGAAGGGACCTCTCATCATGGGATGTTTCTTCCATGTATGTAAATTCACTTTGAGCATTTGACTCCTTTTGTGGAGGTAGACATGATTGGTGTCCTAGTCATGGACCAGTCATGTCAGTCTCATGAAGGGTCTTCCAAGGATGCTATCATAGGCGTTGTGATAAAAGCCCATGATTACAAATGTGTTGAGGTCATGTCACTCACTTTAATCTTGAGGTCGTCCTTCACGAAGCCAAGGGGTTGTGTAGATGTCTTGTCTCGGAAGGCATATCATCAATTTGGTGGGATCAAGGGGTGGTTGTCTGCAGTTTTCCTAGCACATTCTTGTGAGGATGCTTATGCCAGCACCCCCATCTAGGATGGCTCAGTTCGCATGTCCATCGTAGGAAGAAATGGGTAGGGTTGTGTTTGTGTCATCACTTTCAAAATAATGACCCAATGCACTTACTTGAATTGTCGATGCGCCTTTCGGTTGTGGGTTTTGCTCATGGAGTATTTCAAGATGATGGAGCTTAGATTCATCCGAGGAATCTGAAGCCTCTAGTTTTCGTTCCATCCAATCCCTAAGGTCATTCCAAAAATTTGGATTCCCTTTTAACAAGGTTTCAATGGGCATTTAGATTTGGGAAGAAAGAAAGGCTGATAGGCCGGCAAGGTTGCATTGATGAGAAGCTTTCTCATGTTTAGGGCATGGTTCATAGGTTAGACCGGAAATGGTGTATGGAAGTTCAATTTGGTCCTTATTCGACAAGTGTTGAGGTCGAGACTTAGGTGTCGTAGGAGGGTAAAATAACTCAACAAATTTTGTATGGGCACCTTGCGAGTCTTCATCGGACTCTGTGCCACTATCCGCATCGAGTTCTTTGATGTGAATGTGGTATTTGGTCTTGGCCTCCTATGGAATAGGAAATGGAGGGTTATGAGGCACAGGTGGGGCAAGATATTTGTTTGTCAACGTCATGTTGGTGAACATATCTTCTTGAGACTTGAGCATAAGCTTAAGCCCCTTCCATGCAAAAGTTCAGGTTCTTGTCGTGAACGTTGAGTAAATAGTTCAATGGGGGATTGCATGTCCTTGGTATTGGTGGATAGGACACGTATACTCGTAGGTCTTCAAGTTGAGCCTCGCAGACTCATAAGATGTTGCTTCTCCACGATGGGGTTAGGATACATAGCTAGTCTCTTTGGTGACTTAGCTCGATTCCTTGGGGCTACTTATGGGAGGAACATATGGCACTATCATCACTCTCGGCGGAGGAGGAGGATGTGGTCTTTGTTGAGCCACTTTGGATAGTAACCCAATCTTCACCAGTGTGCTTAGAGCGTTGTTTCTTTTTGGATGTGGCACATTTGGTAGCTAAGGTGTTGGACTGCTTTGGTTTATTAGCCTTCTTGAGTTTGCATGCATCCTTGTGATGACATTCAATGGGAAAATGGATATCTTCCCATGTTAAATGCTCAACACATTAAGGGATGGCATGCCTTCAACTGTGGAGTGAGAAACTAATTGCAAAGGTAAATCCTTGAAGAAACGGTTGATTCCATAGCTATGACATTGTGGCATCAGTGGTGGGAGGCTTTTCTTCTGAGGGCATTTAGCCACTCTATGGGGTCCATGGCAGAGGAAACATTGAAGAGGTGATTTCCTTGCGAGTGGACCTATGGTGTACACAATGGGTTTTGGGTCCATGTGGTGAGGCATAGGCAAAGGAATATGATGTGGTATGGGTTCCTCAGGGTTGTCGCACATGAGCTCCATGGGCTTAACACTAGACCCAATTTTGATCTTTCCATCAATAGGGTTTGCCTTGAGAGGCAACGGTTGGAATGAAAAGATGAGCACTATAGAAGGTCGTGGTGGCACCATGTGTGAGTGGTTGCTTGGGGGTGGTGCCACCATTAATGCATGGTGTCCAAGAGGAGATGAGGATAATGTTACAAATAAGATTTGGGTTGGCATTGGCTTGGTGGCCAATTGCGTGGAATGGCTTTCTCGCATGTTGTCATCAAGAGAGATTGCCCATTTTCAGGCTTGATTAGAGGTGGAGGGGTCCTTCACCAACATATGGTTGTGAAGCTTTGGATTGTGTAAACCCAAGAGAAAATGATCCATTAATTTCTTTTCATTCAATTTTTCCCTTTCTTCGCAACGTGAATCGAGGTACTTAATGTGTGCTATGTAGTCGCGGAAGGTTTCCTTTGGTGTTTGTTCCAGTTGGAACAATTGGATAATGGGGCTCCATTTCAGCCCGTATGGTGCAAATCCAAGAGTGAAGGCCTCTCTCATTGCTTTGCAAGTGCATTTGTGCCAAGGGTCCAAGGATTGGAACCATTGCACCACCTTGCCTTCAAGGTTGAGTCCAAAGAGATGGACCTTTGTACATTATTGAAATTTTCAAATGCATGATGACAGATTTGGTTAAAGACATTTAGGTGGGTCTCCAACTCTATGGAATTTTAGCATAAGTTTGAAAATTCCCACCCATGTTGGTTGTGTATATGATGTCTGTGGTTGGATGCAATTGTTGTGTCACTCCCCTTCCTATAGCTTGTGCTAAAGCTCACAATGTCAATTTGGGGATCAAGGGGAGGTGGGACGTGGGTGGGGGTGGGGGTGGTGTAAGATTCCTCCCCAGCCTTCGAGGTATACAGGAGTAAGAATCTCCCTTTTTGATCTTATAATTATTCCCTCTCTAAAATAAAAGAAAGATTCTGTTTAAAAAAGGAAGACCCTTTCCCTAGAATACTTCTCAGGAATCACGCCTATTTTAAGGATTCAGAACAATGAGTTCAGAAGTGAAAATTGGTGTTTTGGATACCAAGGTTTTGGTTTTCATTCGAGTACGGCCCAAAAGAAGTTCTTTATCTCTTGGGGAGTATAAGAAGTTATCCCCCAGATATTGTGAGCCTTATCTGAATTCAAAGAAAGTAAGTGACTTAGCTTACGAGCTTCTTTTATCTCCTCATCTCAAAGTTCTTAATGCCTCCTATAGAAATATGTGTCAAAACCAAATCATGGAAAGATGGTAAAACTTCAGTGGCAAGATACCGTTGGCTTCTAGGTTATGCTAGCTCCTTCCTTTATATAAGTCGTAACTTTTACTTGTCGCTCACAGTAATCTTACTTCCATCGATCTCCCTTCTTCTTAATCTCCTTCATGGCTTGGCAACAGGAATTAGTTTTATCCTCACCTTCAAGACGCAAGCGAGTCTGTGAAGAAGGATTTTATAGAACAATATGAGCGCTCACTTTTTTCTCACTTGGGAACTTCTGTAGCTCAGACCAAATGGCGGACCTATCAAGACATAACTAGGGTAACACCCTGGGGTCAGCAGCACTTTCGTAACAATGTCCGCTTGGCCATGGTTATTGAAGCCTTAGGTTTGGGTCCCCAATACTACTGCGTCATGAGATCAAGACATCTTGGGTTTTCTGAGCGGGTCTTCTTACTGGTGTGTTTTCTTCCTCATCAGAAGATATGCCTTTACCCCGTTTTTGGCTTACCTCTCAGAGGTCCTTTTGTTAGATCGCCTCATACCACTGAGATAGGTGCGGCAATAACCAACAGAATTATTCCCATAGATGAGTTACCTTATACGTGCGCAGCTTGTGAGTGTTGCTTTTGTGATCATATAATGGTGGACGGGCTTATGGAAGTGTAAAGAGTTCTTCTATCTTTACTGTATATGTTCCGAGAATGAATAAGTTTAAATCTTGTTCTTGTCTTGACCCTTACTCTCTTTGAGACTTTTTTATTTGGTGGTTAATCTCAATTAAATCTTTCTCTAAGTCTCATGTTCGTGCATCTTGCGAAATTATCCCAAGTTTGCGAGATGAGGACATCTCGCATTTTTCAAGTGGGAGAGAATGTAAGATTCCTCCCCAGCCTCTCAAAATGTCCAGCATATTCCCCTGTAATCAATTCCCTCTTCAGAAATATAAGAGATCTCGTCTCTGCCTGTTTTGACATAGAGAGAGAAAATATTCTAGAGAGAGAATATTCAGATTATGAATATTTTTGGATAGAAAAATAACTCATCTTATTAAAATAAGTTCCCCTAAAACAGAAATTCAAAAAGAACTTTCCAATGTGCAATTAGAATTAATTGAAAATGGATATGAAGGACCTTAGCCTAAGGGTCTAGATTTACAGAAATTTTTGAATTATGGTCCAATTAAGGTTCCTATGGGCCAATAGCATCAATCCATGTGTAGGGAGGAGATAAATCCAATTTTGTAAAAGAAGATACCCAAAAATGAGTAAATGCTCACATAAGATGAAGAGTTGACTATGTACAAGGTTTATTAGTAAGAAACTATGAGTAATATCAAAAATATGAGATATTTTGGGTATCCAAAAATGAGTAAACGCTCACATAAGATGAAGAGTTGAAAATGTACAAGGCTTATTAGTAAAAAACTATGAGCAATATTAAAAATATGAGATATTTTGGGTATAATGATTCCATTTTGACACATATGTAAGGAAGGTGAGTCCATTAAAGGAGGTGCATATTTCACATGCTTGAATGAGTTTTAAACTCAAAAATAATGTGACATTTTTATCTCTCCTCTCTCTTGAACCAAACCGAATCAAAAAGGAACCAAACTAGGTCCAAATCTAGTCTAAATTCAACCAAACTGAAATTGAAAAATTCTAGAAATCAGTTAGCTTTGGTTAGAGCCTCCCTCTCCTATAAATAGAACATGAATCCTTTGAAAAAAAGGAGGAGAATTTTACTATTCTAGAACTATACTGAAATAATGCTAATATTTACTATTCTCTAAAATTCTCTCCAATTTGTAAGAAATCGGAGCTTCCCTCTTTCTTCAATCTCCATTGGTGGCTCCATCAACATACTAAACCAATTGATTGGTTGGGGGCCTCTACCGTGAACAAAGAATCAAGCAATTTGTAAGGTAAGTGTGGTGAATTTTGATCTTTTCTATATTTTCTCAATGTTTCTCTCTTCTCAACCCCTCTCAAGCTTGAGAAGCTTAATTGAAATGGTTTTTTTTTAATGCTATTGAAGTAATTAATGAATGATAGTAAAGAATTACATAAATTTCCATTTATGCTTAATTCTAATTGTTTTTTATGTAATATCTCTCTCACACTCAAGAAATGGTCATACTCATGACCATTTCTCAATCCAAATGAAGCTTTTCATAAAGTTTTTTCTTAATCCAAGATTAATCTATGCTTAAGACCAAAGTAATGGCTTTCCCTATTCTTTTAGTTTATGTATTTCATGAATATTGATGATTCAATCCATTATGGATTAATGATCCAATTGGGGATCATTCTAATTATTTTCTTAATGATAAGCTTTATCCCTTAGAAAAAATGAGATTTATCAGTCATAGCAGCGGAGCTATGGCAAAATTTTTATCAAAATTACGCATAAAATAATTTCATTCAAAGCATGAAAAGAGGATTTCCTACCATATTCTAGGAATTATCATCCTAGATTAATTGAAAGATATTCATTGTAATCCTAGAGAAATTGATTTTTATATTATGCATAATTGATTTTCATGCATAGAGGTATGCATAGAAGATGATTATTTTAATATAAAAGAGTTACTTTTAGCATAATTGAATTTCATGCATAGAGGTATGCATAATTGAATTTCATGCATAGAGGTATGCATAAGAGATGAATATTTTATTATAAAAGAGTTACTTTTAGCAAAATTGAATTTCATGCATAGAGGTATGCATAAGAGATGAATATTTTATTATAAAAGAGTTACTTTTAGCATGATTAAAATTCATGCATAGAGGTATGCATAAGAGATGAATATTTTATTATAAAAGAGTTACTTTTAGCATAATTGAATTTCATGCATAGAGGTATGCATAAGAGATGAATATTTTATTATAAAAGTGTTACTTTTAGCATGATTGAATTTCATGCATAGAGGTATGCATAAGATATGAATATTTTATTATAAAAGAGTTACTTTTAGCATAATTGAATTTCATGCATAGAGGTATGCATAAGAGATGAATATTTTATTATAAAAGTGTTACTTTTAGCATAATTGAATTTCATGCATAGAGGTATGCATAAGAGATGAATATTTTATTATAAAAGTGTTACTTTTAGCATAATTGAATTTCATGCAGAGAGGTATGCATAAAAGATAATTATTTTATTATAAAAGTGTTACTTTTAGCATAATTGAATTTCATGCATAGAGGTATGCATAAAAGATATGGGAAGTGATAAGATGTGATAAGATGCATATGAGATGAGTTAGGATGTGATAAGATGAGTTAAGAAGTGATAGGATGTGTATGGGATGAGGTAAGAAGTGTATGTGATGGGATAAGATGTATATGGGTTGTGATAGGGTGAGAATATGGATGTGAATGTGGATGGGTATGTATGGATGTATGCATGTAGATGTGGATGCATGAATGTGGATGTATGGATGTGAATGAGGATGTGGATGTGGATGTGGATGCATGGATGTGGATGTATGGATGTGAATGAGGATGTGGATATGGATGCATGGATGTAAATGTGGATGTGTATGTATGGATGTATGCATGTAGATGTGAGTGTGAATGTGGATGTATGGAACAACTGACGGATTAGTCTCTTATCCGGATATCCGTGGGTGAGGCCCCGAATGTGGGACCCCTGTCCCGCGCGAGAAGTGCTACTTCCGCTGCCAGTATCCTGAATCCGTTGCTCGGTGGGAACAGGGATCTCACAGTTGGTATCAGAGCATTTGGCTAATAAAGATCAACTGAGAAACCAAATATGTCAAAAATTTATATCAAGAAGCACAAAAAGGTTGTAATTGTGTGATATAATTCATACAATTTGATATTCAAACAGAAATTCGTAATTTGGTAATTGGGTCTTCAGATGGAAATACTGCAATTATATAGAATCCCTAACTTGCTTGAGGCCTAGACATGATGGTATTTACCTTATAATTCCAAGGGCCGTGACTACCGTATATACCGAGAGTATAACTGCAGCTCTTTACTGACAATATATACAAGTAAATCTAAGACTTGAAATTATAAGCGTTAATGCTATCCAGATGATGAATTCGAATGTGGTTGATATGATTTTTAATTTTGTTTGAGAATTGATGAATTGATTTGGATTCTGATTGAAAAATGATGATTTCTGAAATTTAGTTGAAATGTAATAAGTTGAGCGAAACCACAATGAGGATGAATGGGACGAGTCCCTGTGATGATATTCATAACAGGAATGATGATAATGAATTTAGCAAATCACTATGAGATTAGTGGATTTTGTTGTCAGATTGCTATTGTTAACACTTGACTCGGTAGATCAAGTTAAGGGATGACAAATTGAGAACTTGATTAACTGAAATTCCCGTGGAGGAATGTTCATCAGAAGGAAATTTTTCGGTCTAATAGACCATTATCATGTTAAATATATGAATGATATAATCTGAATGAATTGTTATTTAATGATGAGTTCTATATAAGGGATATTTATCCCAGTATTCTGTTGGGTTGACAAGAATATAAGGAACCCCAGAATAAAATTGGATTTTTAGAAAAAGAGTTATCCTCTACCTTGCGAGATGAGGACATCTCGCACTTTTTTAAGTGGGGTAGAATGTAAGATTCCTCCCCAGCCTTCGAGGTATACAGGAGTAAGAATCTCCCTTTTTGATCTTATAATTATTCCCTCTCTAAAATAAAAGAAAGATTCTGTTTAAAAAAGGAAGACCCTTTCCCTAGAAAGGATTCAGAACAATGAGTTCAGAAGTGAAAATCGGTGTTTCATTCGATACCAAGGTTTTGATTTTCATTCGAGTACGGCCCAAAAGAAGTTCTTTATCTCTTGGGGAGTATAAGAAGTTATCCCCCAGATATTGTGAGCCTTATCTGAATTCAAAGAAAGTAAGTGACTTAGCTTACGAGCTTCTTTTATCTCCTCATCTCAAAGTTCTTAATGCCTCCTATAGAAATATGTGCCAAAACCAAATCATGGAAAGATGGTAAAACTTCAGTGGCAAGATACCGTTGGCTTCTAGGTTATGCTAGCTCCTTCCTTTATATAAGTCGTAACTTTTACTTGTCGCTCACAGTAATCTTACTTCCATCGATCTCCCTTCTTCTTAATCTCCTTCATGGCTTGGCAACAGGAATTAGTTTTATCCTCACCTTCAAGATGCAAGCGAGTCTGTGAAGAAGGATTTTATAGAACAATATGAGCGCTCACTTTTTCCTCACTTGGGAACTTCTGTAGCTCAGACCAAATGGCGGACCTATCAAGACATAACTAGGGTAACACCCTGGGGTCAGCAGCACTTTCGTAACAATGTCCACTTGGCCATGGTTATTGAAGCCTTAGGTTTGGGTCCCCGATACTACTGCGTCATGAGATCAAGACATCTTGGGTTTTCTGAGCGGGTCTTCTTACTGGCGTGTTTTCTTCCTCATCAGAAGATATGCCTTTACCCCATTTTTGGCTTGCCTTTCAAAGGTCCTTTTGTTAGATCACCTCATACCACTGAGATAGGTGCGGCAATAACCAACAGAATTATTCCCATAGATGAGTTACCTTACACGTGCGCAGCTTGTGAGTGTTGCTTTTGTGATCATATGATGGACGGGCTTATGGAAGTGTAAAGAGTTCTTCTATCTTTACTGTATATGTTCCGAGAATGAATAAGTTTAAATCTTGTTCTTGTCTTGACCCTTACTCTCTTTGAGACTTTTTTATTTGGTGGTTAATCTTAATTAAATCTTTCTCTAAGTCTCATATTCGTGCATCTTGCGAAATTATCCCAAGTTTGCGAGATGAGGACATCTCGCGTTTTTCAAGTGGGAGAGAATGTAAGATTCCTCCCCAGCCTCTCAAAATGTCCAGCATATTCCCCTGTAATCAATTCCCTCTTCAGAAATATAAGAGATCTCGTCTCTGCCTGTTTTGACATAGAGAGAGAAAATATTCTAGAGAGAGAATATTCAGATTATGAATATTTTTGGATAGAAAAATAACTCATCTTATTAAAATAAGTTCCCCTGAAACAGAAATTCAAAAAGAACTTTCCAATGTGCAATTAGAATTAATTGAAAATGGATATGAAGGACCTTAGCCTAAGGGTCTAGATTTACAGAAATTTTTGGATTATGGTCCAATTAAGGTTCCTATGGGCCAATAGCATCAATCCATGTGTAGGGAGGAGATAAATCCAATTTTGTAAAAGAAGATACCCAAAAATGAGTAAATGCTCACATAAGATGAAGAGTTGACTATGTACAAGGTTTATTAGTAAGAAACTATGAGTAATATCAAAAATATGAGATATTTTGGGTATCCAAAAATGAGTAAACGCTCACATAAGATGAAGAGTTGAAAATGTACAAGGTTTATTAGTAAAAAACTATGAGCAATATTAAAAATATGAGATATTTTGGGTATAATGATTCCATTTTGACACATATGTAAGGAAGGTGAGTCCATTAAAGGAGGTGCATATTTCACATGCTTGAATGAGTTTTAAACTCAAAAATAATGTGATATTTTTATCTCTCCTCTCTCTTGAACCAAACCGAATAAAAAAGGAACCAAACTAGGTCCAAATCTAGTCTAAATTCAACCAAACTGAAATTAAAAAATTCTAGAAATCAGTTAGCTTTGGTTAGAGCCTCCCTCTCCTATAAATAGAACATGAATCCTTTGAAAAAAAGGAGGAGAATTTTACTATTCTAGAACTATACTGAAATAATGCTAATATTTACTATTCTCTAAAATTCTCTCCAATTTGTAAGAAATCGGAGCTTCCCTCTTTCTTCAATCTCCATTGGTGGCTCCATCAACATACTAAACCAATTGATTGGTTGGGGGCCTCTACCGTGAACAAAGAATCAAGCAATTTGTAAGGTAAGTGTGGTGAATTTTGATCTTTTCTATATTTTCTCAATGTTTCTCTCTTCTCAACCCCTCTCAAGCTTGAGAAGCTTAATTGAAATGGTTTTTTTTTAATGCTATTGAAGTAATTAATGAATGATAGTAAAGAATTACATAAATTTCCATTTATGCTTAATTCTAATTGTTTTTTATGTAATATCTCTCTCACACTCAAGAAATGGTCATACTCATGACCATTTCTCAATCCAAATGAAGCTTTTCATAAAGTTTTTCCTTAATCCAAGATTAATCTATGCTTAAGACCAAAGTAATGGCTTTCCCTATGCTTTTAGTTTATGTATTTCATGAATATTGATGATTCAATCCATTATGGATTAATGATCCAATTGGGGATCATTCTAATTATTTCCTTAATGATAAGCTTTATCCCTTAGAAAAAATGAGATTTATCAGTCATAGCAGCGGAGCTATGGCAAAATTTTTATAAAAATTACGCATAAAATAATTTCATTCAAAGCATGAAAAGAGGATTTCCTACCATATTCTAGGAATTATCATCCTAGATTAATTGAAAGATATTCATTGTAATCCTAGAGAAATTGATTTTTATATTATGCATAATTGATTTTCATGCATAGAGGTATGCATAGAAGATGATTATTTTAATATAAAAGAGTTACTTTTAGCATAATTGAATTTCATGCATAGAGGTATGCATAAGAGATGAATATTTTATTATAAAAGAGTTACTTTTAGCAAAATTGAATTTCATGCATAGAGGTATGCATAAGAGATGAATATTTTATTATAAAAGAGTTACTTTTAGCATGATTAAAATTCATGCATAGAGGTATGCATAAGAGATGAATATTTTATTATAAAAGAGTTACTTTTAGCATAATTGAATTTCATGCATAGAGGTATGCATAAGAGATGAATATTTTATTATAAAAGTGTTACTTTTAGCATGATTGAATTTCATGCATAGAGGTATGCATAAGATATGAATATTTTATTATAAAAGAGTTTTTTTTAGCATAATTGAATTTCATGCATAGAGGTATGCATAAGAGATGAATATTTTATTATAAAAGTGTTACTTTTAGCATAATTGAATTTCATGCATAGAGGTATGCATAAGAGATGAATATTTTATTATAAAAGTGTTACTTTTAGCATAATTGAATTTCATGCATAGAGGTATGCATAAGAGATGAATATTTTATTATAAAAGTGTTACTTTTAGCATAATTGAATTTCATGCAGAGAGGTATGCATAAAAGATAATTATTTTATTATAAAAGTGTTACTTTTAGCATAATTGAATTTCATGCATAGAGGTATGCATAAAAGATATGGGAAGTGATAAGATGTGATAAGATGCATATGAGATGAGTTAGGATGTGATAAGATGAGTTAAGAAGTGATAGGATGTGTATGGGATGAGGTAAGAAGTATATGTGATGGGATAAGATGTATATGGGTTGTGATAGGGTGAGAATATGGATGTGAATGTGGATGGGTATGTATGGATGTATGCATGTAGATGTGGATGCATGAATGTGGATGTATGGATGTGAATGAGGATGTGGATGTGGATGCATGGATGTGGATGTGGATGTGTATGTATGGATGTATGCATGTAGATGTGAGTGTGAATGTGGATGTATGGATGTAAATGAGGATGTGGATGTAGATGCATGAATGGGATGTGGATGTATGCATGTAGATGTGAATGTATGCATATAGATGTGGATGTATGGATGTGAATGTGCATGTAGATGTGGATGTATGGATGAGGATGCATGAATGTGCATGTAGATGTGGATGTGAAAATAGATGCATGGATGTAGATGTGGATGTATGGATGTGAATGTGGATGTGGATGTGGATATATGTATGGATGTGAATATATGATATATGATGTGAAGGAATCTGAAGTGATGAGATGGAAAATGATGTGATGGGATGAGTACACATATAAATGGAATGTGGAATAAGTAATGTGGATTGATGAGGGATAATGTGGAAAAATGAGAGTTAATATAGAAACTGTATTTGTAAACTGTTTGTAAATGCTGTTTGTAAATGACTGTTTTATGTCAAGAATGCTGGGAAAGCATTTTGACCGTCTTGTGATTAAGGTCGTGGTGGACACCTAACAGATAAAGTTGCAACTGCTGACGGAGAGTCAATGGAGGACGTCTCGCGTAGCAAGGTCGACCGAGGTCTTGACCAGCCTCGGTTCGATTAAAATGGTGAGCTTCCGGTACGGTGGATGAGGGACCAAGGAAGCGGCCTATGAGTGAAGCGCTAGGTCACCTGCGCGAGAAGGATCCTAGAGGGTGTTGACCATACGGTGCTCGGGCTCTGGGTCGCCTAGGATACCCACGCGTGCATCGAGGAAGATATTGGAACAAGGAGTAAGAGTTGTTTTCTGAAACCGGGCATGGATCTGGTTGACTGACCTTGCTGGTCCTCAACGGATGAGTCCATGGCTCTTTTATATGGATCTGTTGGTTGATCTTGCTGATCTTCAACGAGAGTCCATCTTGATAAGTGATTATATTGCCGAGTATTATGGGCTAGGAACTATTGAAACGGCCCCTGAGTGGACAGGTGGTGAGCGTTCTAGTTGCCAATGATGCCATAGATACTCTGATGAAAGAATGATGGGAAATTGAATCAACCGGATAAATTGGAATATTGTGATTAGAGATACTATGGTTTCATTAAAAGATTGTTTTAAAGTTAGCTGATGTTGAGAAAAAGGCAATTTCATATTGGGTGTGTAAGTGGTGTGACTAGTTTTATGTTTGCATGAACTTCCGGCTAGGGGGCCTTGGAACTCTTTTCCTTCGTACCCGGGACAAAACCTAACCAAATTCCTAATTGGATCCCATCACTACAGTGGTTGGGCGGTTGGCTAACCCATGGGACTAGATGGGGTTAGGCTGGACTGATGGATCCGTAAATCGAGACTCAACTTTTGTTATTACGATAGATAAAGTAAATCCCGGACAGTAATTGTTCTATGGATAGGAATCAACGGCTGTGCCTCTTGAATGGGGAAAAAAGCGTTGATCCCAATGATCCAAGTGCAAGTTTCTTCCTTGATCTGATCAAGTATCTTGAAGATGCAATTGGATCAGCTTGATCAGAAATGATCTTGACTACGTTAGAGTAAAAAGTTTTCCTGGTGGAATCACCCATGCTTTCCGGTAAAGGAAGTTTTTCCAGGTTCGGTTTTGGAACAACTGACGGATTAATTTCTTATCCGGATATCCGTGGGTGAGGCCCCGAATGTGGGACCCCTGTCCCGCGCGAGAAGTGCTACTTCCGCTGCCAGTATCTTGAATCCGTTGCTCGGTGGGAACAGGGATCTCACAGGTGGGAATAGGCCTGTGGTTGGAGAAGAAGGCACATGTATATGCTTGGGGCATCTATTCACGTCAGGGTGCATGTACAGAGGTGCACCACTAGATGAGGGCTCTCCATAAATTGCTTTGTCCTCAGCCAAATGTGTTTGGCATGGCAGTGGCCACATGTGAATGTTCCATGGGGCCAGGGTGCTGTCTAATGAAATGGGGGCACTTGGGGCATGCAACCATGACCAAAAGGTGTCCATGGCATGCGTTAAGGCTTAAAAAACCTTCAATGGTGCGCACAAGGATCCAAAATAGAAGTTTTGTCTCTCTTTCTCCATGCGTGTGAATGCACCCTTAAGGTGAAAAAGGTCTTTTTAGGTGTTTCGTGTGTGTAAAAACCACCCTAGCAAGTTGGGGAGGTAGACCTTAAGCACCTCTAAAGATTTTAAAATTTAAAAAATTTAAAAAAAATAAATTAATTTTTTTGAGGTTTTTTTTTGGGTGCGTGCGTCCATACACTTAGGAGTGAACGACCGTGGGCTAAGGTTTTTTTTTAGATTTTGTTTTTGTTTTCTTTGAGATTTTTTTTTTCGAGAGCTTACACCCATATGCTTATGAGAGTAAACGGCCATGGGCTTAGGCCATAGCTTAAGTTTTTGGAAAAAAAGCTTTTTTGGAGGATTTTTTTTGTGTCGGTTACGTCCATATGTCTATACGCTGCATGATTTTGAATTTGGGTTGGGTATAGATTTGAACTTTTGAGTGAGGGACAACTAAGATTCCCTCATTAATGACAAGTAGGTTGGAAGAGGCTAAAGTTAGAGGTTAACTTTAGATTAGTAGTTTTCAACTAATCTAGAGACACTCTAACTTAATTAAAAATTAATCTTTCCTAATCCCATAGTTAATCACCCTTTAAATCTTTTTTTTACTCTCTAATTACTTCCTAATGGGGTGAGGAGTTTTGAGATGGGGATTTGATAGGCGGATTAGCAATGTTAAGGCTAATCCAATGATGTGATCATCCCCAATTAATCCTTGTAATTAAGTATCTAAGTAACCCACTTAAAGAGCAAAAATTAGGCAAATGAGACCTAATTACTACTAGTTCTCACTAATTGTGACTAATGGGAGTGATTTAAGCATGGATTTAGGTTAAGGCAAGTGTTTAGAATACTAATGACACTCCAATTAGTCCAATTGCAAGTAATTACGCTCAATTTTTTAGTTTTTTACTCTCTTTAAGCTCACTAATCACACTAATCACACTAACCAATAGATTAGTGATAATTAGTAAAAATTAAGAGACAATTTTAATGTTTTTTTGTTGATTAGGGTTCTACCTTACATTCCTAAGCTACCTATGTACACAAATCTTACAAAAAACATGCTTGAAAGATAAAAATTAACAAAAGCACTCTATGTTTAAGCAAAAACCCTCTTGTTTCAGCTCTCTAATCACTCAAATCTTTATTTATATGTGCTTAAACCCTTACTAATCCTACTCCGAACCACAAGCTATGCACAAAATCAAAACAAAAACAATAAATAACTAAATAATCAAACAAAACAAAACCGAATGCCATAGTTACTTAGCACCGGGCAATGGAGACTCTGCCGTCGGATTTGAACAAGGAAGGCTTCCATAAGAAGTAGATTGGTGCTCTCTGACAGTGGTGCCAAAGATGTTAAGCTTGTGAGACCCCTCTGCCCCCTCCGCGCACCGGATTCCCAGTTGCTAGCAGCGGAAGTAGCTTCCTCTTGCGCGGGGTAGGGTTTCCCACTCGGAGCCTCGCCCTCGAATGTCCGGGCACGAGACTAATCTAGTGGTCATTCCGAAACCGAAATCGGGAAGAATTCCCTTGCCCGAAAAACGGGGACGATTCCACCTTTTTTATTTTCTTTAAGAATTTTCTAACGGGGTCAAGGGAACTAAACTATCCTTCGCTTGATTAAACCAGAAAGAAGGAAAACTATTACAGACTTAACTTGAAGAAATCAACGCTTTTTTCCTGACCGAATTAGGCACAGCCATTGATCTAATCATTAGAGAAGTCTTTAGGTTTTTATTTTACTACTCGAGTTCTAAGCGTATTCCTATTATTGAATTTCATTATTAAAACTCCACTGATTCCAGCCTACCCCATGGGTTAGCCACCACCCAACCACTGGAATTGGTAGAACCAGACAATTACTCACCCACCCATAATTGAATGCCTTTCTTAACTTTTGCTTTCGAATACAGATACACACACACTCCTCTTTAAAACTTTAACTTATAAAACAATCCATTGACAAACAGTTATTGGTTACAGATGTCATAACTCAAAATTTCGATCCAATCCCTTGTTTCTAAAAAAAAATAGTATCACTCTGGACTCTCCGTTGTTGAGACCAGCTGGTCAGCAATGAGATCCAGTAACAATTTACAATAATCATTTGTCTATCATACATATCTTCTGAGACATACGCATGGGTGTCCTAGGCACCGCGAGCCCGTGCATCGCTTGGTCAGAACCCTCCAGGATCCTCCTTAGGTGTCCTGGCACTTCACTCAGGGGGACCGCTTCGTCGGCCCTCGTCCATCGTACCGAAAGCGCACAATTTTAACCGTACCGAGACCTGGGTAGGCTTTGCCGCGTGAGCTATCCTTTGAACACTCCCCACTAGCTGTTTTTGCAACCGAACTTCCCTTAGAAAAACACATACCAAATGCTCCCTCCAGCGTAAGACACTCCTTTAAGAAAACAGGGTTTCTATGCAAGTTTTCAGTTTAATTTTCTTTTGAATACAATGAGTATATCTTAAATCAGTATCCCCAAAACTTCTTGATCGTAAGTCTGAATTCCATAACAGAATTCCTCGAATTCTGTAACTTGATCCCCACAGATCAATTCAAAGGGTCTCAAACTTAGTTTTAGGTTTGGCGGGAGATTTGAGTGTATTTTCCTGAACTGGTCACATCTTTTTTCCTCAAAAACTGACGAAGAGTTTGGTCTTGGTCATAGTCTGAATCAGGGTTCGAGTCTGATAAGATTTTTCCTGAACTATCTTTCTCGAAAAGGGTGATATTTCAGTTAATATTTTACTGAATTTCATTAATTGAATATTCAGTTAATTGATTTCTAAATTAATCACGAATTTCGATGAGGAATAAATTAATCATTTATCTGAATATTTTGACTTTGATAGATTTCTTAAATTTTCTCTTTACAATCTGAGTGAATATAAAATGATAGAAATTTCTCTCTCGGAGTATTTACTTATTCATTTATCAAATACTCATAGAAATTAAACATAGACTTAAAGAGAAATCTAATTTTGATATAAAAATTCTTTATGCATCTATTTATGCATAAAAATCAACGTCAATGGGAATAACACTTTTATATAAAAGAAAATCCTTTTATTCATCTATTTATACCTAAAATCAATTTTAATAAGAATAACACTTTTAAAATAAAAAGAATTTCTTTATGCATCTATTTATGCATAAAAGTCAATTTTTACAAGAATAACGCTTTTATAACAAAATTTCCTTTATGCATCTTTCTATGCATAAAATTTAAATTCAATGAAAACAACACTTTTATAATAAAAATTTCCATTATGCATCTTTCTATGCATAGGATTTAAATTCAATGAAAACAACACTTTTATAATAAAAAATATTTTCCAATATGCACCTTTCTATGCATAGAAATTAAATTCAATGAAAATAACACTTTTATAATAAAAAAATTTCCATTATGCATCTTTCTATGCATAGAAATTAAATTCAATGAAAATAACACTTTTATAATTAAAAAATTTCCAATATGCATCTTTCTATGCATAGAAATTAAATTCAATGAAAACAACACTTTTATAATAAAAATTTCCATTATGCATATTTCTATGCATAGAAATTAGTTTTAATAATTAATATCAATGATATCCATGCATATTCATAGGTGAATATGTACATGGAGTAAATAAGAATATTTCTTTTAGAATGCACAAACAGTGGGAATTACTTTTTTAGAATAACATAAAAATAAACTACTTTTTTAGAATAACATAAAAATAAACTTTCTTTTCCATAAAATTCAAGAAAATTTTGCCATAACCTCCTTTGTATGGTTGACCATTTCTCAATTTTTAACATTCTATTTTCTATTTAATTTAAGCCCAATTAGATATAAAGGACTCTAATCTACATAATTTTTAATTTCAAGAGAGAGTAAACAATAAGAAAAGTTTAATCAATTGATTTGTTAATCATTCTAGGATAAAGAAAGGCTGAATTGTAAAGAAGAGAAGGGGGTAGCCTTTTCATCAAGGCATAGCATCAGAATTCACTTTAATCAACTATAAAAAATAAGAAAATCAAAAAACCATAGATTTAAAATTAAAAAGTAGAAAAATAAGCTTACATGGAGCTTGTAAGCTTTCCTTTAGCTTGAGGGATTGAGGGTTCTACTCTTGTTTGAAGCAAGAGTGGCCACCAATTACTTTGGAGAGGATTAGGCCAAAAACAATTGAATTATCAAGAGAATTCAATGTAAATGGCTTTGGGTAGGAGTAGAGTAACAATGCATAAACACTATTAAGCTTTTACAAAGAGGGAGGCTTCTATTTATAGGAAAAAGTGAGCCTCAAACCAAGCAAACTCATTCCAAAATTTTCCAGATCAGTTTGGTCAATTTTTGACCATTTTTGGGTCAGTTCAGCTTACTTTTTGGAACTAGACTAAAAATAGGAGAGAGGAGATATGAAATATCTCATTTTATTGATTTAAAATGGAGAGTAATGATGAGAAAAAAGGTGCCTCCTTCATGAGAGGGAATCCCCACTCTGAGGTGTCAAAAATTCAGTTTTTTAATGTTTTCTTTGGTCCTTAGTCCACTCTTTATCTTATGTGAGCATTTACTCATTTTTGGGGGATTTTTCTTTATTTCTTCAATTTTTCTCCTCTCCCTACATTTGGATTAATCTTATTGGTCCCTAAGAACCTTAATCCAAAATTTTCAGAAAATCTGGACCCTTAGGCTAAGGTCTTTTGAGCAGATTATAATTTATTTCTAATGCACCTTAGGAAATTCTTTTTAAACTTCTATTTTGGGAGAATTTATTTTAATAAAAAAGGATATTTTTTCATCCAAAGATATCTAAAAACTAGATTATCTCTCTCTAGAATATTTTCTCTCTCTAGGCCAAAATAGGTAGAAACAAGATCTTTTATTATTCTGAAAAGGGGATTGATTACAGGGGAAGATACTGGACATCTTGAGGGGCTGGGGAGGAATCTTACAAAGCTCACCATAACGTGTCGTGGAAAGTTACTGATCCATTGAGCTTGAGCTATGCTTAAGAGCTCCACCGTGTAGTTAGCAGCTCATCTGTAATCCTCCCGCACTCGTTATTACACCGAGGCGGTTGCCAATCCTACAGGTGGTGTAATCTCTCATGCAAAGATCATGTGGGATCTCCATGAAAGATGATCATGGTGATAACCTAATCACTAAAACAAAGGGAGAAAAGAAGCAAGAGGGAACAAGTGATTAGCACTAATCACACCCAAACCCTAATCCTAAAGCACACCACACATGCTAGATTAGAGTTGCAAGAGAGAGGGAAAGAGAACACTCCACTTCTATTGCATAAATGGGAGAATAATTTATAAACAAGAGAAATTGGCTTTATAGTTCCACGCCTTTTCCCACTAGGCTGCGTAGTAGTAAGTGACCCAATGTGCCCAAAACATAGTTACAAGGCTTTTCTCTATGGTTTGGCCAACTGACCGAGGTCCTATTGTTTGTCCTTTGAAGATCAAGACTTGGGAGCATCTTTAGGGTCTTTCCCTCATCAAATGACGGGATTTACATTATATTGTGGGCACCTAATACATAAGTGTGCAGACATCATTATCATAGGAATGTGTTACCCATATGTGGTAGCACCAGTAGGAGCCATGTGCCACTTCTTGCACATTGCTTTATACTCAGCTTGAGATGTGGTGCACACATACTTTGTTGTTTGGGAAACCATGCTCTACTCCCAATGAAATACGTAGCACCTCTCTCTATCTGTCAGGACATTATTTTTGCCACCATTGAACACATGTTGATGAACTACATTCTAGGTAGCATGTGCCTCATTAGCCATGAAACCAAAGAAATTCGCCCTTTCACAACCATGGTTTTCCATCACCTCATTGAAGCACTCCCAAAATAGACATTGGACCTCCATGTCCTCCTTCATTTCACATGTCACAATTGTTAGAAGACCTTGCATGCTACATAAAAACTCAAGTCATTTATGATGTAACATAGTTGAAATCCTTTGACCACATTTATTATGACATTTGTAATATGCTACTTTGGGTCGTATACACATGACAAGCTATGGTCACCCACATTTATTATGACATTTGTAATATGCTACTTTGGGTCGTATACACATGACAAGCTATGGTCACCCAATATGATGATGATAGAGACCTCTTTTCGATATAAAATGCTATCTTGTGCTCATCCCCACTTTTCATTCTTATTTGGTGGTAGTAGCTGGACCGTAAGTCAATCTTGGTGAAGAACTTTGCACCCTTCAATTCATCCAAAAGATCATCAATTCTTGGGATTGGGTACCTATTCTTGATGGTAATTTTGTTAACATCCCGATAATCAATGCACATTCTAAAAGTCCCATCCTTCTTCTTCACCAAAAAAATGGGCGATACAAATGGCGATTGACTCGGTTTCCAACCAATATCAATGAGCTCTTTAACTTGCTTTGCCACTTCATCTTTTTCCACTTTTGACAACCTATATGGAGGTTTGTTGACTGGCCATGCATTTGGCTCCAACTCAATTGCATGATCAACCTCCCTCATTGGTGGGGCAAGCACTTGGGCATATGAAACACATCTTCATACTCTTTAAGTAACTTCTTCATGCCCTCATGTGTAACTTTGCTCACTTTTTCATTGTCTTCATCCTTACAAAGCTGCAAAACATACATATAGCCACTCTTCTTCAATTCCTTCTTGAGTTGTGTGATATTGATCAAGGTTTACTTTGAGGTGCCAAAACCATGCAATGTAATGGTCTCCTTTTGATACATAAACCTCAAAAAGCCTTGTTTCAAATTCATGGAAAAGGTTCCAAGACTTGACAACCTAATACCATATCAATGGGCCCCATATTGAGCACCAACAATTCAACTTTGCAAGCGTACTCTTTTGAGAGCATCAATTCCACATTTCTACAAATCATTGTGCAATCCATGCTATCCGCGTTTGCTACTTCAACTTTTCTTTTCATTGCCAATGCATCCGGATATAATTCCGGATTTCCCAATAACTTAGAGTTCACAAAACTATGTGTACTACTGCTGTCCACCAACACAAATGCATCTCTTCCCTTGACCTTAGCCTTGAATCTCAATGTATGTGTTCATTGCAATGTATGAGTCAATCGCCATTTGCATATCCAACCGGTGTAAGATTCATTGGTGGATATGGAACAAAGAGAAGTTTTGTGTTCATATTCATTTGTAGCACCCAAAGTATGAGGTAAGCCATCATCATAATCATGAAGAGAGAGCCAATGGGGTCAATGGAAAACTCCCCATCTGGATCTAAAGAATAGTCGGCATCCATAAACTCACATGGCTCTTCAAATGGCTCCAATTCTTTGTCATTAGTGTCATCTACCACCTCTAAGTAAACCATATTAATCTTGACATTGCGGGCTTTGCACTCCTTCCAATGATCCTTGCTATACTTCCCACCACATTTGTAGCATAGGTTTTTGTCCCTCGTCTCATTAATGTGGTCTTCCTTCACAAATTTGGTCTTGGTGATCCCATCATTAGTTGGCTTTGCACCCGCTTTGTGAACGCTTTTAAGAAGTATTTGCACCCGGTGAAAGCACCCACATTGTATGGTTTTCCACCACTACCATAGACAGTAGGAAATTTGGGTACATTTGGAGTGGTAGGAGATGGCTTTGTGAAAGCATTTGACCCATAATCCGGCCGACGGTTCACCCATGTATTTGTATACTTTTCTTCATATACTTCAGCCAAGATCATTGCATCCTTGAGAGTTGTTGGTCTTTGTGCCTTCACATCCGTTCCAATTGCATTCTTTAAGCCCTTGATGTACTTGACTATTTTGAATTCCTCACTAAAACCTTCAACATGAAGCGTAAGTTTAAGAAACTTATGTGTATACTCCTTCACACTCATGTATCTTTGTTGTAGATCATCCCATTCACAAACCATTATGTCCTTGTGCATCTTGGAAGTGAATGTGTCCCTCATATCTTCTTTGAAAGGATCCCAACTTGTGGCCTCATAACCTTGTGATTAGAGATGCCTCCACCATGCATAAGCATACCCTTCCAACTGTAAAGTGGCAAAGTAAACCATAGCTTTTTCACTTCGAGGGTTCATCTCAAAAAAGAGATCCAATTTGTTTCCCCACTCCTCAAAGACATCATTATTAGTGCCTTCACCACTAAACTTTGAGAGGACGATCTTATCCTTCACACCCTTGAATTCATCTCCATTGCCATGATGGTCACCACGCCTATGCATAGGCCCATCCACGTAATGATTGTAGTCTTCAAACTCACCAAGAACACTTGATCCTTCATTTGGAGATGCATGACCTTTGCCTTTGACATCATTGGGTGAGTGTGTAAACATTGGGTTATGCATAGCACCATGAGTAGAATGAAAATTTGGGTGATAGTTCTCCTTTTCCCCTCAACGTGAGCTTGTCAAACCTTGTGAGACGGTCCACCCTTGTCTTTATCCTTGGTCTTCATCTCATCACGCATGCCCCTTATCTCTTGCATAAGTGGTTGCATCATGCTTCTCATCATTATCATCATTTGTGACATATCATTTGTCATTATTACGGGCATTGCTTATGTATTTACTCCCCCCAAATGATTTGATGTATTGACCACATTTACAAAACTTGGCCCAATTTGCACATGATTAACCCTATGTGCCGCATTTGCAATGTTGTCATCTTGTAGATTCACACCCTCATCACCAATCTCTTCTACATGATCCTCATTCACCAGTTCCCTATCTCCCCTTATCTCATGAAGTTCCATTACTTGCTTAGATGGGTGTCTCCTTGGCATAATGGCTGAAAATGAGAAATGGCTAGTAGAAGGCTTGAATGATGTCAGAATTGAATGATCTAGGGCTCTATAGAGAGCTCTTGAGGTATACATTGCAAATATTCAAAAACAGAAATTTTTTGAATAGCCCTAATATTCTCTATTTTAGGTTTTTTACAACGTTGTTGAAAATCGGAATTAGGCTATAGAGTGCTCAAAAGTCATCGGATTTGGATGAAATTTGATGTGTGGGCTTGTGATGATTGACAAGTACTAACTATGCCTAAGAGGGTTTGACCAAAGTTAAAGTGTAGATATCCTCTCTTTTGACTTGTTGATCAAAGTCAACCATATAGGTTTAACCCCGATTTGAGTGTACTATGGATTTTTGGGAAGCCCTAATGATGTACATCCATCCTATGATGTCATTTGTCCCAAATAGCTCGCTATTTTTGACTAGGAACAAGTTTGACCTCCAGTGATTAAAAATGGCAAGTTGGGGATCCAAATAATGTCAGAACGGAGAGGTTTAAGGCTTGTTGGGAAGGTATAAGGGAGTACTAAGAGCCTATATAATCACCCAAACTCCAGTCCTAATGTAATTTTACTGAATTAAGATTTTGTGAATGCAGATTTTGCTCAAGACCTCCTTTAGTGCCCATTTGCCTTCCGGATGTTCCACATGTACCACCCTTTGTTTCCAAGCATCTTTGGCATCCAAAAGAAACTTATATGTGTCCACAATTGCCCTCAATTCCAACCATGCATGTAAATTTTAAAAAATTTTGACATGGTCTCCTTTGTATTAGTGACCAAATCTAAAATTTTTACTGTATACTCAAACCACAACCAATGTTCTCTTGGCAATTGGCATAGCATCAAGGCATATCTTCATTGCATAATGCATTGACCAATGGCATAATACATGTGATCTTTGGGCTGATGAAGATTGATTATTGATGGAGAGCTTTATTTTCTAATCTCCTAGCCAAGCCTTCCCACCCTCTTACCAAAGTTTAGAGTCCAATGGCAAGAGTTGGGGCCATTTCTTCACTCCAAGTACCTAATCCTCTTCCTTACCGCTTTACCACAGCACTCACGATGGCAAGGAAGATTCAAGCCCTCAGGGGGGTCACTATATATAAATCCTCTACATCACGTGCGTTCAAGGCCTATTTAAAAAGTCCCTTATCTGTGAATTTTTTAGTGAATATAATGTATCCTTTCCTATTCAAATCTGTAAATTTTTTTTAAAATACAATAAATAAATCCCCTCTATAAATATATTTCTGTAAGTTTTAAATATTTAAAATGTCCTTCTGTTGAACCCACGTGATACTTACATATTTATACGAGTGACCCCCCCGAGTTCAAGCCATGCTCCCCTTGGCCTCTCTAATCAATTACCAAGGTACCCTCACACCAATCTAGATTCTAGATATAGAATATGGGTATAAAGTGATGGGAGGTGTGATTTGAACTTCAAAAGTGTAAGTATGATGGCTTACAATGCTTGCATGAACTCATGCACACTCCAATTATGGCATTAGCATCATGTACTCATGCTATACTTTCACTTCCCAAGCTCCATTGTCCAAAACAACATTAACACCAATGCAACAAACAATGTGAAGCAAAATGCATATGGATTGGCATGTATCTTGATATTCCCAAGCATTGAGATGGCTTGAATGTCACACCACAATGTGACTGAAGAAGCATCAAATAGTTCCAATGGCATCCAATGGTGTATGGATTTGATCAAAACCCCCAAACTTGAGACAAATGGCTTGATCATTGGTCTATTTGAAGCATTAGCTTGTGTAATGGCATCATTAGTGTGATTAATGATGATTAGACAAGGCTAATGGCAAGTTGGAATGGCCAATGTCAAGAAATTGGGGTTTCTTGGAAGACAGCCCTAAATCTCAAGGAAG